>NC_080386.1:23634312-24834312 GCF_014773155.1 Arachis stenosperma | reverse complement strand
AGTTGATCAATTCATTGTTCAAGAAGAAATTCAGGGGAGAATTTTCAACTTAAAACCCAAAAGAGAAGCTGGGTCGACTCGTGGAGATTCGTTGACGCACTCCCTCTCGTATAAATTCTCCTGTTATTATCTTCCTTTTCCTCCAACATAACTGGTGCTTCATACCAGAAACACTTGATTGAACGGATTTCGTCTTCTATTACTCACTCCATCTAGCTCCGAAGTTCTACGATTCTAATCATGTCCTCGCAAATAGGTCAATCGAGAATGATCCGGTCCTCGACACTAATTCTATCACTACTTACTCTCTCTTTCAACACCCAACTGATTAGCAGTTAATGGTTAAATCTGTGTCATACCTCATCCTCATAGTTCACTATCATTGGGTTCTAAGTAATAGTCTTGCACAATTCTCAACACTCCTAATCCCTAATATATGACTCAAATTGTATGCTCAAATTGTTCAATTCGCTTCTACTGCATCACTCTGATTTTTATTCTCCAAGAACCTAGTCATTCCATCTAGGCTAACTACACATCATTCTGTCTCACCAGTTGGAAGTTATCAATCGGTTGTTCACTTGGAAATCACAATCCTCACAACTCGGTAACATATTACAGGAATACTACATATCATTATCATGCAAGCATGTCAAACATTTAATTACTAGTTTGCAATTACCTCTAATTGGAGCATTTGTGCCCTCAGTACCATACGCCGCCATGTTGTACACGCATCCCACCTGTTGAGCTCTTCTAGCTTCTTAACTCTTCTTTTTCGGACAATTCTAGGACAAATGCCCGGCTTTTCCACAGTAATAACATATTCTCCAACCGGCTCTGCACGGAGTGTTCGAGTGGTATCTTCCATACCTCCTACAAGTCAAGACATTGGGCAGAAACTGAGCTTGTTTTCCTTTGCCTCTCCTCTGGTGGTTATTATTATTGAACCTTCGAAAGTTATTCTGACTCTGATGTTGTTATGGAGTAATGTTGTCTCGCTTGAAATGTAGACCTCTAGGCGCGAAATTCCTCCCTTGATCTCCCCTAGCAAAGGCTCAGTGGTCACCTTGATTTGATGCCGCCTTCCTCATACAATTTTCAGCAACTCTACTTTTTTTTACCAGTTGCGAGAAAGTTCTGATCTCCATTGGGTCCACGGTACTTAAAATGTCGCTCCAAAGTCCACCTTTGTATTTAATGCAATTCCATTCTTCAAAGCCTTCTAGAGCACCCTAACAGATCTTAAAAAACCAATGTTGCGAGAACCGGACCGGTCATTAAATCGGTCAAGTGGTTTAATAGTTCAATAGTTTAACCAAGGTCAAACCATGGTTAAACCGGTTCAATTAAATATACAGTAAAATTATAAAAAAGTTCAATATATAATTTTAAATATTTAAATTCAATAATTTCTAAACTAATATAATTCAAAATTTAACAATTTCATACAATAAATTATCCATAATGTATCACTAAAATAAAAATTCATAAACAATTTCAAATATAAAATTTTACAACTAAAAAAAAATCAAAACGCACAATAAATTGCTTTTTCAGATTTCAACAAATTCAAATTATATACTTTCTTTAGTTACTATTATTTAATAACAATTAGAGTAATGCAGGAATACAGTGTACTCATTCTATCTAAAACACCATTCCATCCTAATACTTTAACAATGCATGTTATTGTTACTAATGCACCTTTAATTGTAGAATTACATACATCAGTCATTACAATAATTACAGCAATTTAGAATCCAAATTATATCAATTCTGTCCAGAATACAAAATTATATCAAATTTTTGTATAGCATTCAAAATCCAGAATCCAAACTTGAACTTATATCCAAATTATATTTAGTAAAATTCAGAATTACAGAATGATTAATCAAATAAAAAATCAACTCAATTCAAATCAGTGGACTAAACTCATAAAAACAGATTACTGAAAAGCAAAAGGACTGCATCAATTAATATAATTAACCAAATACAAAAAATTAATTGAATTCAAATCAATGGACTAAATTCCTCACTCCAGCAACCAGCAATTCATATAGTTAATTAACAAAATAAAAAAATTAATTGAAAAACCATTAAAACTCACCACAGCAGAGAGCAGAGAAGGCGTTTAGGTCACGGTGGCAGAAGTGCAGAACAAATGAGCAGACAACATTGACAGAAAAACTTCCGACGACCAAACGAGCAGACGACGCCGACCACGGAAGCTTCGGAGTTCAGACGACCAGACGACGGAGGAACGAAATAGGCGGTGAAAAATGAACGAAACTCAACTGTCGACGGTGATGGCTCCTACCCTCTGGCTAAGGAGAAAAGTTTAGCAACGGCTTCTAGCTGCTGCTACTGCTGGCTGAGAAAGAGGGGTAGTGGGTTTTCAGCGACCAGAGCAAGCGGTGGGTGGATAGAGATTTAGGGTTGGATTGGAGTCACACAGAGAGTCTGAGAGAAAGGGGTGGGGGTGAGGACGACGACGGAGAGGGAGATTGTAGTGCTGGGTAGTAGACGGCTGGGAGAGGAAGAAAATGATTTCAGAAGGGAGAGGGTTTGTGGGTTACGCGTTAGGGTTTATTTGGGACTGGATCAGTGCAAGTGCGTTTTGTTCTTTTTTTTTCTCTTTTTGGCATAAAAAATGATGCCATTTTTTAGCAAGAAAACAAACCAGATCTTTAAAAAATTGGCCAGTTCGGCCAGTTTACCGGTTTACCACTGGTTTGGCCGGTTTTTTAACCAAATTTTTGCAAGACGATTTTGTACATCAACCGGACTGGCCAGCTGACCGGTTTCCGGTTAACCTGGTTGAACCAGACGGTCTGGTTCGATTTTCAGAACCTTGTAAAAAATCGACATAACTGCTCAAATTTATTTGTGTACTCGGCTACTGACATTGAATACTGCTTCAATTGTAGTAATTCAAGCTCTTTTTCCGTCCTGACAAAGTTAGAAAAATATTTCTTTAGAATTCAAGTCGGAAAGCATCTCACGGTATCTAACATTGCAAATGCTATAGGAGACGTTGGGTCCCCTACCACCAGAATTGTGCTTCCGCCACTAACTGATAAGTGAAAAATTCAACATGTTGATCCTCGTCTCACCTCCGCCATACGATAGGTCTCTCACTTTCACAGATATACGATACAGACATAGAAATTACAGGTAGAATGCAACTACAGCAATAAGAATAAATAGCAGGTAAACAACGATAACCAGTTAGACAAACCAAAGAAATTATACACAAACAAAACACACATATGAATATGAAGCATGCATACCCTATGACTGATGATATCATCTATCGGTTACATAGCCAGCCTGACATGTCCTGGTAGCTAACTATTGACAGTCCCTCTGTATGTGCATCCCCAAGCTCAAAATTAACCATGGAAAGAATCCCAAGCTGACATGGGGGAGACAATATCCCAAGCTCAAAAATATCCATGGAAAGAATCTCAAGCTGACATGGGGGAAACAACACCCCAAGCTCAATTTATATATAAGTGCATGCCCATAGGAGAACCTGGAAAGTTAAAGTGCCCGATCACATCTTACGTAAAGGGGGTCAATGAATGTCTCAGAAATCTCAAAACACATATATCATGTAATCATTGAATCATAAATCATCAATGTCAATATTAATATCAATCTCATTTATATCTTATTCATCATTCCTCTATTCATAACATTTATGCACCTCCTCAAATATTTCACATTAAATCATTCGTCATTCGTACCATATATCACCTTTTTCACCCTTCTAAAGTAAATTTCTCTACTTCACTACCCTTTAATATAGGTTCACTCTCCTTCCTAGACTTAAAAACTAGGTAACGGACCTTATAGGATAGTTATAAAGGTTTGGAAAACGAGAAGATTGGCTAAACTTTCAAAATCACATTTTCGTCAAACAGGGATTCCGCGTACATAAGATTGTGCCCGTGTACTTGGGAGTGTGAAAACGGGCATCTAGCGTATGCAACCCCTAGTCTACGTACTCGAGTCAGGAAAACAGCATTACTTCCTCATGTCGAGTGTTGGAGCTTGCATATGCAAGCCTTCAAAATTGGGACCTCCGCGTACACAGGCCTTGCTCCGTGTACGCGGGACACCTGGGTAGTGCCCAATCCCTGCGTCACGTGCACATGCTCACGTATGCGACTCCTCCTTTTTCTTAAAAAGCTGCTAAGTCATTAAAAATTAGTTTTATACACCTAACTGTCGATGTTCATAACTTTCTCTACAAAACTCCGATTTTCACAAACTTCAAACTTTTTAGAAGCTCTTGAAGTTATCTTAGATTTGAAATAGTTTTAATTCAAATCTAAAATCCAAAGCTCAAGTTATGATCTGCTGGAGTTGGTTAAAAAAATTAGGTTTTTATCAAAAATCACCAATCCTCAATTTTACCAAAACCTCAATACATAACCCAAATTCACAGCTATCACAATCCCAATGCTCACAAACATTATGCATCATCAATACATAACTCTCATTAATGTTTCTAAGCATTCTCAACCAAAACTACACATAATCATTATTCACTTCAAATCTCATCATCACAACTCAATATCATCATCATTCATCACATATTTTCATCAACATCATTATTCAACATAATTCATCATCAATGATTCATCATACATTTCGGTCACTCACTCAACTAATTTTAACAACAAGTCACTAATCCTCGATCTTTTCATATGATACAACTTATCCTATAGTCATCTAGCCAAAACCAAAATCATACCTTGGCTGATTCCTTCCTATGCTTGGAACGCCACAAATGCCACCGTGCCACCAATGCCCAAGGCTTGAACCACTCACCAAAACAGAAAACCCAACCTCCAAAGTCCCAAAATCAAGCTTTCAACACAACCAACTTAGTTTCAACACATATAATCCAATCTAATACCAAATACTGTCACTCGAAATCAAATTAGGGTTCATAGTTATTATGGATTCACAAGAGTTAGAGGTTTCTCACCTTACCAATGGAAACTTGGAACAAGACCTGGCAAGCCCTCAAGGTTAATTTGATCCTAAACACCAAATACACATAATCTCCAAAAATAAAAACCTTAATTTTCAAAATTAGGAGAGAGTGTATGAGCAAGAAATAGTAAGGTACTTACCAAATTGCTCTATGATTATTATAAAGGGTTCTGAGATGAACGCATGGCCATTGACGGCTCGTCAATCGGAGTTCCGGATTAGAAGATATGGCAAATTGAATGAAGAACAAGGGTTTAGAATCAATGTTCTTGCCCCCTCCCCCCCCCCCCCCCGCGCAAAGTTCCCAGCGTGTTTCATTAGGGAAAGGGAGGAAATGCTAAAGTTCATTTAAGCGTCGGTTGAAATGGGTTGGGCCTTGGATCCGGTTTGGGCCCTATTCACCGGTTTGGCCTGTTCAGCCTAATTTTGGGTCAAAACCTTTAAAATTAGTATCAAAATTTGTATTTTAATTATTTCTTCTATTCTAAACTATAAAATTTAATTTTTTAATTTTTTAAATAATACTTAATTTATTGACTAATTACTTACTAATTTCATGGGTTTTACAACAGCAGCAAAGCAATCTCCAATGTGACTGAGGTCAAGTCTGAGAAGAGGGTAGGAGTGGGGTGACTGATCTCGGGTTATGGGTGAGACGCAGTCTAAGAGAGGCACCCTTGTTTTTGGGAGAGGTATTAGAGAAACTAGGACTTGCAAGGTTAAACTAATGTATCCGCAGATCTGTGGATATTATCCGATCTATGAACACCCCAGAAAAGCTAAGTCTAGTAAATATTTGATGATTTTAGCCAAGAAGGGATGAGTAAGATTTTTTATATACTTAAAAGTCTTCATAATATTGTATAGAAGTTAAGAAAAATCTCTTGGAAAAACCAACAAAATATAGGATATATCTATTAGCGTAATTCATGAAAATTTTTTACATGTTTGGACATTTTAAATTGTAAACTATTAGAAATATAATTTTTTTCTAACCATATCCCCTTAAGCAGTTATTAATTTTGGAGAGTCCTGCAAAGAGCTAGACATTTAAGTTTAGGTTGGTAAAATTATTATTTTTGAAAATAGCTTATTAAAGCTAGTTTTTGAAAGATAGTATTTTTAAAAAAATTGTAGTATCTATATTTGATAAATTAAACTAAAAATAAATTTTAATAAGTACAAGTAACAATAATTATGTTTAGTAAAATAACTTTTAAAATTTAAAAAGACTATAATAGACATAAAGATAAAAATAAATTTGGATATGTATTAATATATAAACTTATTATTCAGAAGTGTATGTTTGTGGGTTTTTGAGTTGACGAGCTATCTGAACAAAATTGTAGAGTGTAGGTTGGAGATACGAAGTTGTCACAATTCTCCGATTCTGAATTTTTGATGTTTTGAATTTGTCATCCTCAATTGGAGGTATATTTGCAAGGACTCCTATGCTCAAGTTAACTAGCATAGGTTGCAAGAGGCATTAAGTTAGAAATCATACATAAATGCACGTATTTGGAATAATGCATATGTCACAAGGTTATAATGTTATGAGTTGATCTAGAAAAATGAGCTACTCTTCTCATGAATTACTTGATACTTTATTGTGGTATATGGTATATCTTCTTCATAAGATGTTCTTAGATCTAAATATAGTCAATATTGTAACTTTCTCTTTAAGAGGAAAATAATGGTTATAATGTTACCGTTAAACCCATAACATTGAGTGATGAAAAATTAAGTAGATTGATAAGAAATTATTATTGTGGTTTATATTTTTAAGGTGTAACGTCTTGAAATTTGAGACAACACATGATCAGCAAACCGGTTCTTAGTAATAATGGGCTTAAAGAAATATTCTAGAACAGTTATACTGGACTTTTTAATTTCGATAAGTACAAATTAATTTTAAAAAATTCTTCCAAAAGTACTTCAAAAGCACTTCTAACTTTAAAAAATTGCAAGCAGAAGTATTTGAACTTTTTTATTTATCAAATATCTCTTCAAAAAATTTTACCAAATTAAGTTTTAGCTTATTAAAAAATAGGAGTGTTAAAGCGAGCTATGTGTCCCGCCAAGACCTACTTTATAGTGGGTTAGCGGGTTGGTGAGAAGAAGCCAAGTGAGAGACTATATGGAAAGGAAACAAAATTTTCGAGAAAGAGACCAAAACGAGGACATTGAGAGGTGATGAAGCTGTAGTGGCTCTTCCTCAGTTTAACAAATTAGGGACTCGTTTATCTTTTGTCTTATGCATGCCCCCAAGGTAGTAAGTATAGTTTTTCCTCGGACAATGGCCACCATTTTGTTGCCCTTGTTTCCTGAAATGGTTTCTTTTAGAAAAAAAAAGAGTAAAATTAATCGAATAAAGAATAATAAGTGAAAATCTACTCATAATTCAAACATAGCTAAAAATAGTCAAAATGTAACAACCTTTTTTATAATTTTTTTAAATTCTCATCATCAATAGGGTTGTCCATCATATTATTCAGGGTGAACACCTAAATAAATAGAATGACATTCAATATTACATGAATGTCCTAAAAGAAAACACCTAACATGCATGTTCGAATTTAATGCTCACTCTATATAAATCGAAGCTACTAAACTCGATTTATCACACACTCTATGTAAATCGAATGGAGTAAATTTGATTTATCTGCAGATATAGTAAATCAAATAAAATAGATTCGATTTTACATGCATTGGTAGTAAATCAAATGAAACAGATTCGATTTATAAGAGAACGACACTTAATAAGTAATTCGAAACCAATTGATTTGATTTATTACACTTAACCAAAAGCAAGTAAATTGAGTCTAATATATTCGATTTACTTAACACGATGAGCCAACATAAATCAAATTAAATTAATTCAATTTATGGTACGAGTATATGGTATATAAATATGAGCAAAACATTGAATCTTCATTAGAGTGTCATTCACAATGGCTAGTGAGGAGAGTTTTTTAGCTCTTGTGCACTACAGAGGTACGATTAAGAAAAAAATACGAGAAGGAATAAAATTTGCTGATAAGGATCCGTTGAGTGTCTTTATCAAACCTTCTATGAGTTTTATTGAATTTCAGAATACTATAATCCAAAATTGGGATTGCCTGGCATGAAACGGGTAGAAAAGTTATTTTATAGAATTCCGATTTCTGTTGTACGAGCTGGTGTGAAATATGACTCCTTTGTAATAGACAATAACAAAGATTTGCAAGTTTTGTTTTACTATCTGTTCATACCTCAGGTCGAGCTACACGACCTGAGTCAAAGACAAGAAGTGACCGACCTCATATAAAGGTTGGTCCATACCGACCTCTTCGTAAAGAGCTCGGACAACCTTTCCACAGAGGCCCAAGTAGGCCCAAATAAAAGGATCGGCGCACCTCAAAGGTAGCTAGCCACAAGATAGATGATCTCACCAAAGATAAGATAAGATAACTAACCTATCTTAAGGGAGGTCACTCAACACTACTATAAATACACTAGAGCACCCAGCTATAACTCATACTTTGATTCTACACAAAAATCCTGCCTAAAGCACGTGCTAACTTAAGCATCGGAGTCTCTTACAGGTACCACCATCCTCCGGTGATCATGGATCAGCAGCACCACCAAGTTCAACAAGTCAGACACGACAGCTCCGGCCACAATAGCAGATCTCATCCAAGATCGACCTTTAGTTTCAGGTATCCCTCGGAACATTGGCGCCATTGCCGGGGATCCTGAAAGTCATCCCATCACCATGGCGGACAACCTCGACAATGATCACAACTTAGGTTTGGAAGAAAGAACACCACATAAAAATATAGATAACACATCTAAGGATGCATCTCAACCTAAAGGAGACAAGCAGTCTCCGAATGCAGAAATTTTAGATGCCCTACAAGCTCAACAGGATCGTCTTAAACAGCTCGAAAAAGAGGCCAAGAATCAACGAAAAGCCGAGAGAGACCACCGGAGAGAAACAAGGCGATACCGAGAGCTAGAAGACAAACTCTTAAAGCTTGAGGCCAATCTCAAGACCAAAACTGGTCAATCCAACCACAAGGATAATTCCCACAAGGATCAAGATCCATTCACTAAAGAAATCATGAAAGCTAAAGTCCCAAAGGACTTTAAAGCCTCTGACATGACCCTGTACGATGGTACATCTGATCCAAGCCATCATCTCAGCAATTTCAGAAGCATGATGTATCTTACAGACGCCTCAGACACCACTCGATGCAAAGCTTTCCCAACTACTCTGACCAAGACGGCAATAAAATGGTTTGACAGTTTGCCGTCAAGATCAATAGCTAGCTTCGATGACCTCACCAAGAAGTTCCTAGCTAGATTCTCCATCCAGAAACACAAAGACAAAGCCAAGCCTCTACAGCTACATGGAAAAATTCAACAAGGCATGTCTGGATATTCAAAATCTGCCAACAGAAGCAGCCATTATGGGTCTCATCAATGGCCTACGAGAAGGACCTTTTAACCACTCAATATCCAAGAAATATCCAACATCTCTTAACGAGGTTCAAGAAAGGGTAGAAAAATAGATCAACATGGAGGAGAACTCCCAATTGGGAGATAGCTCAAAGGCCGGATTCTCATACCCACCTCGGGACAAGGATAAAGAATCCAGGAAGAAAGAAGACAGCCCACTGAGAAACCTAGAAAATACCACAACTACACCCCTCTCCGGGTGTCTCTTGTGGATGTTTACCGAGAAATATGCAACACTGAGAAGATCCCACCACCTTGCCCAATAAAACACAAAAAATGAGGGAAAGTTGGACAGAGTATTGCGAATACCACCGAATCTATGGACATTCTACCAATGAGTGCTTCGACCTAAAGAATGTCATAGAGAAATTGGCAAGAGAAGGGTGACTAGATCGGTACTTAGCCAATAAAACAGATGAACCGAGAAAAAAATAAGGGATAAACAGGTCAGACGAGTTGAACGCCCACCTCACACCCCTGAGAGACATGTTCATATGATAAATGGGGGATTCGCAGGAGGAGGAATCTCTAAATCATCTCGCAAAAGACACCTTAAAGAGGTATATCATGTCAGAGAAGGGGATAGGTCACCCAACCTCCCCACTATTACCTTTACCCAAGAAGACGCAACAAGCATCATCCCGGGACATGATGATCCCATGGTCATTACCATCATACTCGCCAATGCTAATCTCCACCGAACGTTGGTGGACCAAGGGAGCTCTACAGATATCTTGTTCAAATCCGCCTTCGACAAACTCGGCCTGTAGAATAAAGAGCTCAAAGTATATCCGAATAGCTTGTTTGGCCTCGGAGACACCCCAATTCAACCATTAAGATACATCTCACTGCATACAACCTTTGGAAAAGGAACTCAGTCAAGGACACTAAACATAGACTATATCGTAGTCAACGTAAGCTCAGCTTATAATGCCCTTATAGGTCGGACAACGCTGAACCAGCTTGCCGCAGTAGTTTCCACTCCATATCTGTGCATGAAGTTCCCAACTCTAGAAGGGATCGCCACAATAAAAGGAGACCAAAAGTTTCTGCGACGCTGTTACAACGAAAGTCTGAACCTTAAAGGAAACCCCAGAGGAGAGAAAATCAACACCATTGAATTTGGGGGAGTTCAAGTTCACAAAGAACTTCGTCCATAACCTAAAGGTGAGACTGAAGAAGTCTAGATCGGGGATGCTCAGGATAAAACAACAAATATAAGGGCAACCTTGAAAGGAGACTTAAAGCAGCCACTAATACAGTTCCTAAAGAATAATGCCGATCTCTTTGCATGGAAGGCCGCAGACATGCCCGGTATAGATGCTAAGTTAATGTGCCATAAGCTGGTGGTATATCCCAAATCTCAGCCCGTACAACAGAAGCGCAGGAAGCTTGGTCCAGAAAGGTCCCAAGCTGTGGAAGAGCAGGTGCAAGCCTTGCTTAAGGCAGGGTTCATAAGGGAGGTCAAGTACCCGTTATGGCTAGCCAACGTTATCTTGGTAAAAAAGTCAAATGGCAAGTGGAGAATATGTACCAACTACACCGACCTCAATAAGGCCTGCCCAAAAGATCCCTACCCGCTCCCGAATATAGACACGCTAGTGGACGCCTTTTTCGGATACAAGTACCTCTCCTTCATGGATGCCTATTCGGGATACAACCAAATCCCAATGTACCCGCCCGACCAAGAGAAGACCTCGTTCCTAACCCCAAAACAAATAACTGCCACATAGTCATGCCGTTTGGACTCAAAAATGCAAGTGCTACATACCAAAGATTGATGAACAAAGTCTTTGCCGACCACATCGAAAAGCTAATGGAGGTTTATGTAGACGACATGCTAGTAAAAATACAAAGTGAGGAATCGTTGTTATCTGACCTCACCAAAGTGTTCGACACTATAAGAAAGTATGGTATGCGACTTAACCCCGCAAAGTGCTCCTTCGCAGTAGAAGCTGGCAAATTCTTGGGCTTCATGCTTACCCAAAGAGGAATCGAGGCGAACCCAGATAAATGCCAGGCTATACTCCACATGAAAAGTCCAACCTGCGTAAAAAAAGTGCAACAGCTCAATGGAAGACTAGCAGCCCTGTCCAAATTTCTAGACAGATCAGCCATAAGATCTTTCCCCTTTTACGCAACATTAAGGAAGGGAAAGAAGTTTGAATGGACAATGGAATGTAAAGAAGCTTTTCGAAATTTTAAAAAGTTCTTGGGGCAACCACCCATTCTCATCCGACCACGGGAAAGTGAAGAACTCATATTATACCTCGCAGTGGGAAATCGGGCAATAGCCTCAGCACTAGTCAGAGAAGATGAAAGTGAGTAGCAACCCATCTACTTCATCAGCAAGGCTTTACAAGGGGCTGAATTAAACTACCAAAAAATAGAAAAATTCGCTTACGCCCTCATACTCACTTCCCGACGACTCCGACCATACTTTCAAGCTCACACTATCAAAGTTTGGACCAACCAGCCCATAAAAGGCATCCTACAAAAAACTAACCTGGCTGGAAGAATGCTACAATGGGTAGTCAAGTTATCGGAATTCGACCTCAAATATGAAGCTCGGACAGCTATCAAGTCACCGTATCTGGCCGACTTTATTGCCGAATACACTGACACCCCGGGAACTCCTACAAAATGGAATCTCTACGTGGACGGCTCTTCAAACAACACTGGGAGTGGCACATGTGTAATTATCAAAAGTGTTCAGGGAACCCAAATCGAGCTATCACTAAAGTTTGAATTCCCTGTCTCAAACAATCAGGCCAAATATGATGCACTACTGGCTGGTTTGAGGCTGGCTAAGGAGATAGGAGTTCAAAAGCTTACCATCTTCAGCGATTCGCAAGTAGTTACCTCACAAATAGAATGGAGCTACCAAGCTAAGGATCCCACCATGAAGAAATATTTGGACAAGACTAAAGAATACCTCGGACAGTTCGGGAGATATGAGGTCCGATATATACCTCGGGAACAGAATCTCCGAGCTGATGCACTTTCAAAACTAGGCAACACCAAACCAGGGGGTAATAATAGAAGTCTCATCCAAGAAACACTACAAAGTCCATCGATCTCGGAGGAATAAAAGGTCCTAACCATATCAGGTCATGATCAAGAATAGATGACCCACATAATTAACTACCTCAAGTCTGAGGCACTTCCCACAGATAAAAAAAAGGTAAAAAGGCTAGTACAAGAAGCCCAGTACTATACTATAGTGGGCAACATCCTATATAGGAGAGGGATTTCGACACCCCTCCTAAAATGTGTGCCGACCTCCAACACAAAGGAAGTTTTGAAAGAAGTACACAGTGTTATGTGTGGCAATCATCTCAGGACACGAGCTCTTTCCAAAAAGGTACTCCGAGCTAGATTCTTCTGACTGACCTTGTAAAAGGAAAAAGCAGAATTCGTCAAAACATGCCCACCATGTCAGAAGCATGCTAACTTCTATATCGCCCCACCAAAGGAGCTCATCAGCGTTACGTCGTCCTGGCCATTCACAAAGTGGGGGCTCGACCTCCTTGGACCTTTTCCCCAGGGACCAGGACAAGTCAAGTTCCTCATTGTAGGAATAGACTATTTCACAAAATAGATTGAGGCAGAGCCCTTAGCTACTGCCACTGCCCAAAGAAGTCAAAAATTCCTATATAGAAACATTATCACAAGGTTCGGGGTTCCTTACTCCATTACCACAGATAATGGCACTCAATTCACCCATACGGGTTTCAGGAACTTGGTAGCCGACCTAAAAATAAAGCACCAATTCACATCTGTAGAACACCCACAAGCCAACGGACAGGCAGAAGCTGCCAACAAAGACATACTGGCTGGGTTAAAATGAAGACTACAGGACGCAAAGGGAGCTTGGGCTGAAGAGCTCCCATAAGTCCTATGGACATCTCAGACAACCCTACATTCAACCACAGAAGAATCACCCTTCCAATTTACTTATGGAATGGAGGCAATGATTCCAGTGGAAATAGAAGAAGGATCTCCCAAAAGAATCCTCTACAATGAAGAGGTCAACTCCCAAATTCAAAGGGAGGAGCTCGACCTACTTCCAGAAGTTCGAGAAAGAGCTCAGATTGGAGAGGAAGCACTAAAGCATCGGATGGGCTTAAGATATAATCAGAAGGTAGTCCAATAAAGCTTCGCCACCAACGATCTCATCTTAATCCAAAACGACATCGGAGCAGGTCGATCAGGAGAAGGGAAGCTAGCAGTTAACTAGAAAGGACCTTACCGAGTTGTAGAAGTACTAGGAAAAGGTTACTACAAGGTGTCTGACCTCGAGAGGCGAGAGCTGCCAAGGTCATGGCATGCCTGTAACTTAAGAAGGTACTATAGTTAGAAAGTAATAAAGATCTTAGGTCAAGGTGCACTTTTTTTTCTGAAAAGGTTTTTTAATGAGGCGCCAGGTCAAGATCTACAAAACTACCCGACTTAGAAGGGTAAGCACTCATATGTATATACTCCTGTTTATATTTATATTTTCTATTTGAATAAAGTTTTCATATTCCCTAAAAGGTTTCTTAGCAAGACGCATTAATCTAAGCTCATAAAAATGCAAAAATTCATCGTCTGATTACAAAAAGGTCGGCAAGGTGAAAATCAAATTCATCGTCCGATTACAAGAAGGTCGGCAAAGTGAAAATCAAATTCATCGTCCGATTACAAAGAGGTCGGAAAGGTGAAGGCGTAAAAGCATATTAATGCAAGAAGTTATAAAAAGTAACCATAGAAAGCGACCTGACGAGGTCTGACTAAAAGTGGATTACTAAAAATAACTTAAGAAGGCCCGACAGATAAGTCAGACCAGTGAAAGGATCACTAAAAAAAGACAGAGACATCTCACAAAGGCCAGAAGTGCTTTACTAAAAGGTACGAAGCCTTGAAAAAAGACACTACTTAAAAAGCAAAAGCACGGGTCGAAACGGCGCTAAAAAGTCATTCGAACAAACTTTATAAAAAAGGTTCCCCTTGGAACACTACCTAAAAAGTTGTTGGAATGTGACTAAAAAGCCCGGACGGTGAAGCCAGATAGGTCGACATCAAAAGCCAAAAAGGTTGAAAACAACTTAAGGCTCAAAGGCGCTTGACTAAGTGGGAAACAACTCCGCTCGAAATAGGGCAACAAAGAAGTCGTTCAAACTAAAAGAGTTCTAAAGAACACTAAAAAGTTATGGGACGAGTCACTGAAAGCCTAAATGCCTAGCCACGAGGATCACTTCGCCAAAGCAGAGGATGGACAGCGCATGACCCAAAGGGCAGGGACAAGGAAGTCGGACGAGAAAGTACCTAACCTCTATAGGCCCTAAAAGTTCACAAAAGTAAAACCTCCAAGTATCAAGGGTTCAACAAGCACATCATTCAAATTAAAGCATTTAAGACTCAAAGGCTGTTTAAAAGACAGCCGAAGAGTTTAAATATTTGTTTTTCAAAATAAAGGTTGCAAAGAAGCAACCAAACGTCAAAAAAGTCAAGCATAGGCAAACTAGCAGTTACAAAAAACAAAGTTCAAAAGTCCACAAGTGGGACTATAATATAAGCACAGAAGAGTTATAAAGCATTCAAATTTTCCCCAGTAGAAGCACCCTGGGCTAAAGGAAGAGGAATGGTCGAGATCGGGACAGCATCAACAGTTTCATCCGGCCGGCTTAGAATCTGAACATCGGGCTCGGGCTCTGAATGGTCGACCTCTGAAGGGACGGAAGAGGTCGAAGCTGCTGAGGCTTTCCCTGGTGGTACAAGAGGAGGACCCTCATCTTCATCATCCGGGGCAGGCACAATCTTGCTGTCCTCCACTACATTATCTAGACTAAAGAGAATCAGGTCAAGCTCAGGGGCAAGAACCCAAACCTGGGCCTTCAAATTCTCATAAGCATCGGTCACACTGTCCACCATGTGACCCTAGAGCTCAGCATAATCAGCCTGGGCAGACTGAATCCTCTCCTTGGCCTCCAACAGCTCGCCATAAGTTCGAGCATAGCTCTCCTTATATTTTTTCGTCGCCTCTTCAGCTAGGTTCGCAGCAGCCTCAGCAGCAGTAGCTCGGGATTTAGCCTTACAGAAAGCCTTCATGGAGTCCATAGATTTCGCTATTTCTGAAAAAGAAACCAGTAAGACAAGTCATAAATAAGAAAAATCAGCAAACAAACAAAAAGACTACTGTCAGAAAAGAAGTCGGAGACTACCCAGTTCAACACAAAGGAGGGAAGGATCCCCTAGGAACCTCTTCGTGTTCAGATGAGGACGCTCGACCCAGTTCTCCTCTAACACGATCACAAAGGCTTGTTCAACCTTGTCTAAACTCTCCCAAGAATACTTAGTAGCTACTACATCTTTTTGCCAACTCAAAGGGAAGGTCAGCTCATCATTCTCATCTAAAAAGAAAGGTCGGGCATTCTCGATAGCTCAGACCTTAAAGTAATAGTTCTTAAAATTTCGAAAAGACTCATCATACATAGAAAAAATATTTTTCCCCTTGGTAGCTCGGAACGAGACCCAAGAAGCCTTTTTCTTGGCTACTCCAAGTTTTGTCAAAACAAACAGATAAAGGAAAAGAGATACGGTAGGCCGGACACCTAACTCCTGGCACAACAGCTGAAAAATCTTAATGAAGGCCCAAGAGTTCGGATGAAGCTGGGAAGGAGCCACATTACAAGCGGATAACAAGTCGGTCTCAAAAGTAGTAAAAGGGATGTTGATGTTCAGCAGACTAAAGAAATAGTCATAGGCATAAAAGAAGGGGCGTTCTCCCTGAGTCAAAGAGGAGAAACTAACCCTCTCCTCAGGGTCGGGCGACAGTAACTCATAGTTCTTTTCATCGTCCCTATTACTACAAATCCTATGGAATCTCCTAAGCCTCTTGTAGTACTCCGGATCAGCCACTGTAACACACATTAGGACTATAAAGTCCAACCAGTCAGACATGCCATCAGGGATCTTGGTAGACATCTCAACAATATTTTTTCGAGAAGACATACGGTAAACTATACCTACAGCAAAGGAAAATAACAGGGGTCACTACTAAATAACTCGGACAAAATAAAGAAAGAGAAGGAACAACCGATAAACACAGAGGTGGGGCAACAAAAAGGGCACCTTAGGATCTACGAAAACAAAGAATACTTAGCAAAAACCAGGGGCACCCTTTGGAGGCAACGTGTTGCAAACAAAAAGGTCCTACGAAAGCAAAACTACCAAGAAACCTAAAAGGCGCACATCTTTCTCAAACAAGAGCAGTAGAAAAAAATCACAACACCGATCAAGCACAAAGACGCAATCTTTTCCGGAATAGTTCAGCCTTTTCAAATCAAGCCCAATGAAAGATCAAATAAAACAGACATGCGACAGTGAAAGCATACATAAAAATGACTATCAAAGCATAAAAAGGAGAGAGAATACCATCCTGTGGAAGAAAAGGAAACAAGCGCGAGAGAAGGCTCAGACAGAAACGATGATTAAATCCGTGCCAACGAACGACTCTTGAGCAAAGAAGAGAGAAAGCTTGGGAGCGTGAAGACAGAAAAATCAGATGATGAATCACTCAGTAAACAACGGGCGAAGTAAGAGAAAAAGGAGGAGGAAACTGAAAGTGAGAGTAAAAACCTCTTCTTTAATTTCAAAATAAAATCTAAAGAGGGAAAGAAGAAACGGCAAAGGAGAAAATAAATGAGCTTTTAAAGCCCTCGCATACTCCCAAGAAAAGCGCAACGCACGCTTCAAATTAAAAAGAAGAAAGAAACGCTTCGCATTCAAGGAAGCAATTTTATCTGGAGTTACTCAGGAGATCAGCCAAAAGTAAATGCTCGATCATGACTTCCTCAAGGGAGTCGAAGTCTGGAAAGACACGACCTCAAGAGAAAGATCAAACTCGAGCAGGGGCACTGTTCATACCTTAGGTCGAGCTACACGACCCGAGTCAAAGACAAGAAGTGACCGACCTCTTATAAAGGTTGGTCCATACCGACCTCTCCGTAAAAAGCTCAGACAACCTCTCCACAGAGGCCCAAGCAGGTCCAAATAAAAGGATCGGCCCACCTCAAAGGTGGCTAGCCATAAGATAGATGATCTCACCAAAGATAAGATAAGATAACTAACCTATCTCAAGGGAGGTCACTCAACACTACTATAAATACATTGGAGCATTCAGGTATAACTCATACTCTGATTCTACACAAAAACCCTGCCTAAAGCACATGCTAACTTAAGCATCAGAGTCTCTTGCAGGTACCACCACCCTCCAGGGATCACGGATCAGCAGCACCATCAAGTTCAATAAGTCAGACACGATAGCTCCAGCCACAATAGCAGATCTCATCCAAGATCGACCTTCAATTTCAGGTAACCCTCGGAACACTATCGTTGCCAGTTTTTGAGGTGAAGCCCTATGAGCTATTGACCAAGTTTGGAGATGTGTTCTATAGTTTAGAAGGATAGAATCAGAATTCTCAATCTATAGCAATGTTAGGAGCTTCTAGTTTAATGCCTGTTGGTGGCTCTTCATTTGTGCCTATCTTGGGACCCAAGGTAGTTTTAGCGGCATTTTCATCCTTTGCAACTGATCTCAATCATGATAGCGATGGAGAAATAGGTGATAATCGATTTTTTGGTCAGCTTGCTATTACAATAGCGGATACTCTTATTATGGTCTCGGTTTTAGGGGAGGGTGAAGAACCAGATGCGTTAAAGATGTATTGTGGGATGACGATGATATGGAATCCACCATGATTAATAAGGATAAAGATGATGATCTAGGGAGAAGTATTCCAGTTGGGGGTGGTAGAGCATCAAGGTCAGAAAGTCAGCAATATCCCCCGCACTTTTCGACTCTAGCTTGGAGGCCATGGTACAATAGGGATTCCCAGATGTACAATCTGAATTTTGGGCCAGTGATACACAGGATACAGCATGTGTAGCTGAGTTCCAAGTTGGTCAGTAGTTTTAAAATAACGAGAAAGTCGTCTTAAGTGTGAAGACTTATAGAATCCAGGATTGAGTACAGAGTGTTGGAATTATATCATGTTAAGTACCATGAAAAATATAAAGAGTTTGGAAACAATTGCCAATATTTGATTCGGATCATTGTTTGCCATCGGAAGGGTATTTGGGAGGTAAGAAGGTATAATAGACCTTATACATGCCTGACCACATCAATATCCAGTGATCACAGGAAGCTTGATTATCATGTTATATTTCCTTTCATCCTTCCTATGATCAGAGTTGATACGGCTGTGTCGATCAAGCTACTATAGCATGCGACTGAGGCACATTTTGGATTTAGACCGGCTTACAGGAGGGTTTGGTTGGTTAAGCAAAAGGCTATTGTGCAAATTTATAGGGATTGGTAAGAGTCATACAATAAGGTGCCAAAATGGGTACTAGGTGTGCAGATAACGATGTCAGGTAATATTGCAGTGTTGAAGACCAGTACTGTGTGACTTCGAGGTCAAGTTGATGAGTCATCAACTTATTTTCATCGGCTCTTTTGGACATTATCACCATGTATCAAGGCCTTTAGGCATTATAAGCCGCTGGTTAGTATTGATGGGACCCACTTGTATGACAAATATGGGAGCACTTTGATGGTTGCAATTGATCAGGATGATAATTATAATATCATTCTCATTGCTTTCGCACTTGTAGAGGGTGAGAATGTGGAGTCGTGGTCATTATTTTATCTTACCTTAAGCAGCACATAACGCCTCAGCCGGGTATACTAGTCATATCGGATAGATACAATGGAATCAAGGTTTCATTGGAGGCTCTTGATGGTGGATGGTTTCTGCCTAGTGCCCATCGTTCCTATTGTATTCGACACGTTGTCGCGAATTTCTCCCTCAGTTTTAAGGGTAAGGATGCAAGGAGGTTTTTGGTAAATGCAGCTTACGTGAATACTGAAGTCAAGTTTGACTACTAGTTTGACATTCTCCGAAGCGAAGATCCTGCAATGTGCAATTAGGCTAACAAGAATGAGTTTGAGAAATGGACTTAGCACTGGGATGAAGGCCGTAGATTCGGACATATGACAACTGATATCTCTGAGTGTGTTAACTCCATCCTAAAAGGTGTAAGGAACCTTCCACTTTGTTCATTAGTGAAGTCCACTTATGGGAGATTGGCCTTGGCCGAACTCTTTTTTCGTAAGGAGAGAGAAGTAGAGGCTAATTTAAAGGCAATAAGATAGCAATTCAGTCAACGTCTTATGAAGACAACAGAAGCTAATTTAAAGGCATCAAGGTATTTTACAGTGACCTTGTATAACAGGGATAATTTTGAGTTTAATATGGCAGAGACTACTCTGACTGGTAACTTCTCAATTGACTCTTACTGAGTGTCACTGAAGGATCAAACATAAGATTGTGGATACTTCCAAGCACTTCATTATCCATGTCTACATGCAATGGATTTGCTGCGCATCCTCACGTCTGAGTTTGACAACCTATGTCCATGAGGCGTATCATGTTTAATGCATACAGAATGAGATTCAATCTTCCTATCCTGGAAGGTTTTTGGCCACCATATGATGGTCCCACAGTCATACCTAATCCAACCAAGAGACGTGCATCTGAAGGGTGTTCGAGGACTACTAGAATCCAAGCTAACATGGATAAGGTGGATCCAAATAGACGCAAGTGATGTGGAATTTGCAGACAATCTCTTCATACTTGAAAGAGGTGTCCATAGGTAGGGGTGGAAAATAGAGAAGCCCACCCCACTTTGCCCTGCCTAGTGAGGCGGTCTTGAATTTCTCCTCTGCCCAGCTTAACGGTAGGCTAGCGGGCCAAACCTGCCAAATCTCTTTTTATATAAACCACTAAATATTAAAGAATATATGTAATTTCACAACTATTTCAATAAATTTATAATTTTTAAATTCACAAACATCGAAGTCTTTATAATTATGAATATATAATAAACATAATCATAAACAAAATTTTTTGACACAAAATAATAACACCAACATTGTCCAAAGCAAAATAAACATTGTCCAAAATATATAATTAAACATCTTCAAGTTAATAATCAATTAGACATAAAACATAATCCAAAATATAACTTAGAACATCTTTAATTATCATCTTCATCCTCTTGTAGATCAATAACATTATAGAAATTTATAAGAAATGACCCTGACCAAATAAACACCTGACTCACTAGGAAAGCCCACCCTGTGCCGCCAAAGCCCATGGATTAGATGGTGCAGGTTAGGCGGATTTTTTAAATTTGGCAGTTTCAAATTTCCAGCTAACCCGCCTGGCTTGGCGGGTTTCACTGGCTGACTCAGCGGGTTTCAATCCGTTTGCCACCCCTATCAATAGAGAGGATTCAACATGGGTTCTGCTTTTGGGGGCAATGCGTAGATGTTTTTCATGTAATATGTATGTCTTCTTTATGTTTGATTTTACTGTATATTGTCATCTCGTGTTATTCTTTAGTTCGATGTGCATGTAATTTTCAATTGGATTTTATTCTGTTTAAGTTTGATGTGAAAATGTGAAATATTTTGTCTCTGCTACATTGTCACAAATTGTTCATTAAAACATAAGTCCCAAACAACATAAGTACCACATATTAAGAAGTCCATTCAAAAGCAAAGTACAAAATATACGAACAAAACACATCATACCAAATATTCAAACAAAATAAGTCATACTAAATGTGACACAAAAGTTCTCAGAAGAGGTGGGACTCTGTAAAACAACGCCTAGGGCACCTAATCCTTTACGCTCTCTGTACTAATGTTACCTTATCCTCATCTCCATCTGGGGTAGGAGGTGCTAGGGGATCTGCAGCAACCACGGAGGAGGGCGTCTTACCTAATGCAAAAGAATCATATACCGGTTCAGTCAGCAGCTCATTCAGATCTACTGTAATGTATGGCTGGGACCCGGTGACATGAGATCTAGCACGCTCCATATCATCCTCCAGTAGCATCACACGTAAATCATCAAAGAATTGTGAACAACCAAAGTACGCATCTAATCCCCAGAACTAACAATACCCCAAACAATAGAGTTGGGCTCATATATGTTTGGTTGCTCCCTCCTAGTGTATAAGCACTTAAGCTGCGCGCCAACAAAATACACACCCCCTCCATCATCACCACTTCCGCCACCGCCGTCATTAGCACCGCCTCTACCTTTACGACCACCTCTACCTCCATGCCCAAAATGACCCACACTTCGTCTAGGGGGTCAACCTCTCCCCTCCATAGCAATAATCTCATCCTTGATCCACCTCCACTTACGCTCACTTGCTCATGTACTTACAGGCTCAACACGATGCCTGTCTGGGACATCAGGGACTTGATCCATGGGAGGTTCCTGTCCTGGACTTCTCTGTGCAACCTTTGCTAGAATCAAAATAGCTCGGGGCCTCCAAGGAAGAGCTCCGACAATAAGAACCTACGCCCGTGCACATACCACCACTCCAAGTATAACTGTGATGGACCAGGGTTTCGGACGACATCAAACCGGAGAACATGCTGGGCTCTATTAGTCTAGTGGAAGGGTCAAGACTATAAGGTGCTAGGAAACCAACGGTCACCTCCTGCGATCCTTTGCCATCAAGAAATCTATGTCAAGAGCTGCACGAGGTCGATGTTATACCCCCCAGCTGTGGTAGCACCCTATCCACCTGATGCTACTCTATCACCACAAAATATATCAATGCAGTCACCGCTCTCCATAACATTGTTTGTTGAGGCTCTAGTATCTTAGGATGCACAACTTGAACAACTTCGGGTGAGCTATAAGGCATCCATGTGAACTGTTAAAGAAAAATAGTATCAAAGGTCATAAATTAACAACATAATCTTCAACGGTACAAACTCTCACTTGAAGTGGCATGAACACTTACATCCCCCACCTGCATTAAGTTTATCCTCAACATCCAATACGCCACTCTAGGCCCTTTCTCACCCAATGTGGGCTGATATCCCGACCACCTGCCATCGAATACATTAATGTAATAGTAGCAAAGTAATCGAATGATTATTAATCAATAAAAGAAACATAAGTACCTCGAGGCCAACGGCTAACTTAACAAAACCTGAAAAATGTCAAAAGATCCATGACTGAAGTAGCTCTAACAGACTAGCCAACTTAACGACGTGCTTGTTTGTAACACAGCACATATATCGATAAATCCATGAAAGTGCATAGACTCCTAATTATATCTGCCTAAGTCCTCTAGCCTAGCTACATAAGGCAGCCACCAGATGTGAAGACTCCCAGACTTGTCCCCAAACAACTGAGTCAACAACAATATCATGATGTACACCCTCACATACTGCCTCACAGTCTCCTCATTTGTACCCTCGGGCAGCTCACTAAATGTATCATGCATCCATGTGCACTACACAGTGAACTTGTCAATACAATCTAGTGGAGGTAACACACCCAAAGGCCCTCGAACCAAGTCCATGGAGGTCGACAGCCCTCAATGTACGTCTTGAAGTCTGTTAGACATCCACTAACATACTCACCATCAATAGGAAGACCTAGCTGGTATGCTACATCTTATAACATAATGGTGTACTCCCCGAATGGTATATGAAAAGTATGCGTCTCTAGATGTCATCTATTCATGAAAGCACTAACTAACGGCTCATCCTGCCTAAACCAATAGTCGTTAAGTCTCGCAAGATGATACAACCCGACAATCTGCATGTATGGTATGATCCGCTCTCAAGGAGTATACCATGCTACTTCCTCATGCTAGTAATACATCGAGTCAGCTGCAATTATGGTAAAAATGTTAATAAAATTATGGTCTTACATTATATTAAGAACTTTTTAACAAAATTGATGACAACATTATCCCAAAATGTTAAGGTCTGATCTAAAAACATACATCTTACTCTAATATAATCTTATTAATAGAAACCAAATCCTCACTCAATCTATGTTCAACTAAGAGTAAACACCCAACCCAGTCCCTGTCCATTTCTAATTAAGACAACGCGGTCCCTCACCAAAAAAGTAACCCACGCCGGTCCCTGTCTATGCAAAAAATAACTCATCGCGCCCTTCCCGTGTATCCCCCATCCATAGTTGACAGAAAAGTCTTATGTGTCACTTACTAGCACTAATCTGGCAGTTAGCCCAGAGTTAAGTGCCAATGTGGATAAGGGAGAATGGACAAGGGTCGATTTGTCCCCCTGTCACATTAAAAAATGACGCCGTTGCTAGGTTAAGAAGGAGCAAATGTCATTCTCACCCTAATAACCCCCCAAGCCCTAACTCAAATTTACAGAATAACTAAAACCCCACAACCTTCTTCGCGCGATAGGAAAGATAATGGTGGAAGTAGCAAGTGTTGGTGCTGACAAGGGTGCTGACAAGGCCACTGGGAAGGACTCGGAGGACTCCTCTAATGCCGCACTTGACAGAATCACTGACGTCGTGCAGTGGAGGCAGCTTGTGTCGTCATTCAGGTTAGTAATGAATTTGGGCATCTAAAACATTATTCTAATCCAATCTCTGTTCCTAAATTGCATGTTGGTGTCTTAGTGTTTAGTAGGTTGAAATGGGTTGCCTGGTTATTTATTTTTATAAATGTTGTGATATTGAATGGATTTTGAAGTTTTTTAGTTAATTTGTTAAATAATATGTGTTAATTGTCAGTAGTTTAGATGATTGGCACAGTGATGTTAAACTGTCATGAATTGGATTTTGATTAGTAAAAATAATTTTCAGATGGATGAATTTGAAGTAATTCCTGTTTTCCATCATGGAGAAATTTTTAAGAGGAATGCACAGGGCAAATTAGAATATGTTGATGGAAAAGTCAAGAAGTGGCCACCTTTAGACATTGATTTAGTAAACTTCTTTGATTTTGAAATGTTACTGAAGGAGTTGGGTTATAAGTAGTACAAGACGATGTTTTGGTTTGATAACATGGCACCTGATTTGAAATCTGGCTTACATGTAATGAGGGGTAATATTGAGATAAATGACATGAGGTGTAACAAGATTAAAAATAAGGAGACAAATGAGATTTATATCTACTTTGATCACCCGGTTAGTGTGCCAGAAGTTGTGGATGAGGAGATGCAAGATGAGGAGGTTATTATGAGTGACTCATCTTCCTCAAGTGATGGGTATGAAACAATTGAGGACGAGCCATATAAGCCACCTCCTCCAGAATATGAAGAGACTCATAGTAGTGACGATAGTGAAGTACAGAAAAGGAAGAATAGATTGAAGAAAAAGAAGAAGAAAATGGTGTCACCAAGGAAGAGAGCTAGTCAGGATCCAGCTGGGGAGGTGAAGAGTGGTCCGGCTTGTGAGGTGAAGGATGGACCAGATGGTGAGGTGAAGTTTGGTCCAAATAGGGATTTAAGCAAGGATGGCCCAACAAAAAATAGGGATAAGCCTAGACCAAGTAAAGGTAGTCCATGTTATTCTCCAAAGACAGCCAAGAAACGGGCTTCCAAGAGGTATTCTGGTAAGAGGAGGAAACATATTCTGAGGGATGGAAAAACTGGGGCAGAAGGTGCAGTAGTTGATGGGCCTAAAGCAGGTGGTGGTGTGGAGGCTAGACATGGACTGGCTGGGAATACAATGGCATCAAGTTCTGATATTGTTGGGGAAGAGCTAGACTCAGATTATGACAAGCCTTATGAATATGAGAGTGAAGCATTTAACAGCTCGGTATCTGATGATGATGAAAACAGGACTGCACTTGATGCTTTCAATGAGGAGACAGAATATGGGAAAGTTGAATTTAAGGTAGGGCAAATATTCATCACAATGGAAAGTTTTAAGAATGCACTAAAGGACTACTTTGTGTATGAAGGGAAGGATGTGATGTATCTAAAGAATGAAAAGAAGAGGGTGAGGGCTGCATGTGCAGGAGAGAACTGTCCTTGGTTGATTCTGACATCTTGGAACAGTGCTAGAGGGTGTTATCAGGTGAAGACACTGGTTAATGAGAGCAATTGTGCTAGAGATTTTGGCAGTAATCTAGCTAGCAGAGAATGGGTGACATCAAAGTTGGTGAAAAGGCTACTGACTCAGCCTGAGTTAAAGCCTAAACAGGCAAGGGATTATATGATTGAGGAGTACAATGTACATCTTAGTGAGAAAATGATAAGCAGGGGACTGAAGGTTGCTAGAGAGATAGTTATAGGCAACGAACAAGCTCAGTATGGAAAGCTTCGCAACTATCTAATGGAACTACACAGTAGTAATCCAAGGAGCACAGCTATGATTGATGTCATACCTCATCCAGAGTCGCTGCCACTGTTCGACAAATTGTATATAAGTTTGGATGCATATAAAAGGGGTTTTAAAGCTGGGTGAAGGCCTTTAATCAGGTTGGATGGGTACTTCCTCAAAGGTTACTATGGTGGACAGCTATTATCTGAGTGGGACAAGATGCCAACAACCACTTTTTTGTAATTGTGTATGATGTGGTTCCGAACGAATGTAAAGACACCTGGGGCTGGTTTTTGTCAATATTGAAGCAGGATCCAAGGGATTGTACTGAGTTGGGACTGAATTTTATCTCCGATCAACAAAAGGTCAACTCTAAACCCTGCTAATTAGTTACTTGTGTTGAATACTTATATATGATAGACTCTGTTTTGTATCATAGACTTGTACTACTCTGCTATGGATTTGATCATAATAATATATAATTCTACGCTCTGATTTAGTTGGTAATCTCTGTTCCATTAAGACAAAACTTTTTTATTTTTAGTTTATTAGTTGATGAATTAATTCTTATGTCATCTAAGAATCTTGTTCATTCATCATCAATTCATAATTAAATATGTTGTAGTGTAGCTCCCTGATTAGATATTGTATATAATTTGAGTTACTTTAATTTGAGTCTTAGCATTTAATAATTTTAATCATTGCTAATTAGAATTTTCTAATCATATCATGTCCTTAGACTGATACAGTAGTTGACATTGGCCTTGAAGGAGATATTTCCGAGAGCTCACCACAGAAATTGTGTACTACATATCTGGAAAAACTTCATCAAGCACTTCAAAGATGAAGAGATGAAGCAATTGGTTTGGGAATCTGCAAGGTGCACCACACACACTGAATTAGCTGCTGCGATGGAGAAGTTAAAGCGAGTAAGTGCACCAGCGTGGGAGTATATGCAAAAATTTGAGCTGGCTGTGTGGTGTAAGGCGTACTTTAGTCATGGGCCGAAAGTGGACAACATAACTAATAATATGTGTGAAGTATGGAATGCAAAGATTGTGGAGCATAGGAAAAAGCCTATTCTAACCATGTGTGAAGGGCTGCAGTGCTACATAATGAGAAAGATGGCAATACACAAGAAGAAGTTGGAGGCTCACATTGGACCACTTGCACCAATCCAACATAAGAAGTTGGATCAATTTATCAAGTCTAAGAGTCATAAATAGAGAGCTATATGGGCTGATGATTCGGAAAGAGTCCTCTTTGAGGTTCATTCTCAAAACCATAAAGTGGGTGTGAATCTTCACAAGAGGACATGTACATGCAATGTATGGCAGTTGACTGGTAAGTCTGGTTATATAGTTATTGGATAATTATTTAGTTGTTATAATTTTTAGTTTATCACTATATGTCCATTGTCTTTTTCTGATTCTACATCAACTCGTTATTGTACATAAGAATGCCTTGTAGACATGTCATTGCAGCACTAGCTAAAATGGGTCTTAAGGCTGAGGATTTCGTGTATAAGTGGCTAACTATGGAAGCCATCAGAGCAACTTATTCACATTGCATTAAACCAGTCAACAGTGAAGAGTACTGGACACCTACCAATGCACCAAGGCCACTGCCTACCACTATCAAGAGAGCTGCTCATAGACCTAAGATGGAGAGAAGAGCCAATCCAGTTGAAAGAGAGATGAGCACCACCAAGGAGAAAAAGACATTCGTTGTTACTTGCTCTAAGTGTGGTCAAACCAGCCATTACTACAAGACATGTCCGAATGCAGCACAAGATCCCAACTAGAAGCCTATGACTAAAAAGGAGAGACGAGCACAGAAGAAGACAACAACTCACAAATCATCAACTGATCCAGCAACAAACACTGCTCCAGCCCCAAACATTAATCAGGTACAATGTGTTAGCTTTAAGAATTGACTTTTCCTAAATAATAACTTCTTTACTCTATGTTTGAGAATTGAGGTACAATGGCTGTATTATGTACTGATTAGGTTTATATATTGCTTGCTTGAGTATGGCTGTGTTATGTACTGATTAGGTTTATATGTTGCTTGATTGAGAATGGCTGTGTTATGTACAATAGCTGTGTTTGAGAATTGTCTTTTGTTGCTTGCTTTCTATAATATATTGAATTTCGTCACAGAAAAAAACTAGAAAAGCTAAGAAGAAACTACCCAAAAATCAGAGAAAAGAAATTTCAGTTTCGTAATCTGCACCACCAGCTGAGACGGTACTATTTTTTCTTGTTGTTTTAAAATACAAAACCTGTTTCATCCAAGAAATTATTACATCTAAATCCCTTAAAATTTTCATTTATATAACTGTTAAACCTACATTATTACAGGCTATAGCAAAAAACTCCATGTTTCGTGCCTCCACCCATACCAGCACCGGGGCCAACCTTATGGTTCAAAACTCAACCTTCCCAAACGCCAAACCTGATGCCTCACAGCTCACAGCTCCAATCAAATGACTCAATAGTTGGGAAGACTACTCCAGGAACTAGTCATGATGCGATTTCTAAAGAGACGATAGCAGCTACAAATTCAACTACTGCATCACGACTTTTGAAATTTGTGCCAACACCCAGCTACAGACCTCTAGGACTCAGGCCTCCTAAGCAGGGGTGACACTTATAATAGGGATTTACATATGTGATACTGTTATTTTGGTATTTTGAGACTTTAGTTTGAAGGATACAATTATGTCAACAAATGTCTTGCTGTTCTTTTGGTATTTTGGTATTTACTAATGTGTAAGTTTTTATTAGGGCCATGTTGCCTCTGCAATGATATTATCATTGTGAACATATGAATTACATGTCTCTTGATAATATGAATATAATGGTATGAATTGCTATGCTTTACAAGGTTTACTTCAATATATGTTACATGCACAAATATTTGCTGCTCTAATTTGCATTAAGTTCAGGTAACAAACTTTAAACAGTCATCATAATCATTCATCTTCATATAACTTACATCCACAATGTTTACATATCCAATCTCATCTTGCCACACAGTTCTTAGATACCCTAAAATTATTGATATGTTGCATACATGGTTGTCCTAAATAAACAGGCAACCATAACCCCAATCAAAAATGTAAAAATACTACGACCTAACCCCAAGCATCTACTTTCACCCATTTTTTTCTACTCTTTCCCAATTGATTTTCTAATCCAATCAACCTAATTTCTAGCTCTTCCACTTTGTCACCCACCGTATCACTAAGGCCTTCAAATCACTATTGGTTCTACGGCAATACCCCCTTTGATGTTTTCTTCGAAACATGCTCATTAAAGGAAGAGACATAATCATCTAGCCATACAAAAAACGAGCAACATCCTTCTGCAGTCTACATATAGACAAATTCAAAAAGGTTAAAACCATGAACAGACCTGGAACTAAGTATAGAATCAAACACATTCAACACAAAATTTTTCATGAACATACCTTGAATTTAGGGCATCGTAAGAATAACTTATCCGGATTACTTTTAGTCCCAGACATGAACAGAACAGCATCAGACCCGCAACAGCATTTTGGGGAGACCCATCTCTTCTTCCTTCTACCTACAATACTCTCATTAGAGTTCATACTATAACTCCAACTATCACCAGCTCGCAGGTTGGAGGATGTGCAACGTTATCCACTTCCAACCATGGTCCCGTAGGATTTCTTTATTATTTAGACTATGAACACTTTGTGCAGAAGTTGGGGAACGAAAAGAAGAAGTAAATGTTTGCTCCTTCTTAACCTAGCAACGACGTCATTTTTTAATGTGACAGGGGGACAAATCGATCCCTGTTCATTCTCCCTTATCCATGTTGGCACTTAACTCTGGGCTAACTGCTAGATCAGCGCCAGTAAGTGACACATCAGACTTTTCTATCAACTATGGACGGGGGATACAGGGGAGGGGTGCGATGAGTTATTTTTTGCATAGACAGGGACCGGCGTGGGTTACTTTTTTGGTGAGGGATCGTGTTGTCCTAATTAGAAATGGATAGGGATCGGGTTGGGTGTTTACTCTTCAACTAACACTAACATTTGGAATTCATAAAATAAACTTTAGGTTAGGTCACTACTATCACCAACATTTCTAATTTAAAATTTCTAACGAAATTTGTACTCACTAAGCGATCTAACATTTATAGTTAAATACTACTCAATAAATATTGCTAACATTTTTAATCTACTAAAAAAATTCATTTACTTACATCTTCGTTAATGCTACCAGTAATATGGGTGACTCTGTCCAAGTGATAGATACGATCCGGGTCATCCTCCATATTCGGAGTTTTCAAGATTTCCTCAGAGAATTCTATCTATAGTGTGGTTAGTGTTTATGTTAAATGTGGTTGTAATTCGTATCTACACAATTCGAACTCTTTTATAGAGCTTGCCATTATTTAAAATAACTAGCTTCGATTTACCTAGGGCCGCACATTGTATAAATCAAATTTGATGGATTTAATTTACCATGGGCATGAAAACCATTAAATCAAAACTACTTCATTCAATTTACTAGTCTTCCTTAAATTGAATTTATTTCATTCGATTTACTGTAATTGCAGCTAAATCGAATCTACTCCATTCGATTTATTATATGCATGTAAAGTGCTTTATTTTGGGACATTCATATAATATTGAATGTCATTCTATTTGTTTAAATATTTTATCCTAATATTCGCTTTAAAATTACTATAAAGCGTAAAAAATAACACTTTCAACATAATTTCAAATAACAAAATATTTTAAAACAACAATATTTGCAATAGAATTTTGGATTAAAATAAGAGTCATATTTGTTTTAAGCAACAAGCTATATCACATATAGATGAGAGTACATAATAAAATAAATAAATATATAAATAATAAAAAATAAATTAAATAAAAAATAACAAAAAAAGAATAAAAACGTGAAAAAAGTTTGTTTAGACATTTTAATTTTTAACTTTTGTAATATATATTTTTGTAGTATTCATTCTTTCCATGTAAAAAATAAAAAAAAATAAACTGGCTTGGCAGACTGGCCCACCTACTCCATCAAAATTGGCGAATTTGAAAACACAAATTTGACCATTAAAACGATAAGACCACAACATATAACAACCATATATTTACATATGCAAAATTACTAATTTTCAATTAAATACAAAATAATTGATGACGATAACTTAATCCCTATAAATATAATAGGAGCCAAAACACAAACCCAAAAATACACTATTAATAATAGCACAAAGAAGATTATCACACAAAGTGAATAATAGCACAAGTAAGATATATACATCTTACGTGTTATATATGTATAAAGTAAATGCTTATTGTTATATATATATATATATATATATATATATATATATATATATATATATATTGAGAACCATTGTTTTTTAACATATTGTAAACAAATTCTGATTTATGAACATCACATGTGTTTATACCCTGTCAAAAATATAATCAAACTTAAAATGAATAAAAGTTCATCTAAAAGATTTAGTCTCAATTATACCTATTCTATCTTATAAAGATTAGATACAATGTCAAACAGTTCAATTTTACTTATATGAATAAGTAACTAATTTTTAAAAAATTTCCTATTTATTTAGAAGGAAGATCTCAATTTAAAAAAAAAAAAAACGGTCATCCATTATCAAAAGTGAAACTACTCTAAAAAGTAATTATTTACCCAACAATAAATACACTGATACCTTCAAGTATATTCAGGACTCATCAATCTATTAAACCCTTGCTAACTTAAACATTAGAGTCCCTTATAGGTACCACCCTCACCTCCTCAGAAGAAACTCAAACGGCGGTATCTCGATACCTACAGAAGTTGGACGCTGCCCCAAAAAGTGTCTAGACCTCACGTTCAGACGCAAAAGCAACCCATCAACCACAATTTTTCCATCAACCACGATCATATTAGAACTGATAAGGAAGAGGTCTACTTCGAGAGCTATAATTTAAAACTGAGCCTTTATGTTCTTAACTAATTCATCCATCCCTAATGAGCTATAGTCTCCTCCAAATCTTCATACTTCTCTCTTGACCTGGCGACCTAATCCACCAAATCCAGCTTTTTTTCGAAGACCCTGGTATAGCTCTCCTCCCACTACAAGAAAATAGAATATTTGTAACAAAAACTTTGTAACAAATTTAAAATTGTTATAAAAAATTATTTTCTTGTAACAAAAATTAGTAACTATTACATAATAATAATGTTTTGTAACAACAATATAATTTGTTATAAAATATTTTGTTATTTTGTAACGATTTAATTTTTTGTTACAAATTATATTAACTTTTGTAACGAATCGGTGTTTTGTTGTAAAATTTTATAATATTTTGTAACAAAAGATGAAGTTGTTACAAAAGATCAAAATATTTTGTAACAAAAAATTAATTTGTCACAAAATTTAATATTATTTGTAACAAGTTATTTGTTTGTTACAAAATACAAGAAGTTTTGTAACTAAAAAAATTATCTTAAAATATTAAAATTTTTAAGATAATTTTATTTTGGTTCAAAAATTTAATTTTTTAAAATATTATTTGTATTAATTAATTATTTTTTTATAAAAATTAAAGATTAAATGATTAATTTTTAAAAATAGAATATATTATTTTATATTTTTTTATAAAATTAATATATAATTTTTACTTATAATCAAGTTTTAAATGTTGACTAAAAATTAATTTTTTAAATAAAAAAATAAATTGTTAAACATAAATAAAAATAGTTAAAATTTAAAAATAAAAACAAATATAAAAAGTAAAAATCATAATTTTAACCCTCACTAATACAAAATAACTTAATTTACACACACTCTCCAAATTACTCTAATCCTCGTCATTTTCTCTAATATAATTTTGTTAATCAAGATTCTTATGTAATTTTATTATAATTTAATATTTTACATGATAAAAATTAAAATTTAATAATGAAAAAATTATATAGTTTAATTTAAATAATTTTTATTATGAATAAATTATAATTTATTTTATTAATTTGAATTTTTTATTTTTAGAAATTAATCTAAAATAATTAAATTAGTTTTATGAATATTTAGAGTTAAGTTAATTAATATTTTTATGAATTTTATTATAATTAATTATTTTATATAATTTAAAATTAAGCTTTTGGTAATGAAGAAATAATGAAGGGTTAAATAATTTAAATTAAATAATTGATATTTTGAATTTAAATTGTATTTTATAAAATATAATTAATATGTTTATTTTATAATTTAAATTAAAAATAATTATTAAAACTGAACAATATATTAATAAATTATGTTCTTAAATACATTCAATTTTAAAATTATTATTCCATCATTTAATTTTATCAAAATATCTATTTTATCCATTTTTTTTTTATAAAAACCTAACCCTAAATTCCCAAATCAAAAACCTTAATTTTCAATTACAAATCCTAACCTTAATCCCCCCTTTCCCCTTTAACCTAACACACACAACACAGAAAACAGAAGAAAGAAAGAGGGCTCGAGGAATAGCTGCGTCGGGAGAAGGAAGAGAGGAGAAAGGGGGATGTCGCCGACCGAAAAAGGGGACTACTGCTGCCGTCACATGCCTCGCCGTTGTCGTCGATTTCGCCGGGAGAAGATGCGTGGAGAGAAGAGTCGTGGGTCAGGCCAGAGATCGCTGAAGGGGAGAGAGCTACCATCGCGTCTGTTGCAGGCTCGCCATCGTGGAGCCCCAAGGAGGCCGTCACCGGTGCGAGTTCGCGGAGGGAGAGAGGGAGCCCGCGAATTCGTGAATCACTGTCCCTCTGAACTCTGAAGCCAAGTTCAAGCTCACCCAACCAAAGCCCTAAGTTCTCCCTGTAACAGTTCCGCCGCAGTTTCGCCTGCTTCTTTAAGCCCTCTACCATGGCACAAGTGGCTTTGGAATGTTTCACCCTCTCCCGAGCCTTCGCAAGGTCGGAAACAAGCACCTCCTTTTCACCCTCCAGCTCTTTTTTGGACTTCTTCAAAGATGTCAATTCAGCTTGCAGGTCAGCCAAAGAGCACCGAGTGGCACCTAGGAAAGTCTTCTCCAATTTCCTCAGCAAAGTAGAGCATACCCCTGACGTCCAAATTCCACCTCGGGCAAGTAATTGAAGATGATTCTTCAAAGAAACATCATCCATACTAATAAATCTATGTGAAATTATGTATTTCTCACAAAATTCTATACCATCAAAGCTCAATCATAGATGCTTTTCAACTCAAAAGTCTTACGTTTTTTAGGCTTAGGCTCAAGAAAAGGAGGTGTAAGGGAAATTGCTTGATTACTAGAGTTAGAAGGAGGAGTAAGAGGAGAATGAGTTGGATTAGGAGTAACCTTAAGGGAGGTAGAGGCACCTGAGTCCAACTTGGAAGGAGAAGGAAGATCACTTGATTCATTACCTTCTTTTAGTTGAATAGTTCGGGCAACAGCATTCTTCCTAACAGAACGAAGAGTTTTCATGGCAGCCTACTTCCTAGTCATTTTTTCTACACGACATCAAAGTCGAATCACATTAGCCAACAAAACAATCAATAAAATTGTATCTACAAAATGAAAAGAATGCTACCTAGCTCATATTGGATTTGACTTGGATTTCTTAAATATTTCTTGACTAGATAAGGAGCTCGGTCACAACACTTCTAAAATAAGGTCACTACACTCTCCTCAACCTCATCTAAGTTGTACTTAAAAACTACAGGATTTCCTCCCAATACAAGCTAAAAAAGGGCTCATCCCTCTTATCCAAAAAGAAAAGTCAGACACCCTCAAAAGATCATATTTTAAAGAAGTAATTTTTAAAGTCGTGGAAAGAATCAACAAAAATAGCAAAGACTTTCCTCTCTTAAATAGTTCGGAAGGAGATCCAGCCTTGCTTCTTAGAACTAAAAGGTTTGGTAAGTACAAAGAGGTAAAAGAAAACTTTAACAGAAAGAGGGACATCGAGTTCACGGCAAAGGAGTTGAAAATTTTTCAGAAAGTCCCAAGAGTTGGGGTGGAGTTGGGAAGGAGCGACTTTACAGAGTCTAAGGACATCAGACTCAAAGTCGGTGAAAGGAAGGTCAACCCCCAATTTAGTAAAAAAGCATTCATACACATATATGAAATGGCGTTCCGACTTGTCAAGTCGGGAAAAGCAAACCCTCTCTTCAGGATCGGCAACTATGACCTCATATCTATGCTCATCCTCCTGGTTTTTGCACAACCTTTGATGCCTACAAAAGGTCTCAACATACTTATTATCAATATCGGGAACGAAAGAAAGAACAGATACATCTACCCAAGTTAAGTCAGACAGGACTTTAAACAACATGTTGAGAATTACTGAACGAGACATAAAAGTTACACCTACAATATAACAAAAGAAAATCATCACAACTAGCTGGAAAGTCGGGTACAACAACACAAGCATTCAGGCAAGTCTGCAAGAGGTCAGCTCGTCTTCAACAACCCCAAAGAACGTTATATTTCTTACAACCTCTTGTACACAAAATAAATGCACAATATTACCATACATGGAAATGGTGCCATTTTCAATAGATAAAATGGCACCATTTGGGGGTAACACAGAAAAAAATCCTACACTCAGATTCACAACGGCAATAATAATTAAAGTTCAGGATTGATTTTTGACATGTAAAGAAAAAGAAAAACATAGAACCCCCAAGCATACAAAAAATCATTACCATTCCTCTAGTAATAACAGTAAAAAAATTATTCAAAACAAAAGTATATCATTCAAAGAATACAAAAAATAAAGTTCAAAGGTTAAAAGAACCAACTTTGAGGAAAAGTGAAGCGGAAAAAATGCAGAAAAACAGCAAACACATGAACGTTCCACGTGAAACAAATATTTAGAATGGAGCTTTGAACAGTTGTAATGAAGAAAACAGAAAGTTTGAAGAAATGGAAATGGATGCACAAGAACGTTTTAGAAGGAGCGAAAAAAAGAAGAAAGAGCAAAAGTTTGGGTATTTATAAGATACTAGGGGCAAAAGAGTAATTTCACACCTCCTCATTTGTGGCGCACAGTTACCAAAGTAATCGTAGGGTAACGTACACAGAACTACAAAAAGACGGAATGCCTCAAAATTTCAAAACACGTCGAGTATCCGATCTAGCCTCAAAGAAGGCGGTTTTGCCCAGCCTGATATTCTAATCCACAAGAAACCAGTCTGGTCTACAAATGCTCGAGTCCAACCTCCTAAAGCTAGACTCAAGCAGGGAAATTGTTCATGCCCTGACCGAAAATATAGCCAAGCCCAAAATGAATAAAAGCCAACTCAAGAAAGCTGGCCTCATCTACACCTACCCGACCCCATAGAGGTCGAGCGTAACATCAAACAGCTCAGCTCTACTTATCTGAACAAGTAACTAATTCTTAAGATATCTCTCATTTATCTAGAAGGGAGATCTCAAAAACTTTTCTAGAAAAAAGAAACGGTCATCCATCATCAAAGGTGGAACTACTCTAAATGGTGGTTATCTACCTAACTATAAATACACTAGCACACTCAGGTATATTCAGGATTCAATCTATACAAAAAACTTGCTTTAAACCCTTACTAACTTAAGCATTGAAATCCCTTGTAAGTACCACCCCACCTCCTCAAAAGAAACTCGGATAATGACATCTCAGCACTTACAGCAGTCGAACGCTGCCCAAAAAAAATTTAAACCTTGTGTTCAGGCTCAAAAACAACTCAATTTCAAGTAACAATATGTATATGTTATATGCCGTGTAAATTCATGTCGTAAGTTCTTTATGATTGAAGGAGCTATGTCTTTATCTACAAAATTTCACAAATATTTTGTGAAACAAAAAATATTCTTTGCTTGAAATTATTGGTACTGAATTCCATCTAAAAATTAAAAAATATACCGATGTGAAGATAATGAATATGTATACAAAAGCAATAATAGCTATGTGTGGGATTAAAATCAAGTTAATATATAGTCAAATTCGTTACTAAAAGATTATTCATTCTTTAAATTAAATTAGTCTTTAAATAATTTTTTTAATAATATTAATTCTTAAAAGATATATAAAACGTAAGTTAAATTAGTCCTTCTACTAGTTAGATGATGACGTGTCACATTAAGTGTCACATGGCATGATGACGCTGTAGGTTAATGCTACGTGTCATAAGATGATTGGTTGACGTGTCAGGTACTCACCTAACATGCCACATGTCACTTGACATGTAAAAATGTTATTTATAATTAAAATAGTCCTTGAAAGTCCAGATGTAAGTCATTTTCATCCCTAAAATTTTAAAAATTAACCAAATTAATCTTTATATATTTTTTTATTTTTTTCATAATATTAAATTTAAAATATTTTTTATAGTACTAATTTTAATATGATTTTTTAGACCTTAATAAAAAATTCTCTTTACATACAAATGACAAAATAATTTTATTTTAAAATTCTCTTTACATACAAATGACTAATATTATTTTTATTATTTTATTTTAAAATTTTATATTTTCAAATTGTAATTTTTTTATAATAAAATTTTTTTATTTAAACGAGTTTATCAAATTATTGTTGATTATATTTTTAAAAATTTAATATTTTAAATCTCACTAAATAATATAGTAGTTATTTTAAAATTTAAATTTTTTAAATATTTTAAAATTATAATTTTTATTATTGTTTAATTTATATGGTAGAACGAACTCAATAATTGAAAAATTGATTTGTGAGATCACTTGTTGAATCTTAATATTTTAATATAATTTTTTTAAATAACTATTATATTTATTTTGTGAGATCTAAAGGATTAAAACATTTAAAATAGCTATTACATTTATTTAGTGAAATTTAAAATCTTATAACTTTTAGTATATAACTAGTATATAACTAGTTTTAATATTTTAGATTTAGCTAAATAAATATAGTACTTATTTTAAATATTTTAATCTTTTAGATCTCACTAAATAAATATAGTAGTTATTTTAAAAAACTATATATTAAAATGTTAAAATTCAACAAGTGATCCCACAAATCGATTATTCAATTATTGAGTTCTACCATATAAATTAAACAATAGTAAAAATAATAATTTTAAAAATTTAAAAGATTTAAATTTTAAAATAAATACTATATTATTTAGTGAGATTTAAAATATTAAATTTTTAAATATATAATCAACAATAATTTGATAAACTCGTTTAAAAAAATCACTATAAAAAATTACAATTTGAAAATGTAAATTTTTAAAATATAAATGACAAAATAATTTTATAATAATTTAATTATTTTTATTATTTTATATAAAGAGAATTTTGTTTATTAAGGTCTAAAAAATAATATTAAAATTAATACTATCAAAAAATATTACAAATTTAATATTATGAAAAAATAATAAAAAAAATATATAAGGACTAACTTGATTAATTTTTAAAATTTTAGGATGGAAATAACTAATGTCTAAATTTTTAGGAACTATTTTTATTATAAATAACTTTTTTATATGTCAAGTAACACGTAACATGTTAGATGTAACTGACCTAATACGTCAACTAATTATCTTGTGATATGTGACATTAATCTTTTACGTCATCATCATGCCATATGACATTTAACAAAACATGTCATTATTTAACTAATGAAAAGATCAATTTAACTTAAATTTTATCTTTTAATAACTAATATGACTAAAAAAATTATTTAAAAACTAATTTAAAAAATAAATAATTTTTCAAAAACGAATTAAACTATTAACCCGATTAAAAGCTTGAACACTAAATCATCTTTAACAAGAAACAAACAACGAAGCAATCAAAAAAATACGCATAAAGCCGTAAAGATAAGAATTTTATTGTATAAATGATCAAGTGACTCAAAAAAAAAAAAAAAAGAAACTTGCAATTTTAATCGATATGAAGATATAAACACTTGGTATTTATCTCAACAACAAAATTGATCCAATGTAAACAATAAACCAAAATTAAATTTTTTTAATGGTGCAATCATAAATGGTTATAATATCACTTGTCGGAGCTTTTCAAATTCTTTAATTCTAAAATCATTCATGTTAAATTATTAAATAAAAAATACTAAAAAGTAAAAATATATTTAAATTCATAAGCATGATTAAAATGGTGTGATTTTATAATATTTTTCAATTAAAATCTTCTACATCTCTAATAGAATTAAATCATAATTTTTCTTATGAAAAAAAAACTACAAAAGTGACTTTGATGTATTAAAAAATAAATTTTAAAATTACTATTTATATTTGAGTGTTATACTCATTAAATTCTAAAATTCAAATAAAATAGTGTCTCTAATTTTATTTTTATTTAATTCTAAATCAAAATAATAATAAATTATTTGATTCAGTATTTATAATAATAAATAGGGCAATTTACATAAATAAATTGTTTGCCTTTTAAATTTATACAATTGTATTCTTTTAAATATGAAGACGCAAATACATTATTTCATATATCTATAAAAACCGCTACTATTTACGTAAACACATAATCCGCTATAGCCATCCGCGGATTACATGCAAATGGGGAAACACAGAAACCGCTAGAGACTGTAGCGGTTTCTATTTATTGATGCTTGGCCATAAACCACTACTGGCAGTAACGATTTATGTGTATTAGGAGATGTGCGTAAACCACGAGCGGCTATATAAATTATAATCTAGTATTCACACATATCTTAATCTATCTTTATCTAATTCTAATCATTATTATTCCTATTATTTTACTTTAAATTATATTTATTAATATAAATTAAGAATATTATTACCAGGCAAACAATTTATTTATGTAAATTGCCCTAATAAATAAGATCACTCTTATATAAATTATTTATATTTAAAACAACTTAGTTGTAATTTTATATATATATATATAATTTACTGACATAAACAATTTAAAATTTTTAATAATCTCTAAAATTTTAATTCAATTTGAATTCTTAATGGAGTTACATATTATTGATAAAAGTTTGATTAGCATCATAAAGGCAGTAATTGATAAGACAGTAAAAGATTGAAAACGTGGAGACAAGATGCTAATATCGTAGAAGCATTATATTGCAAAGAATCTAACATTGGTATAGTATAATATGTTGTTGATTAATATTCTAGACATATGCATATGACATATACGTGAAAATATGTCGCATAAGATCCATAGATGTGATGAGATATCAACATATATACTGTCCACTCCACTGCAGGAACCTTTTTTAACTTTTTTTTTTTTGGGCACTCGATTGACCTTAGCTTCATATACTCTTAATTAGATTAGTAACCTGTATCAATCGACAGATACTACTTTTATGCAGGGTAGAAATTCTAGGCATTTATATATTAATTGATTAAACACAAAGATGCTCAAAGGACAAAAAAATATATATTATACATTTACATAATCAAAGTCTATATGATTATATATGAATGGATATTAAAGAATCAATTTTTCTTATTCCAAAAATGTGCAAAAGAAGAATCCAAGATATATCACACTCATCCCATCACTTAGTGGGGTATATATATAGTCAGTATTCACCTAGTTGTCACATGTAATATAAGCACATATCTGCATACTAAGCTAGCTATCTTAGATGTTTTCACCTTTTGCAATTCAATGTGTGTGTTTTTCCATAATAATAATTCTTCTTCTAGGTAGAGTAGACAGGGAGTGAGACAGGTATCTGAAAAGAAGAAAAAATTTTGGTTTGTGGTACATGATATTTGAGAGTAGTGGAATGAACCTGAGAAAGAAAAGGGATTTACTATTTTTGTTTGTTTTGATGATATAATTGAATTTTTTTTTTCTTTTATTTTTGGTAAAGCGATTCCCGGAGAATCTTGGCACAAATCTTTGACAGTTAAGCAGTAGAGAGAGAAGGAGGAGGCAGGGGTCCCCTTACAAATAGGTGTCTGTACCACTCATCACTACAATTAATAACATACCAGCAAAGCACCATCTTGAATTCTTAAGCAAAGGAAAGGCATCATCATCTCATCACATGGCAACAACCTCAGTGCGCGTCAAAGAAGCTGTGCTCGTCACACCTTCTGACCCCACACCAACTGGGATTCTCCACCTCTCCGCTCTCGACTCCCAACTCTTTCTTCGCTTCACCGTTGAATATCTATTTGTTTACAGGCGATCCTCTGCCCTCGACCAGCCTGCCACCGTGTCACGTATGAAGTCGGCATTGGCAAGGGCGCTCGTTCCGTACTATCCCTTTGCCGGCCGAGTTCGCTCTAGGCCGGACGTCCCCAGCCTCGAGGTAGTCTGCCGGGCACAGGGCGCACTCTTCATCGACGCCTGCTCTGATGTGTACACTGCCAATGATTTTGAGAAGGCTCCCAAAACGGTTACACAATGGAGGAAGCTCTTGTCACTCTATGTTCCCGACGTTCTCAAAGGATCGCCGCCACTCGTCGTTCAGCTCACGTGGCTTGCCGATGGAGCCGCCGCAGTTGGCGTCGGAATCAACCACGCCCTCTGCGATGGCATAGGAAGCGCTGAGTTTCTCAACTACTTCGCTAATTTAGCTTCCCAAAGGTTTGGCCCTCGCGATTCTGATCTGAAGCCCAAGCCCGTCTGGGATCGCCACATCATGAACCCGCCGTCGAAGAAGAACGAGCGGGCTAACACGTATAACCACCCTGAGTTTGCACGGGTTCCCGATCTCTGCGGGTTTTTGAACAAGGTCACCACCGGGCTCAGGCCCACCTCCATTGTTTTCAACAAGAGGCGCATCAACGAGCTCAAGGGAATAGCCCGTTACTCGAGCGAGTCGTCATCATCGTACACGTCTTTTGAGGTGCTAGCGGCCCATGTGTGGAGGAGCTGGGCCCGAGCATTGGGCTTTCCACCAAACCAGCAACTGAAGATTCTCTTTAGCATTAACGTGCGGAACCGGGTGAAACCGAACCTTCCAGAGGGGTATTACGGGAACGCGTTCGTTCTTGGGTGCGCACAGAGCAGTGCAAAGGAGCTTGTAGAAAAAGGAATCGGGTACTGTTCGGGTCTGGTGAAACGGGCCAAGGAGAGGGTGGATGGAGAATACGTGAGGAGGGTGAGTGAGTTGGTGTCCGAGTGGAGGGTGAGTCCTGACCCTGTTGGTGTGCTCATAGTTTCTCAGTGGTCTCGTTTGGGCCTTGAGAGGGTTGAGTTTATGGGTCGGCCCATTCATGTTGGGCCCATATGCTGGGATAGATACTGCTTGTTTCTTCCGGTGAGGGATGAGACGGAGAGTGTCAGGGTCGCCGTGGCTGTCCCTGCCGCCGCCTTTGACAGCTACCATCGCTTTATTGCAGAATCCACTTCATGATACGCAACTCTTTTTCATGTTGACTTCTGTAATTATTGTGTCTTTTTTCTTTTCGAGTCAAGAAACCTTAAAATTTGCAGTTTCTCTTATTTAATGATGTCGTTTTCTTTTGCATGAGCCGTGGGAATCGGTAATTAAAACCCGTGAATCCGAAAATCATTGAAACTGTTAATTTTTAATCAATGATTAGATACTTAATTACTAACTGTTAAGCAGTCTCTTAAACGGTTGTCGTCAAGGTGTGATCAAATCGATTAAGTTATTATTTTATTAATTTAATTGGTGAGTTATTAGTTGAATAAGTAGAATTAATTCTATTTCTACATCAATAAAAAATAAAAAAGAGTTAAAATTTTAAAATTAAAATTTAAAATATATATATTTATTAACATTTAAAATACCTAAAATTAAAATACTTCCAATCACATCTGGACTTGATGCATTTATTTGCTGTAAATTAAAGTTACATAGCTATTAAAAGAAGCAAGATAAATATGTTTCTGTAAAGAAACTTAAGTTTGATTTTTGTCATAAAGTATAGCAATTTTTAACATATGTAGCTTCGAACAACAAGATCACGCTCAGTCACTCACCCTTTTCTAAGAGCGTTTAACAAAATAGCTATTAGATTTTGCAAACCTTAACTTCAAACCAAATAGATTACAAGCATTACAATCTTAAGACTGAAAGTAGAAAATGTAAGAAAATGAAGCACACAAACGTTGTGAAATACAGTAGCATTGAAACATTTCATCCAACATCAACTGAGAAAAGATATTCTTTAACACAATTATCTCCCAATATATTTCAACACAACAGTCATTTAGCTAAAATAAAAATTAGACATATAACAAACAATCATTATAATTAGTGAGTAGTGACAAAATTCAAGCCATTCACCTCGTTTTAGCTACTCCAGCAATGTGAAAAATGAAATTGACCTAGGGAAAAAAAAAAAAAGAGATCCACACTACAAGAAAATGGCCTATGGCCACGTTTTTTTTGCCACGCTTTTAGTGGTCAATGGCCACGCTTTTATGAGGGTGGCGATTGAATAGAAATTTTGCCACGTTTTTTTGCTACGCTTCAAAAGCGTGGCGAAAGGGGTCAATGTCCACGCTTTTATAATGGTGGCAACTGATTCAACATTTGGCCACGCTTAAAAAATGTAGCCATAGAGAGAAATCGACACGCTTTTAAAGCGTGGCGACAGAATTTTATTATTGTAACGTTTTTAAAGCGTGGCCGTTTTCTACAAGTCTTTTGGCACGCTTCAAAAGCGAAAGGTTCCCCAAAAAAAATTTCATACTTGCGCGTACCCCTAAACTCTTTCAGATAACCCTTCACTATGCCTAAGCCCTAACTCGTTCAAAGACCCCTAAGCTCTTTCAGAGAACTCATTCTTCAAACATTAACTCGTTCAATGAACTCACTCTAAGCCCTCTATTCAATATTCATTGTGCCTCACCCACACAGAACCCCAGAACTCCAATCATCGGCGACAACAGTACTCCAAAGAAGCCCAGCACTCCACGAAGTACCACGACACTCTGCGAAGAATGTCGCCGCGCTCGCAATGCCTCCGTCGGCAATCCCTCTTTCGGCACCCCTAACCTTCCTTCTGTAGTGACTCTCTCTGGCGGTGACTCCCTCCGCTCACTTGCCGTCGCAAATCCTCCGTGGATGCTCCCTCCGCTGCCACTTCCTTCCGTTGCTGCTAACCCTAACCCCTTCGCTGCCGCTCTCTCTGGCGCCGCTACCTTCCTTGTCCAGGGGCCCTTCCATTGATGCTTCATTGCTTGTTTTGAGAGCAGGTAAACCCTATTTATTAAACTCTGTAATCAAACCAGATAACAAAAGAGTGTTGAAGTTTAATTTAATTGGTTTGTGTGTATTTCTATACAGTTCCAACACTAAATGAAACTCGTGTCCAATTCCACGATTCCTGAGATTGACACTGTTGGATTGTTTTCAATTTTAAAAGATTGTGATTTGTGATGGCTGGTACTCTCTGTACAGATGATAGGGATGTCTTTCTTTAGTGTAACTGTCTAATGATTTCAAATTCCTAACAATTTGATGTTGAAGAAAGCTTGAATTTTTCTACCTTATTGCTTTGGTTGCTATTTCTAAAAGGCTACATAGTACTTACATTTCCTTTGACATGTTATAAGAAATTGATACCACTAGACAAACCATTTATTCATTAAATACTCATGCTTTTCTCAGAGATTGTGTTGAAGAATATGATGGAGGAATTGAACAAGAGAATCTCTGATTTAGAAGAGAGAATTGCAAAGGAAGAATCAGATAAGTTGGTAAGAATGCCTAGTTGAATATCCCAACTGAAGAGCCTATTTTTTCCCCTCTTGCTTAATGGCCTAAGTTTTCTTGGACTTGAAACCAGGAAGCAGATAATCGTTAGAGAAGAAAAGGAAGCAAGGAATGCGGCTGAGAAAGTTTGTAAAGAGAAATAAGCAGAGCTTGAGCAGATTCAGGACAAGAAATCAGCTGCCGAGCGAATGGGGTAATCATGTGCTATATTCTAGAAAAGATAGTCATTGATAAATTAGTCTGTCAGGAAAAAATATTTCTCTCTTGGGTTATTCCTGAATTGATTTAATACTGCTAATCAGTTATTTGATTCTTGGTGATTCCCTCATTATTATTTATTTTTTATTTTTTTTTGAAACTGTTGAGTTTTGCAGGCAAATTTATATCATGACATGTACAAAGGATTAGATGAGTACAATATGAGTCTGCAGCGATACAATAGTCTTCTTAAGTCAGATCTTAAAGCAGCTAATGAAGCATAGAGAAAACTTGAAACAAATATGGCTAGCAATTTGGGGGGGGTCCTCATGTCGTTGTTGCTTTTATAACAACAAGTATATGAGATCTGATATTTTGTTATTGAATTTTACTTGATTATTTTTTCTTGAATGCGCTGTTTTCTTAGCTTAAAGTACAAATTTCAGTGAAGATTGTAGTTTGTTTGTCGACTATGGAATGAAAATATGTCCTAGAATTCATGTTATTATTATTATTATTATTATTATTATTATTATTATTATTATTATTATTATTATTATTATTATTATGAGGGTATCAAACTATAGTGAATTAAAGTAGATTGAGGGAGGAATAATGGAATGTATTTGCTTATTTTGAATCAAATATTGGTCTCAGAATTATTTCTAAGCAGTGATTCCTAATGAGTATTACTTTGAAATTTGCAGGTTGCAATGACACATCCAATGGTTGTAACTAATTGCAATATCGACATAGAAAGCTTAATTTCTGACCAGAACAGAAGCATTTCTACACTTGCTATTACCACTCTTTTAAAGACAGGAAATGAATCAAGTGTAGACCGTCTTATGAAGCAGATTACAAATTTCATGTCTGATATTGTTGATGAATTCAAAATTGTTGTTGTAGAAGTAATAAGATCATTGTGTTTGAAGTTCCCTTTAAAATATAGATCTCTGTGAGTATATGCGTCACTCTATTGGTCTCTTTTCATAGATGTTACATATTTCTTATGAATATCTTTCTAGATAAGTGATCTAAGTTACCAGGTTCTATTATCTTATTATTCAGGATGAACTTCCTAAGTAACATTCTCAGAGAAGAAGGTGGTTTTGATTACAAAAAAGTAATCGTAGATTCAATTGAGATTCTGATTCGAGATATCCCTAATGCTAAGGAAAGTAGTTACTCCATCTTTGTGAGTTCATTGAAGATTGTGAATTCACTTATTTGTCCACACATGTATTATCTCTTGTTTTGTGCTTTATTTACCATTTGATTTTGGAATTTTATCATTTGGCATCAGTCATTTTTCTGTTGTATCCTAGATACTACACTTCTTGGGAGTTGAAGGTCTAAAGACATCAGACCCCAGCAAATATATTTGTTATATTTCTAATAGAGTACATCTTGAGAATGCTACTGTTAGGGCCAGTGCTGTGAGCACACTGGCAAAATTTAGGGCTGCAGTTGATGAATTGAAGGTGCTACTTGGCTCTGTTTATTAATTATTTTTTCTAGTCGATGGTTTTTCTCTAGGATTTTACTTTTAATTTTTTTATGTGATAATTGGTATTAACTCAATTTAAAACCTCATATAATTGTGAAAAGTATGAACAATTGATTTGCCTATTAATATTGACAGTAGTACATTCATATATAAAAACGTAAAATTTGAACGTAATTTGTCATTATATTATTCTTATATTTGATTACATATTTCATATAACATGATTCAGCTCTCTTCTTGTGAATCGCTTGTCAGGGGAAATTCCAAAGCATCTAGGAAATATTACTACTCTCACATACCTATATGTTTTGATCTTTTAAATGTATTCATTCATATAGTGTGCCTTTTTCAATATTCACTGAAATGGTAGTTTTGAAACATTAATTAGGATGCTAGAAGCAAACAACTTTTCTGGAGTTGTTCCATCTGAACTTGGGAAGCTGATTAATTTGTAGACCTTGTAAGACCTTTGTTCCATTATTTATACTTTTTAATGATATGATTTTTTCTTGATTTTAATTATTTCTTAAAATCAGTTTCTGAAATATTACCATTAAAGGGTACTGTTATCAAATTAGTTGACCGAGAACTTACCATCGGCACTTTGAACTTTTCCCACTGTACTCAACAGAAAATGGAAGACATTGCTCCTATTTCCGAAGGTCTCCTCCTATCAAAGATCTTCCAACTCCTTCTTGTCCTAATAATAATAAGCCTAATAGAAAAATCCAAATCCTAATACGTGTTAATTTTTAAATTAAAGGTGTTGAGGTAGATAAAGAATATGAAGTGACATGGTTAGAGGAGACTCAATTGCCGAAGAACTTGATGGTTAAGAGAGGGCAGTACATAGGCCCTACTACGGCAAAGATAAATATAACTAGTTTGTAAAAAATTAATTTTTTATATTTTTTGCACTGTTATGTGTTTGATTTGAATAGAGCTTGTAATAATTTGCACTATTATTTGAACTCGAAATTTATTTTGTATTTGAATATTAGTTTTTTAATGTATAAAACAATTATAGCAAAAATTATGTCACTAATTACTGTTTGATTTGTCTTGTAATAAAAACTGCATACTATATTTATAGGTTTGGTAATAAAAAAGGATTGAAAATTTATATTGTGCAGCGATGAAGGTAAAGTCAGAAAAAAGTTTTTTTTTTTAAATTTCATAAGGCTATTACCACACTTTTAAAGCGTGACCGTATCTCTCGCTATTGTCACGCTGTAAAAGCGTGGCCATATCTCTCTTTATTGTCACGCTTTGAAAGAGTGGACATATCTCTCTCTATTAGCATGTTTTAAAAGTGTAGCCATATCTCCCACATACGGCCACGGTTTTAAGCGTGGCAATATGAAAAAAGCGTGGCAAAAAAAAAGCGTGGCGACAGGTCACCAAAAGCATGGCGATAGAGCAACTGCCACGCTAGCAGTTGTGACCCGTTCAAAAGCATGGCGGTAGCTCAAAAGCGTGACAAAAAACTATCGCCACGCTTTTTTCAGCTTTTAGCCACGCTTTAAAAGCGTGACAATAGAAGTATTTTCTTGTAGTGCCAAATAAAGAAAGAAATGAAGAAGAAGCAGAACCAGTGATAGATGGTGATAGTGAAAGAACGTGGGCAGAGATGAGAGAAACCAAGTTGTCTAGCAGTGACATCGAAACAAAGATTGGCAAAGGGGACGCAGTAGCGACGGTGATCAACGCTAGACGATGACGATCACAAATGCACGCGAGCAACAAGACGCGACAATGTAATGTAGGTGAGCCATAAACGGAGGCGACGATGCAATGACAAAAATGCACACAGGAGCCGACGAGACAAGGCAAAGGAGCCGGTGATCATTGCAACAACCATGCGGTGGCGGTGCCTGATGATTTTTTGTGAGTGTGAGACAGTGAGAGAGTGCCTCTAGAGGACGAGGCTGAGTGAGATTGAGAGAGAAGAATGGATTCTTCGATCATTTAGGTTAGGATTTTTTTTACCAAAACCAAGAAATTGACATCGTTTAGGGGGGAGGAGGTTAAAAAAAATCGATTCTTTTCCTTCTATGGTCAGATTCTTCAATTGGACTAACTTTATAATTGATTCATCGATTTTCGATCAAATTAGTCATTTCGATTCGATTTTGACAACTATAAGTGTGATACTTTCACACACTTAATTACTATATCTTTTTTTAGATGTCCATCGAATTAACTGATAAAAGATATTTGCAAGAGTATAGAAAATTAATGTAAAATAATTTAAAATTATTCTTTTATATTTTTAATTATTATTTATTATATTTTGTATTTCTTGATTATTAGAATGATCGAATAATATTAAATATAATAAATATGTATGTAATTATGAATATTACTTACATAATTAAATTAAATAAAATAATTTTAAATTATTGTCTTTCCAATATTACCATTAACTAATCGATTCCACCATTTTATATTTACCTATATTGGTTATGCATAATTAAAAATATTTTAATAAATAAAACAGTAGAACTCATTTTTTGTTGATTGGTTAAAATTTAAAAACGTACATCTAAAAATTCAAGAATTGTACATTTAAATTTCATATTGGTTTGATATATAATTGATTGTTTTTTTCCTACGTATTTAATATGGAGTAAAATTAATTGCATATTGAAAGTCACAGAACACCATTATACGAAGGAATAAGGAGATGCTAAAGTCATTTTAGGATAGATTTATAGCAACACCGCCAAAAACAATAGTAATAATAATGGGTTAGAATCTGTTCAATTTCTCTCAAATGATCTTCATGTGTTATGAGGTATTGCATTGTGTAACAAAATTTGCAAACCTTATTGAAGCTTATTAATTAACTAAATGGTACTAATGGACCTATAGCAGTAGCCGATCCAAAAATATATCTGGAAACATGCTGACTTGTATAGAGTATAATATGAATTATATTCACGTAGAATTTTGAGTAAATTTTATACGAATTTATCTATTTTTTTAAATATTATAAATAAAAGGTTTAACATCTTTTTAAAGTATGTTACTGAATTTTAATTTTTATATCTCTGGTATTTTAACTGATTTGATTGTTGGAATCTCTCACAAATATACTTGATCTATTGAAACGTTAATCTAAAATTAAATAAGAAAATTATTCACCATAATCCTATGTTTTATTCTTATAAATTTTATGTTCTATGGTTATCATTATGAGAGGTAATTTTTCACCTTCCAAATACTAATTAATATGGAGTTTTCCATAAATAGAAGTAGTTACTCACCTAATGAACTAATTAAGACGATCCATGATAACTAGTATATATTATAGCTAACTACGCAGCTCATAAATACTTGTACTAATTGTTATGATCTATAATTCTATATAATATATCTTTAATTTTAACAAGCCCGAGAAATCTCTATAAGCCAAGATAGTTTATTATGTATTTTTTTTTTAATTATAATCGTGGGGTTGTAAGTTATAATGATGATGTCTCTCAGCAATCGCTTTTATTTATTACTCACATCATAAACATGGTATGGAAATTATTTATAAAAATCTTTTTCCTTAAAAAAGTGGATCGTGTCTAATTTGATATTCAGCAAGAGATATGAATGGCGTATGGTAGAGACATTTTAAATTTAGCATCATATATATTCGTTATCTATTTTAATAATTTGATGCATGTACATCATCTTATGCAGACAAAGGGCACCGATGACTTGATTACTTAATTCCAAATAATTATGTAGTTTGTTTTGACAATCTTAGATATACTCGATGCTAAACGGGTTTGTTTGACTTTGAACGTTATCATGTTTAGTACATGTGACAATTAATTTGGTTGGTCAGTAGTTACTTTAATCGTCTGTTTAGACGATTCAAATTAGATTCATAGTGAATTAATCATTGATTTAGGAGATATTATGAAAAAAAAAAATGTGTAATATATTTGACTATATATGCAATTGCATAAATCACATTAATATATGATTATTATTATTACAATAAATATAGCGACAAAATTGTACAGAAAGAATGCATTGTTAGTTATTTTGATAATTATTCCTTGTCTCTCTTCTCTTATTCTATGCTAGATGTTTTCTTTTAAATTCCATGTGAATGATCCTTAAGGTGCCTTAAGATAAGATTAGGAAGGATTCTTCAAATAGAATATTATATACTAAATTATGAATGTCTACTAACTAACAACCCCCCGCCCCCTCCCCAACCCAAAAATATATAAATAAATAAAAATATTTTTTTTTTCGCATGTACTGATTTTTTATCAGTTATAAACTTACACCAAAAGAAATAAATAATTAAATTTCAAATTTATTTTATAAACGAGATCATACATATTGTTCAATAATTCTATTGGATATTGTAATGTATTATTTTTTAATAGGAATACATATTAATGAGCACTGATATATAAAAAATTGTTTATAAAAGACTCCCCTTAAATATTAACAAAACAGAGTTTAAAAAAAAATCATTATCTTGTGTAGTTTTAAAAATAACTAATTCTTTATATATGAGATCGAGTATTTTATTTATTTATTTATTTTGAATTCGGGTGCAAGTAAGGTAAACTCGATCCACACTACAACAACAAATAACACTCATCCAAATACACATTCAAAAGAATTCAAATACTAATCTTAAGTTCTTAACTACTATTTTTCTCTCTCACATCTATCACTTTTAATTTCAAACTTAAATTAATAAAGAGACTTCAATTGGTTATCGTTGCTGCTTCAAATGGCCTTTAAATTTATTTTCGATTTTATTTCCGTAAGAATTCTAATTTTTGTACTAACACAAACTTTTCTTAAAATAATATTTTAAAGTGATTAATTTTATTTTGACGAAACGACTTCGAACACCAAAATAAAATAACTGATAATATAATTTTATTATTATGTTATTTATTTATTTTACTTGTGCTAATTATAATGGAACCTAGATAATAATAATAGGAGCTTGCGTCTATGGAAGAGCATATATCAGAGTCTGTACCGGAAGAGAATATCTTTGTAGAGCATATCTCAGTTCGTCTGAGCCGTCATCTGAAGAGCCACTCACTACCTCTATTAGTGGATCGATGAGTGTTGTCCAGATCAGTAGTACGAGTGCTAGAGCCCCTCCTGAAATTATTGAGATTTTCGATGACGAGAACGAGGATCACGAGGAGTGCTCAAATGGGATTGGTTTCCTCTGACGAGGACAACTGATGTCTAGGGGCTAAGGATGTGCCTTTTGGTAGTTTTTGGGAATTAGCCTAGTTTTTGTGTTTAGTCTCTCACTTTTGATTAGAGTCACTTGAGAAAGTAGGATGTAGATAGTTGACTAGGCTAGTTTCGGGCGCCAGTTTAGGAGCTTCCTATAAGGACCAGGGCCCGGAGTGTTAATTATGTATATAGTAGCAAGATGTGAAGAGTTGTACGCTAACTTATGATATATAAATATAGCAGTACCTTTATATGTACGTGGGACCTATGACACATGTTATGAATATATATGATGTTAGCCTTGTGTATGTTTTACTTAATTCCTTATTATGGCTTGTGTATGTTTAATTAGTTGCCTTCACAAATCTTTTTATAAAGAAAACTTTTTTCCAAAAATTCGATAGTGCGCTAGTACGATTACAAGCTTAATAACAAATAGTTAAAGTTTTAGGTAAGCAAGTTAGTGACATTCGATTTTCAGTATGATCATGACATATTGAAAATTGGGTCATCACAACTTCTGCATAATCTAGATCAAGCTAATTTAAGAGTGCAGAAATTGACTGATGTTGTTGTTAACCACACCCTTCCCTCTAACTGGGGTGATTCGGGAGTTTCTCCTCTCCCCTCCCCCCAAAACAAGGTGAGGCTTGAAAGCGAGGTCATAACCACCTAAAAAACGCACTCTTCTTCAGGAATTGACAGTTTCCTTTTACCCTAAACACGATCGTGATGCCTCCTTCACGATGGATATCTCTGCCTACCACATCGGTTTGAAAAAGATAGGTGTGATACCCATTGCTAGTAGCTGAGTTGAAAGATGTCTACCACTGGTGGCTAGGCTCGAAGTTGGTATTAGTTTCTCATTATTTTAAATGATTTCAGGTTGTGAGAGAAGATTGGTGCACTAGCATATAGGAAGTTAGTTTGTACTTTTGAAGGCTACAATTGTATGGACAAAGATATTTTCATTGCACGGGACCTACATAAAGCCACAAAATAAAAGTTCCATTTGAAGGGTTTTGATATCATGAAGGACAGAGTTTATCTCCTAGAGCCTTCCTTTCAATTTGATGGATTTATCCAAGGTAAGACAATCTGAATCAATTAAGGTTCTTCCCATGTCTAGACTTTATTTTGACAAGAATTAATGCTTTTCTCATTATACCCAAGCATCTGCCACCATTCTTGAATTTGCCAGAAAATTGGATGCAATCCCTCCTCTAATCTCGTCGTTCTAGTCTCTCATTAACGCTATGGCAGTCATTTTGTTTGTAATATCGGAGTAGCCTGTGCCAATGACTTCTTTGGTAGTGGTTTTCATTTAACAGATAATTTGCAAATTGTTCTTTAATTCTGCATCTAGTGATGATTAATTCATTGGCTTTCTTAAAACTTTTTTCTTGGACTTTTGCATAATGGATAGTAGCTAGAGGATTTGGTTTAGAGTGATTAAATACCGCATCATTTTTATCCTTTTAGAGAGCCCAACTTAGGTGACCCACTTTGCTCTATCTTCCTTCCTTATCATGTGTAACTTTGGCTTTAATCTTTTTGCAAAATTTTTAAAGCCAAATTTCAATTAATGAAACTGATTCCTTTGTGGGTATGTCCCTGTATTTAAAAACTGAACCACATAGGTCTTGTTCATCTGCATAATAGGATAACATGTTCTGTCATTTTAGACACCTACAAACAGAATGGACAAATTAGATTGCTAATGATTTTCTTTTTGAATAAATTTACCCTTACCAGAATGATGTCATAGACTTCTTTCTAAAAGAACATTTTGATCTTCTAAGATACTTTCATATCTCATATCGCTTTTCAAAACTTCCTCAAATCTGTGTTCAAAGTTGTTGTCATATCCGCTCCTCTTCTATCCTATCCTTTAGCAATGTGATAGCCTATCTCTACCATATATATACCATCTTTCTTTTAGAGCTACAATAATGTATCATCTCTCGTGAATTTTCTCATTTAGGTGCGTAATATTTTTTCGCTAATCGCTTAAGAAAATATGAATTTGATTTTTGATGTATTCCACTCTCTATTCGAATTAATAAGTTCCTCCACCTTGCTAGCTTTTTTATTTTTCCTGGTGATAATACTCCATATATTATTTATCCTCCCACAAATTAATGTTGTCTTCTTTACTTACACTCCACGTTTTTTTTAAGAATGTTCTTATCTCTAAGATGCTTCTCTAAATCCATGTTGAACCTTTTATTGCTTTTGCACACCAGAAGTCTATTTTAGGAAAATAGATAGCCTTCAAGACCTTGACCCACAAAGTCTCCAAGCTTGTTTTGCTAATTGAGTCATATTTTTGTGTGTAAAATCCTTGAATCCGAGTTCTCCATCCTTCTTGCTAACATAAATTTTGTCCTAACTTTTTCAATTTATACCTCTATCCTTTTCAGTTGACCTCCACTAGAACGTAGTAAGTTTTTGTGTATATTCTGCTAAAAAAGATTTTTTGAAAATCTAAGAACACTCATAACATAGGTTGGAATGGCCTAGATCACTATATTGATATGAACTTCTTTTTCTGCTTGATTTAAGGGGCTTTTCTTTCTACCCTTCAATTTTCTGTAGGGCCTTTTTCTCCATTCATTCTAAAAATTTATTTATTGATCTTTTTCAATAGGATGGTGTTCTTAGATATTTACATGAGTTTTTCCAAGTAGATATACCTAAGATATCTTCTATATTGTCTCTAGTTTGAATGGGTATACTCTAAATATTTACCTAAGACCGCATATGTTATTGACTCAAAACAGTTGAATGTAAGAATCACCCAAATTCAGAAAGAAAACTCAGTTAATAAGAACGTGGACGTTTCAAATTTTAAATTTGAATAAAAGTCTAATTACTATCCATTTTTTTAAATTTAAATACTCTAACCACACATGTTAGTAGAAATGTATAAATAGGAGCACACTAACAAAGTGGGAGATCATTCCCTCAATTCTATTCTTCAAACTCTTTCTTTTACAAAAATTTTGTGTGCAAATACAAGAACGAATCAGCACCATACTATTAGAAATAAATCAAGGGACTCTAGAAACAAAAATGTTTGATAACCATAGAAAATCAGCTAAAAATAGCTATAATTTGTCTTATTTAATATTCATTAATTATTGCAACAATTAATGAATGATAAATAAGGCAAATTCTGATTTTTTTTGTCTTTCTAACATTATCGAGACTATATTTATGTAGGGGTCCCATGTGTTTTATTTATATTCGTGCATGACATGTTTTATAATTTCACTTAGAATCCCATTAGGGAGCCAATGAAAAATCTTGACAATGTGTACAATGGGTTGGTTATTTACCCCAATAGAAATAAATAATAAATTCAAAAACTCTTATTCGGTTATTTTATATCAAATTTCAAATTTCAAATTCTCCAATTTCAAATTTTAAATTTTTAAAAAATCTAGTTAGTTATTTCAAAAAAAATAACCATCTAAAATCCTAATTTACTAGAGTATTTCACTTCAATACTCTCTTCTTTTTCAACCGGCGGCCGTCTCACCTTCATCAATAATCATCTCATTTTACCGTCACTACTTGGCTTGCCACACCCACTCACCCTTAGTAAAAATAACCATCCACTTAAGGATAAAAATAATTATCTGCATACCTAATGAATTGAACATCTAACATATTTTAATTATATATAACTAAACCCAATCCAATCAAAATAATCATCTATATAAAAATTAAAATAACCATCCGCATACCTACTAAAATGACCATCCTAAATTGACCATTATAATAAAAAAAGAAGAAGATGAATAAACAGAAGAAACAACTATTGTGGTGAAACATAGTTTTGAAGGACTAGGCATGACAAAAGCGGCACTATTGTGAAGCATAGGCCTCAAATCTGAAAGAAGCTAACCATGCTTGGATTCGAAGAAGAAGAAGAAGAGCATGTAGGGGTCCCATGTGTTTTATTTATATTCGTGCATGACATGTTTTATAATTTCACTTAGAATCCCGTTAGGGAGCCAATGAAAAATCTTGACAATGTGTACAATGGGTTGGTTATTTACCCCAATAGAAATAAATAATAAATTCAAAAACTCTTATTCAGTTATTTTATATCAAATTTCAAATTTCAAATTCTCCAATTTCAAATTTTAAATTTTTAAAAAATCTAGTTAGTTATTTCAAAAAAAATAACCACCTAAAACAGGGACGGATCCAGAAATGATATTATGGGGGGCCAAAAACACATATAATATTAAAAATTATGTAAAAAAAATTATATAATATAAGATGTATTACAAAAATATATCGACAGAGAATATATTTTAAAGTAAAAAAATATGTGTATACTTTTTATTAACGAAGTGGTCGAATCTTCGTATCATAAAATTTACCGATAATAGAATTTGTGTCAAAGTTTTCAGTAATTTTCTTTTCAATATAATTAAAAGACAATTATGAAGAAATTCATCTTTTATTTTGTTTCTAAGTTATTTTTCACAATATTCATAGTTAAAAAAGATCTCTTAATTGTAGCAGTTGAAACAGAGAGAATTAATACCAAATGAATAAAAAAAGACGGTCACAACAAAAAGAATTCAATTTATGAGATTTGAAAATTTTTATTTAATTAAAAAATATTAGTAATAATATCTTTTTCAGATTTCTTTAATATTGTTACTTACTTTTTAGATATTAAAAATTATTAATATTTAAATTAGACTGAATTTTTATTTATACTAGACTAAATAATAAATAATTTTTTTTAAAAAATTTAAATTATACATAAGAACTTGTTACTATTAAAAAATGTTGGGGGGCCGAGGCCGCTACTTGCCCCCCTTATGTCCGTCCCTGATCTAAAATCCTAATTTACTAGAGCATTTCACTCCAATACTCTCTTCTTTTTCAACCGGCGGCCGTCTCACCTTCATCAATAATCATCTCATTTCACCGTCACTACTTGGCTTGCCACACGCCACTCACCCTTAGTAAAAATAACCATCCACTTAAGGATAAAAATAATTATCCGCATACCTGATGAATTGAACATCTAACATATTTTAATTATATATAACTAAACCCAATCCAATCAAAATAATCATCTATATAAAAATTAAAATAACTATCCGCATATCTACTAAAATGATCATCCTAAATTGACCATTATAATAAAAAAAGAAGAAGATGAATAAACAGAAGAAACAACTATTGTGGTGAAACATAGTTTTGAAGGATTATGCATGACAAAAGCGGCACTGTTGTGAAGCATAGGCCTCAAATCTGAAAGAATCTAACTATGCTTGGATTCGAAGAAGAAGAAGAGCATAGTGGTATCATCGGTGAGAAGAGGCTTGAAGGAATAGGAAAAAGCGAAACCGGTTCGGAAGAGAGGCATGCGAAAAAGCAGCAGCAACGTTAGGCTGAGCGTCGGAGGGCGAGACGCGTCAGGCTGACTGGCGGAGGTGAGGACGGTGTCGGTGGGAGGATACGGTGGCGTCGGTGTGGCCGACGAGAAATTCAGTGACGCAAGATGAGGACCGGAGAAGATGACGATAAATTTTGAACATATATTGGAGATTATAGTAAGATTAGAAATAACTGTACGTAGTGTGAATAGATTTAAATACTAATCCTAATTTTTTAAATTTTAAAACTTAAAATTAAATAATTAATTAAATGATCTAATTTTTAATTATAATTTTTTTAATCTATTATATACATTGTACACAATTAGGATTAGTTCCTAATACTTTCTCTTTCACTTATTATTATTACTACTATTATTATTATTATTATTATTATTATTATTATCATTATTAGTGTTATTAGTATACATACCAGTACTTTATTTTACGTGTGCCTCTCTCTCTCTCTATTAGTGTTATTAGTATACGCGCGTATCAGTACTTGATTTTACGTGTATATATATATATATATATAGTACGCTATCTCTGATTAATATCATCCTTATTATTCTTATACATATGAGTATTTTATTTTTAAAAAATGTGTATACATATGATATTATGTGTTATATAATTTTTTGTATTATATTATTTAAATGCTCTATATGAACTGAGAGAATAATTTTTCGAAAAAGAAAGGCATGCTAATTAAAGTGATTCTTCAATAAGAAAAGGTAATCGATAAATTTTTGGAATAAAAGCTTTCAATAATTTAAAGATACTCCCATTAATATATACATATTTTGAGTTCAATATTTTCTATAAAAATCACAAAAAAATCTTTATTAATACAAAAGAAGATATATCTATGTTTGTTTTTTTTTTTTTTTTTTATCTTCATTGAAGTTTTTCTTTTTTTCATAATTGAATATGCTAATATTATCTTTTTAAAATTTTCACTTTTTTTTATCTGACCAAAAAATAATACATGTCATGCTCCTTTTTGTAAATCTCATAGAATGGGCTGGAGATAGCTATAAAAGTATTACATAATATACCTACTAAAAATTTGTATTTTTACTTCTTCTTTTTTTTTTTTTCATACTATCTTCATAGGATTATGGCGCATCGAGTGGAAACAACATGGTGTCCCTTAAAAGTGACATATGAGTATGACCTTACCAAGCACGTTTGGACAGTTACAACCATTACTATTATGGTCTATATTATCTATTTAGGTTATAGTGTGAAAGATAGTCCATGGTTACTAGTCATATTTTTTTTTTAATATGAGCTCTCTAGCACCCAAAAAATAGTCACTAGATATGATCAATCTTAGCTCGAATTTGAAAATGTAAGAGGATAAGTCCAACGACCTAAGCAAAGAAGTAAGAGAGGAGAATCCAGATGAGGAGACTCCTTTCTCTTTAAGTCTAAGAATTGACTACGTTTCGTAATTCAATTTTGTGCTGGACTTACCATATCACACCGACATAACAGAATATTTATCCTTCAAAAGTATTGGAGAAGGATTACTAGTGCCTAAATTTGTAGAGTAATAAAAAGTTGTAATGAAAGATGGAGTATGAGATGAGAATGGGAGTTGCTTCAACAAAATTTAGTCTAGGACTTGCTTTCTATTGTTTTAAGATATTTCTTATCTAGGATACTATCATAGTAATAGGAATAAGACTCATAAGAATTTTTTTTATCTATTTAGTTTATTTTAAATGTTCGAATGCACTGATATATCATCCTTTATTAAGGTTCATTACTCAACAAATTTGGACAACAGTAGTCTTCCTCCAATGCTTTTCAACGAGGATAAAGACTCTGTTTCGTTGCATGAGATGTGTTATGATCTGGTGCGGTACCAAAACTAAGAAACATGACACATACTCAATTCTTGGACTTGAAAAAAAGGTCTCCTCCTTTGGATCCTTTTCTATTAGATCCTCCTCCTCTCTTATTTATTTGCTAAGATAATTGGGCTCATTATCTTCCGTTTCTGAATTCAAAATAAGGTAATCCATATCTCGTGACGACTTTTTGAGTATTTGAAGATTCGTATTCCAAAGTGATGACGAATAACTAACATGTTCTCTTCTACACTACGACCTAAATAAATACTATAGAGTACAGTAATAATGGTCGTAACTACTTACACATGTTTGATATGGTCATATCATGTCACTCTCGAGGATACTATGTTATTTTTATTCAATGCGCCATAATCATCTAGAGATAGTATAAGAAAAGGAAAAGGGATGAGAACACAAATTAAATTCACAAAATAAACAAGCTATGTAACACCTCCATCTTTATTTTTAGCCCCTTTTATGGGATTTAAAACAAGGAGTATGACATGTATTATAATTTTTTTGAAGAAAATAAAAGGAAGTGAAAATTTAAAAAAATAACAACATATTTAATCATGCAAAAAGATAAACTCAAATAAAGATAAAGAAAAAATGAACAACAAACATAGATATCTTTCCTTTTGCATTAACAATTACTTTTCTTGTGACTTTTATGAAAGACATTAAGTTGAAATTGTATATAAATTGATAGGAGTTTTTTCATTGAAGTTTTTAATCACTTATGATGCATGGACACTAACACAAACACGGGACACGACACGATATGGGACACGCCGACGGACAAATTTTAAAATTTTATAAGACATAGGGATACGAATTTTTTAATACTTTGATATTTTATTGATATTAAAATATAAATTAATTTTTTTAATTATTTTTAATATTTTATTTTAATTATATATATAAAATATTTAAAATATTCTTTGTTTTAATAAATAATAGGACAATTTACTTAAATAAAATGTTTAGAGATCAATTTTACCAGAATACAACTTTCTAAATCGCAACATGTAAATACAAATTTTTACAAATCTATAAAAATCGCTACTAGGAGTAGCAGATTAGAGAAATACGTAAACTGCTACTGGTAACCGTTACGTAGAGCACTATGCAAGTAGAAACTGCTATAGGCGGCAGCAACAATTTCTGTACGATTGGGCTTAGTCATAAACCGCTACAGTTAGTGGTGATTAATGTGTGGTTATATTCTTGTTTTTTTTTTATTGCATAAGCCTGATATGCTGCTCTCTATCCTGGTCATCATCCTTTATTTGGTGTATAATCTGATCAACCTGAAGATTTACAATTGTTACTAATGCTTGTTTTTATGCAGGTAAAAATTAATAACCTTTCTCCTCAGAAAAAATGTATTATTCGCTTGTTGCTATACCATTTCAGCGTTAACTTACCTATTGTGATTTTTTCATATCATGTCTTCACATACATGGGCATGCGGAGTAGTCTTCCACTCTTATCCTGTTATTTTCAAGTTCTTTAGAACATTATGGTTATTTTGGCCTAATGACTTTTAAAATAGGAGTTTATGTGAACATTTAGGGCCCATTTGGAAAACTTTAAAAGTAATTTTTTTAAACTTTTGACTTATAAAAAAGTAGTAGTATTAATGTCTGGTGCAATTTTCAAAACCAAATTACAGTTTTTTAAGAAGCTATTTAGGAGTTTATAAAGAAGTTAAAAAAATGACTTCTCTCGTAATACTACTACTTTTTATCACATTTCTATAAAATAAACACTTTTAGAATTAAAAATCTAAACACAAAATAACTTATTTATAAGTTACTTTTGATACCGTAATTTATTGTTTAAGCTATTTTTTAAAAGTAGCTTAATTAAGCTGTTTACCCAAACTGGATCTTAGAATATATCTTTTCTGTAAGCTTACTTAATAAAATTGAATTTTGGTAATAATCTTACATGATGTTTTATTTTTATTTCTTGTTTGTGAATTGGAGTTTTGGCTTTATTTTTAAAATATATCATATTATATAAAAAAATAACATATAAATAAAGATTTTAAATAAGTGATAGATATTTAATAAAAAGTTTTGCATAAATCTCACTGAAACTATTACTGTTCCTTCTTTTAGAAACTGCTGCTACTTATAGCGATTTCTGCATTATTTTCCTCCTTTAGAAACTGGTGTTGCTTATAACGGTTTTTTCGCATTATCGTTCTTCTTTCAGAAACCGTTACTGTCTATGGCAGTTTCTGCTTGCACGTTAAACAACATAAACCGCGGCTGCCAATAGCGGTTTACATGTATTCTTAATCTGCTGCTGCCAATAGCAGTTTTTATAGAGTAGTAAAAATTGCAATTGTATTTTCAGTTTTACAAAATTGCATTATGGTAAAAAAGTGTTTCCAAAAATTTTATTTGAGTAAATTATACTAAATAATAATATATACTATTTCTAAATTTATTTTAAGAATATATGTTAAGAATAAGGTTAAATACGTTGATATATGATAGTATTTAGGTGTGTCTAAGTAGATCCGGAGAAATTTTTTTTTATTTTTTTATTAAGACACGGTACGTATGTCAGACGAGTGTCGATAAGTGTTATGTCCAAAATGTATTCGATATGCGGATATAACAACTTAACAAAATATTTGTACTTCATAATTGACTACCTTCTTTTACCGAAGAATTATCTCAATTATCTTATCTATGAAGGACATATTTTTTTTTTATCGAAAACCCATTTTCTTAATTATTTAATGATGTAGAGCATTTAAAACAATATAATATAAGAAATCATACAGCACATAACATCACATGTATACACATTCGTTAAAAAAAAGTCACATGGATGATAATAATAATAATAATAATAATAATAATAATAATAATAATAATAATAATAATAATAATAATAATAATAATAATAATAATAATATACATATTATGTACAAATATGAATAAAATACATAAGATTTTTATGTAAAGTTGGTATTTTTTAGAGTCTCTTGATCTATTTCTAATATTATGGTGTTGATTTTTTTTTTTGTTTGCATATGGAATTTTTGTGAAAGAAAGAAAGTGAAGAATAAATAAGATGGAGAAGATGAATTCTTACTTTTTTTTTTAAATTAAAAGTAAAACTTAAATTTAAATCTTTTAAATGAGAATAAAAAGATTGTACCATTTGAGTTATAGTTCGTTGGAAAATTTTTACTTTATTAATTTGCCTTTATTTATATACTTGTATTAATACATGTGGTTAGGATATTTAAATTTTTAAGAAAATTGAGTGATGATTAAATTTTTATTCAAATTAAAAATTTGAGACTTATATTCTCTTATTATCTGAATTTTCTTTTTATACTCTCTTATGTTACGGTGAACAAAACATAAGCCTACCCATATGCTAGGCCCAATTCAAAAAGGCCACAATTAAGGAATAAGCCTAATTCGCAACTTTGGAGGTTTACATTTTTCTTTCTGTTGGGACAGTTCCCCACGGATCCAAAGTCCAACACGTGATATTTCGAAAAGAATATGAGGTGATCAATATTTTCTTCCGGATTTTTTGGTAATACTAGCCAACTCTTCAATCTTTTCCTCCATTGTTATCCCCTAGTATTTTTCTTACAAAAAGTGATAAACCATCAATTGTTTTAGAAATATAAAATGCTAGTAAATATATTTCACAGAAGATATTTACAAGTTAAATGTATTTTAGGGTTGATCTTTTATGAATTATTTCTAATAATTTTTAAAAACTAATTTGTTATCAAAGAAGATTTTAGAGATTAATTTCTTGAGTTATTGTCTTCTAAAAATTAATCTGTATATTAATTATTCACATACTATATGAAAATAATTTGCTTAAATCACATCTTTGTTGTTTTTGGTCTAACAAAAGAAAAATATACTAAATAGAGATGAAAAAAAAGTAAGGCCTTGAGTCCTTGACCAAAAAAGAGGGAAAAAAATGGGAGGGCTTAATAAACACAGATGCATTCCCAAAAATAAAAAAATGCATCATGATTCAAGCATGCCGTTGAACGCATGTCTGGTTTTTCTCAAAATTTCACCGTGTCTTGATTTTAGAATTTCGAATGTCTTAGCAAAACGAAAAAGAGTAAATTTTAGTTCTTGTTTTCCATGTTATATGAATGCTTCCAAGAAAAAAAAAAGCAACTACCAACCTACCACACTTATGTAAAAAATACATGATGCAACCATCAACCTACCACAATTATTTAGCAAAATACATGAATAGAAATATGTATAAGATGCTACTGAAAATTCTGGACCCATCGTCCTAAATTCGTCCCTCATTTAAATTGAAGAAAATGTTACTTAAGTGAGGGTGATAATAAATTAGGTTAGTTTTTCTCCCAGTGTAATTAAAAAAAAAGGTAAAAATTATATTTTATCTCTAATATTTTCAAAAATTTTTAAGAATATAGCTGACGCGTAATTCAATTCAATTTTATTCTTAACGTTTAAAGTTTTTTCTAATCTTATTCTTTCTATTATTAAAGTTTAAATGGTCAACTTGTGATGCTAGGATATTTATACTTATACGTGTGGACACGCAAATTTAAAATTTTTATAAGATATAAAAATATGATATATATGTAATATATAAAGTATTTTTTAGATAAATTATAATAGTATTTTGATATTTTACAAAATATAAATAAATTTTTTAATTATTTTTAATATTTTTTATGATATAAATTATTTAAAATATTTTTTGTTTTAATACTTAATAATATATATTATTTTTAAACTCATTTTAAAAATATATGTTAAGAAAAAGGCGGAATACATTGACACGTGATGGTATTTTTTGGTGATTGACACGTGATGGTATTTAAGTGTGTTCAAATGTGTTTGGAGAAAAATATTTTATTTTTTTATTAAAACACGGTGAAACGAAGAGAAAACAGACATGTCAGTATCGAGAAGTGTCGTGTCTAAAATATGTCCATACTTCATACGGTCAACTATTAATTAACATTTATTATTCTAAATTTACCCTTATTTATTTCCTGTAATTCAAGAACTTCAATGTCAGATTAAGTACTATCAAGCTAAACTTCAATTTATTCTTCAAAGTTGAATAGCAACAACAATCTTTAGATTGCAACCGTGCTAATAATGTTGAAGGGATTCAACATGATCAATTATTAAAACAGCTTACGTTGATATTAATGCATAGATAATGCAAAAGTTGCAAACACGTGTATTATTTTCACGTTTTGACATTAAACAACGAGCATGAAAACAGAGTAATATAAAGCTGGTGATAATAATGGCTATATTTATCATTCTAAGCCTATGCCCTTGATTTTAAAGAAACGAATCCAGATCATTACTAGTTAGGTATCGCCTTTGTATACTAAATTCAAACCATACCAACTTTTTGTTCATTTATGTCCTTCTTATGTATTTTTACAGCGATGTAGGAACTTTTGGTTCAGTCATTTTATTTTTTTTGTTAAAAAAAATTATGTTGTTGGAGATTATATAAACCAAAGAATAATTTTAGTCTTATTTATCTATGATTAACCACTCTCACTCCTTCTTCTTTATTATTTTTAAGAGTGATCCATTTTTAAGTGCATCAATTAATTACATTATACATATAGTTTAATAATACACAATACAAGAATTGCAACACATTATTATTATTATTATTATTATTATTATTTTAATTTAGTTTCACATAGATGGAAACTTTAAAATCTTAAGACTTTATATATTAATCCAAGGAAGAATATGTCAAAAGAAATCAAAGGTGCTAAGGAACTCTGACCTATGGATTGGATTTTTTGCAACAATTCCACTTAAGAGTAGGACGTAAAATAAATTTTTTTAAGGACAGTGTCTACTATGATTCGTATTTAAGGTAGTTAAAATATTATTTAAGATTGTTAGTTGGTTTTGTTTCCACTAATGCTAGTCTTTCACTAAGTCTAATTAGTGAGTTGATTAATGGCTAGGACTTGTGGATTAAGATCAATTATACCTATTTGACTTTCTCTCGATGTTTGAAGATGATGTAGGATTAACTCTTCTTAATTACCATGTTTGTGGTCCATGACTTGAATAGAAAACCTTAACTCTCAATCCTCGCCAAGAAGCCTTTTAGTATTTAAATTTCTTATTTGTTCTTTATTTTCTTGCAATTTAATTTTGGAAAAGTATATGGAACCAAGAGGTTACCAGTCAAAAACTAAACAAAAGCTCATTAATTTATATTAATTATTAATTTTAAAATTTTTAAATTCAAAATTTAAAAAATTTAAAATTGATTAAGTAAACCTAATTAAAACCTATAAAAACATTCCTTTTCTCTCTCACATTAGCCTACCCACCTCCAACAATCACACATAGACCTCTCTCTCTCACCAATGCTGCTGGAAGCGCCGGCGACTTCCATGCTCTCCGTGACGCCCTCAACAAGCGCATCCAAGACAACTGCTTCAACACGAAGTCCACCTTCGACTTCGTCACTAACGAAACCTTCTCCTCTTCCCTCCTCAATCACCTCCTTCAAACCCTATCCACCCTCAACCGCAGCGTCACTCGCAAGAACGCGTTCGATTCCCTCATCACGCGCCTCTGCAAGCTCCAGCGCGTCGATGACGTGCTCCACGCCATCGAATATATGGCACGTACCGACGCTGGAGGCTGCCGCCCCAATGCGACCACCTTCTACCCCGTCCTAAACATCCTAATGCACCTGGAAGCCATAGACCACGCGCGACGCGTGGTGGATTTCATGTCCACACTTGGCATGAATCTGGATCTGCACACTGCTATGCTGGAGACGTGGCTGGCGCTGCCAGAGTTTTGAAGAAGATGGAGGAAGATGGGATCGGTATGGATGCGCGTACGTTCGACGCGTGATGCGTGAGCATCTTATCTATCTTTTCCTAGTGAATTTGCATCTAAATTGTTGAGTTTAATTTAGAATTAATTATATTTTAGCCACTATGGATGCTATTTTGAGTTTTGTGCAATTTTATTTATTTTAGGTAGCATTCGGAGGGATTTGATGAAGTTTCTGCAGAGAAAAAGAAGAAACCAAAGAGATGACCAGCGAAGACCGACGCGGACGCATGGCTCACGCGACCGCGCAGAATGGAGAAATCGCAATGACGCGATCGCGTGCTTGACGCGAATGCGTGGACTGGAATCTGCACAAATGACGCAAACGCGTGGACGACGCGGACGCGTCACATGCGCGATCTGCAATAATTCAGAAAATGCTGGTTACGAATTTTGGGCTGTTTTGACCCACCTTCCAGCCCAGAAAACACATATTAGAAGCTGCAGAATGGACAAAGCAAGTGGTCCCCACCCATCAACTGAAATTCTGTTAATTAATTCGAATTTAAATTCAAATCTTATCTTTTAGGAAAAGATGTTATCTTAATTTAAAATATTAGATTTTAAATTAATTAGGATGAGTTATAAAAAGGGGAGACTTCTCTTCTATTAAGGATATCAGACATTAGATTAGATTAGAGGGATTCCATTAGGGAATTCTATACAAATTTACATTCTACATTCTATGAGCAACTAAACCTCCACTGTTAAGGTTAGGAGCTCTGTCTATTTGTATGGATTGATTTTATTACTTTTTCTATTTTAATTTATGTTTTGGATTTATATTTAAGAATTGTTTTCGTTCTTTATCTTATGAATTTGGGTGGAACGGAAGTATGACCCTCTTTCTATTTGAGTTCTTGTATAACTTGGAAAAGCTCTATACTTGAACAACAGCTTGAAAACATATTCTCCTAAATTTTAATTATTTGGATTTAATGGGATACGTGACATATAATCCCCTTATTTTTGGGTAATTAGAATTTTTGTGGCATGAAAACTGAAAATTGATTTTTACCCTCTAATTGGAATTAATTGACCAAGGAATTGGCAGTTGATGAACTTTAGAGGAGACTAGAAAGGTCTAAGGAATTAGGTCTAGTCACATATAGTTTGCCATAAATTAAATCCTACATAATTAAAATAGTTAGTAAGAAAAGTTAATCCGGAAAAATAGATAACTCTGAAGCCTTGACTGTTTATCCATATTTTATTCCCAATTTATTTAATTGTCTATACTTTTGATATTTTTGAATTCAAACTTAAATCTTTTGAACATCTCAAAACCAATTTCTGCTTGCCTAACTAATCCAATCAATCAACCATTGTTGCTTGATCCATCAATCCTCGTGGGATCGACCCTTACTCACGTAAGGTATTACTTGGTACGACTCGGTGCACTTGCCGGTTAGTAAGTGTGGGTTATAAAAAAATCCGCATCAACGCGCTTGTGTTGGGCGCGTGTAAGGTTAAGAAGGTGGATGGTGCTATGATGCTAGTGAGAAAGATGGTGGATGATGGAGTTCCTATTTTGTATTCAACACACATGTTTGTAATTAGGGGTTTGTTGCAGATGTTGCTCTCTGCGTTTTGGGATATTAGGTGCTGTTTTGATTATTAAAGAGATTGCAAACTACACAATTACAAAATTATAAAAAAATATTCATTTAATATGAAAAAAATCCTAATGCTTAACAAAAGAAATATCCGGCTTATATTTTAGCAAAAATAATTAAAATCTATAAAATTGAAAAAATATAAAATTCTTAAAGAAATAGAGACATTCACATTTTCAATACAAAAAAATTCGAAAAATATATAAAAGAACATCCATTTTGGCCAACAAATATTGTCTTATATCAATCTAGCTTCTCAATAATACCAAAGTCAAGGTAATCTTTGATAATAATATTGTCATGTTATCTAAAAATGATGCATATGTAAGAAAAAGTTACCAACATGATGGTCTGTATATTTTAAATGTTATTGATAATAATAATAATAATAATAATAATAATAATAATAATAATAATAATAATAATAATAATAATAATAATAATAATAATGGAAAAATTCAACTTCTATTTATTTAATTAATTCTCTCGATATTTGGCATAAGAAACTTGGACATGTTAATATACCGTATATTTTAAAATTAAAAGAAATGAGTTTAATTAGTAAGTTGGATAATTCTAATTTAAATAAATGTGATGTATATGTTAAAACAAAAATGACTAAAAAACCTTCTAAATAAGTTATTAGGCAAAGTGAATTGTTAGAATTTGTGCATAGTGACTTGGGTGATTTGAAACATACTCCTAATAGGAGTGGAAAAATGTTTTATGTTATTTTTGTTGATAATTTTTGTAGATATACAAAGTTGTATTTGTTAAAAATTAAGGATGAAGCATGCAATATATTTATTAATTATAAAGCTAAAGTAAAAATCAATTTGATAAGAAGATTAAAAAAATAAGAACTGATAGAAGTGGTGAATATGAATCTAATCCTTTTCATGAGTTTTGTGAAAAACATGGTATAGTGCATAAGGTAACCCCACTATATTCTTTCGATCTACCCAAATCCTTAAGATGAAGAAAGAAAACAAATTCTTGAAATTGAAATAAAAATAATAATTAAAATAGAAGAGTAATAGTATCAATCCATACAATAAATAGAGCTCCTAACCTTAATAGTGGAGGTTTAGTTGCTCATTATTAAGAGAGAAACTAGGATTCAAAAAAATCGTAAAGTGCGGAATGAGGTCCATAAAAAAAGATAAGAGTCCGAAAGGCTGAATCTTTTCCCTTTTATATCTAATCCTAGTTAAAGTAAAATATATTATCTAAAACTAAATAATATCTTTTCCTATTTGTAAATAAAATAAAAGTTTTAATCAAAATAAATAAATTCATCTCGTGCTGCTCCTTAAATGAACGGGGACCACCAAATTCACTAAGGGTGGTGCCAAACTTGGCCTGGCGCCACCATGCCCGTATGAAACCTTCAAGGTTCTTCATCATTGGCGCTAAACTTGAAACCTCTCAAGTTTGGCTTCACTTTAACACCATGCAATTCCTGGAGGTGGGTGAGTGTGGCACCAAACTTGGAAAACTCCAAGTTTGGCGCCACCAAGGCAGTTATTCCAGAAGAAAAGTGTAACACCCTACCACACAGAGTTTTACGTTTAAGCCGTAAAATAGAGGTGCTGTGGTATTATGACCTCTAAAATAAAATATATACATAATAATATGGAAAAGAATACAGTATACAAGGAGCATTGAAAAATGGATAAAGCGAAATCACAAAATAAAAAGCGCAATGCTCAGGAAACAAGATTACTTGTGTGTGAAGAAATTTAAAGCTTATAAGCATAACTAAACAGAAAATGGGTATAGAAGGTCAAGAGTACAAAATAACAAGCTCCTAACTCAGCCTGCGAAGCTAAGGCTGGCCGGAGGATAATTACATACATATATACATAGCCCGAAACCCAAAAAAAGATACATATAATCCTATTTCTCCATAAACCTCTAAGAGGTACAAAAGTAAAGTAAATATAAACATACAAGGAGAGTCTATACATATATATGTCAAAATATCAAAAGTAAGCCCCAAAATGAAACCACTTCATTGTAGAACTCCAGACGTTTAGCGAGGTGCCTCTCGACCTGCATCTGAAAAACACAACATAGTATGGGGTGAAAACCGGAGGTTCTCAGCATGGTAAAGGTGCCACGCATATAAGATATAAGGTCCTGGGAATACCAGAGGCAATCCTAGAATGCCGACACTCATATATAAAGCTTAAAGAATTAAATAGAAACCATAAATGGGTGGTCTTCTAAGGGTTCTTAAACCTAACTAAACTTATCTTGAACTCTAAAATTTTTCACCTTTCCTCCGTTCCTCCATATCCGATGAATTTGCACATACAAACAAGCAAACAAGACAAACAAAAGTAATTCACAAGTAATACAGATAACATTTATAGCAAATAGCAGATTATAATCATGTAGACAATCCCAAATAATTCACAAGCAAGTAATTCAAACAATATGCATATGATGTATAACTGTCCTATGGCTGATGAGGCTCATCTATCGGTTATCAAGCCAACCCGACAAGTCTGGTTGCTAAACCTTGGACTGTCTCCCATCGCACATCCTCATGAGTCATTGCATAGCTTTTTCTCTTCTCATTCATAATTCACATATATATAAAACTTTACTCAATGGGGGTTAACCTTCCTGGGAATTTATAAGTGCCCGGTTACCCTTACGATGTAGGGTCAACAGAGTATCGAGTCTCAACTTGAAACACGTGATGGCAAGCCACAGTACATTACCTAAGGAAACTCGTATCTCAGATAATTGAGTGCATAAGCCAAATAATATTCATCATCATGGTAATCTTTGCATAATCATATCATATAAGCCATGGTACCATATACACTCCAAATATATACACATTTTCATAATTAATTCATCACTTTTTCCACTTTACTTCACTCCCATGTTATCTCAATTTTCTAACTCCATCTTACTACTAGAGTTACTACTATGATTTGGGTTTAAAGAAGGAAAATATAGGTTTAGAAGTTTGAAATTAGACTTAAAAACACAAAATTCAATTTTTGCTAAAACATGGGCCATGCGTCCGCGTGGGTCATGTGTACGCGTAGGTGCGCGCTTGGACCAAGACGCGTACGCATGCAAACCAGGCAGAATTGACTGGTCGCGTATGAGAAATTTTATGTACGCATAAACCCTGGCCACGCGTACGTGTGGATGTACATCTTGGCCCATTTCGCGTATCCAGCTCCCTTTACGTGTACGCATGTGCATAAAACTGATACGCATGGTTGTGTAAGGGAGGTTCGCCTACGCAAAAATCCCAGGTCATGCGTACGCGTGGGACACGCGTACACGTGGGCGTACATTTTGTCAAAAATTTTAACTAAGTCTGAAAAGCTGCAGAATCTAAATTTTGGATCCCAAACTTCTAACGCGCATAACTTCTTCGTTTTAAATTATTTTTCTTCCGTTCTTTAAACGGGGTAAACTTCATGGACCCAATTTTCCTATAAAATAGATTTGAAATAATTTGGGGGTCCAGAAGTCGAGTTATGCCTCACCGAAGTTTGGCCCAAAAACCAATTTTACACAAAACCTCAAAACCTCCATTTTCTTTAAAATTCAACTTCAATTCAACTTACTATACCCATAACCATCAACAAAACATATATTTCTCAACACCACAACAACCTCCATGTCTTACCATATCTCAATTCAACAATCTCTCAAATACATCAACAAAATTATCATTCACCTATCCTAGGAATATACATTCATGTCATCAAGTCAATAATCATCAATTCATCAATTCACATCCTATTATTATCATCAATAGCAGTCACCCAATCAAATACACAATTCATATCATAAATCATCACCTAGGGTACTAAGCATTAAACATTCTTTTATGTTCCAACCTATCCTATGGTCGTCAGCCTAAGTTTTCACAGAACATTATATATTAAATACGCGAAACCTAAACAAAAGTTATGAGATTTCGGATTTTAAATTAATTCGGTTTTATATAAATTTTAATTATAATTAGATATTTTTTATCTACTGAAATTAATGGTTTTTACTTAATTAAAATTCAAAATTTTAGTAATTGGAGATAAAAGAGAGATTTGCATATAATTTAAATTAAATAATTAAAAATTTTGACTAAAATTATGAACTAAAAGAAAAAATTTATTTACTTATCTATAATTTTAAATTAGAAGTATTTAATTAAAAATAATTTGTAATTTGAAAAATAAGTAGTATTCTTGAAATTAATTATATTGATTAAATTTAGTTTTTAAATTAAAACTCTACTCAAACCCCATATTCCCAATTCTAAACCCTAATTCCTAATTCACTAATCCTAACCCCAATTTCTAAAATACACACACGTAACGTATACCCCACACTTGTTTACGCCTCAGTGAGCCATGCTCACCTCTTTTTCACTATTCACTCGCCACTGCCAAGCCTTTTTCCCCCATATACACACACAACACAGCAACCTCACTAGACAAAAAGAAAATGGGGTAAGAAAAGAAACGAGAAAAATAGGGGAGAAGAGAACGTGAAGAAGAAGAGAAGAGGAGGGGAAGGGAGTCACCGTACCCTGCCCAGTCGTCGCCGTCGCTGTCACCCATAAGGGGAAAGAGAGGGCCGAAGCTGTCACGGAGAGGAGAGGCGGAGAGAGAATGACGCCGCAGGAACTAGAAGTGCACGAGAGAGAAGGCACAATTGACGAGGGGAACGAAGAAGGTTCCCCCGCCGCCAAGTCCTGCCGCTGATCGAAGCCTTAGCCATCGCCATCGAAGATGCCACCGCTGCCGCTGTCATCAATTGAGGTAAGATCCGTTGTTGTTGCGCCTGTTTCCGTCAATAGAGCTGCCATTGAAGTTGTTGATTCGGTTCCAATTCCTCTATTTTTGAGTCCGTGAGCTTTAATACTTGCTCTGCTTCTATCCTATTCCTATGTCTTTCACCTGTTCTAACTAAGGAAATCTATGTTTCTGTTTAGTATTGCTACTTTATTTTCCCTTTTTACTGCTAGAACTATCAAAGGGGATAGTGTTGATGCCATCAAAAAACTGTTAAAGCTACTGTTGTTGCTGATGCAAGTTAGAACGAAGTTGGAGTTACGCCTAACATTGTGGGTTTCGACTAACTGAGGTAGGGGATTTATTTTTAAAAGCAGAGGTTTCCAATTATGAATGCTAATACAATTAAATGAGTAACTGAAAATAGTTTATGGATGCTTTGTATGACTAATTGATGAATTTGGGAATTTTTGGTGATAGTGAGTATGTTTGAATATGATGAAATTGATTTTTGGGTTGTTTTGTGGTGTTGTAAGGGATATGATAGCTAAAATATTAAGTTTGTTGCTGTATGTGCTTGTGATAAATGATGGTTCATTATGGATTGATGAATTATTATTTGCTTGGATGATGATGATTGATGATTTAATGTGTATGATTGATGTTGAGCTCCTATGGAAAGAAATTTTGTTTATGATATTGCAGAAAAGCAGAAAAAGTATATGGTTAATTAAGTATATGTACACTTGTAAAAAGGGTGAAATAGTGAATCTCAACTCCTAGGACTATGCTAGTCACTTTGGTAATTTTGATTGGTCCAAAGGAAGATAGAATTGTGGTTTTAGAGGATTAGCGTTTTAAAGGGTTGTTAGATTACCTAATGCAGAATTTTCTGCATAATTGGCAGCAACTTAAAATTAAAATTGGGAGCAATCTAGACATGAATTTGAATCCAAATTATATTTCTATCAAACTTCAAAAGTCAAGATTTCTCTGTAAATATTTCAAAGGATTTGGCCAAGTGATTTGGAAGATATGAATTTTTGAAATTTAGTGGTTGCTGTAGAATTTTCTAGTTTTCTAGTTCTGCAGTATTAATTTTCAACCACTAGAACTTTTGATTTATTTGTTATTTTGAGTTTCTTTCAAGTGGATTTTGAAATTCTTTGAGTCTATTTTAATTGAGTACAAATATCATGTCAATATCTATTTTGTAGAGTTAGTTATGTTTCTTGGAAGTAGGGCTGTTCGCAGAAAATTCACAACTAATTACTAAATAATTGATATTCAATTAACCAAAAGAGGTGCTATTAATCTGAAATTTATTTTTTCTAAAACTTAGGAGTGTTGAGTGTATCCTCACCAAAATTTAGAAGTAATGGATTAGAATTGAATTTATTATAGATTTATCAAAAACAGAGCTGCGTGTTATATTTTTTTTTTGAATTCTCTTTAGTGCAGCAGTAGATTTTATTAAGTTGGCTATCGGATTCAATTCTAATCCAAACGTGGTAAAACTTGATTTAGACCCAAAGGATATATCTAAATTTGGCAGAATGTAAGAGCTTAACTAAACAAAGGTGTGTAGGTTACCCCTAGGAGGTACTTTTATGCTTCTTGGTGATGCGGAGGTATACTTAGCTGTAAGGTGAAGCGGAGGCATAATGAAAAGAAACTAAAGTGGGAATTAAAGAATGGAAAGGATACTTACATGAAAAGAAAAGGGAAGTAAAGAATGAAATAAATAATTGAGAATTATATGTTAAACGGGCCTTGCCGCCAAACTGCTAATGCAAAAGTGCCCGCCTAACTGATAGCCTAAGATTACTAATATGGGAATGTTTGCCTAATTGATAGCACTGTTTCTTACTGTGATGTACATTAAAATGCTATTATGATGAGGCCTAACTGACACGGGTAATCGTGATGCCAAGGTGTCTAACTGACACAGTAAAGAAACCATATTCGGAGTTCACTCCAAGTAACGTCGGATTGCAGCTAGACAACCGATGCATGAGCTCATGGCCTGCGCTAAGAACAGGCATGCATCATGAATTTTTCCACCTTTGCATTTGATTGTATTTGCTTATCTTGTTTCTCTGTGATTGTGTTGTTTGTCTTATTGCAAATTGTTTGTATGTTGATCTATTTCTTGTGCTATTAGTCGAAGTATTGAGGTGACTGAGAATTGAGGTTGTGATTGAGATTTGTTTTAAGTTGGAAAAGTTAAACAAGGTAATTAATTATATAAAGTAAGAGTAAAAAGTATTTCCAAAGGTTTAACAAAATAGTTTTATTGAGTAAGTTAACTATTTGTATTATATCCATTACTTTTACGGCATTTCCTACTGAGAACGTGTGGTTTGTTCTCACCCCAAAATTTTTCACACTTTCAGTGACACAAGTTCGAAGACTCAGTTTGAAGCTACAGGCGATTATTAGTCTTATTTGAGTTAAGTTTATGTGTTGAGTTGCTTTCATAGAATTCCCTCACCTTTTGATATTTAAGATTTTATTTTATATAGAGGGATATGAATTGTATATGAATTTCATTTGAATTCTTTCGTATAATATTTATTGTAACACCCTACTACATAGAGTCTTATGCTTAAGTCATAAAACAGAGGTGGTGAGGTATTACGACCTCTAAAATAAAATTTAGTACGTATAGTATTGCAAGAATGTTCTTAACCAGGAGCCTTTGAAAAATTGGGTAAATCAAAACCGATAAATCGAAAAACGCAACACTCCGATCGATAACATAAACGAACAGATAAAGATTAAGCTAAAATGAACAGGTATACAAAAGAGTGCCAAAATACATATATCAAGATTCGGGACTCGACTTGCGAAGATAACCAGTCCGAGCATACAGTATACATACATATATATGGTAAAGAACCCCAAAAGACAACCCAAACGACAGTGTACAATTCCTGTTTTCTCCAAAATACCCTCTAAGAGGAGTAACTACAAAATACATATACAGTGGAGAATATAGTATCTAAACAAGTATATAATAATAAAAATAAAATTCCAAGGTATAAGGATCTCCGCCAAAAGAAAGTCTCCAGCATGCCTCAGCGAGGAGCCTCACGTCCTGCATCTGAAAACCACAAAATTCGCATGGGTGAGAACCAGAAGTTCTCAGCATGGTAACAGTGCTCAAATATCTAATATGTAATGTCCTGGAAAAGTTGAAGGCAATCCTAGAACTTCTAGATTATAATCAAAGCATATAAACATAACTAAACCATAACAAAAATAAATAGGCGACTAATTTAAGGATCTTCGGTCTAACTATATATCCCCTTTCCGAATCCTGCAAACCTCCCAACTGCCAATAGTAACAGATGCAATCACAAGTATATCCAACAAAGAAATGCACAAGTAGGAAACAGATAGGACAATTAAGCAATTAGCAAGTAATAATGCAATCAATTAGACAATCCAGACAATTCACATATAATGCATATGATGCATGCCTGTCCTAGTGGCTGATGAGTCTCATCTGTCGGTTATAAAGCTTGCCTGACAAGTCCTGGTAGCTAACCATTAGACTGTCCCTCTGTCGTACATCCCCAATTCGAGTTATCTCATGACATAGGCATAATATAATCCAACACCTTCATGAGTGTATATTCACGGGGGTGAGCCTATCTGAGACTTTCACAGTGCCCGGCCACACTTACAACATAGGGTCAGTAGAGTATCGAGTCTCCACCTGGAGCACGTGGTGGCTGATGAGCGGATAATTTGTACGCTTTTTGGCATTGTTTTTAGTATGTTTTTGATATGATATAGTTAGTTTTTAGTATATTTTTATTAGTTTTTAGTTAAAATTCACTTTTCTGGACTTTACTATGAGTTTGTGTGTTTTTCTGTAATTTTAGGTATTTTCTGGCTGAAATTGAAGGTTCTGAGCAAAAATCTGATCCAGAGACTGAAAAGGACTACAGATGCTGTTGGATTCTGATCTCCCTGCACTCGAAGTAGATTTTCTGGAGCTACAGAAGCCCAATTGGCGCGCTCTCAACGGCGTTGGAAAGTAGACATCCTGGGCTTTCCAGCAATATATGATAGTCCATACTTTGCCCAAGATTTGATGGCCCAAACCGGCGTTCAAAGTCACCTCAAGAAATCCCAGCGTTAAACGCTGGAACTGGCACCCAAATGGGAGTTAAACGCCCAAACTGGCATAAAAGCTGGCGTTTAACTCCAAGAAGAGTCTCTACACGAAATTGCTTCATTGCTCAGCCCAAGCACACACCAAGTGGGCCCGGAAGTGGATTTTTATGTCATTTACTCATTTCTGTAAACCCTAGGGCTACTAGTTATCTATAAGTAGGACCTTTTACTATTGTAAAAAAAAAGGACTTTGGTAGCTATCTTCGTTTTATGCTATCTTAGATCATTGGGAGGCTGGCCATTCGGCCATGCCTAGACCTTATGCTTATGTATTTTCAACGGTGGAGTTTCTACACACCATAGATTAAGGTGTGGAGCTCTGCTGTACCTCGAGTATTAATGCAATTACTATTGTTCTTCCATTCAATTCCGCTTGTTCTTGTTCTAAGATATCACTTGTTCTTCAACTTGATGAATGTGATGATCCGTGACACTCATCATCATTCTCACTCATGAACAAGGTGACTGACAACCACTCTTGTTCTACAAGCAACCAAGGCTCTAGTGAATATCTCTTGGATTCCTGATTGCACGATGCATGGTTGATCGCCTGACAACCGAGTGCTCGCCTGACAAACGAGCCAACCATTCCGTGAGATCAGAGTCTTCGTGGTATAGGCAGGACCTGATGGCGGCATTCAAGAGAATCCGGAAGGTCTAACCTTGTCTGTGGTATTCTGAGTAGGATTCAATGATTGAATGACTGTGACGTGCTTCAAACTCCTAGCAGGCGGGGCGTTAGTGACAGCCGCAAAAGTATCAATGGATATTATTCCGGCCTGACCGAGAACCGACAGCTGAATTCCGCTATGCCGTGACAGGGCATATGCCAATCGCTTTCACTGAGAGGATGGGAGGTAGCCACTGACAATGGTGAAACCCTACACGAGCTTGCCATGGAAAGGAGTAAGAAGGATTGGATGAAGACTGTAGGAAAGCAGAGAGACGGAAGGAAAGGCATCTTCATACGCTTATTTGAAGTTCCTACCAATGAATTACATAAGTATCTCTATCTTTACCTTTGTGTTATTTTCGTTCATCACCATCATACATTTGAGTCTGCCTGACTAAGATTTACAAGATGACCATAGCTTGCTTCATAGCAACAATCTCCGTGGGATCGACCCTTACTCACGTAAGGTATTACTTGGATGACCCAGTGCACTTGCTGGTTAGTTGTGCGAAGTTGTGTAATGCCATGGGATTGAACTACCAAGTTTTTTGGAGTTCATGACCGGGGATTATGAGAGTTGTGAAAAGTATTGTTCACAATTTCGCGCACCAAGTTTTTGGCGCCGTTGCCGGGGATTGTTCAGTTTGGACAACTGACGGTACATCTTGTTGCTTAGATTAGGTATTTTTTTTCGAAATTCTTGAAGATGAATTCTAGAGTTTCATGGTGATTTGTTGAAATCTGGCTGGCTGAGAAGCCATGTCTAATATCATTGGACCGAGGTTTCAACTTATCATCACAAGAGCTTGTTGATTTTTATCAATCTTGCTTTTGGAGCAGTGATCTGCTAAGGCTTGGCTGGCCTTTGGCCATGTCTAGTGTTTTGGACCGAAGCTTTCTTTGAAAGCTTGGCTGGCTGTGAAGCCATGTCTAATTCCTGGACCGGAGTCTTAGACTAGCATTGCACTGATTCCTGGAATTCTCATTAAGAATTTTGATATCTTTTTCCACTTAATTTTCGAAAAACACAAAAAAATTACAAAATCATAAAAACAAAAAATATTTGATGTTTCTTGCTTAAGTCTAGTGTCTCATCTTAAGTTTGGTGTCAATTGCATGCATTCATTCATGTGTCTTAAGGATCTTCAAGTAATTCTTGATGATTTTTGTGTTCTAATCTTTGAATTCTTTTGGCTTGAGTGTTTATGTGTCTCATATAGTGTCAGTAGTATACAAACTGCTAAGTTCGGTGTCTTGCATGCATTGTTATTTGATTCTTGTTGCATTTTGATTATAAAAAAAAAATCCAAAAATATTTTTAATTTGTGTCTTTTCAAGTCAATAATACAAGAATTGAAGATTCAGAACATGCTGCAGAGGAATTATACAGAAAAAGCTGAGCATTCAAAAATGCCCAGTGAAGAAGACAGACTGGCGTTTAAACGCCAGCCAGGGTACCTGGTTGGGCGTTTAACGCCCAAAAAGGGTGCATTTTGGGCGTTAAACGCCAGAATGGATACCATTCTGGGCGTTTAACGCCAGGATGGTGCTAGGGGGAAGATTTTGTTTTCAAATCAATTTTTTTTTCAAGTTTTCAAAGTTTTTCAAAATCAAATCTTTTTCAAATCATATCTTTTCAATCAAATGTTTTCAAAATCAATTTCTTTCCTTTTTCAAAAATACTTACTAACAATTAATGATTTGATTGAACATCTCAAATTTGTTGCCTTTTCTGTTGAGAAAGGTTTAATGTTTGAATCATATCTTTTCTTGTTAGGCAAGTTACTAATTTTCAAAATCAAATCTTTTAAAATTGTTTTCAAATCATATCTTCTCAATCACATTTTTTTTAAAACCAATCATATCTTCTCAACCACATCTTTTTCAAAATAGTTTTCAATCAAATCTTTTTAACTTCTAAATTCAAAATCTTTTTCAAAAAATCACTTGATTTCTTTTCCACTTTGAATTTTCGAAAATTATCAATCAATTTTTAAAATGTTTTTGACATCTTTCTAATTAATTTTCGAAAAACCTCTTCCCTCCTTCTCACATCCTTCTATTTATGGAGTACTACTCCTTCTTAATGCACAATTCGAACTCTATCTAATCAAGTTCGAATTCTTCTACCTCCTTCTTCTATTTTTCTTTTCCTCTGACACTTCAAGGAATCTCTATACTGTGACATAGAGGATTCCACATTTTCTTGTTCCCTTCTCTTTCTTATGAGCAGGAGCAGAGACAAAGGCATTCTTGTTGAAGCTGACCCTGAACCTGAGAGGACCTTGAAGAGAAAGCTAAGAGAAGCCAAAGCACAACTCTCTTTAGAGGACCTGACCGAATTCTTCAAAGAAGAAAAACACATGGCAGCCGAAAACAACAACAATGCCAACAATGCAAGGAAGGTGCTGGGTGACTTCACTGCACCTACTCCCGACTTCTATGGGAGAAGCATCTCTATCCCTGCCATTGGAGCAAACAACTTTGAGCTTAAGCCTCAATTAGTTTCTCTAATGCAACATAATTGCAAGTTCCATGGACTTCCAATGGAAGATCCTCATCAGTTTTTAGCTGAGTTCTTGCAAATCTGTGACACAGTCAAGACTAATGGGGTTGACCCTGAGGTCTACAGACTGATGCTATTCCCTTTTGCTGTAAGAGACAGAGCTAGAATATGGTTGGACTCACAACCTAAAGATAGCCTGGACTCTTGGGAAAAGCTAGTCAATGCCTTCTTGGCAAAGTTCTTTCCACCTCAAAATGGAGTAAGCTTAGAGTGGAAGTCCAAACCTTCAGACAGAAGGATGGAGAATCCCTCTATGAAGCTTGGGAAAGATACAAACAATTAATCAGAAAATGTCCCTCAGACATGCTTTCTGAATGGAGCATCATAGGTATTTTCTATGATGGTCTCTCTGAACTATCCAAGATGTCTCTGGATAGCTCTGCTGGAGGATCTCTTCATCTGAAGAAGACGCCTACAGAAGCTCAGGAACTGATTGAAATGGTTGCAAATAACCAATTCATGTACACTTCTGAAAGGAATCCTGTGAACAATGGGACAAATCAGAAGAAAGGAGTTCTTGAGATTGATACTCTGAATGCCATACTGGCTCAGAACAAGATATTGACTCAACAAGTCAATTTGATTTCTCAAAGTCTGTCTGGAATGCAAAATGCACCAAGCAGTACTAAGGATGCTTCATCTGAGGAAGAAGCTTATGATCCTGAGAACCCTTCAATGGAAGAGGTGAATTACCTAGGAGAACCCTATGGAAACACCTATAATTCTCCATGGAGAAATCACCCAAATTTCTCATGGAAGAATCAAGAGAGACCTCAACAAGGTTTCAACAACAATAATGGTGGAAGAAACAGGTTTAGCAATGGCAAGCCTTTTCCATCATCTTCTCAGCAAAAGATAGAGAGTTCTAAGCAGAATACCTCTGACTTAGCAACCATGATCTCTGATCTAATCAAAACCACTCAAAGTTTCATGACTGAAACAAGGTCCTCCATCAGAAATTTGGAAGGACAAGTGGGTCAGCTGAGCAAGAAAGTTACTGAACTCCCTCCTAGTACTCTCCCAAGCAACACAGAAGAAAATCCAAAAGGAGAGTGCAAAGCCATAAACATGGCCGAATATGGAGAGGAAAGAGAGGAGGTGGACGCCACTGAGGAAGACTTCAATAGGCGTGCACCAACCTCTTCTGAGTTCCCCAATGAGGAACCATGGGAATCTGAGGCTCAAAATGAGACCATAGAGATTCCATTAGACTTACTTCTGCCATTCATGAGCTCTGATGAATACTCTTCCTCTGAAGAGGATGAGTATGTCACTGAAGAGCAAGTTGCTAAGTACCTTGGAGCAATCATGAAGCTAAATGACAAGTTATTTGGAAATGAGACTTGGGAAGATGAACCCCCTTTGCTCACCAAAGAACTGGATGACTTGTCTAGGCAGAGACTGCCTCAAAAGAGACAGGATCCTGGGAAGTTTTCAATACCTTGTACCATAGGCACCATGACCTTCAAGAAGGCCTTGTGTGACTTAGGGTCAAGTGTAAACCTCATGCCCCTCTCTGTAATGGAGAAGCTAGGGATCTTTGAGGTGCAAGCTGCAAAAATCTCACTAGAGATGGCAGACAACTCAAGAAAACAAGCCTATGGACTTGTAGAGGATGTTTTGGTAAAAGTTGAAGACCATTACATCCCTACTGATTTCATAGTCCTAGAGACTGGGAAGTGCATGGATGAATCCATCATCCTTGGCAGACCCTTCCTAGCCACAGCAAAGGCTGTGATTGATGTTGATAGAGGTGAGTTGATCATTCAAGTGAATGAAGAATCCTTGGTGTTTAAGGCTCAAGGATATCCCTCTGTCATCATGGAGAAGGAGCATGAAGAGCTTCTCTCAAATCAGAGACAAACAGAGCCCCCACAGTCAAACTCTAAGTTTGGTGTTGGGAGGCCACAACCAAACTCTAAGTTTGGTGTTGAACCCCCACAGTCAAACTCTAAGTTTGGTGTTGGGAGGTTCCAACATGGCTCTGAGTATCTGTGAGGCTCCATGAGAGTCCTCTGTCAAGCTAATGACATTAAAGAAGCGCTTGTTGGGAGGCAACCCAATGTTTTATAATTATTTATTTCCTTTTGTTATTTTATCTTTTTTGTAGGTTGATGATCATAAGAAGTCACAAAATCAATGAAAAAAGCAAAAACAAAATGAAAAACAGGAAGAAAAATAGCACACCCTGGAGGAAGATGTTGCTGGCGTTCAAACGCCAGTAAGCCTAGCAGTTGGGCGTTTAACGCCCAGTCTGGCACCATTCTGGGCGTTTAACGCCAGAAAGGGGCACCAGACTGGCGTTAAACGCCAGAAAAGGGCAAGAACCTGGCGTTAAACGCCAGGAATGGGCACCAGCCCGGCGTTTAACGCCAGAAATGGCTCAAAACGTGATTTTGAGCAACATTTGGTGCAGGGATGACTTTTCCTTGACACCACAGGATCTGTGGACCCCACAGGATCCCCACCTACCCCACCACCACCCTCTCTTCTTCCCCATTCACCAATCACCTCAATACCTCTTCCCCAAAAACCCTTCACCTATCAAATCCCATCTTTCTCTTCACCACTCACATCCATCCTTCATAAAACCCCACCTAACCTTCCATTCAAATTCAAACCACTTTCCCTCCCAAACCCACCCATAATGGCCGAACTCCATCTCCCCTCTCTCCTATAAATACCCTTCTTCATTCCTTCATTTACACACAACCTAAACACCACTTCTCCCCCTCTTTGGCCGAATACATAGCCATCCCTTTCTCCCTCAATTCTTCTTCTTCTACTCTCTTCTTTCTTCTTTTGCTCGAGGACGAGCAAACATTTTAAGTTTGGTGTGGTAAAAGCGTTGCTTTTTCGTTTTCCATAACCATTTATGGCATCCAAGGCCGGAGAAACCTCTAGAAAGAGGAAAGGGAAGGCAAAAGCTTCCACCTCCGAGTCATGGGAGATGGAGAGATTCATCTCAAGGGTGCATCAAGACCACTTCTATGAAGTTGTGGCCTTGAAGAAGGTGATCCCCGAGGTCCCCTTTTCACTCAAAAAGGGTGAATATCCGGAGATCCGACATGAGATCCGAAGAAGAGGTTGGGAAGTTCTCACTAACCCCATTCAACAAGTCGGAATCTTGATGATTCAAGAGTTCTATGCCAATGCATGGATCACCAAGAACCATGACCAAAGTGTGAACCCAAATCCAAAGAATTATCTTACTATGGTTCAGGGGAATTACTTGGATTTTAGTCCGGAAAGTGTGAGGGTAGCGTTCAACTTGCCTATGATGCAAGGAGATGAACATCCTTACACAAGAAGGGTCAACTTTGATCAAAGGTTGGACCAAGTCCTCACAGTTATATGTGAAGAGGGCGCACAATGGAAGAGAGATTCAAGAGGCAAGCCGGTTCAATTGAGAAGGCATGACCTCAAGCCCATGGCTAGAGGATGGTTGGAGTTCATTCAACGCTCAATCATTCCCACTAGCAACCGGTCCGAAGTTACCATAGACCGGGCCATCATGATTCATAGCATCATGATTGGAGAAGAAGTGGAAGTTCATGAGGTTATAGCCCAAGAACTCTATAAAGTGGCGGACAAGTCTTCCACCTTGGCAAGGCTAGCCTTTCCTCATCTCATTTGTCACCTCTGTTATTCAGTTGGAGTTGACATAGAAGGAGACACTCCCATTGATGAGGACAAGCCCATCACCAAGAAAAGGATGGAACACACAAGAGACCCCTCTCATCATGAGATCCCTGAGATACCTCAAGGGATGCACTTTCCTCCACAAAACTATTGGGAGCAACTAAACACCTCCCTAGGAGAACTGAGTTCCAACATGGGACAACTAAGGGTGGAGCATCAAGAACACTCCATCATCCTCCATGAAATTAGAGAAGACCAAAGAATCATGAGGGAGGAGCAACAAAGACAAGGAAGAGACATTGAGGAGCTCAAGCACTCCATAGGATCTTCAAGAGGAAGAAAGAGCCGCCATCACTAAGGTGGACCCGTTCTTTGATTTCCTTGTTCTTTATTCTTCTGTTTTTCGAATTTTATGCTTATGTTTATCCATGTTTGTGTCTTGTGATCATTAGTGTCTTAGTGTCTATGCCTTGAAGTTATGAATGTCCTATGAATCTGTTCATACCCTGACCGAGCTCCCCAAACTCGGTAAGTTCATAGAAGGTCCGACCTCGTCCCAAGGCCCACGCCTGAGGTCGGACCTCGGACAAATAAGCTAAGAAGGCCCATCAAAAGGAACGAAGCCCAAAAACCTAAAGGCCGAAAAGGCCTGGGAAAGGCGGTTCCACAAAGATAGGGATAAAACCCCCAAAAGATAAGATAAAGATAAGAATATCTTATCCAGGGAAAGATCACGGCCAACTACTATAAATACACTGGAGCACCCAGGTATAACACACATTCTATATTCTACACATATCTGCTTGGACCCATGCTAACTTAAGCATCGGAGTGTCATTGCAGGTACAACCACCCGCCGCTCAGTGCATCAAGCTCGGGTCACGGAAACCCCCACCTCGGGTCCTTGCTAGACGACCGAGCTCCACGTTTCAGGTAACCCTCGGAACATTGGCGCCGTTGCCGGGGACCTGGAAGTCATCCCTTTACCATGGCGGACGATCCTCTCAACAATGACCACGCTGCTTCAGAACAAGAGGAGGAAGTTGACACCGGAGAACGACCGGACAGCCCTCTATCGCCACGCACTCCAGGAGGAAACAAACAGAATCGCCCAAAGACATCACTCCCAAACAAAGATCCACAAAATCCCGAAAAAGAAAAGAGCTCGGAAATTCTAGAAGCAGTCCGGGCACAACAAAACCGACTGAAACAACTCGAAGAGGACATAAAGAAGCAAAAAAAACTGAACAAGATCTGAGAAGGGAGGCTCGCAAACGCAGAGAGTTAGAAGAAAAACTACGGAAAATAGAGGCCAACCTGAAAGATCGGACAGAACGCGACACCACCCCCGAAGGCAATCATGATCCCTTCACAAAAGAGATCATGAAGGAAAAGGTACCGCGAAACTTCAAACCACCCGATATGGATCTCTACGACGGCACCACCGATCCAAGTCACCACCTCAGCAACTTCAGAAGCAGAATGTACCTAGTCGACGCCTCCGACGCGATTCGATGCAAAGCCTTCCCCACCACTCTCACCAAGTCGGCTATGAAGTGGTTCGACAAACTGCCACCAAGATCAATCACTAGCTTCGAAGACCTAACCAAAAAATTCCTAACAAGGTTCTCCATTCAAAAGGACAAGGCAAAACATGCCCCTAGTCTACTCGGGATCAAACAAGGTAACCAAGAAACTCTCCGAGAATACATGGCGCGATTCAACAAAGCCTGCCTGGACATACAACACTTGCCCACTGAAGCGGCCATCATGGGACTAGCAAACGGCCTAAAAGAGGGACCGTTTAGCCAATCCCTATCCAAACGATACCCGACCTCCCTATACGAGGTGCAGGAGCGGGCAGAAAAATATATCAACATGGAGGAAACCTCCCAGCTAAGAGACTCTTCTAGGAAGGAATCAACCTACCCACTCCGAGATCGAGATCGGGAACAGAAGAAGAAAGAAGAACCCAGCTCGGACAAGCCACGGAAGTACCACAACTACACCCCCCTCCGAGTCTCCCTGGTAGACGTCTACAGAGAAGTATGCCACACCGAAAGAATTCCACCGCCCCGACCTCTAAAACACAAGAGAGCGGGGAGAGATCGGTCCGAATACTGCGAATATCACAAGCTCTACGGTCATTCTACCAACGACTGCCACGACCTAAAGAATGTTATAGAAAAGCTAGCCAGGGAAGGAAAGCTCGACAGATACATAGCAGACAAAGGAGAAGAGACCAGGAAGAGAAGACGAGGAAACAATGAAGGTCGGGCCGAACAAGTCCCGCGAACCCCTGAAAGACACGTTCACATGATAAATGGAGGTTTTGCAGGCGGAGGAACATCCAGATCCTCGCGAAAAAGACACCTCAAAGAAGTCTATCATGTCCGAGAAGACAGTCCCCTGCCCGAGTTGCCCACCATCTCATTTACCCGAGAAGATGCTCAAGGGATAATACCCGGGCACGACGATCCAATGGTGATCACCGTTATTCTAGCAAACGCCAACCTACATCGAACCCTGATTGACCAGGGAAGCTCAGCAGATATCCTGTTCAAAGCGGCCTTCGACAAGCTCGGACTTGAAGAAAAAGAGCTAAAAGCCTATCCCACCGACCTATTTGGGCTAGGGGACGTCCCGATCCATCCCTTAGGATACATCTCGCTACACACTACCTTTGGAAGAGGCGAGCAATCTAAAACATTAAGCATCGACTACATTGTAGTCGACGTCACTTCAGCATACAATGCCCTCATCGGGCGACCAACCTTAAACAGACTAGCAGCTATAGTCTCGACCCCACACCTCTGTATGAAGTTCCCTACCACAAAAGGAATCGCTACCCTAAAGGGCGACCAAAAACTAGCACGGCGCTGCTACAACGAAAGCCTAAGCCTAAAAGGGAAAGAGATCAACACGATAGAACTCGGACGAGTTCAAGCCCGAGAAGATCTTTGGCCACAACCAGAGGGAAAAACCGAAAAAGTCCAGATTGGGAGCAAACCTGAAAAAATAACAAACATAGGGGCAAATCTCGAGGCAGGCCTAAAAGAGGAACTCATAAATCTCTTAAGAGAGAATTCCGACCTCTTCGCCTGGAAAGCCTCCGACATGCCAGGCATAAGCCCCGATCTGATGTGCCACAAGCTATCAGTGTACCCGGGATCCCGACCTGTCCAACAAAGACGCAGGAAGCTCGGGCCCGAACGCATGCAAGCAATAGAAGAACAAGTGCAAGCACTATTAGATGCAGGGTTCATTAGGGAAGTAAAATACCCCCTATGGCTCGCAAACGTGGTCCTGGTAAAAAAGCCCAATGGAAAATGGAGGATGTGCGTCGACTACACGGATCTCAACAAAGCCTGCCCCAAAGATCCATATCCGCTACCAAACATCGACGCCTTAGTAGACGCAGCCTCAGGCTATAGATATCTCTCCTTCATGGACGCATACTCGGGATACAACCAAATCCCGATGTATGGACCTGACCAAGAAAAAACCTCGTTCATAACCCCAAGGGCAAACTACTGCTACGTAGTAATGCCCTTCGGGCTGAAGAACGCAGGGGCAACCTACCAGAGGCTAATGAACAAAGTGTTCTCAGAGCACATCGGACTACAACTGGAGGTGTACGTCGACGACATGCTGGTAAAGACACAAGAAGACAGAAACTTGCTGACCGACCTCACCAGTGTCTTCGGCACCCTCAGAAAACACAACATGAGACTTAACCCGACGAAGTGCACCTTCGCCGCAGAAGCCGGAAAGTTCTTAGGCTTCATGCTGACTCAAAGGGGCATCGAAGCAAACCCGGACAAATGCCAAGCAATACTCAATATGAAGAGCCCGACGTGTGTCAAAGAAGTACAACAACTGAATGGAAGGCTGGCCGCCCTGTCAAGATTCTTGGCAGGATCAGCGATAAAGTCACTACCTCTCTACTCACTCCTAAAGAAAGGGAAACCCTTCTCATGGACCCCGGAGTGCGAAAAAGCCTTTCAAGAATTCAAGGAGTTCCTCGGGCAGCCACCAATCCTAACCCGACCTGTAAAAGGGGAAGAGCTCGTACTATACCTCTCGGTCGGACATCGAGCAGTCGCTTCAGCATTAATACGAGAAAATGACCAAGGACAACACCCCGTATACTTTGTAAGCAAGGCACTACAAGGGGCCGAACTAAACTATCAGAAGATAGAAAAGTTCGCCTACGCCCTAATGTTCACAGCTCGGAGGCTCCGTCCCTACTTTCAAGCCCACACCATCAAAGTCCGGACAAACCAACCCATGAGACACATCCTCCAAAAAACAGACCTGGCAGGACGAATACTGCAATGGGCGGTGGAACTGTCCGAGTTCGACCTCCACTATGAAACCCGGACTGCCATAAAGTCTCAGTATCTAGCCGACTTCATCGCAGAATACACTGAGACCCCTGGAGCCCCACTCTCATGGAACCTATATGTCGACGGGTCCTCAAACAAAACTGGAAGTGGAGCCGGGGTTATACTCGAAAGCGACCAAGGAACGCGGATAGAACTATCCCTAAAATTCGAGTTCCAAGCTTCAAACAACCAAGCCGAATACGAAGCCCTACTAGCAGGTCTAAAGCTAGCCGAAGAGGTCGGAGCCCAGAAAATCACAATCTTCAGCGACTCCCAGGTCATCACATCACAAGTAAAGGGAAGTTACCAGGCCAAAGACCCCACTATGAAAAAATACCTAGACCAAACACAGGCACAATTGCGCCACTTTTCAGAAATACAGATCCAGCACATACCTCGGGAACAAAACGCCCGGGCAGACGCCCTCTCAAAGCTCGCGAGCACCAAACCCGGAGGCAACAATAGAAGTCTCCTCCAGGAGACCTTACAATCTCCCTCTGTGATAAGAGAGGAAGAAACGCTGAATATATCCAACCAACAGCAAGGATGGATGACCCCCATACTCAATTACCTGAAGTCGGGAACTCTTCCCACCGAAAGAAAGGAAGCTAAAAGACTCACGAAAGACGCCCAGAATTATACACTAATACACAACATATTATACAGAAGAGGATTCTCAAACCCCCTCCTTAGGTGCGTCCCGACCTCAGAAACAAAGAGCGTCCTTGAAGAAGTCCACGGAGGCATGTGTGGGAACCATCTCAGAGCTCGGGCATTATCCAAGAAAATAGTCCGAGCCGGGTTCTACTGGCCGACCTTGCAAAGAGACGCAACGGAATTTGTGAAAATATGCCCCCCCTGCCAAAAACACGCTAATTTTCACAAGGCACCACCCGAAGACCTTATCAGCATCACCGCACCATGGCCCTTCGCAAAATGGGGACTCGACCTACTCGGCCCATTCCCACAAGGACCGGGGCAAGTCAAATACCTCATAGTAGGGGTCGACTACTTCACAAAGTGGATCGAAGCTGAACCCTTAGCCACCATTACGGCTCAGAAAAGCTGCAAATTCCTATACAAAAACATTGTCACAAGGTTCGGAGTCCCCTACTCCATCACAACAGACAACGGGACACAGTTCACGGACACGAGTTTCCAAAACTTAGTGGCCGAACTAAAAATCAGACAGCAATTCACATCAGTCGAGCACCCACAAGCCAATGGACAAGCAGAGGCTGCAAATAAAGTCATCTTGGCCGGGTTAAAACGAAGACTCCAAGAGGCCAAAGGGGCATGGGCCGAAGAGCTCCCCCAGGTGCTATGGGCATATCGGACAACCCCACACTCTACAACGGGAGAATCGCCATTCTGACTAGCTTACGGGATGGAGGCAATGATTCCTGTCGAAATAGATGAAGGGTCGCCCAGAATCATCTTCTACAACGAAGGAGGCAACCCACAGGCACAAAGGGACGAACTCGACCTCCTCCCCGAGGTCCGAGAAAGAGCCCGAATCCGAGAAGAAGCCCTAAAGCGACGAACGGCCCTCAGATACAATCAGAAGGTAATAAAGCGAAGCTTCTCCATTCACGACCTGATTCTAATCCGAAATGACATCGGAACACAAAAGTCGGGAGAAGGAAAGCTAGCTGCAAATCGGAAAGGACCCTACAAGGTAACAGAAGTCTTAGGGACAGGCTACTACAAAATATCCGACCTAGAAGGCAATGAGCTGCCCAGAGCCTGGCACGCCTGTAATCTAAGGCGGTACTACAGCTAGAAAAACTTAACCCGAGGTGTACTCTTTTTCCCTACAAGGGTTTTTTAATGAGACACCCGGATAAGTAAGATACCCGACCTAGTCAAAGGGTAAACACTCTGTAAATATTCTTTTTCTTTTAATACTAATCAAATTTCTCTATTTTCTTTTCTTCTTCCTCATGATGAAACGAATCCTAGAAAGTACCCCGCCAAGGCGCATTAATTTATGCTCGACAAAACGCAAAAAATCATTTGCCAAGAGACCACACAAGGTCGGCAAAGATAAAGCGACGAGGTTCAAATTAATGTGAGAAGTTATAAAGTAACTCTGGAAAGGCTCAAAAAGCCAAATAAAAAGAGATTACAAAAATAACTTAAAGGGCCGACCGGCAACAAGGTCGGACCCAACAAAGGAGGTACTCGAAGCATCCGAGGTCCGAGGAAAGGCCCGGACCAGAGAAAGAAGCCTTAAAACGGCGAAAAACCAAGATTTCGAAAACGCTTACTAAAAAGTTGCTTTACAAAAAACAACTAAAAAGTACAAGCGAAAGAATGAAATCGAAGGAAGTTTCGAAAACGCTTACTAAAAAGTTGCTTTACAAAAAACAACTAAAAAGTACAAGCGAAAGAACGAAAGCACAAGAAGTCAAAACGCTAGCTAAAAAGTTGTTATCCGAAAACAACTAAAAAGCACAAAAGCGAAAACAAAAGGTCAAAACGCTAGCTAAAAAGTTGTTATCCGAAAACAACTAAAAAGCACAAAAGCGGAAACAAAAAGCCAAAACGCAAACACCAAATAAAGCTAAAAAGTTACTACAAAGTAGCTAATAAGCAAAAAGGTGTCCAAAAGCGTTCACAGTAACCATCCAAAAACAAAAAAGCCCACAGGTCGGGCAAAACATCAAAGATTACAGAGGATCAAGGTCCTTTCCAGACTCCGCATCAACAGAAGGCTGCGGAGCAAACATAGAAATCGGGACTGCATCGACGGCAACGTCACCCGGGTTTGAAACCCCCACACCAGATCCATCCCCGGCCAAAGAGGAAGTCGGGTTCTCAACAGGAACTTCGGGGTCGGACGCCGGAACCTCATCCTCGTTTGGAGCAGGAACAATCTTTCCCTCCACAACGACGTTATCCGTACTGAACAAGCTCAGATCTAGGTCGGGAGCAAGAACCCGAACCTGAGCCTTCAGATTTTCAAACATAGCATCCATACCCTTGGCCACATGACCTTCCAGCTCGTAAAACTTGTCCTGCGCAGATTGCAACTCCTCCTTCGTCTCCACAAGCTCGGCATATAGCCGAGTATAATTCTTTGTGGCCGCCTTCGCCATCTCCTCAGATGTCTTCGCTGACGCCACAGCCGCAGTAGCCCTAGCTTTCTCTTTCTCCAAAGAAGCCTCCAGCTCAGTAATCCTGGCAGCCTTCAGTTGACCAATCTTATCAAGCTCGGACTGAGCCTTCTCAAGTCGGGAGCTAGTCGCCCCAAGAGGAGATTTCTTGAACTCCCGGGCAATAGCGGCATGAAGACTAGCCATCCGGACACAGCTCCGCGCCATATACTGAAAATGATGCTCCATAGACACATCATCAGTAGAAATAAAGGTCTGAGGGAGGATATGCTGCTCAATCCAACCAAGAGCATCAAAGTCCTTATCATTAAAACCGGCAAGCCCTTGAGAGGTCTTCTGCTTCTTGGGAGGAGGACCCGAGAACGGGGGAGGAGAAGAAGTAGCAGGCCCAGAGGTCGGAGGATCCTGACTTACAGCTCGGAACTGAGGAGTCGGAATAGTCTTCGACCGAGTTTGAACACCCACAGTAGTCTTCTGCGGAGAAGATCGGGCAGAAGCGTCCCCGGCCTCGATATTCCGAGCAGCCACCGACTTCTTCGTCCGACGAAGGAATTTCATGGAATCCGCCTGAGAAGACATCTCTGCAAGAAATAAGAAAAGGATTACCACAACAGATAATCCACCAAAAAACAAGCAAATACTAAAGAAGACAAATTTCGGAAGAGGTCGGGAACTACCTAACTCGGAACGGAGAAGGCTTGGATCTCCCAACATTTTCTTCGTGTCCAAGTGAGGTGCCCGACCCCATAAACTGCTCACCACACCCACAAAAGCCTGCTCCACCTCATCTAGACTCTCAAAGGTATACTTAACAGACACTACATTCTCCTGCCAACAAAGAGGAAAAGAAGGCTCCCCACTCTCATCTAGAAAGAAAGGTCGGACGTCTCCAGTAGCCCGGACCTTGAAATAAAAGTTCTTAAAATCGTGAAAGGACTCATCATACAGGGTACAAAACTTCCTTCCCTGGTTAGCCCTAAAAGAGACCCAGGATACCTTCCCTCCACCCGACCCCGGCTTCGTCAACACAAACAAATAAGAAAAAAGAGAAATAGAGGGAGAGACACCCAAAAACTGACACAAAAGTTGGAACAGCTTTAAAAATGCCCAAGAATTTGGATGGAGCTGCGTAGGGGCAAGGTTACAAGACCACAACACCTCGGACTCCAGGTCGGTAAAAGGAAGTCGGACGCTCAGTTTAGAGAAAAAACAATCATAAGCGTAAAAGAAGAGCTTCTCGGAACTATCTAAGGGCGGGAAGCACACTCTCTCCTCGGAATCCGGGGCTACTAGCTCATAATCCCTCTCAGACTCTCTATCTTCACATATACTACATTGCCTACGAAACCTAGCTAAATACTCAGAATCTACCACAGAAGGGACTTTTAGAGGAACAGGATCTACCCAACCAAGACCACTCGGAATCTTGGTCGACATTGCTTGAAGAACCTTTCGAGACATAAAAATCTTGCCTACAAAGAAGAGTACAAACAGCAAAACAAAAATCACATAAAGGCAGACAGCAAAAACCCATTCAGCAAAAGCAAGAAACAAAGATCTTTTAGAAGAAAATACAGCAACCCGGAGCAAAATACCAGAGAACAAAAAAGAGCCCCCCCATGAACAAACAACAAAGCAATGGCGGCGCCTCTTTTCGGGGCAACCCAGGCATAGAGAAAAAGAAACAGACAAAGAGCCACACAAAAGAACAGAAGCATATGTACACAAAAGAAAAAAGAGACAAGAACGAACCTGGAAAGAAAGAGAACGACGAGTTCCGACAGCAAGGAGAAACAGGCGGCGCAGAAGAAACCCCGGAAAAACGCACAGAAAGAATCGGAGAAGAAGAACAAAGAGAAAGAAGGAGCGGTGCTCGAAGGAGAGATGGCGAAAACTCAAAAAACGGAAAAGGGAACAGAATAAACGAAGAAAATGAGGAAAGGGGCAAATAAATAATGCCTTCACAGAGCTCGAACGGAAATCGAGGAGAAACGGTAAAAAGCAATAAATGCTGAAACGGCCATTTTCAAATTTTGAAAAAACTACTATGCCCGAGCTCGACCTCTCAAAAAGGACGAACTCGGGCAGGGGCACTGTTCATACCCTGACCGAGCTCCCCAAACTCGGTAAGTTCATAGAAGGTCCGACCTCGTCCCAAGGCCCACGCCTGAGGTCGGACCTCGGACAAATAAGCTAAGAAGGCCCATCAAAAGGAACGAAGCCCAAAACCTAAAGGCCGAAAAGGCCTGGGAAAGGCGGTTCCACAAAGATAGGGATAAAACCCCCAAAAGATAAGATAAAGATAAGAATATCTTATCCAGGGAAAGATCACGGCCAACTACTATAAATACACTGGAGCACCCAGGTATAACACACATTCTATATTCTACACATATCTGCTTGGACCCATGCTAACTTAAGCATCGGAGTGTCATTGCAGGTACAACCACCCGCCGCTCAGCGCATCAAGCTCGGGTCACGGAAACCCCCACCTCGGGTCCTTGCCAGACGACCGAGCTCCACGTTTCAGGTAACCCTCGGAATAGAATCCATCACCTTTCTTGAATAAAAAGTGCTTAATTGAAAAGAAAAGAATTGCATGAATTTTGAATTTTATAACAGTTTAATTGTTTTGATGTGGTGGCATTACTTTTGTCTTCTGAATGTATGCTTGAACAGTGCATATGTCTTTTGAATTTGTGGTTCATGAATGTTGGCTCTTGAAAGAATGATGAAAAAGGAGACATGTTACTGAGGATCTGAAAAATCATAAAAAATGATTCTTGAAGCAAGAAAAAGCAGTGAATACAAAAAAAAAAAGAAGGAAAGCAAGCGAAAAAAAAAAAGAAAAAAAAAAGAAGAAAGAGAAAAAGAAAGAAAAAGAAAAGAATAAGAGTTGTGATCCAAGGCAAATAGAGTGTGCTTAAGAACCCTGGACACCTCTAATTGGGGACTTTAGCAAAGCTGAGTCACAATCTGAAAAGGTTCACCCAATTATGTGTCTGTGGCATGTATGTATCCGGTGGTAATACTGGAAGACAGAGTGCTTTGGGCCACGGCCAAGACTCATGAAGTAGCTGTGTTCAAGAATCATCATACTTAACTAGGAGAATCAATAACACTATCTGGATTCTGAGTTCCTAAAGAAGCCAACCATTCTGAATTTCAAAGGATAGAGTGAGATGCCAAAACTGTTCAGAGGCAAAAAGCTGAAAGCCCCGCTCATCTAATTAATACTGATCTTCATAGATGTTTTTGGAATTCATTGCATATTCTCTTCTTTTTATCTTATTTGATTTTCAGTTGCTTGAGGACAAGCAACAATTTAAGTTTGGTGTTGTGATGAGCGGATAATTTGTACGCTTTTTGGCATTGTTTTTAGTATGTTTTTGATATGATATAGTTAGTTTTTAGTATATTTTTATTAGTTTTTAGTTAAAATTCACTTTTCTGGACTTTACTATGAGTTTGTGTGTTTTTCTGTGATTTCAGGTATTTTCTGGCTGAAATTGAAGGTTCTGAGCAAAAATCTGATCCAGAGACTGAAAAGGACTGCAGATGCTGTTGGATTCTGACCTCCCTGCACTCAAAGTAGATTTTCTGGAGCTACAGAAGCCCAATTGGCGCGCTCTCAACGGCGTTGGAAAGTAGACATCCTGGGCTTTCCAGCAATATATGATAGTCCATACTTTGCCCAAGATTTGATGGCCCAAACCGGCGTTCAAAGTCACCTCAAGAAATCCCAGCGTTAAACGCTGGAACTGGCACCCAAATGGGAGTTAAACGCCCAAACTGGCATAAAAGCTGGCGTTTAACTCCAAGAAGAGTCTCTACACGAAATTGCTTCATTGCTCAGCCCAAGCACACACCAAGTGGGCCCGGAAGTGGATTTTTATGTCATTTACTCATTTCTGTAAACCCTAGGGCTACTAGTTATCTATAAGTAGGACCTTTTACTATTGTAAAAAAAAAGGACTTTGGTAGCTATCTTCATTTTATGCTATCTTAGATCATTGGGAGGCTGGCCATTCGGCCATGCCTAGACCTTATGCTTATGTATTTTCAACGGTGGAGTTTCTACACACCATAGATTAAGGTGTGGAGCTCTGCTGTACCTCGAGTATTAATGCAATTACTATTGTTCTTCCATTCAATTCCGCTTGTTCTTGTTCTAAGATATCACTTGTTCTTCAACTTGATGAATGTGATGATCCGTGACACTCATCATCATTCTCACTCATGAACAAGGTGACTGACAACCACTCTTGTTCTACAAGCAACCAAGGCTCTAGTGAATATCTCTTGGATTCCTGATTGCACGATGCATGGTTGATCGCCTGACAACCGAGTGCTCGCCTGACAAACGAGCCAACCATTCCATGAGATCAGAGTCTTCGTGGTATAGGCAGGACTTGATGGCGGCATTCAAGAGAATCCGGAAGGTCTAACCTTGTCTGTGGTATTCTGAGTAGGATTCAATGATTGAATGACTGTGACGTGCTTCAAACTCCTAGCAGGCGGGGCGTTAGTGACAGACGCAAAAGTATCAATGGATATTATTCCGGCCTGACCGAGAACCGACAGCTGAATTCCGCTATGCCGTGACAGGGCATATGCCAATCGCTTTCACTGAGAGGATGGGAGGTAGCCACTGACAATGGTGAAACCCTACACGAGCTTGCCATGGAAAGGAGTAAGAAGGATTGGATGAAGACTGTAGGAAAGCAGAGAGACGGAAGGAAAGGCATCTTCATACGCTTATCTGAAGTTCCTACCAATGAATTACATAAGTATCTCTATCTTTACCTTTGTGTTATTTTCGTTCATCACCATCATACATTTGAGTCTGCCTGACTAAGATTTACAAGATGACCATAGCTTGCTTCATAGCAACAATCTCCGTAGGATCGACCCTTACTCACGTAAGGTATTACTTGGACGACCCAGTGCACTTGCTGGTTAGTTGTGCGAAGTTGTGTAATGCCATGGGATTGAACTACCAAGTTTTTTGGAGTTCATGACCGGGGATTATGAGAGTTGTGAAAAGTATTGTTCACAATTTCGCGCACGAGTGGCTAGCCACTGCTTTTACCCTGGGAAACTCGTATCTCAGATAGGTGGAGTGCAAACAGTCATAATAATGAACAATGCAGCATATATGCATTTAATCACAGCCATATATTAACATTTGTCTCAGCCAAAATTATCATCATCACACACGGCCATTCGGCTCATAAAATACTCAGCCCTTTCGGCTCAAATCATATTCAGCACTCCACCATCCTTTCCAATCGCTCACATAATCATTATTCATCATACTCATCATTACATCCCTTTTCTTCCTCCACAAGTTACCCCTCTCCTAGCCTTCCCTCAATCATTGGGCATTTAACATCAAATTAAGACTCAAGGGATGAAACTGAGGGTTTATAAGTGTGAAATGACATTCCGGAAGGTTACGAGCTTGTTGGAAACGTGAAGAGCTTGAAAACAAAGTTTTAGAAATGAACTGGGTCGTGTGCGTACGCACAGGGGGTGTGTGTGCGCACGCCCAGAAAGAATTTTAAACGTGTGTATACGCACAAACTTGTGCGTGCGCACAGAAAGCAAAATCCTTAAGGTGGGGCGCACGGACAACGTGTGCTAGCGCCGTCACCAGTATACCATTCCCAACCTGTACGTGCGCACAGCTCGCAATCCTTTGTTGGTTGCGCGTGCGCACAGAGCGTGCTGGCGCTGCCACTACTAGCCCTATCTTCGTATGTGCATACGTACAAGGCTGTGCATGCACATAAGACCAAATTCTCGCCGAGTGTGCATGCACACAGCGCTGTGCGTGCACACACCAATAAAAAATCACAAATTCTACAGAAGTTGTAGAATTCAGATTTTTAGCCCAAAATTCCAATAATCATATCTTCTTCTACAAAATTCGGATCTCCACCAAATTTAAACCATTTTAAAGTTTATAAAATTATCTTTCCATTGATATAAAGATCATCAAATTTCAAAAACAATTGTTCAAGATATGATCCGTTGAAATTAATCAAAATTTCAGTTTTTACCAAAACTTATAAACTCCCCATTTTCAAAACACACCTTTACCAAACCATACAAAATCAACCAAAACTCAACCATTCCAATATCAACCACTTCCAAGAAACTGAAACCATACCTTGGCCGATTCCCATTCCACTCGGAACACACTTAAATTCAACTTCCAATGTTTCCAACTCCACCAATCAGATTTCCAAACTTGGGATTCCACACTAAAGCTTTCCAAAATCACCAATCAAGCTCCAAAACACATATATAGAAGGCCTAAGCCATAATATCACATTAAAACACAATAACTGTATCACTAAATTACAAAACCTCAAGTCTCTAGCTTAGAGTTGAGAATCTCACCTTACCCAAAGACCAAGCGAGCTAGAGAAAGCCTTCCCTTCAAGTTAGTTAGGTCCTACAACACACTCACAATTTTAACATTTTTGCCCAATGAACTCGAAAATCAAGGGCTAGGATTCAAAACTGAAACTGTGACTTACCTCAAGATTTCGTGTGTGGATTTTGTAGAGCTCGACGCCGTGGTCGCGTGGTCGCAAATGGTGCGTCAATCGGATCTCGGAGCGAAAAGTTAGGCCACCTTGAATCAAACCAAGGGTTTGCTTCTCCTTTCTCCTCCCATGGGTGTGTTTCAGCGTGTTTGTTGTGTTTGGGAGGGAAGAGAGAGCTGAGCTCTCTCATTAAAGGGAACTTGGCTGGGTCCTTGGACCCAAATTGGGTCCGGTTGGCCCGGTTTGGCCCGTTCGGCCCAAACTTGAGCCGATTTCTTTAAAATTGATGTCGAAATTCTCGTTTTAAATTTCTCTAACACATTAAACCATAAAAACCCCATTTCTCACTTTCTAGAATATATTTTAATTTATGGGTTAATTAGCCATAAATTAACCGGGTCTTACATTCTACCCAGCTAAATGGAAATTTTGCCCACAAAATTCGAATTTAGTTACCTGAGAATTGGTGTGGGTAGTCTGCTCGCATCTCTGACTCAAGTTCCCAAGTGTGCTCCTCAACACCGGCTCGGTTCCATGCCACCTTCACTAATGAAACCTCTTTTCCGCACAACTTCTTAATACTTGTGTCATCAATCCTGACTAGAGCCACGGGTAGAGTCAAATCCTCCTTTAACTGAATTGATTCTAGTTCTAACACATGGCTAGCATCAGGAGTGTATTTTCGAAGCTGCGACATGTGAAATACGTCGTGCAGGTTCGAAAGATGAGGCGGTAGGGCCATCCGATACGCCACCGGTCCAATACTCTCAAGAATCTGAAACGGACCGATGTATCGAGGGTTCAGCTTCTTTGTCTTAATCGCTCTACCTACTCCTGTCGTCGGAGTAACCTTATGGAAGGCATGGTCTCCTTTCTCAAACTCTAAGGCTTCCGCCTCTGATCGGCGTAACTCTTCTAACGGCTCTGAGCAGTGAGCATCCTATCTCTAATTTTCTTAACTTGTTCTGTGGTCTCAGCTATCAATTCTGGCCCTAATAGACCTTTCTCTCCGGCCACATACTAGCACAGTGGAGATTGGTATTTTCTCCCATACAGAGCCTCATACGGAGCCATTCCGATACTCGCATGGTAGCTATTATTATACGTAAACTCCACTAGTGGCATATACCGATCCCAGCTCGTCGGCTTATCTAGAACACAAGCCCTCAGCATATTTTCTAGGGTTTAGATCGTCCTCTCGGATTGACCATCGGTTTGAGGATGATAAGCTGTACTCAAGCTCAACCAGGTTCCAAAAGCTCTCTGGAATGCACCCCAGAACCTTGAAGTAAAACGGGGATCCCTATCAAAATTTTAGTCGTAGGCACTCCGTGAAGCCTCACAATCTCCTTTATATACAGGCGAGCTAACTCCTCAAGAGTGTAGTTCATCCAAATGGGTAGAAAATGAGCCGACTTGGTCAGTCGGTCCACAATTACCTAGACAGCATCAAAATCGGTCCTAGTCCTCGGTAATCCCTACACAAAATTCATTACAATGTTCTCCCACTTCCATTGCGGAATCTTCAAGGGCTGCAACATCTCGAAAGGCCTCTGATGTTCAATCTTCACCTTTTGACAGGTTAAGCACTTCAAGACATACTCCGCCACATCATTCTTCATACCAGGTCACCAGAACATAGCCTTTAAATCATGGTACATATTTGTACTCACAGGGTGGATCGAAAATCCATTTTTGTGCGCTTCCTTCAATATATCTTGCTGCAAGGTTCCAACATCCGGCACAATGATCATACCCTTGAATCTCCATAATCCATCTTGATCCTCAGACACTCTCCACTGCTTTCCTTGCTTAATAGCCGGCAACACCTTCAATAACGCCTCATTGTTTTGATGAGCCTTCAGGAGTTCGGATCTAAAATCACTTGAGATCTGTAGTTGGCTCAAACACATAGTTCTAGCCACTTCTTGAATGTCGATCCTTAGACTCTCAAATACCTTGAACAACTCCTCTTCTCGAAGCATGATCCAAGAAGCATACAGTGATTTCTGGCTTAGCGCATCTGCTACGACATTCGCCTTCCCTGGATGGTAACTCAAGTCAAAGTCGTAATCCTTCAGTAACTCCATCCACCTCCTCTGCCTCATATTAAGTTCTTTCTAGTCAAAGAGATATTTCAAGCTCTTATGATCAGAGAAAACTTGGAACTTAACCCCATAGAGGTAATGCCTCCACACCTTCAATGCCAACACAACCACAGCAAGTTCTAGGTCGTGTGTTAAGTAATTAACCTCGTGAGGTCTCAGCTACTGTGAGGCGTAAGCCACCACTTTCCGGTGCTGCATCAGCATGCACCCCAAACCCTTAAGTGAGGCATCACAATACACCTCAAATGATTCATTCGGTTCGGGTAATACCAACACAGGCACAGTAGTCAACTTTTGCTTCAACGCTTGAAAACTCTCCTAACACTCAGAAGTCCAAACAAACGGCACATCCTTGCGGGTTAACTTCGTCAATGGCAAAGCCAATTGTGAGAATCCTTTGATGAATCTCCGATAGTAGCCAGCTAATCCCAGAAAACTCCTTATCTCGGTAACTAAGTTCGGTCAATTCCACTCCATCACTGCTTCCACTTTGGCAGGATCTACTGCTAGACCCTTTTTACTCACTATGTGACCCAAGAACTTCACCTCACATTTCCATAACTCACATTTAGATAGTTTCGCATAGAGTTTCTTCTCTTTTAGTATCAGCAACACGGTCCTCAAGTGCTCCGCATGCTCCTCTTCAGTCTTGGAATAAACCAGTATGTCATCAATGAAGACAACGACAAATTTATCCAGAAACGGACGGAAGATCATGTTCATATAATCCATAAACACTACAGGAGCATTTGTCAATCCAAAAGACATTATAGTGTACTCGTAGTGACCATAACGAGTCCTGAAAGTGGTCTTAGGGATGTCCTCATCTCTCACCCTTATCTAGTGATAACCGGATCGCAAATCAATCTTGGAGAACACTCCGGCTCCTTGTAACTGGTCCATGAGGTCGTCAATCCTTGGTAGTGGATACTTATTCTTTATTGTGACCTTGTTCAGTTGTCTGTAATCCACACAAAGCCGCATACTCCCGTCTTTCTTTTTCACCAATAACACTGGCGCTCCCCACGGAGAAACACTCGGTCGGATGAAATTCTTACCCAACAAATCTTCTAGTTGAGTTTTCAGCTCGGCCATTTCCAAAGGAGACATTCTGTAAGGGGCAATTGAAATTGGCCCTGTCCCCGACACCAACTCAATTGCAAACTCAACCTCTCGACTAGGAGGGAATTCCTCAATGTCGTCAGGAAACACCTCAGGAAATTCACATACGATCGGGATTTGTTTTAGGTTTTGATCATCACCCGAGACACCTACGGTTAATAACAAAATACCCCGGCATTCAGCCCCAGAACAATTCACCATCACAGAATTCAAGTAATAGTTATTTACCACCACTGGCCCTTCTGTATCTTCCGGTATAAAGCACACTAACTTCACAGAACAGTCGAGTAGAACATGGTTTTTGGATGACCAGTCCAACCCCAAAATAAGATCAAGACCGATCATCGGCAAATAGATCAAATCGTGCACAAATTAAAGTCATGTTGCTTGACCCTAAAAGAAACTTGCGGACATCCTAGCCTAGTTACCATGGCTTCATGAGTGGCATTATACACCTTCAGGTCATAACCTAAAACCACAATCTTCAATCCTAACTCACTAGCCTTCTCAAATGCAATGAATGAATGTGATGCTCTAGAATCAAACAAGGCATTTAAAACTTGACCCGCCATTTCACATTTACCTCTGATAAGTGTCTCAGACCCCTCGACCCTTATAGCTGAAGTAGTGAACACCCGGTCAGACTGCTATGCTCTCCCAGCACCCTGTCTCTACTTCTCTGGATAGTTGGAGGCTTTGTGCCCCGGCTTTCTACATGAGTAGCATAAACCCTAACCGGCCTTACACGGAACACCAGGATGGAAACTCTCACATCTAGTGCAAGCCTGCTCATTTAGAGGTTGCTTCTCGAATCTTCTCCTTGAAGCATTGTTGTTGTTGTTGTTGTTGTTGGGCCTTCAGAAACTGTTCTGACTCTGAGTCCACTATGGTGTAAAACCTCCCCGCTTAAAGGGCGGACCTCTAGGAAAAAAAACTCTTCCCTCGGTTCAGTGGAAATGACCCCTTCTGGCTCCTTCTTTCTGCCGCTGCCTTCTTCACACACTTTTCGGCAACTCTGCTCTTGTTTACTAGCTCGGAGAAAGTCCTGATCTCCATAGGCCCTACTGAACTATAGATGTCACTTCGGAGTCTTCCTTCGTACTTAATACATTTCCACTCCTGAAAGTCCCCTGGAGCTCCTTGGTACATACGGGAGAACCTAAATAGCTCCTCAAACTTGTCCATGTACTCAGATACAGTCATCGTATCCTGCTTCAGCTATAGTAGTTCGAGTTCCTTGGCCGTCCTAGCAGAGGTCGGAAGGTACTTCTTGTAGAATTCTTCCTGAAAGGTATCCCAGGTGATAGGATCATCACCTTGCTGTATGATACGTCAGGTCCCCTGCCACCAATGTGACGCTTCTCTGGTGAGCAGATAAGTGGCAAACTCGACCCACTGCTCTTCAGGTACCAACTGCGCTTGCAGTGTGCGCTCCAAAGCTTGGAACCTAGTGTCGGCTTCCGTTGGGTTGGTAGTTCCCTTGAATTTTGGCGGATTAACCTTTAGGAAGGTTGCCAACATCATCTGACCTTGAGTCCCATTTCCACTGTTCTCCCCATTATGATTATTGTTATTCATCTGCTGCCCAAGTGTCTCAACGGTGGCCTGCATAGTAGCAACAATGTTCTACAATGCAGCCATGAAGTTCACTGGGTCGTTCGGATTAAATTCTGGCTTATGAGTACCGGAACGTCCTCTCGCACGGCCCCGACCGCGTCCACGAGGCACCATCTAGTTCCTATACACACCAAACAAGCGATATCAAGTTGATCAGTCCCAATATCGAAAGTCTAATGCTCAAAGTCCCAAATGTCTGCTCATGAACGTTTATGCCAGTTATATCAGTCCGATATCCTAATAGCACATGAACACAAACACAGAGAATGCATAAAAGGATAGTCAGTCAGTCCCTCAGGCTCTACAGGAACGAACTGCTCTGATACCACAATGTAACACCCTACCACAAAGAGTCTTATGCTTAAGTCATAAAACAGATGTAGTGAGGTATTACGACTGATAAACCACTATTTTATGGTTTATATTGTGTTTAATTGTGTGGTTTTATCATGATCTTTACCCACTTATTCATTAATTTAGCATGCATTTATATTTCCTTCCTGGAATTATTACATGGTTGAAAACTGCTCCCTAGAGACTCTTTATTATGCATTTTAGTTCTCCCTTGTCCCATTCGATGCCGTGATCCGTGTATTAAGTGTTTCAGGCTTTATAGGGCATGGATGAGTTGGAGATTGGAAGGGAAGCAAGCAAAAATGGAAGGAACACAAGAAATTGAGGAGACAACAAGCGAGAAGCGACGCGGCCGCATGGTTCACGCGTTCGCGCGGTAGAGGAGAAATCGCGTCGACGCGGCCGCATGGCTCACGCAATCGCGTGGAAAGGAACAGCATAAGTGACGCGGAGGCGTGGACGACGCAAACGCGTGGCACGAAAAGAACGCGAATGACGCGTCCGCATGGACGACGCGATCGCGTGACATGCGCGATCTGCACAATCTGCAGAATTCACTGGGGGGCGATTTTGGGCCCGGTTTTGACCCAGTTCTCGGCCCAGAATAGCAGACTAGAGCGAAGGAACATGCAGAAATGAAGGACAACATTCATTCTACACAGTTTTGAGTTTTTAGATCTAGTTTTACTCCTCCTCTAGGTTTTCCTTCTCTCCAAACAATTGATACTTTTAGGATTTTATTTTCTACTATTTTCTACTATTTTATTTATATTATTCAAGTTCATCAATTTAAATTCCTATTATTCAACTCAACCCCTTTTTTTGAAAACATCTGATTAATAAAATAGCACACTTTTCTGCAACTCGTTGGGAGACGACCTGGGATTTATACTCCCAGTATTTTAAATTCTGAATTTTTGTGACATATTTTAAATTGATAGGCAGATTTATGGTGAGTTAAGAACTATACTTACAATGTAACCATTTTAATAATTTTTAATTCACCAATTTCCGCATACATCAACGACCTCTAAAATAAAATTTAGTAAGTATAGTATTGCAAGAATGTTTTTAAATAGGAGCCTTTGAAAAATTGCGTAAATCAAAACCGATAAATCGAAAAATGCAACACTCCGATCGATAACGTAAACGAATAGATAAAGATTAAGCTAAAGTGAAGAGGTATACAAAAGAGTGCCAAAATACATATATCAAGACTCGGGACTCGGCTTGCGAAGATAAGCGGTCCGAGCATACAGTATACATACATATATATGGTAAAGAACCCCAAAAGACAACCCAAATGATAGTGTAAAATTCCTATTTTCTCCAAAATAGCCTCTAAGAGGAGTAACTATAAAATACATATACAGTGGAGAATATAGTATCTAAACAGGTATATAATAACAAAAATAAAATCCCAAGGTATAAGGATCTCCGCCAAAAGAAAGTCTCCAGCATGCCTCAGCGAGGAGCCTCACGTCCTGCATCTGAAAATCACAAAATCCGCATGGGTGAGAACTGGAGGTTCTCAGCATGGTAACAGTGCCCAAATATCTAACATGTAATGTCCTGGGAAAGCCGAAGGCAATCCTAGAACTTTCATATTATAATCAAAGCGTATAAACATAACTAAACCATAACAAAAATAATAGGCGACTAACTTAAGGATCTTCGGTCTAACTATATATCCCCTTTCCAAATCCTGCAAACCTCCCAACCGCCAACAGTAACAGATGCAATCACAAGTATATCCAACAAAGAAATGCACAAGTAGGAAACAAATAGGACAATTAAGTAATTAGCAAGTAATAATGCAATCAATTAGACAATCCAAATAATTCACATATAATGAATATGATGCATGCCTATCCTAGAGGCTGATGAGTCTCATCTGTCGGTTATAAAGCTAGTCCGGCAAGTCCTGGTAGCTAACCATTGGACTGTCCCTTTGTCGTGCATCCCCAATTCGAGTTATCTCATGACATAGGCATAATATAATCCAACACCTTCACGGGTGGATGTTCACGGGGGTGAGCTCATTCGGGACTTTCACAGTGCCCGGCCACACTTACGACATAGGGTCAGAAAAGTATCGAGTTTCCACTTGAAGGACGTGGTGGCTAGTGGTGCGGTATTTTATAACCCACAAACTACCTGGCAAGTGCACCGGGTCGTACCAAATAATACCTTACGTGAGTAAGGGTCGATCCCACGAGGATTGATGGATCAAGCAACAATGATTGATTGATTGGCTTAGTTAGACAAACAGAAAAGAGTGTTTTGGTATTCAAAGAGCATTAAACAGTAAATTAAGAATTTCAGAAAGCAAGAAGCAATGAGTTGGAAATAAAATATGGAGAAAACAGTTAAGATTTCAGAGTTATCTATTTTTTCGGATTAACTTTTCTTACTAACTAATTTAATTATGCAGGATTTAATTTATGGCAAATTGTATGTGACTAGACCCTAATTCCTTATACCTTCTTAGTCTCCTCTAAAATTCATTAACTGTCCATTCCTTGGTCAATTAATTCCAATTAGAGGGTGATAATCAATTTCTAGTTTATATGCCACAAAAATTCTAATTACCCAAAAATAAGGGGATTATATGTCACGTATCCCATTAAATCCAAATAATTAAAATTTAGGAGAAATTGTTTTCAAGCTGTTGTTCAAGTAAAGAGCTTTTCCAAGTTTTATAAGAACTCAAATAGAAAGAGGGTCATACTTCCGTTCCACCCAAATTCATAAAATAAAGAGCGAAAATAATTCTTAAATTATAAATCCAAACATGAATAAAATTAGAAAGAGCAAAATGAATCAATCCATACAATAGACAGAGCTCCTAACCTTAACAATGGAGGATTAGTTGCTCATGGTTCAGAGAAGAAAATAAGGATTCTGGTAAAATGTGTAGAGTTCCAATCTGATGGCATCAGATCCCTTTTTATAACTAATCCTAAAAAATTTAAAATCTAATATCTAAAATTAAGATAATATCTTTTCCTATTTTTAAATTTGAATTTGAATTTAAATCAAAATTAATTATATAACAATCATCAAGTCTTTAGTTGATGGGTGGGGACCACTTGATTCCTTCAATTTGCAGCCTCTGATCTGTACTTTCTGGGCTGAAAACTGGGTCAAAAGTAGCCCAGAAATCGCTCCCAGCATTTTCTGCATTTTCTGCACGTGGCGCATGTCACGCGTACGCGACAGTCACGCGTACGCGTCGATGGTCTTTTTCGCAAGTCACACTGACACGTTGGTCACGCGGACGCGTCGTTGAGCAAATCATCAAATCACGCGTACATGTCAATCACGCACACGCGTTGCCATGGTTACCTCTAAATCACGCGCACGCGTCAGACATGCGTGCGCGTCGCTCCTTGCTGCCATCTCTTTTGATTCTTGTGCTGCAGAAACTCCACCAAATCTAGCCGAATGCTACCTAAAATAGACAAAATTGAAAAAGACTCAAAGTAGCATCTATATTGGCTAAAAGATAATTAATTCTTTATTAAACTCAACAAATTAGATGCAAATTCACTAGAAAAAGATAGAAAAGATGCTCACGCATCACAACACCAAACTAAAACTGTTGCTTGTCCTCAAGCAACCAAAACTAATATAAGCTTAGGATGTGAATTTGCATGAGAATGAGAGTTCGATTAAGCTCATGTCTCTTCTTATAGTGGGATTTACAACTGCAATCCTGAATAGTTTTGGCATCTCACTCTCCTTTGAATCAGAAGAATGTCACTGTCATCTGGAATTAGAATCCGGATAATATTATGAATTCTCTGATCTTTATATTTCAGTTTAATCCTTGAACACAGCAAGATTTACTTTAATTTATTTTTCTTTGGTTCTTTGCACCTTGAGCCTAGCCGTGACTTTAAATGTTTTGTCTCAAGGGTTACTTGACACAGAAACACCACAAGCACTTAACTGGGGAACTCTCTTTAAGTTCTAAATATGTTTTTTTATTATCCCCAGATAGTGGTGCTCAAAGCCTTTGGCGTACTCTGCAATTGATCTCGACTCTAAATGTTTTGTCTCAAGGATTACTTGAAACAAGAACACCCCAAGCATGTGACAAGGGAAACAACTCTTTGAGCTTTTAATCATGTCTGACCTCTCGAGTCATTGATGCTCAGAGCCTTGGACCTTGCTTTTATTTTTCTTTTGCTGTTTCTTTTGCTTCAAGGATTAAACTTTCATTAATTTCAGAGAAATCATAATAATTCTCTAAATTCCTGTTCCTTGTTCATCAACATTCTTTCATTCAAATTTAAATATGCACTGTTCATGTCATGCATTGAAAATCACAGAAAATACCACCACATTTGAATAAATGAGACTACTCTAAAAAATTAAACTCAAATTCTCATGCACTACATCTGTTCTTCTTTCTTTTTTATTTCAAGCTCAGTGGACAATACATGAGACATCTTTCAGAATTAAAGCACTTAATAGAAAACTAAACTAGAACCTATGAATCTACTAATAAAGGATCATACACTAAACAAGACAAAGTAGCAGGAAACCGGAACATAACATAATAAAAGCGAGAGGGAATAAAAAATGAAAGGAACTTAACCACCTTAGTTATCCGAGCGGTCGTTTTATTCTTCAGGTTGTGCTCCTTTGTGAAGATGATTCACCTCCCTTAGTGCCATAAAAATAAATAGAAAACCCATAAGCGAAGCGTCAACACCAAACTTAAAGGTTTGCTTGTCCTCAAGCAAAGAAGAACTGAAAATAAAAACAAATAATGAGAGGAAAGAAGAATATAAAGATAAAAGAACAAGAGAGAATTAGGATTGGGAGAGAGAGAAAGAAAAGGAAAAACTGTGCGGCGAAGGCGACGCGTACGCGTGGGGCGCAAAATTTACTTAATGACGCTTAAGCGTCAGAAACGCGTCCGCGTGCCCTGGGTTTTGCGCGATTCGCGCGAAGCCAGCCGCACGCACGCACAACTCTCTGCCCAAACACATATTTACGCTGTTTTTCTAGGTCACGCGTACGCGTCAGTGATGCGTACGCGTGGTAGGCCAAAATCACCTATGACGCGCACGCTTCATGGACGCGTACGCGTGAGCTTTTTTGTACGAAAGGCTTCATTCTGGCGCCACTCCCGCGCAACTCTCTTTTCATTTTTATTTTTCATGCACACCCATCTGACACGTATGCGTCAGCGACGCTTGTGCGTCGTGTGCCCTCTCTTTTTTTTTACAGTTCCTGTTCTAAAATAGCTGCATGATCAGAGAAACAGTAAAAACTTAATAAAAATCAAATAAAAAAAGAAAACTACTACTATGAAAAATGGCTAAGGATACGAATTTATCGGGTTGCCTCCCGACAAGCGCTTCTTTAACGTCATTAGCTTGACGGTCAGCTCCTCTAAGGAGGAGGATCATAGGGGCTTAGCTCTTCACCCTTTACTTTGAACTTCTTTCCTGTGTCTCCATAACGTAGCTCAATAAGCTCCAGAGAAAGGATTCTGATTATTGTATAAACCCATGCTGGATTGCTGGTCAACACCACCTTCATTCCTGGGGAGAAACCTTCAGTGGGGATCTTTTTGTTTCTCCATCCTCTTGGTACTTTCTTCTTTTTGGGAACCTCTTCCTTGGTAGATGATGCATTCCCAATACCAAACTTAGGTTCGATGTCAGGAGGAATTTTATTGATTGTTACTAAGGGAGGTTTGAGCTGCAGATTCTGCTATGTATCCATCAGGGGGTTTTTAAAGGGTTGGATCAATAAGCTCAGTCTGCATGCACCTCTCTTCTTCACCTGCTGAATGTACATCTTTGAAAACATGGAAGACTAGTTGCTCATCATGCACTTTAAGCACTAATTCACCCACTTCTACATCAATCAGAGCTCTTCCAGTGGCTATGAATGGTCTTCCTAGAATTATAGAGGCATTCTCATCCTCGCCCGTGTCAAGAATTACAAAGTCTGTTGGGAGGAAGAACTTACCCACTTTGACCAAGATATTCTCCACTAATCCGTATGCAGGCTTCATAGATTTGTTTGCCATCTGTAATGCTATCTTTGTGGGTTGTGCCTCTTGGATTTGCAGCTTCTTCATCACAGATAAGGGCATTAGATTTATGCTTGCCCCCAGATCACATAGGGCTTTCTCAAAGGTTGTGCTCCCAATGGTGCATGGAATTTGAAAGATCCCTGGATCTGACATCTTCCTTGGCAAGTTATTCTGAATTACAGCACTACATTCTTTAGTCAGGACTACTGTCTCATCTCCCTTTAAATGCTTCTTCTTCGATAACAGCTTCTTCATGAACTTGACATAGATAGGCATTTGTTCCAAAACCTCAGCAAAAGGAATATTGATTTGCAACTTTCTGAAGACTTCCAAGAACTTTGAAAACTGCTTGTCATTGGTCTTCTTTTGAAGTCTCTGAGGATATGGCATCTTAGGCTTGTACTCAAGAGCCTTTGGAAATGTAGGATAAGTGTCAAGAGAGTCTGGGAATGGGTTGTCCGCAAGCTTTGGAGGGACGTGCTCCAATTCTCCCTTCTTCTCCTCTGGAGCTTCCTTTTCAACTAGCTCTTCATTGGCCTTGGTATCAGAGCCAGCTACTTTACCACTTCTCAATTGAATAACCTTGCAATCTTCTCCTGGGTTCACCAATGTATCACCTTGAAATGTACTTGCAGACCTTTCAAGTAATTGCTTGCTTAATTGGCCCACTAGCACCTCTAAATTTCTAATGGAGGCTCTGGTTTCCTGCATAACTTGTGCTTCCGTACTTGTCACTTGTCCACTTATCAAGGTGATAGCCTTGTATTCCTCTCTTGAATTTGGAATTGTGTTACCAAGAAAGCTATTAGTGGTCTTCTGATCAATTTCAGTGACTTTTGTGGCTAATTGACCCATTTGAATATCCAGGTTCTTGATGGACGTTCTGGTTTCCTGTCTAAAACCTATCAATATTGCTTCCAAATCATTGTTCCGCTGGACACCGCCCTGAGAACTATTGTTGAAGTTCTGAGGTTTCTGAGGTTGATTCCTCCATCCAAAATTTGGGTGATTCCTCCACCCCTGATTGTATGTCTTAGAATATAGATCATTGTTGGAATTTCTAGCAGCACTTCCCATGTAATTCACCTATTCAGAAGAGGGTTGAGCATAATCATAATTATCATTTTGCATAAAGTTTTCTGCCATGTCATAGGAGACTTCCCGTGGTAGATTTTTGGTGTTGATAACTGAGACTTGCATGCCACCCATCTGTTGAGTAAGTAGATTTATTTGCTGAGACATCAGCTTGTTCTGAGCACGAAGAGCATTAACAGCTTCTACTTCCAACACGCCTCTCTTCTGAGGGGTTTCAGAGTTCACAGGATTCCTGTTAGATGAGTATAAATATTGGTTGCTTGCAACCAATTCAATCAGCTCAATAGTCTCCTCTGGTGTCTTCTTCTTGTGCAGTGAACCTCCTGCAGAATTGTCTAAGCACATCTTGGACATTTCACCCAAGCCTTCATAAAAGGTATCTAGTTGAGTCCATTTGGAGAACATGTGCGGAGGACATTGCCTAATCAGTAGCTTGTATCTCTCCCAAGTTTCATACAGAGTTTTACCATTCTTCTGTCTGAAGGTCTAAACCTCTACCCTAAGCTTAGTCAGCTTTTTAGGTGGGAAAAATTTAGTGAGAAACCCAGTAACCACCTTGTTCCAAGTATCCAAACTTTTCTTGGGTTGAGAATCTAGCCATAGCTTTGCTCCATCCCTCAGAGCAAACGGAAAGAGCATGAGTTTGTACACCTCTGGATTCACTCCATTTGTCTTCACAGTATCACAAATCTGCAGAAAATTAAAAATAAATTGATTTGGATCTTCGTGAGGATGACCGTGATACTGGCAGTTTTGTTGTACCAGGGTGACTAATTGTGGCTTCAACTCAAAGTTGTTCGCAGCTATAGGAGGCACCACAATGCTTTTTCCATACAGATCTACTGTAGGAGCAGAGAAAGAGCCAAGTACTCTCTTTTGTTGTTCATTCCCATTTGGGTTTGCCACATTGGCATTATCAGTATTGTTAGGATCCATAGTGGATTCTACAGCCTTGTAAAGTCTTGCCTGTTGTAAATGTCGCCTGAAAGTTCTTTCAGGTTCAGGATCAAAGTCTAAGAGATGTTCTTTGTCTTTGTTCCTGCGCATAAACAAACAGAAAATAAGAAAAGATGGGAATCTCTATGTCAAAGTGTAGAGAATTTCCAATGAGCTAACCTGTGTAAGAAATAAAATATAAATACTAACTATTCTAAAAAAATTCAAAAATAAAAATAAATTAAAAAGAAAAATTAAAACAAAATTAACCAGTCAACACCAAACTTAATTTCAGAAACTAAAAGAAATATTAGTGCTAAATTTTTTTTAATTTTTTTCAAAAATAATAAAATAAAATTTAAATAAAATTAAAATTCAAACGCCTAATCTAAGCAATCAAACAACTAATAGTTGTTAATCTCTATCAATCCCTGGTAACGGCGCCAAAAACTTGGTGCGGTATTTTATAACCCACAAACTAACCGGCAAGTACACCGGGTCGTACCAAGTAATACCTTACGTGAGTAAAGGTCGATCCCACGAGGATTGATAGATCAAGCAACAATGATTGATTGATTGGCTTAGTTAGACAAACAGAAAAGAGTGTTTTTGGTATTCAAAGAGCATTAAACAGTAAATTAAGAATTTCAGAAAGCAAGAAGCAATGAGTTGGGAATAAAATATGCAGAAAACAGTTAAGGTTTCAGAGTTATCTATTTTTCTGGATTAACTTTTCTTACTGACTAATTTAATTATGCAGGATTTAATTTATGGCAAACTGTATGTGACTAGACCTAATTCCTTAGACCTTCCTAGTCTCCTCTAAAATTCATTAACTACCAATTTTTTGGTCAATTAATTCCAATTAGAGGGTGTTCCGAGGGTTACCTGAAACTGGAGGTCGATTTCAGACGAGATCTTCTGCACTGGTCGTAGCTGGTGTGTCCGGCAGGTGGATGACAGCCGGAGCTGGTACGTCCGACTTGTTGGACTGATGGTGCTGCTGATCCTCTGTTACCGAAGGGTGGGGGGTACCTGCAAGGGACTCCGATGCTTAAGTTAGCAAGGGTATTAAGCAGGTATTGAGTAGAATCAGAGTATGAGTTATACCTGGGTGCTCCAGTGTATTTATAATGGTGAGATGTGACCTTCTTTAGATAAGATAAGTTAGTTATCTTATCTTATCTTATCTTTATCTTTGAGTGAGGTCATCTTATTTTTAGAGGAACCGCCTTTATCTTTCTGGGCTTTGGCTGCCTTTAGATTGGGCTGTGTTCCTTCGTTTTGGGCCTGGTTTGGGCTCCTTTGGCGAGTTGGCCGAGCTCTTTGAGAAGAGGTCGGATAGTCTGACCTGAAGAGGTCGGTCGACTTGTCGCTAAACATCCCGGGTCGGACAGCTTGACCCAGGGTATGAACAGTGTCCCTGCTTGAGTTCGATCTTTCCATGAGATCGTGCTTTTCAGAGCTTCGATCTCTTTGGAAGTAGTGCTCAAGCATCTGTCTTGCTTGTTTCTTCATTGCTTTGCAATCTTGCAGATTTTCTAGAGGTTTGGTACTTCACAGTCCAACCTCTTTTGAGTGGTAGCGTGGGTTTTCTACCCTTGCCTTCTGGATCACGCCTTGCTTTAAGTTTGTGTTGACAACCCTCTGCTTTGGCGAAGTTGTCCTTGCGGCTTGATAGCCAGACTTTTAGTGATTTGTCCAATGACTTTTTAGTGTTCTTTATATAGAACCTTTTTTTAGTCTTGGATGATGTTCGTAGCCCTGTTTGAGATTGTGCCTTCTTTGAGTGGAGTTGTATCCTTTTTTGGCTAAGTGCATTTGAGCCTTAAGTTGTTTCCCAACCTTTTGGCTTGTTCTTTTTTGAAGTCGTACTTGCGCCTCTTCTTTAGCTGACGTCGACCTGTATGACTTTGCCCCTGCTTGAGTTCGGACTTTTCCGTGAGACCGTGCTTTCAGAGTTTCGATCTCTTCGGGAAAGTCGTGCTCAAGCATCCTGACTTTGGTCGATCTTTGAGTAGTTTCTCCTTGTGCGAATCTGGTATTGCCCCTTTTACTTTGTTGAGGGGACTTTTCAGCCTTCTTCTGACTTGTTTGTTTTTGCTGTTCGAGCTTTTTAGTCATAATCCAACAACTTTTTAGGTAGTGTTCCGATGGGGAACCTTTTTATAGTTTGTTTGGATGACTTTTTAGCTCTGTCTTTGAGGCTGTGCTTTTCGCTTTTTAAGTGGTGTCTTTTTTCAAGACTTCGTACCTTTTAGCAAAACATTCCTTGCCTTTCTCTGGCCGTTTGTGAGATGTCTTTGTCTGTTTTTGTGGATCTTTGTAGAGTGTCGGTACTTTGTTGTCCGACTTCTTTTTATCACTTCTGATTTTGTCCACTTTCTGCTTGGTCGAGGTGGTCCTTGGGGCTAATTTGTCCGACGACCTTTTAGTGTTTTCGTACAACACTTTTTAGTCATTCTGAACAATTTTGATAGCCTTGTCGTGGAGCCGTGGCTTTTTGGGCGGAGCTATGTCCGTTTTAGTGCACGTTTTTCGTTGGTCCGACTTCTTCTTGTCGGTCCAAGCTGTAGCTTTCGTTGGTCGACTTCTTCTTGTCGGTCCAAGCTGTAGCTTTCGTTGGTCCGACTTCTTCTTATCGGTCCAAGCTGTAGCTTTCGTTGGGCCGACTTCTTCTTGTCGGTCCAAGCTGTTGCTTTCGTTGGTCTGACTTCTTCTTGTCAGTCCAGCTGTAGCTTTTGTTTGGTCCGACTTCTTCTTGTCGGTCTCTTCTGAGTTATGTCTGTAATCCTCTTTCTTAGACCTTGTTCAAGTCTCTTTCAGATATTTCTTTTATAACTTTTGTCGCTTGGGCCGACTTTGTCATGTCGGGTCCTCCTAAGTTATTTCTGTAATCCTCTTTCTTTGGACCTTGTTCAAGTCTCTTTCAGGGATTACTTTTATAACTTTTGCCGTTTGGGCCGACTTTGTCATGTCGGGCTCTTCTAAGTTATATCTGTAATCCTCTTTCTTGGACCTTGTTCAGGTCTCTTTCAGGGATTACTTTTATAACTTGTTTTGCAGGAGACCGACTTCGTTAGGTCGATCTCTTCTAAGTTATTTTTGTAATCCTCTTTCTTGGACCTTGTTCAGGTCTCTTTCAGGGATTACTTTTATAACTTGTCTTGCAGGAGACCGACTTCGTTAGGTCGATCTCTTCTAAGTTATAGCAATTCCTCTTTAATAGGGTTGGCCAGACCTCTTTCCAGGGATTTGCTGATAACTTGGGTTGACTTGGTCCGACTTTTTAGTGTCGGCCAGTCTTTTTAAGTTATTATATAGCAATCCATAAGACCTCGTCAGGTTCTTTTTGGGATCACTTTCGATAACTTCTTGCATTATTCTGTGTTCATCTTTGCCAATTCGTAGATGGTGGTTTCTGTCCCGGTTTGATCGTCCTTTAGGTGAATCGTGTTTTCACCTTTGTCGGACGATCATTCCTATCGAGATCGTACAGTGAATCTGTTCTTCACTTTCTGTCGATCTGTGGCTTTATAATCGGACGATGAATGCTTCAGATTAATGCGTCTTGGGAGTTTGTAGAGCAGTGAATTTTGGTTTTCACTTTGTCGACCTTTGTCAAAATCAAACGATGAATTCGGTTTTCATCGTGGTCGGGCGGTGAAGTTGGTTTTCACCTTGCAAACTTGTTGCTTTGTAATCAGACGATGAATTTGGTTTTCATCTTGCCGACTTTGTCGTGTTCCGGCGGTGAATCTGGTGTTCACCTTGCCGACCTTTCTAGGTCGGGCAATCATTTTGGATCTCGGCCTGGCGCCCTTTGCAGGCATGCCATGACCTTGGTAGCTCTTGCCCCTCGAGGTTGGGTTTTTGCTCTGAAGAACATTGGTTCATTCTGTAAAAAGCTTGCGTCTTTGATCGTTTGTCATGACTTTTCTTTTGTCATTCGCCTTTGAGAAGAATGTGGGCTTTTAGGGTTTTGTTGCTGTTTCTGTTTCTTTTCATTGTTGCCTGACTCCTTTTGTATAAAAGTTCTAGCTTTTATTTTGACCTTTTGTCTGAGAGGTGTTCGGACTGTTTGGATATAGATTGTCGGCTTCTCTTCTCTGTGTTCTTGCCCTGTTGTTGCCTCCAAAGGGTGCCCGTGGACTTTCGTGTGAGTCCTGGAGTTTCTCTTTTACTGCTGTATTTGACATCTGATGTTTTGCTGTTATTGTCCGAGTTGTTTCCTTATTTGTCTGAGTTGTTTAGTAATAACCCCATGGTTGACCTATGTCTTCTTGAAAAAATATTGCTGAGATGTCTACTAAGATCCCGGACGGCATGTTTGATTGACTGGATTCCATAGTTTTAATGAGTGTTACTGTGGCTGACCCTGAGTACTGTGTGCGACTTAGGAGGTTCCGTAGAATTTGTAGGGATAGGGATGAGGAGAAGAATTATGAGCTGGTATCGCCAGACTTTGAGGAGAGGGTTTGTTTTCCTTCCTTGTTGTGGTCTTGTAATGTAGCATGGATGAGGCTTTTATTATTGCCCCCTGGTTTGGTGTTGGCTGATTTTGAAAGTGCATCAGCTCGGGTATTCTGCTCCCGAGGTATGTGTCGGACTTCATATTTCCCGAATTGTCCGAGCTGTTGGTACTGGCTGATTTTGAAAGTGCATCAGCTCGGACATTCTGCTCCCGAGGTATGTGTCAAACTTCATATTCCCTGAAATGTCCGAGCTGTTTTCTATTTTTGTCCAGGGTACCCCGAATTGTCCGAGCTGTTCTCTAGTTTTGTCCAGGGTCCCCCGAATTACCCGAGGTATCTTTTCATGGTGGGATCCTCAGCTTGGTTGCTCCCTTCTATTTGTGAGGTGACTACTTGTGAATCACTGGACATGGTAAGCTCCTACCTTCTTAGCTATCCTTAAACCAGCGAGTAGTGCCTCGTATTCAGCTTGGTCATTTAGCTTGATTTGGCTTCCCTGATCGCTTTATATAATTATGCCTGCACCACTCTCGGTTTTGTTTGAAGAGTCGTCTATGTAGAATTTCCATTTTGTAGGATTTCCCGGGGTGTCAGTGTACTCTTGTAATAAAGTCAGCCAGATACTGTGATTTGATGGTTGTCTGAGCTTTATGTCAAAGATCGATTTCGGATAACTTGACTGCCCACTGTAGAATTTTTCCTGCTAAGTCTGTTTTCTGTAGGATGCCTTCTATAGGCTGGTTGGTCCGAACTCTGATAGTGTGAGCTTGAAAGTATGGGTGGAGTCATCGAGAGGTGAGTATGAGGGCGTAGGCGAACTGCTCTATCTCTTGATAGTTTAGTTCGGTCCCTTGTAGAGCCTTGATGATGAAGTAGACGGGTTGTTGCCCACTTTTGTCTTCTTTAACTAGTGATGAGGCTATTGCCAGACTTTCCACTACGAGGTATAATATGAGCTTTTCACTTTCCCTTGGTTGGGTAAGAATGGGTGGTTGCCCCAAGAATTTTCAAAATCTTGGAAGGCTTGTTTGCACCCCGTAGTCCTATTCAAACCTCTCTCCCTTCCTTAATATACCTCTTTGAGGTGTCCTTTGCGAGATGATTTAGAGATCCTTCCTCCTGCGAATCCTCCATGAACATGTCTCTCAGGGGTGTGAGGTGGACGTTCAACTCGTTCGACCTCTTTGGTGTGAGACGTTCGACTTGTCCGACCTCTTTGGTGTGAGGTTGACCTTCAACTTGTCCGACCACTTTGGTGCGAGATGGACCTTCAACTTTGTCCGACCTCTTTGGTGTGAAGTGGACCTTCAACTCGTCCGACCTCTTTGGTGTGAGGTGGACCTTCAACTTGTCCGACCACTTTGGTGTGAGGTGGACCTTCAACTTTGTCCGACCTCTTTGGTGTGAGGTGGACCTTCAACTTTGTCCGACCTCTTTGGTGTGAGGTGGACCTTCAACGCGTCCGACCTCTTTGGTGTGAGGTGGACCTTCAACTCGTCCGACCTCTTTGGTGTGAGGTGGACTTTCAACGCGTCCGACCTCTTTGGTGTGAGGTGGACTTTCAACGCGTCCAACCTCTTTGGTGTGAGGTGGACCTTCAACGCGTCCGACCGCTTTTGTTTTTGATTGGGCGAGTTGATGGGATCTTCTCAGTGTTGCATATTTCTCGGTAGACATCCACAACAGACACCCGAAGGGGGTGTAATTGTGGTATTTTCTAGGCTTCTCTCCATGTTGATCTTCTTTTTTTCTTGGACTCTTTATCCTTATCCCGAGAGGAGTAGGAATGTTCGATTTTTGAGATCTTTCCTAGTCGAGAGTTTTCCTCCATGTTGATGTACTTCTCTGCTCATTTTTGTACCTCGTTTAGAGATGTTTGGGTGCTTCCTGGATGTTGAGTGGCTAAAAGGTCTTTCTCGTAGACCATTGATGAGGCCCCTGATAGTTGCTTCTGTTGGCAGACTTTGTATGCCCATACATGTTTTGTTGAATCTTTCCATGTTGTTGCGAAGGCTCTCTCGATCTCCTTGCTTGATCCCTAATAGGCTCGGTGCGTGTTTGGCTTTGTCCTTCTGGATGGAGAATAACGGATTACATCTGAGGCCTCCGTGAGATACATCCTGCTTCTGAAAATTGCTAAAATGATGGCTTGAATTTGATGTGCCGTCGTGTGGAGTCATGTCTGGAGCTTTGAAGTCCTTTGGGTCCTTTAGCTTTCATAATCTCTTTGGTGAATGGATCCTGGTCCTTGCAGGAGCTATCCTCATGAGAGGATCGATTAGCTTTGACCTTGAGATCGGCTTCGAGTTTTAGGAGTTTATCCTCCAATTCCCGGCGTCATTTTATCTCCCTTTGTAGGTCTTTCTCAGCCTTTCGTTGATGTAGGGCTTCTTCTTCCAGTTGTTTTAAACGGTCTCGAAGCGCCTCCATGGGTCCCGCATTTGGAGAATCCTTTTCGTTGTTAAGTTGAGGAGTATCATTTGGTGTAGTGTCCGCATTTTTGTGCGGCATTCTATCCTCTAGATCTGAATCATGGTCGTTGTCATGGTCATCCGCCATGGTGATGGGATGACTTCCAGGTCCCCGGCAACGGCGCCAATGTTCCGAGGGTTACCTGAAACTGGAGGTCAATCTCGGACGAGATCTTCTGCACTGGTCGTAGCTGGTGTGTCCGGCAGGTGGATGACAGCCGGAGCTGGTACGTCCGACTTGTTGGACTGATGGTGCTGCTGATCCTCTGTCACCGAAGGGTGGGGGGTACCTGCAAGGGACTCCGATGCTTAAGTTAGCAAGGGTATTAAGCAGGTATTGAGTAGAATCAGAGTATGAGTTATACCTGGGTGCTCCAGTGTATTTATAATAGTGAGATGTGACCTTCTTTAGATAAGATAAGTTAGTTATCTTATCTTATCTTATCTTGATCTTTGAGTGAGGTCATCTTATCTTTAGAGGAACCGCCTTTATCTTTCTGGGCTTTGGCTGCCTTTAGATTGGGCTGTGTTCCTTCGTTTTGGGCATGGTTTGGGCTCCTTTGGCGAGTTGGCCGAGCTCTTTGAGAAGAGGTCGGATAGTCTGACCTGAAGAAGTCGGTCGGCTTGTCGCTAAACATCCCGGGTCGGACAGCTTGACCCAGGGTATGAACAGAGGGTGACAATCAATTTCTAGTTTATATGCCACAAAAGTTCTAATTACCCAAAAATAAGGGAATTATATGTCACGTATCCCGTTAAATCCAAATAATTAAAATTTAAGATAAATTGTTTTCAAGCTATTGTTCAAGTAAAGAGCTTTTCCAAGTTTTACAAGAACTCAAATAGAAAGAGGGTCATACTTCCGTTCCACCCAAATTCATAAAATAAAGAGCGAAAATAATTCTTAAATTATAAATCCCATACATGAATAAAATTAGAAAGAGCAAATGAATCAATCCATACAATAGACAGAGCTCCTAACCTTAACAATGGAGGATTAGTTACTCATGGTTCAGAGAAGAAAATAAGGATTCTGGTAAAATGTGTAGAGTTCCAATCTGATGGCATCAGATCCCTTTTTATAACTAATCCTAATAAATTTAAAATCTAATATCTAAAATTAAGATAATATCTTTTCCTATTTTTAAATTTAAATTTGAATTTAAATCAAAATTAATTATAACAATCATCAAGTCTTCAGTTGATGGGTGGGGACCACTTGATTCCTTCACTCTGCAGCCTCTGATCTGTACTTTCTGGGATGAAAACTGGGTCAAACGCAGCCCAGAAATCGCCCCAAGCATTTTTTGCATTTTCTGCACGTGGCGCATGTCACGCGTATGCGTCAGTCACGCGTACGCGTCGATGGTCTTTTTCGCTAGTCACGCGGACGCGTCGGTCACGCGGATGCGTCGCTGAGAAAATCTTCAAATCACGCGTACACGTCGCCATGGATACCTCCAAATCACGCGCACGCGTGCGCATCGCTTCTCGCTGCCATCTCTTTTGATTCTTGTGCTGCAGAAACTCCACCAAATCCAGCCGAATGCTAGCTAAAATAGACAAAATTGCAAAAGACTCAAAGTAGCATCCATATTGGATAAAAGATAATTAATTCTTTATTAAACTCAACAAATTAGATGCAAATTCACTAGGAAAAGATAGAAAAATGCTCACGCATCAGCTAGCCACTGCTTTTACCCAGGAAAACTCGTATCTCAGAGAGATGGAGTGCAAATAGTCATAATAATTAACAATTCAGCATATATGCATTTAATCACAGCCATACATTAACATTTGTCTCAGCCAAAATCATCATCATCACACACGGCCATTCGGCTCGTAAAATACTCAGCCCTTTCAGCTCAAATCATATTCAGCACTCCACCATCCTTTCCAACCGCTCACATCATCATTATTCATCATACTCATCATTACATCCCTTTTCTTCCTCCACAAGTTACCTCTCTCCTAGCCTTCCCTCAATCACTAGGCATTTAACATCAAATTAAGTGTGAAATGACATTCCGAAAGGTTACGAGCTTGTTGGGAACATGAAGAGCTTTAAAACAAAGTTTTAGAAATGAATTGGGTCGCATGCGTACGCACAGGGGGTGTGAAATGAACTAGGCATTTAACATCAAATTAATTTTAAACGTATGCGTACGCACAAACCTGTGTGTGTGTACAAAAATCAAAATTCTTAAGGTGGGACGTGCGCACAACGTGTGCTAGCGCCGTCACCAGTATACCATTCCCAACCTGTGTGTGCGCACAGACCTGTGCGTCCGCACAGCTCGCAATCCTTCGTTGTTTGCGTGTGCGCACAGAGCGTGCTGGCGCTGTCACCAGTAGCCCTGTCTTCGTGTGTGCGTACGCACAAGGCTGTGCGTGCACACAGGACCAAATTCTCACCGAGTGTGCGTGCGCACAGGGCTGTGCGTGCGCACACCAATTAGAAATTATAAATTCTGCAGAAGTTGCAAAATTCAGATTTTTAGCCCAAACTTCCAACGATCATATCTTCTTCCACAAAATTCGGATCTCCACCAAATTTAAACCATTTTAAAGATTATAAATTTATCTTTCTATTAATATAAAGATCATCAAATTTCAAAAACAATTGCTCAAGATATGATCCGTTGAAGTTCATCAAAATTCCAGTTTTTACCAAAACTTATAAACTCCCCATTTTCAAAACACACCTTTACCAAACCATACAAAATCAATCAAAACTCAACCATTCCAACATCAACCACTTCCAAACCCCTTTTTTAATCATCAATCACCATATATTTTCACAATCCAATTCATTTGTCAAATATAACAACATGTCACAAGCCACTAAGTTCATACATTATCAACCAATACAACTACTCACCATTATTTCCATCATCACTCATACATAATCAACTCAATCCAAATTATCTAACAATCACATCAACATTCCAAAGTCCTATCCTAGGGTCATTAGCCTACGTTTTCACAACCACATTACATTTTAGATACAGAAAGCCGAAACCATACCTTGGCCGATTCCCGTTCCACCTGGAACACACTTAAATTCAACTTCCAAAATTTCCAACTCCACCAATCAGATTTCCAAGCTTGGGATTCCACACCAAAGCTTTCCAAAACCACCAATCAAGCTCTAAAACACATATATACAAGGCCTAAGCCACAATATCACATAAAAACACAATAACGCAATCACTAAATCACAAAATCTCAAGTCTCTAGCTTAGGGTTGAGAATCTCACCTTATCCAAAGATCAAGGAGCTAGAGAAAGCCTTCCCTTCAAGTTAGTTAGGTCCTACAACACAAGAAAGCTCACAATTTCAACATTTTTGCCCAATGAACTTGAAAATCAAGGGCTGGGATTCGAAACTGAAACTGTGATTTACCTCAAGATTTCTTGTGTGGGTTTTGTAGAGTTCAACGCCACGATCGCGTGGCCACAAACGGTGCATCAGTCGGAGCTCGAAGCGAAAAGTTAGGCCACCTTGAATCAAACCAAGGGTTTGCTTCTCCTTTCTCCTCCCATGGGTGTGTTTCAGCGTGTTTGTTGTGTTTGGGAGGGAAGAGAGAGCTGAACTCTCCCATTAAAAGGGGCTTGGCTGGGCCTTTGGACCCAAATTGGGTCCGGTTGGCCCATTTGGCCCAATCTTGGGCCGATTTCTTTAAAATTGGTGTCGAAATTCTCGTTTTAAATTTCTCTACCATATTAAACCATAAAAACCTCATTTCTCACTTTCTAGAATATATTTTAATTTACGGGTTCATTAGCCAAAAATTAACCGGGTCTTACATTTATTAATATTAATAATTATGTGATTATTATTACTTGGTGTTGTTTGATATTTGATTTTAATTAATAGAAACAAAGTTTTCCGGTATTTTCTTAAAAAATTGAAATGCGGACCGAACTAAAGGCTCAATATTAAATAGTAAATAAGGAAAAATGGGTTTGTAACACGTCTCTTTTGGTACGATAATGATGTGCTAAAATTAGGGTATTAAATTATGGTATCAGAGCAGTTCGTCCCTATTAGAGCCTTGAGAATGGACTGACTATGCTTCACTGCATACTCTGAGTGTCTGTCATGCAATAGGACTTATCCTAATGACAAGAGTTTGAGTTTTAGATGCATGATTGTCTATTGATTAATGTTGTTAGTCGATCGTTGCATTTCTCATGGTATTAGGTCTGGCCAACTTAATACTGATGATTAGTATATACGAAAACACTAACGGATTGTCATAGGCAAATAGAGTTAATAGGTAATGCGAATTATGGGGTTTGCATTGGAAACATTAGAAGTTATGTCTCGGGGTTGCACAATCACATATCTTGTTTTTCCATGGTTTGTCTTGAAGTTTTATTTGAGATTTCTTTCTTGAAAAAGTGAACTAATTATTCTTCAATCATATTCCTTGTTCATATGCATTTTCGTTCGATCTTAACTGCGTATGTTTATTTCAATTCCCTGAGATATCAAGCCTATCTTGTAATCTCTGCTTTGCAATCACACTTTTATCCTATCTTCTCTATGTCTTATGAAAACCCTAGTATATGAGACTGTATATGTATCCATATGAGTAGAGACTTTTTACTTTTTCTACAAGGTGTTTTAAAAGGGTAAAATGTTGAAACTATATAATGTTTTATATAATATACTAATTTTTTAGGACAAAATTTTTTATGAGTGGGGTGGGATATAAGACCCCAGATTTTAGAAAATAATAATAAATCATTTATATATTTATATATAGTTTTATTTTTAGAAAGCTGCCTTTGCTAAAAAATAAATAAACCAAAGTTATGAGATTTCGGATTTTAAATTAATTCGATTTTATATAAATTTCAATTATAATTAGATATTTTTGATCTACTGAAATTAATGGTTTTTACTTAATTAAAATTTAAAGTTTTAGTAATTAGAGATAAAAGAGAATTTCGTATATAATTTAAATTAAATAATTAAAATTTTTTATTAAAATTTTTTATTAATATTATGAACTAAAAGAAAAAATTTATTTACTTATCTATAACTTTAAATTAGAAGTATTCAATTAAAAATAATTTGTAATTTGAGAAATAAGTAGTATTCTTAAAATTAATTATATTGATTAAATTTGGTTTTAAAATTAAAACTCTATTCAAACCCCAAATTTCCAATTCTAAACCCTAATTCCTAATTCACTAATCCTAACTCCAATTTCTAAAATACACACACGTAACGTATACCCCACACGTGTTCACGCCTCAGTGAGCTACGCTCACCTCTTCTTCACCATTCACTCGCCACCGCCAACCCTTTTTCCCCCGTATACACACACAAAACAGCAACCTCACCAGAAAAAAAGAAAAGGGAGAACAAAAGAAATGAGAAAAATAGGGGAGAAGGGAACGGGAAAAAGAAGAGAAGAGGAGGGGAAGGGAGTCGCCGCGTCCTGCCCAGTCTTCGTCGTCGCTGTCACCTGGAAGGGAAAAGAGAGGGTCGAAGCTGTCGCAGAGAGGAGAGGCGGAGAGAGAACGACGCCGCAAGAACCAGAGGTGCGCAAGAGAGAAGGTGAAATCGACGAGGGGAAGGAAGAAAGTTCACCGCCGCCAAGTCCTGTCGCTGATCGGAGCCTTAGCCATCGCCATCGAAGATGCCACCACTACCGCTATTGTCAATTGGGGTCAGAATCGTTGTTGTTGCACCTATTCCCGTCAATAGAGTTGCCATTGAAGTTGTTGATTCGGTTCCAATTTCTCCATTTTTGAGACCATGAGCTTTAATCCTTGCTCTGCTTCTATCCTATTTCTATGTCTTTCTCCTGTTCTAACTAAGGAAACCAATGTTTTCTGTTTAGTACTGCTACTCTATTTTTCCTATTTACTGCTAGAACTATCATAGGGGATAGTGTTGATGCCATCAAGAAACTGTTAGAGCTGCTATTGTTGCTGATGCGAGTTAGAATGAAGTTTGAGTCACGCCTAACTTTGTGGGTTTCGACTAACTGAGGTAGGGGATTTACTTTTAAAAGCAGAGGTTTCAAATTATGAATGCCAATAAAATTAAATGAGTAACTACAAATGGTTTATGGATTCTTTGTATGAATAATTGATGAAGTTAGGAATTGTTGGTGATAGTGAGTATGTTTGAATATGATGAAATTGATTTTTGGGTTGTTTCGTGGTGCTGTAAGGGATATGATAGATAGAATATTAAGTTTGTTGCTGTATGTGCTTGTGATAAATGATGGTTCATTATAGATTGGTGAATTATTGTGTGCTTGAATTATGATGATGGATGATTTACTATGTGTATGATTGATGTTGAGCTCCTATGGAAAGAAATTCTATTTATGGTAGTGCAGAAAAAGCATATGGTTAATTAAGTATATGTAAACTTGTGAAAAGGGTGAAATAGTGAATCTCTACTCCTGGGGTTGTGCTAGTCACTTTGGTAATTTTGATTAGTCAAAATGAAGTTAGAATTGTGGTTTTAAAGAAATATTAGGCTTGAATATAGAATTTGGTATAAAGGGTTGTTAAATTACCTAATGCAGAATTTTCTGCATAATATGCAGCAGCTTAAAATAAAAATTGGGAGCAATCTAGACATGAATTTCGATCCAAATTATTTTTTTATCAAAGAAGTAAAGATTTCTTTGTAAAAATTTTAAAGGATTTGGCTAAGTAGTTTGGAAGATATGAATTTTTGAAATTCTGTCGTTGCTGCAGAATTTTCTGGTTTTTTGGTTCTACAGTATTAACTTCCAGCCACTAGAACTTTTGATTTATTTGTTATTTTGAGTTTCTTTTAATGGTATTTTGAAGATCTGTGAGTGCATGTTTGGGCGCCATTATTTTTTTAAAAAAAAGATCTTTTTTAATGAAAAAGATCTTTTTTTAATTTTTTAACGTATTTGGCAAATTTCTAGTAGTAAAAGTAAAAGCACTAGTAAAATAAAAAAAAGATCTTTTTTGAGAAGCTGTAATTTACATCTTTTTTTAAAAGATCTTGTTTCCTTAAAAAAAAGATGTTTTTCATGTAATAAATAAACAAAAAAGTACTTTTATATTGTTTATACCTAAACATAATTGATAGATAAAAAGACCTGTTTACATGAGATATCCAAACATAAAATTACTTTTACTTCTCTATAAGATCTTTTAAAAAAAGATAACTCGAAAAAAGATCTTTTCTTAAAAGCTCACCCAAACAAGCCCTGAGTCTATTTTAATTGAGTACAAATTTCATGTCCATAGCTATTTTGTAGAGTTAGTTATGTTTCTTGGAAGTAGGGCTGTTCGCAAAAAATTCACAACTAATTACTAAAAGCAGGGAAGCACTTCCAACTGACATTCAATTAACCAAAAGAGGTGCTATGAATCTGAAATTTATTTATTCTAAAACTTAGGAGTTTTGAATGTATCCTCACCAAAATTTAGAAGCAATGGATTAGAATTGAATTTATTACAGATTTATCAAAAACAGAGCTGCTTGTTATATTTTTTCTGAATTCTCTTTAGTGCGGCAATAGATTTTATTAAGTTGGCTATCGGATTCAATTTTAATCCAAATGTGGTAGAACTTTATTTAGACCCAAACGATATGTCCAAATTTTCAGAATGTAAGAGCTTAGCTAAACAAAGGTGTGTAGGTTACTCCTAGGACACGTTTAAAGCTAAGCGGTGATGCGGAGGTACGCCTAGTTTCACGGTGATGCGGAGGTACTTTTAAGCTTCTTGGTGATGCAGAGGTATGCTTAACTGTAAGGTGAAGTAGAGGCATAATGGAAAGAAAAGAAAGTGGGAATTAATGAATGGAAAGGATACTTAGATGAAAAAAAAAAGGGAAGTAAAGAGTGAAATAAATAATTGAGAATTATATGTTAAACCGGCCTTGCACCAAACTGTTAATGCGAAAGTGCCCGCCTAACTGATTGCTTGAGATTGCTAATGCAGGAATGTTCGCCTAACTGATAGTACTGTTTCTTACTGTGATGCACATTAAAATGCTATTATGTTGAGGCCTAACTGACACGGGTAACCGTGATGCCAAGGTGTCTAACTGACACAGTAAAGGAACTGGTGCACGAAATTGCAATCACACCTTTGCAATCCGCACAACTAACTAGCAAGTGCACTGGGTCGTCCAAGTAATACCTTACGTGAGTAAGGGTCGATCCCACGGAGATTGTTGGTATGAAGCAAGCTATGGTTATCTTATTAATCTTAGTCAGGATGCCAATAAGGTTCTTTGAATTTAATTGTGAAAAGTGAAAGTGTTTGGAATAAGTAATTGTTACTCAATAATGGAGAATATGTTGGAGTTTTGGAGATGCTTTGTCCTCTGAATTTCAGCTTTTCTCTTGTCCTCCTCTTCACACACGCAAGGCTCTTTCCATGGCAAACTGTATGTAGGGCGTCACCATTGTCAATGGCTACTTCCCATTCTCTCAGTGAAAATGGTCCAAATGCTCTGTCACAGCACGGCTAATCTTCTGTTGGTTCTCGATCATGTCGGAATAGGATCCATTGATCCTTTTGCGTCTGTCACTATGCCCAACAATCGCGAGTTTGAAGCTCGTCACAGCCATTTAAACATTGAATCCTACTCGGAATACCACGGACAAGGTTTAGACTTTTCGGATTCTCATGAATGCCGCCATAAATTCTAGCTTATACGACGAAGATTCTGATTAAGAAATCTAAGAGATACTCATTAAATCTGATGTAGAACAGAGGTGGTTGTCAGGCACACGTTCATGGATTGAGGAAGGTGATGAGTGTCACGGATCATCACCTTCTTCATAGTGAAGCGCGAATGAACATCTTAGATAGGAACAAGCATGTTTGAATGGAAAACAGAAATAATTGCATTAATTCATCGAGACACTGCAGAGCTCCTCACCCCCAACAATGGAGTTTAGAGACTCATGCCGTCAAAGAGTATAAAAATTCAAATCTAAAAATGTCATGAGATACAAAATAAGTCTCTAAAAGTTGTTTAAATACTAAACTAGTAACCTAGGTTTACAGAAAATGAGTAAACTAAGATGGATAGTGCAGAAATCTACTTCTGGGGCCCACTTGGTGTGTGCTGGGGCTGAGACTTAAGCTTTTCACGTGCCTGGGCTGTTTCTGGAGTTGAACGCTAGGTTGTAACCTGTTTCTGGCGTTGAACTCTAACTTGCAACCTGTTTCTGGCGCTGAATGCCAGACTGCAACATGGAACTGGCGTTCAATGCCAGTTTATGTCATCTATCTTCGCCAAAAGTATGGACTATTATATATTACTGGAAAGCCCTAGATGTCTACTTTCCAACCCAATTGAGAGCGCACCAATTGGACTCCTGTAGCTCCAAAAAATCCATTCTGAGTATAGGGAGGTCAGAATCCAATAGCATCACCAGTCCTTTTTCAGCCTAAATCAGATTTTTGCTCAGCTCCCTCAATTTCAGTCAGAAAATATCTGAAATCACAGAAAAATACACAAACTCATAGTAAAGTCCAGAAATATGATTTTTGCTTAAAAAACTAATAAAATTCTATTAAAAACTAACTAAAACATACTAAAATCTACATGAAATTATCCCCAAAAAGCGTATAAAATATCCGCTCATCACAACACCAAACTTAAACTGTTGCTTGTCCTCAAGCAACTAGATAGATAAAATAGGATAAAAAGAAATCAAGAAGCAATAATATCTCAGAGTTTTAAGTGAAGCTTAGATTCTAATTAAATGAGCGGGACTAGTAGCTTTTTGTTTCCGAATAGTTTTGGCATCTCACTTTATCCTTTGAAATTCAGAATGGATGGCATCCATAGGAACTCAGAATTCAGATAGTATTATTGATTCTCCTAATTTATTATGTTGATTCTTGAACACATCTACTTTATGAGTCTTGGCCGTAGCCCTAAGCACTTTGTTTTCCAGTATTACCACCGGATACATAAATGCCACAGACACATAACTGGGTGAACCTTTTCAGATTGTGACTTAGCTTTGCTAAAGTCCCCAATTAGAGGTGTCTAGAGTTCTTAAGCACACTCTTTTGCTTTGGATCACGACTTTAACCACTTAGTCTCAAGCTTTTCACTTGGACCTGCATGCCATAAGCACATGGTTAGGGACAGCTTGATTTAGCCGCTTAGGCCTGAATTTACTTCCTTAGGCCCTCCTATCCATTGATGCTCAAAGCCTTGGATCCTTTTCACCCTTGCCTTTTGGTTTTAAGGGTTATTGGCTTTTTCTTTTTCTTTATCCAATGATTCCTTGTATTTTTTTACTGCTTTTTCTAGCTTCAAGAATCAATTTCATGATTTTTTTCATATCATCAATAATATTTCTCTTGTTCATCACTCTTTAGAGCCAACAATTTTTAACATTCATAAAATTTAAGATAAAAAATATGCACTGTTCAAGCATTCATTCAGAAGACAAAAAGTATTGCCACCACATATAATTAATTAGAATTTTCCTTATTAAGAACTCGAAAAATATAAATTACCTCTTTATTCTAAAAATCTACTATTTTATTCATGTTTGATGATGATGAGAAAAATAAATTATAACTTAATTGAAAATAAAATCAAAATAGATATACTAATTACTACTACTCCTATATAACTTCTAAGGTAAATTCCTATAATAACAACTATCACAGAGTTAAAGCTAAAATTTAGAACTCAACAACCTTTATTTTGGAAAGTGGATGTTCCTCTAGTCTGTGGGGTGCTTGGTCCTTCAAGAGATAATTTCTGACGCTTCAGTTCCTTCAAGTCACGCCCTTGCTCTTCTTGTTCCCTAAGCAATTTGCAAAGCATGCTATTTTGATTATTCTGTTCTTCCTTTATTTGGTCCATAGCTTCTTGCAACTTGGTAACAGATGCTTCAAGATGCTCCTAATATTCATTTTGAGGGATTTCTGGGAGGAATTCCTGTGCTCTCCTCTTGATGGGGTCATCCTGCACTTGTTGTTTTTCCATTGATATTTTGGTGATTGGCCGCTCAACTGAGATATACTCAGTTATTCCCATCTTTACTCCAGCATCTTTACATAGCATAGAGATTAAGCTTGGATAAGCCAATTTGGCGTCTTTAGAGTTCTTGTTTGCTATTGTGTAAAGTTCACACGAAATTAACTGATGAACTTCTACTTCTTTTCCCAACATAATGCAGTGGATCATCACTGCTCTTCTAACGGTGACTTCAGAACTGTTGCTGGTGGGCAATATAGAACGCCCAATAAAGTCCAGCCAGCCTCTGGCTACTGGTTTGAGATCTTCTCTCTTGAGTTGATTTGGGACGTCCTTGGTGCTGGTGGTCCACCTGGCTCCAGGGATGCATATATCCTCTAGAATCTTGTCCAGGCCCTTGTTTATTCTCATCATTCTCCTATTAAAGGAGTCTGGGTCATCTTTCAGCTGAGGCAGCTTAAAGATCTCCCTGATTTTGTCAAGGTGGATGTGAACAATTTTTTCTCTGACCAAGGTTCGATAGTCATAGAGGGCAATTCCAGATATTCTCTGCCTGTCTGTTTGCCATAGATTAGCATAGAATTCCTGAACTATGTTTCTTCCCACTTTTGTTTCAGGATTAGCTAGGATTTCCCAGTTCCTATTTCGAATTTGCTCTTGGATCTCCGGATATTCATCTTCTTTCAGATCGAATTTGACTTCCGGGATCACTGACCTTAGACCCATTATTTTGTAGTAATGGTCTGAATGTTCTTTGGTTAAGAACTTCCCTTGATTCCAAAGTGGTTTTGGAATACTCTCTTTTTTGCCTCTTGAAGTGGGTTGTTTTCCTTTGGGAGCCATGATCTTAGTAGGTATGAGATCACGGATAAACACACCAAACTTAGAGGTTTGCTTGTCCTCAAGCAAAAAAAGAAAAGAAAGGAGAGGGATTGAAGGAGAGCTAGTGTTGAATGGTGGATGAGAGGAGGGAGGCCGAATGTGGATTTAAAGGGAGGGGGTGGGTTTTCGAAAATTTTGAAGAGAGATAAGATAGAAGATATGATTTGTAAAAAATAAAAAAGATAGGAAAAAGATATAATTTAAAATTAAAAGTTGTGAAAGATATTTGAAAAAGATAAATCTGAATTTTTATTTTAAAAAAAGATTTGGAAAGATGATTGAGTTTTTTAAAAAGAATTTTGAAAAGAAGTTGGATGGGATTTGAAAAGGATTTGTGTTTATGAATTAAGATACATTTGATATTTTTGAAAAAAGGGATTTTAGAAATTAGGATTAAAATTTTTTGTAATTGAAGGATGATAGTTTGGAACATGTTTATGCAAGAAATCATGAATTGAAATATGGAAATTGGAAAAAAAATGTGAAGTAAAAATGAATTTACCTCCTCCCCACAGTCTTGGCGTTAAACGCCCAAACGTTGCATGTTTTGGGCGTTTAACTCCCATGTGTAGCTTCTCCTGGGCGTTCAATGCCCAGCTGTTGCTTCTAGCTGGCGTTGAACGCCAGGAACTCCCTTGTCACTGGGCATTTTTTTGAACGCCCAGGACGCTGTAAATCTAGCGTTGAACGCCCAGAAGGTGCTTCTTTCTGGCGTTCAATGCCCAGAAGATGCTTCTTTCTGGCGTTGAATGCCCAGTAGATGCTTCTTTTGGGCGTTTAACGCCCAAAACAGTTCTTACTAGCTTTTTCGCACCAGTAAGCTTCTTTTTGCTGTTCTTATCCTCTGAATCCTTCTGTAACTCTGTGAACTCAAGCAATTGCTAGTTTACCTTGAAGATAATTGACATATACCTGTAAAAATTAATTAATTAACAAATAAACTTTGTAAATGGCTAGGTTGCCTCCCAGCAAGCGCTTCTTTATTGTCTTTAGCTGGACTATTACTGAGCTTTAATCAAGTCTCAGTTTTGAGCATTCTTGCTCAAAATTGCCTTCAAGATAATGTTTGACTCTCTGTCCATTAACAATGAACTTTTTATTAGAATCATTATCCTGAAGCTCCACATATCCATATGGTGACACACTTGTAATCACATATGGACCTCTCCACCGGGACTTCAATTTTTCGGGGAATAATCTGAGCCTAGAATTAAACAGCAGAACTTTCTGCCCTGGCTCAAAGACTCTGGATGACAGCTTCTTGTCATGCCATCTTTTTGCTTTCTCTTTGTAAATTTTTGCATTCTCGAAAGCATTGAGTCTAAATTCCTTTAGCTCATTTAACTGGAGCAATCGTTTTTCTCCAGCTAACTTGGCATCAAGGTTTAGGAATCTGGTTGCCCAGTAGGCCTTATATTCCAGTTCCACTGGCAAGTGACAGGCTTTTCCATACACGAGCTGGTATGGAGAAGTTCCTATAGGAGTCTTGAATGCTATTCTGTATGCCCATAGAGCATCATCCAAGCTTCTTGCCCAATCCCTTCTACGGTTAATCACAGTTCGTTCCAAGATTCTTTTAAGTTCTATATTAGAGACTTCAGCTTGCCCATTTGTCTGTGAATGATATGGAGTGGCCACCATGTGGCTAACTCCATATCGAACCAAAGCAGAGTAAAGCTACTTATTGCAGAAATGAGTGCCCCCATCACTGATTAGTACTCTAGGGATACCAAATCTGCTGAAGATGTGTTTTTGGAGGAATTTCAGCACTATCTTAGTATCATTAGTGGGTGTTGCAATAGCTTCCACCCATTTGGATACATAATTCACTGCCACCAGAATATAAGTGTTTGAGTATGATGGTGGGAAAGGCCCCATGAAGTCAATACCCCATACATCAAACAACTCAATCTCCAAGATCCCTTGTTGAGGCATGGCATAACTGTGAGGCAGGTTGCCAGATCTTTGGCAACTGTCACAATTAAGTACAAACACTCGGGAGTCTTTATAGAGAGTAGGCCAGTAGAAGCCACATTGGAGGACTCTTGTGGCTGTTCGCTCACTTCCAAAATGTCCTCCATACTGTGATCCATGGCAGTGCCAGAGGATTTTCTGTGCTTCTTCTTTAGGCACACATCTACGAATTACTCCGTCTGCACATCTCTTGAAGAGATATGGTTCATCCCAAAGATAGTACTTTGCATCCGTGATCAACTTCTTTGATTGCTGCCTACTGTATTCTTTGGGTATGAACCTCACTGCCTTGTAGTTTGTAATGTCTGCAAACCATGGCACTTCCTGGATGGCAAAGAGTTGCTCATCCGAAAAGTTTTCAGAGATCTCAGTAAGAGGGAGGGACGTCCCTTCTACTTGTTCTATTCGGGACAGGTGATCTGCTACTTGATTCTCTATCCCTTTTCTGTCTCTTATTTCTATATCAAACTCTTGCAGAAGCAACACCCATCTTATGAGTCTGGGTTTTGAATCCTGCTTTGTGAGTAGATATTTAAGAGCAGCATGGTCAGTGTACACAATCACTTTTGATCCTACTAAATAAGATCTGAACTTGTCAATGGCGTAAACCACTGCAAGTAACTCTTTTTCTGTGGTTGTGTAGTTCTTCAGTGCGTCATTTAGAACACGACTGGCATAATAAATAACGTGCAGAAGCTTGTCATGTCTTTGTCCCAACACTGCACTAATGGCATGGTCACTGGCATCACACATTAATTCAAATGGTAATGTCCAGTCTGGTGCAGAGATGACTGGTGCTGTGACCAGCTTAGCTTTAAGAATTTCAAATGCCCACAGACACTTTTTATCAAAGATAAATGGTGTGTCAGCAGCTGTAACACCCTAACTTTTAGCACGTCATGATCGTACCAAAAGTAAGGCGTTACGGACCTGGTTTCCTTTATTATAAATTTACTATTAAGCCTTTAGTTCGATATCGCGTTTCAGTTTTTAAGAAAATTTCAGAAAATTGATTTTAGTAATTAAAATCACATAACAAAAGATCTTCAAATAATAATAATCACATAATTATTAATAATAATAGATGCTATACAATTAAATTCAATATAAAACTCAAATACAATACTTATCCCTCTAGATAAAATAAAAACCCTGAAGCAACAAGGGCGAGGGAACTCTATAAAAACAACAGGAATCACAAATAAATCTACTAATCGTCTGCAGTTTCTTACTGAATTTCCGAACCTGTGTCACTGAATGGGTGGAAGATTTGGAGTGAGAACAAACCACACGTTCTGAGTACGGAATGGGAATGCCGTAAAAGTAATGAAATAAAGTGCAAATAATTAACTTTACTCAATAAAAAAATATTTTTATCAAACCCTTTAAAAATACTCTTGGTTCTACTTTAGATAATTAATTACCTCCTTTTAAAATCTCTTAACTCAAAACAAATCTTAAATATAAAACTAGTCACATTTTCTGTCTCTCAACCACATAGTTAATCTTCAGTCAAATGTCAACTCGTAATCACTTTAATACACTCACAAATAAATAGTGCAAGCAAGAGATTCAATTCAATGTACAAGCAAGTCACAACAAGACAAACAGTACAATCACAAAGTAATAAGACAAGCAAGCACAATCAAATGCAAATGTGCAAACAACATGATGCATGTCTATCCCTAACGCAGGCCATGAGCTCATGTGTCGATTGCCTACCCGCTCCCGACATTACCCAGGCACAAGTCCCAGGTATGGCTTTCTAGATGCATACAGTGTGTTTATAAGTCGTACGACCAGGCCGCATATATTGTGACTTTAAGTCGTACGGCTAGGCCGCATACAGTGTGACTTTCCAAATCAATAAGCATAATGCGTACACCTGAAAAACAGTTCTCAGTGTGTGGGCATCCCCACTTTACATTTGGCACTAAGGCCCATACAATGTCACATCTGCTCTCCTGTGGCAGACAATCTCTTTAAGTTAATATATTCTTTAAATCCTTGTTCTCTGCTCTCCTGTGGCAGAGATTCCTTTAATTATCTCTCTTTCCTTTACTTTTCGTTCTTCTTCTTTTCTTTAATTATCTCTCTTTCTTTTTTATAAACTCGAAATCAAACAATATTCTCAAATCAGATTTGCTTTTAAATAACACTTTAAATAAAGTCTTAGTTTATAAAAATTCGGCAGCATTTCCTCTAAAATTCGGACTATGCCACCCTTCTAGGTCCCTACCAAATCATTTTCAATTCTCCATTCGTTACCAATAAATCACCCAATGCTTTCTCAAACTCTTTCCAACAGTTTTAAATCCAAGTATTCCTTAATTTAGAAATATAAATCAAACCTTTTAATATAAAACCATTTTTTTATGTGTAAATATATAAACCTACTATTTTCTCAACATAGAAACATTTTTCAAAATAAGCTTATAAGTCAAATTTTCATATCAAAATTACCTTTTTATATATCTATATAAAAACTTGAACAGGACCTCCCTTAATATTCTAATTCACCACTCTTACGGGCTCCTTCATTCTCTCAACAATTCTCAAATCATTGCAACAGTACTTACTATTATCAAACAAATCTCAATCATCAATCAAGCTAAGAAATTAACATGACTAGAAATTCCAGCAACATTTACAGCCTCAATCCAAAATCAATTAATATCTCAGTTTAACAAACAACACCAATTAAACACCATTCACAACCACAATTCAACAAATTCACATCAATTAGTAATATTAGATTCTCGTAAATTATTTACAATTATTCAATAAGTTTTATAGGCACTCTTAAATTAAAAAAATTAACTTTAAAAACAAACCCCCTACCTTCGTATGAAATCAAAATCAACGATAGCTCTGGAAAAGCTTTTTGACCGAGTTGCTGAAGAAGAAAACGTCAGAAATCATCTGTACCTCCTAGAACTCCAATTGGCCGAACTCAAAGGGAAGAGGAATTACATCACCGTCAACTTCTACCGGACAAAAATAACGCCAATGTGTAGAATAGGAAGATACAAACATTTCTATCGGACTAGATTTTTAATTGGAGTTACGAATCTCAAAAAATCGAAACCAAAAGTTTTACGGTGCCATAGTTTTTCTCATTCTCTCTCACGGTTTTCTTTCTCTCTCGGTTCTTTCTTTTCTTTCTTAACGCTAAAAGGGAGAAATGAGATGCTGAAGATGATGATTAATGAAGATTAGGAGGCTTAGGTGTCGTTAGTTTTTATATATATATAAACAAATATGTGTCATGGAAGGAATATCATTGGTTTTATAATATACATGTATGCATGCATAAGCCATGTGTTGGCTTTTCTTAACTTTACTTTCTTAATGGCTTCGGTCATTAATAATAATAATAATAATAATAATAATAATAATAATAATAATAATAATAATAATAATAATAATAATAATTTATTTTTATTTTTTTAAAAAATATTTCATGTTAATAAAAATTATTTAAAAATTTTAATAGATTTTAGATTCAAAGTATTATAAAATTTAATTTAATTACTTTAAAAAAAATAATTTTCTTTAAATAAAATAATAAATTATGAATAACTACTTATTTAGTTTTTCAAAAACTCGGGGTGTTATATCCCACTCACCTTATAAAAATTTTCGTCCTCGAAAATTGATATAAGATGGAAGAGATTCATGCATTCTTTTTTTTTAAACATGTCAAAGAAAACAGAAAGATTTAACATGTTCAGTTTTTAAACATAAGGAAAATAATATTGCATGAAAATGATTGAAAAAGTGTAGTATGGTGCAGAGGTTTTATGAGAGCTTCAATGCAAGTTAAACTTAGAATTCGAAGACTTGCAATTTTAACAAATAAGCTCAAGTTCGAATAAAGAAATTCAAAATCCAAAAGAAAATGATTGACCATCACAGATAATGGTTACAAGAATTTGAAAAGATGAGTAGAATCGAAATCAAACATGAGTGCACAAAATAGAAAATCCGTCAGGAAGAGAGTTAAATTGTACCCTAAGAAAAAATCTGAGAAAAGAACTTGGACATGAATAATAAAAGAAAAGGTAGCAGAATAAGTTGAAGCAAATTCAAGCTGAATTACCAGGTTCACAAATATAGATAACCAAGGTTCATGACAATGCTTTTGAAGAATTAAAGATTGATTATTGTCCCAAATCTAGCTCAAGATCAAATGATACAAGATGCTTGAAGAAGAATATAAGCAATGCCAAGGATACAAGTTCAGAAAAGATCCATCTGCAAGCGATCTATTTCCTTTAGGCCATTTCAACAAAGAGAACAGTCTATTTTTCGTGATAACTGTATCCCGCAAAACTATCGTATTTGCTTGTCACATCTAGAAATTGCTCATGGCATAAACAAGCTCATGTTTAATCAAAGGAATACAAAACAAAGGTAGATACTGAGAATTATGCGTTGCATCGAAACAAACTCAAAATCAGATCGAAGGGTAAGGATTTATGAAGAAGTATACAAATAATGATAAAGGTGGATAATCAAATCTGGTTTTGAAAAGATTTAAAACAAGGGATGGAGGAGATGAAGAATAAATGAATAAACAGGAAAAGAAAAGATGACACCAAGTCATATAGCACGAATAAAGAGTAAACGAATCCAACCCTTAGAACGCAACTCCTAACGTTCCCAAACCTCGTGATTCGCATAACCTATTATTTCTATTTTGTCTATGATAATCTATTAGTGTTTCCATATACATGAATCATTAGTATTAAGTTGGCTGGACCTAATATCATGAGAGATGCAACAGTCGACTAACAGCATTAATCAATAGACAATCATGCATCTGAAACTCAAATTTTTGTCACTAGGACAAGTCCTACTGCATGATAGACACTCAGAGTATGCAGTGAAGCATAGTCAGTCCTTTCCCAAGGCTCTAACAAGAACGAACTGCTCTGATACCATAATGTAACACCCTAACTTTTAGGACGTCATGATCTTACCAAAAGTAAGGCGTTACGGACCTGGTTTCCTTTATTATAAATTTACTATTGAGCCTTTAGTTCGATATCGCGTTTCAGCTTTTAAGAAAATTTCAGAAAATTGATTTTAGTAATTAAAATCACATAACAAAAGATCTTCAAATAATAATAATCACATAATTATTAATAATAATAGATGCTATACAATTAAATTCAATATAAAACTCAAATACAATACCTATCCCTCTGGATAAAATAAAAACCCTGAAGCAACAAGGACGAGGGAACTCTATAAAAACAACAGGAATCACCAAGAAATCTACTAATCGTCTGCAGCTTCTTACTGAATCTCCGAACCTGTGTCACTGAAAGAGTGGAAGATTTGGGGTGAGAACAAACCACACGTTCTCAGTAGGGAATGGGAATGCCGTAAAAGTAATGAAATAAAGTGCAAATAATTAACTTTACTCAATAAAAATATATTTTTATCAAACCCTTTGAAAATACTCTTGGTTCTACTTTAGATAATTAATTACCTCCTTTTAAAATCTCTTAACTCAAAACAAATCTTAAATATAAAATTAGTCACATTTTCTGTCTCTCAGCCACATAGTTAATCCTCAGTCAAATGTCAACTCGTAATCACTTTAATACACTCACAAACAAATAGTGCAAGCAAGAGATTCAATTCAATGTACAAGCAAGTCACAACAAGACAAACAGTACAATCACAAAGTAATAAGACAAGCAAGCGCAATCAAATGCAAATGTGCAAACAACATGATGCATGTCTATCCCTAACGCAGGCCATGAGCTCATGTGTCGGTTGCCTACCCGCTCCCGACATTACCCAGGCACAAGTCCCAGGTATGGCTTTCCAGATACATACAGTGTGCTTATAAGTCGTACGGCCAGACCGCATACATTGTGACTTTAAGTCGTACGGCTAGGCCGCATACAGTGTGACTTTCCAAATCAATAGGCGTACTGCGTACACCTGGAAAATAGTTCTCAGTGTGTGGGCATCCCCACTTTACATTTGGGACTAAGGCCCATACAATGTCACATCTGCTCTCCTGTGGCAGACAATCTCTTTAAGTTAATATATTCTTTAAATCCTTGTTCTCTGCTCTCCTGTGGCAGAGATTCCTTTAATTATCTCTCTTTTCTTTACTTTTCGTTCTTCTTCTTTTCTTTCTTATCAAACCGAACTCAAAACATAACATAAAACAAAATCCATTCTCAAAAGACTGAGTTTAAAACATTAATCTTTTCGTAATAAATCAAAATCAAACAATATTCTCAAATCAGATTTGCTTTTAAATAACACTTTAAATAAAGTCTTAGTTTATAAAAATTCGGCAGCATTTCCTCTAAAATTCGGACTATGCCACCCTTCTAGGTCCCTACCAAATCATTTTTGTAAACCCCAGTTAAATTAGTAGATAATTAGTCAATAAATTAGTTTTTAATAAGGAGGATTATAAATGTAAATATTATACCAAATTAGGATAGAGCTCATCGAAACGAGAATTTTGACACCAATTTCAAAAAAATCGGTCCAAGATTGGACCGAACGGGTCGAACCGGTTGAACCGAACCCGAACCGGGCTACCGGTCCAACCGGACCCACACTTTAAATGAGCCCACGTTCCTTTCTTCTCCATTTTGGCTTCAGCGACATGAAAGCTCCAGGGAGAGAAAGCAACGCCGAAACCCTTGCGGCAAATTTCAATTCGCCGTAACTTCTCCGTCCGAGCTCCGATTGCCGCACCGTTTGCGGCCACGCGTCCACCGCGTCGAGCTCTACATTTCTATCGGAACAATTTCATAGGTAACTTGTTTAATCACTCTCAGCCTTCTCTTCTCCCAATTTTCGAATTTTAAGTGGGAATGTTGAATTTCCTTGATTTATGATGTTTTAGGATCCAATTAGCTTGAGGAAAACGTTTACTCTTGCTTATGTGAAGCTTGGGTAAGGTGAGAATACGATAATTTTATTTTAATTTCATTGAATTTGAGCTTTGAGTATTAAATTGGATATATATGTGTTATGAATGTGTATTAGGTTGTGAATAAATAATTGGAGCTTGAAATTGTGAATACTGGAACTTGGAGGAAGCGGATTAGTTGAAGTTTTAAGGGCTGTGTTCTTTTAGGAAAATTGTCTTGGAATAATACTTGGGAATCGGCTAAGGTATGGTTTAGGTTTCTTGCATTTAATATATAATGTTCTGTGAAAACTTAGGCTAGGTGACCATAGGATAAGTTGGAATGCGGGTGTATGTTTAATGTTTAGTAATTTTTCGATGAATATATTTGGTTGAAGTTTATTGGATAATTAGTTATTAATTTTGGATGGTGAATGTTATTATTGATGAACATGGTTAGTTTGGTGCTTGTTGATTAATTAATAATTTGGTGAATTGTTGATTTGAGGTATCTTGTGTTAGAAGCCTAGGATTAGTGAACTATGATCCTTAGTTGAATTTTTGGTTGTTGGATTTGAATATTGTATGAGTATAATTGTTGATCTGAGGTAGATTTATTGTGGTGACTGTTATGATGATGAGGAAGGGTGTGTTGAATTGAAAAGAAAGCAGGTTTGGACCCGAAAAGGGTGGCAAAGTCCGAGTTTTAGAGGAGGTGCTGCCAAAATTTTATAAAAATTAGAGATTTTGTTTATATGATTATCTAAAAAGATTTAGATTCAAAGATTATATGGTTTGAATTAGAGTTATTAAGAAAATAAGTATGTTTTAAGTTTGAAGTTTGATTCTTAGAAAAGAATGAATTATATTTTGAATTGGAACTATTGATGGACGAAATGAGAGGTGTGATATCGAAGGATAAGGATTGAATATGTTTAACGTATGATGATGAATGAGATGCAATTGAGAATGATGTGGATGTTAATGAATTATAATTGAATTATTTATATGGCTTATGAATTTGAATAATCTGAGATACGAGGTTCCCTGGATAAAGTGCCGTGGCTTGCCACCACGTGTACCAGGTAGAAAACTCGATACTCTGTTGACCCTACGACGTAAGTGTGACCGGGCACTATATAAATTCCCGGGAATGTTACCCCCATTGAGCAATATTGATTATTTGAGATAAAGCTATGCATAGACTCTTGGGGATGCACGTCGGGGGACAGTCTAAGGACAATTCAGACTTGTCGGGTTGGCTGGATAACCGACAGATGAGCCTCATCAGCCATAGGACAGGCATGCATCATATGCATACTATTTGAACTACTTGCTTGTGCATTAACTGGGTGTGCCTGAATGTATCTGCCATGCTAAATGTATATTTGTTACTTGCAGTACTTGTAACCTTCATGTGCTTGCTTTATCTGTTTGTTTGTTTGTGAAATCCTGATGGAGATGGAGGTTTGGAGGAATGGCAATATGAGATTTAGGTTTAAGATTAAGTTAAATCAGGTTTACATATTCTTAGAAAACCACCTTCTATGGCTTCTATTTAATACTTTAAGCTCTATAAACTGAGTGTCGGCGTTCTAGGATTGCCTCTGGCATTCCCAGGACCTTATATATTATGTGTGTGGCACCTTTACCATACTGAGAACCTCTGGTTCTCATTCCATACTATGTTGTTGTTTTTCAGATGCAGGTCGAGAGGCATCTCGTTAGGCGTCTGGACTCTTGAAGCGGAGTGGTTACTGGGTTATTTTGTTATGTTATGATGTATATATATGTACTTAGCTTTCTCTCCACATAACTTATTCTTTTTGATCCTCCTAGAGGTGTATGGAGAGGCAGAATTTTGTTTATGTACATTTGGGTTTTGGATATGTATATATATGTATATATGTATGTATATTCTCCGGCCAGTCTTGACTTCGCAGGCTGAGTCAGGAGCTTGTTATTTTGTATCTTTGACTCTCTGTTCTTGTTTTGGGTTTCTTTACACTTGACAGCTGTAGCTTTCTTAGCATGCAAGTTAACTCATTTCTCAAGTGTTGCGCTTTTATATTCGCGATTTTTATTTCCTCTATTCTTCAAGGCTCCTAGCATATTATAATTCTTCTGCTATTATAAATATACATTTTATTTTAGAGGTCGTAATACCACACCACCTCTGCTTTACGACTTAAGCGTAAAGCTTAGTGTGGTAGGGTGTTACATTATGGTATCAGAGCAGTTCGTTCCTATAGAGCCTGAAAGACGGACTGATTGTACTTCTGTGCATTCTCTGTATATGTGTTTATGTGCTATTAGGATATCTAACTGATATATATGGCATAAACGTTTGTGAGCATGCATTTGGAACTTAAAGCATTAGACCTGCGATATTGAGACTGATCAACTTAATATCACTTGTTTGGTGTATATAGGGACCAGATGTCAACTCGCGGACGCGGTGGCGGGCGAGGTAGAGGTAGGACAGGCACCGTTACTCCTGCCCCCATAGGGACTGATCCAGTAGACTTTATGGCTGCCCTGGGAAATATGGCTGCAGCTATGCAGGCGACAGCTGAGGCACTGGGTAATCAGATAAATCAGGGCTATCATGGAAATAATAATGATGAGGATGGTCCTATGACACTTGCTACATTTCTAAAAGTTCATCCTCCAACCTTCAGGGGAACCTCAAATCCCACTGATGCAGATAATTGGATTCAGGCTATGGAAAGGGCGTTACAGGCACAACAGGTTCCTGAAGAGCAATGGGTTGAATTTGGAACCTATCTGTTGCAAGGTGAAGCTCAGTATTGGTGGCAGGGGACACGACGTATCCTGCAGCCTGATGGTGCTGCGATTCCTTGGGAGGTTTTTCGGACAGAGTTCTATAAGAAATACTTTCCTAATTCAGTCAGAAATGCCAAGGAACTTGAATTAATGCAGTTAAAACAAGGACAGATGACTGTTGCTGAGTATACTAGTAAGTTTGAGGAGTTGTGTCGCTTTTCTCGTATCTGTCAAGGTGCGCCTGAAGATTTTTCTGAATGGAAGTGTATTAAATATGAAGGAGGTCTTCGGAGTGATATTCTGAGCTTCGTTGCCCCAATGGAGATCAGGGTGTTTTCTGAATTGGTGAATAAGTGTAGGGTGGCTGAGGATTGTGTGAGGAAGGCGGCAGCAGAGAAAGGAAGTTTGAGGGTGCCTTTTCAGAGACCTTCAGGAAGGAACTTTGCTCCGAGAGGTAGGAATTTCAAGCGTGGAGGCTCTATTCCGCAGCAGACTCAGGGTCAAGGTAATTACAGAAGGCTGAATACCAATGTTAATCAGGGAAGAAGATTTGGGAAGCAGCCACAGCAGGATCTGAATTGTCAGAGGTGCGGAAAGTATCATCCTGGAGTTCCGTGCAGACTAGGACTTGGAGTATGCTATTCCTGTGGACAGCCTGGGCATATAGCCAGTAATTGCCCAGAGAAGAAGAAGTATGAGACTGGTAGGGTGCAGCAGCCGGGGAGAGTATACACCACTTCTACCGTTGGTGCTGAGGGATCTGAGACACTGATTAGAGGTAATTGTGAAATGGCTGGTAAAATCTTAAATGCTTTATTTGATTCAGGAGCAAGTCATTCATTTATTGCATTTGAAAAGGCCCATGAATTAGGATTGAGAATGGTGGTTTTAGGTTATGATTTGAAAGTATATAATGCTACTCATGAAGCTATGGTGACTAGGATAGGATGTCCACAAGTTTCCTTTCGAGTACAACAGCGTGAATTTGTGCATGATTTGATTTGTTTGCCTATGACTGGTCTTGATCTCATTTTGGGATTGGATTGGTTATCCAAGAATCATGTTTTGCTTGATTGTTCTGAGAAGTTAGTACAGTTTATGCCGGAAGGGTCAGAAGCACCGGTTGTGGTGAATAGTTACTATTTGAATTCTATGATAGTAAACTGTTCAGGAACTGAATGTCAGGGTATTATGTTATTAACTGCGGGAGTATCAGGTGATGATCAGAGTTTAGAGCAGATTCCGGTTGTATGTGAATTTTCAGATGTGTTTCCGGATGATATTAATGAATTCCCACCTAACCGAGAGGTTGAATTTGCAATCGAGTTGGTACCTGGATCCGGTCCAATTTCGATTACTCCTTATAGGATGTCACCTTTAGAAATGGCTGAATTGAAAGCTCAGCTGGAAGATTTGTTGGGTAAGCATTTCATCCGACCAAGTGTTTCTCCGTGGGGAGCACCAGTGTTACTAATAAAGAAGAAGGATGGGAGTATGCGTTTGTGTGTCGACTATCGGCAGTTGAATAAGATCACTGTGAAGAACAAATATCCGTTGCCTAGAATCGATGATCTAATGGATCAGTTACAGGGAGCCGGTGTGTTTTCTAAGATTGATCTGCGATCCGGATATCATCAGATAAGGGTTAGAGATGAGGATATTCCGAAGACTGCTTTCAGGACGCGTTATGGTCATTATGAATATACAGTAATGTCTTTTGGGTTAACTAATGCCCCGGCAGTATTTATGGATTATATGAACAGGATTTTCCGACCGTATCTGGACAAGTTTGTCATTGTCTTCATTGATGACATTCTTGTTTATTCTAAGTCTGAAGAGGAACATGCTGAACACTTAAGAACTGTGCTGCAAATTCTGAGAGACAGGAAGTTATATGCTAAGTTATCTAAATGTGAGTTCTGGAAGAGTGAGGTGAAGTTTCTCGGCCACGTGGTGAGTAAGCAGGGAATAGCTGTGGATCCTGCTAAGGTAGAAGCAGTGATGAATTGGGAGCGACCAACTTCAGTGATAGAGATAAGGAGTTTCCTAGGTTTGGCGGGGTATTATCGTAGATTCATTAAGGGATTTTCACAGCTCGCCTTACCTTTAACTAAATTGACTAGGAAGGATACGTCTTTTGTCTGGACTCCAGAATGTGAAGAGAGCTTCCAAGCATTAAAGCACAGGTTGACTACTGCACCTGTATTGGTGTTACCTGAACTAAGTGAACCATTTGAAGTGTACTGTGATGCATCTCTGAAAGGTTTGGGGTGTGTTCTAATGCAGCACCAGAATGTTGTAGCATACGCCTCACGGCAATTAAGGCCGCATGAGATGAACTATCCGACACATGATTTAGAACTTGCTGCTGTTGTGTTTGCTTTAAAGATCTGGAGGCACTACCTCTATGGCGTTAGGTTTCATGTTTTCTCAGACCATAAGAGTTTGAAGTATCTTTTTGAGCAGAAAGAGTTGAATATGCGTCAGAGGAGATGGATGGAGCTTCTGAAAGATTATGATTTTGAATTGAATTATCATCCAGGAAAAGCGAATGTTGTAGCGGACGCCTTGAGTCGGAAATCTTTATATGCAGCTTGGATGATGCTACAGGAGGAAGAGTTACTGAAGGCATTTCAAGGTTTGAATTTAGGAATTAGAGAAGAATCTGGAATTTTGTGTTTGAGTCAGTTGCAGATTTCAAGTGACTTTAAATCAGAACTTCTGAAGGCTCATCAAGACAGTGAAGCATTACGTAAAGTATTACCGGCAGTTGAACAGGGAAAACAGTGGAGAGTGTCAGAAGGCCAGGATGGTTTATGGAGGTTCAAGAACCGGATTATTGTGCCTAATGTTGGAGACCTGCGACAAAGTATCTTGAAGGAAGCTCATAAGAGTGGGTTCTCAATTCATCCAGGGAGTACTAAAATGTATCAGGATCTGAAAGCAATGTTCTGGTGGCCAGGGATGAAGAATGATGTGGCATTGCATGTATCTAAATGTTTAACGTGTCAGAAGGTTAAGATTGAGCATCAGAGACCATCAGGAACCCTTCAGCCTTTGGAGATTCCACAGTGGAAATGGGAGAGTATCGCAATGGATTTTGTGATAGGTTTGCCTAAAACCCGATCTGGTTGTGACGCTATTTGGGTGGTTGTGGATCGACTAACAAAATCAGCTCACTTTCTTTCTATCCGAATAAGTTGCACAATGGAGGAATTGGCTCGAATGTATATTAAAGAGATTGTCAGGTTGTATGGCGTGCCTTCTACTATCATATCTGATAGAGATCCTCGTTTCACATCAAGGTTCTGGGGAGCTTTTCAGCGTGTATTTGGGACTCAATTAAGCTTGAGTACTGCATATCACCCTCAGACAGATGGTCAGTCAGAGAGAACTATTCAGACCTTGGAGGATATGCTAAGGGCTTGTGTTTTGGACCAGCCAGCGAGCTGGGATCGGTATATGCCATTAATAGAATTTGCTTATAATAATAGCTATCATGCGAGCATTGGAATGGCTCCATATGAGGCTCTGTATGGCAGAAAATGTCAATCTCCATTGTGTTGGTATGAAACTGGAGAAAGAAGTTTGTTAGGGCCTGAGATGATAGCTGAAACTACTGAACAGATAAAGAAGATTCGTAGTCGAATGCTTATAGCCCAAAGCCGCCAGAAGAGCTATGCTGATCAAAGGCGAAAGCCTTTGGAATTCGAAGAAGGAGAACATGTCTTTCTGAAAGTTACACCAACCACTGGAGTAGGAAGATCTATTAAGACTAAGAAACTAAATCCCCGTTATATTGGACCATTTGAGATTCTGAAGAGGATTGGACCAGTGGCTTATAGAATTGCCTTACCGCCGTACCTTTCGAATTTGCACGATGTATTTCATGTATCACAGCTTCGGAAGTATACTCCTGATGCAAGTCATGTTCTAGAACCAGAACCAATCCAAGTGAGAGAAGATCTAACACTTCCAGTAATTCCGGTAAGAATTGATGACACTAGTGTTAAACGATTACGAGGAAGAGAAGTATCATTGGTAAAAGTAGCTTGGAGTCAAGCTGGTATTGAAGAACACACATGGGAACTCAAATCAGATATGCAAAAAGACTATCCACATCTCTTTTCAGGTAACTAGATTTGAATTTTGAGGGCAAAATTCTTTATTAGGTGGGTAGGATGTAAACCCCGGTTAAATTAGTAGATAATTAGTCAATAAATTAGTTTTTAATAAGAAGGATTATAAATGTAAATATTATACCAAATTAGGATAGAGCTCATCGAAACGAGAATTTTGACACCAATTTCAAAAAAATCGGTCCAAAATTGGACCGAACGGGTCGAACCGGTTGAACCGAACCCGAACCGGGCTACCGGTCCAACCGGACCCACACTTTAAATGAGCCCACGTTCCTTTCTTCTCCATTTTGGCTTCAGCGACATGAAAGCTCCAGGGAGAGAAAGCAACGCCGAAACCCTTGCGGCAAATTTCAATTCGCCGTAACTTCTCCGTCCGAGCTCCGATTGCCGCTCCGTTTGCGGCCACGCGTCCACCGCGTCGAGCTCTACATTTCTATCGGAACAATTTCATAGGTAACTTGTTTAATCACTCTCAGCCTTCTCTTCTCCCAATTTTCGAATTTTAAGTGGGAATGTTGAATTTCCTTGATTTATGATGTTTTAGGATCCAATTAGCTTGAGGAAAACGTTTACTCTTGCTTATGTGAAGCTTGGGTAAGGTGAGAATACGATAATTTTATTTTAATTTCATTGAATTTGAGCTTTGAGTATTAAATTGGATATATATGTGTTATGAATGTGTATTAGGTTGTGAATAAATAATTGGAGCTTGAAATTGTGAATACTGGAACTTGGAGGAAGCGGATTAGTTGAAGTTTTAAGGGCTGTGTTCTTTTAGGAAAATTGTCTTGGAATAATACTTGGGAATCGGCTAAGGTATGGTTTAGGTTTCTTGCATTTAATATATAATGTTCTGTGAAAACTTAGGCTAGGTGACCATAGGATAAGTTGGAATGCGGGTGTATGTTTAATGTTTAGTAATTTTTCGATGAATATATTTGGTTGAAGTTTATTGGATAATTAGTTATTAATTTTGGATGGTGAATGTTATTATTGATGAACATGGTTAGTTTGGTGCTTGTTGATTAATTAATAATTTGGTGAATTGTTGATTTGAGGTATCTTGTGTTAGAAGCCTAGGATTAGTGAACTATGATCCTTAGTTGAATTTTTGGTTGTTGGATTTGAATATTGTATGAGTATAATTGTTGATCTGAGGTAGATTTATTGTGGTGACTGTTATGATGATGAGGAAGGGTGTGTTGAATTGAAAAGAAAGCAGGTTTGGACCCGAAAAGGGTGGCAAAGTCCGAGTTTTAGAGGAGGTGCTGCCAAAATTTTATAAAAATTAGAGATTTTGTTTATATGATTATCTAAAAAGATTTAGATTCAAAGATTATATGGTTTGAATTAGAGTTATTAAGAAAATAAGTATGTTTTAAGTTTGAAGTTTGATTCTTAGAAAAGAATGAATTATATTTTGAATTGGAACTATTGATGGACGAAATGAGAGGTGTGATATCGAAGGATAAGGATTGAATATGTTTAACGTATGATGATGAATGAGATGCAATTGAGAATGATGTGGATGTTAATGAATTATAATTGAATTATTTATATGGCTTATGAATTTGAATAATCTGAGATACGAGGTTCCCTGGATAAAGTGCCGTGGCTTGCCACCACGTGTACCAGGTAGAAAACTCGATACTCTGTTGACCCTACGACGTAAGTGTGACCGGGCACTATATAAATTCCCGGGAATGTTACCCCCATTGAGCAATATTGATTATTTGAGATAAAGCTATGCATAGACTCTTGGGGATGCACGTCGGGGGACAGTCTAAGGACAATTCAGACTTGTCGGGTTGGCTGGATAACCGACAGATGAGCCTCATCAGCCATAGGACAGGCATGCATCATATGCATACTATTTGAACTACTTGCTTGTGCATTAACTGGGTGTGCCTGAATGTATCTGCCATGCTAAATGTATATTTGTTACTTGCAGTACTTGTAACCTTCATGTGCTTGCTTTATCTGTTTGTTTGTTTGTGAAATCCTGATGGAGATGGAGGTTTGGAGGAATGGCAATATGAGATTTAGGTTTAAGATTAAGTTAAATCAGGTTTACATATTCTTAGAAAACCACCTTATATGGCTTCTATTTAATACTTTAAGCTCTATAAACTGAGTGTCGGCGTTCTAGGATTGCCTCTGGCATTCCCAGGACCTTATATATTATGTGTGTGGCACCTTTACCATACTGAGAACCTCTGGTTCTCATTCCATACTATGTTGTTGTTTTTCAGATGCAGGTCGAGAGGCATCTCGTTAGGCGTCTGGACTCTTGAAGCGGAGTGGTTACTGGGTTATTTTGTTATGTTATGATGTATATATATGTACTTAGCTTTCTCTCCACATAACTTATTCTTTTTGATCCTCCTAGAGGTGTATGGAGAGGCAGAATTTTGTTTATGTACATTTGGGTTTTGGATATGTATATATATGTATATATGTATGTATATTCTCCGGCCAGTCTTGACTTCGCAGGCTGAGTCAGGAGCTTGTTATTTTGTATCTTTGACTCTCTGTTCTTGTTTTGGGTTTCTTTACACTTGACAGCTGTAGCTTTCTTAGCATGCAAGTTAACTCATTTCTCGAGTGTTGCGCTTTTATATTCGCGATTTTTATTTCCTCTATTCTTCAAGGCTCCTAGCATATTATAATTCTTCTGCTATTATAAATATACATTTTATTTTAGAGGTCGTAATACCACACCACCTCTGCTTTACGACTTAAGCGTAAAGCTTAGTGTGGTAGGGTGTTACAATTTTCAATTCTCCATTCGTTACTAATAAATCACCCAACGCTTTCTCAATCTCTTTCCAACAATTTTAAATGCAAGTATTCCTTACTTTAGAAATATAAATCAAACCTTTTAATATAAAATTATTTTTTTATATGTGTAAATATATAAACCTACTATTTTCTCAACATAGAAACATTTCTCAAAATAAGCTTATAAGTCAAATTTTCAAATCAAAATCACCTTTTTGTATATCTTTATAAAAACTTGAACAGGACCTCCCTTAATATTCTAATTCACCACTCTTACGGGCTCCTTCATTCTCTCAACAATTCTCAAATCATTGCAACAGTACTTACTATTATCAAACAAATCTCAATCATCAATCAAGCTAAGAAATTAACATGACTAGAAATTCCAGCAACATTTACAGCCTCAATCCAAAATCAATTAATATCTCAGTTTAACAAACAACACCAATTAAACACCATTCACAATCACAATTCAACAAATTCACATCAATTAGTAATATTAGATACTCGTAAATTATTTGCAATTATTCAATAAGTTTTATAGGCACTCTTAAATTAAAAAAATTAACTTTAAAAACAAACCCCCTACCTTCGTATGAAATCAAAATCAACGATAGCTTTGGAGAAGCTTTCTGACCGAGTTGCTGAAGAAGAAAACGTCAGAAATCATCTGTACCTTCTAAAACTCCAATTGACCGAACTTAAGGGAAAGAGGAATTACATCACCGTCAACTTCTACCGGACAAAAATAACACCAATGTGTAGAGGAGAAAGATACGAATATTTCTACCGAACTGAATTTTTAATTGGAGTTACGAATCTCAAGAAATCGAAACCAGAAGTTTTACGGTGCCATAGTTTCTCTCATTCTCTCTCACGGTTTTCTTTCTCTCTCGGTGCTTTCTTTTCTTTCTTAACGCTAAAAGGGAGAAATGAGATTCTGAAGATGATGATTAATGAAGATTAGGAAGCTTAGGTATCGTTAGTTTATATATATATATAAACAAATATGTGTCATAGAAGGAATATCATTGGTTTTATAATATACATGTATGCATGCATAAGCCATGTGTTGGCTTTTCTTAACTTTACTTTATTAATGGCTTCGGTCATTAATAATAATAATAATAATAATAATAATAATAATAATAATAATAATAATAATAATAATAATAATAATAATAATAATAATTTATCTTTATTTTTTTAAAAAAAATATTTTATGTTAATAAAAATTATTTAAAAATTTTAATAGATTTTAAATTTAAAGTATTATAAAATTTAATTTAATTACTTTTAAAAGAATAATTTTCTTTAAATAAAATAATAAATTATAAATAACTACTTATTTAGTTTTTCAAAAACTCGGGGTGTTATAGCAGCTAGCAGATTACTCAGAGGTTTGGCGATTTTTGAAAAATCCTTTATAAACCTCCTATAAAATTCTGCATGCCCCAGAAAGCTTCTGATTGCCTTAACATTGGCAGGTGGTGGTAATTTTTCAATTACCTCTACCTTAGCTTGATCCACTTCTATTCCTTTGTTCAAAATTTTGTGCCCAAGGACAATTTCTTCAGTCACCATAAAGTGACATTTCTCCCAGTTTAAAACCAGGTTAGTCTCTTGGCACCTCTTTAGAACAAGTGCTAGATGGTCAAGACAGGAGCTGAATGAGTCTCCAAATACTGAAAAGTCATCCATGAAGACTTTCAGAAATTTTTCCACCATATCAGAGAAAATTGAGAGCATGCACCTTTGAAAGGTTGTAGGTGCATTGCACAAACCAAATGGCATCCTTCTGTATGCAAATACTTCAGATGGACATGTGAATGCAGTTTTCTCTTGATCCCAGGGATCTACTGCAATTTGATTATAACCTGAATATCCATCCAGGAAGCAGTAGTATTCATGACCTGCTAATCTTTCTAGCATCTGGTCTATGAAGGGTAAAGGAAAATGATCCTTTCTGGTAGCTATATTGAGCCTTCTATAATCAATACACATATGCCACCCTGTAACTGTTCTTGTAGGAACTAGTTAATTTTTTTCATTATGAATCACTGTCATGTCACCCTTCTTAGGGACGACTTGGACAGGACTTACCCAGGGACTATCAGAAATAGGATAAATAATCCCAGCCTCTAGTAATTTAGTGACCTCTTTCTGCACCACCTCCTTCATAGCTGGATTTAGCCGCCTCTGTGGTTGAACCACTGGCTTAGCGTCACCTTCCAATAGGATTTTGTGCATGCATCTGGCTGGGCTAATGCCCTTAAGATCACTAATGGACCACCCAAGGGCTGTCTTGTGTGTCCTTAGCACTTGAATTAGTGCTTCCTCTTCCTGTGGCTCTAAGGTAGAGCTTATGATCATAGGAAAGGTATCACCTTCTCCCAGAAATGCATATTTCAGGGATGGTGGTAATGGTTTGAGCTCGGGTTTAGGGGGTTTCTCCTCTTCCTAAGGGATTTTCAGAGGTTCTATTATTCTCTCTGATTCCTCCAGATTAGGCTAAACATCTTTAAAGATATCCTCTAGCTCTGATTCGAGACTCTCAGTCATATTGACCTCTTTTACCAAAGAGTCAATAATATCAATGCTCATGCAGTCATTTGGGGTGTCTGGATGTTGCATAGCTGGTGCACGAAATTGTGATCATCAATGGCGCCATCAACATGGTACGCTCAATTGCAATCTCAACCCTTTATCACAACTTCGCACAACTAACCAGCAAGTGTACTGGGTTGTCCAAGTAATAAACCTTACGCGAGTAAGGGTCGATCCCACGGAGATTGTTGGTATAAAGCAAGCTATGGTCATCTTGTAAATCTCAGTCAGGCGAATTCAAATTGTTATGGATGATTTATGAATAAAACATAAAATAAAGATAGAGATACTTATGTAATTCATTGGTGAGAATTTCAGATAAGCGTATGGAGATGCTTTGTCCCTTCTTTCTCTCTGCTTTCCTACTGTCTTCATCCAATCCTTCTTACTCCTTTCCATGGCAAGCTATATGTTGGGCATCACCGTTGTCAATGGCTACAGTCCCGTCCTCTCAGTGAAAATGTTCAACGCGCTCTGTCACAGCACGGCTATTCAGCTGTCGGTTCTCGATCATGTCGGAATAGAATCCAGTGATTCTTTTGCGTCTGTCACTAACGCCCCACAATCGCGAGTTTGAAGCTCGTCACAGTCATTCAATCCTTGAATCCTACTCAGAATACCACAGATAAGGTTTAGACTTTCCGGATTCCCAAGAATGCCGCCATCAATTCTAGTTTATACCACGAAGATTCTGATTAAGGAATCCAATAGATAAACATTCAAGCCTTGTTTGCTTGTAGAACGGAAGTGGTTGTCAGGCACGCGTTCATAAGTGAGAATGATGATGAGCGTCACATAATCATCACATTCATCATGTTCTTGGGTGCGAATGAATATCTTAGAACAAAAATAAGCTGAATGAATAGAAGAACAATAGTAATTGCATTAATACTCGAGGTACAGCAGAGCTCCACACCTTAATCTATGGTGTGTAGAAACTCCACCGTTGAAAATACACAAGTGATAATGGTGATCATTGGCTTCGGCCCCAGAGAGAGAACCAGAAGAACCAAGATGAAAATACAATAGCAAAAGGTCCTATTTGTAGAGAACTAGTAGCTTAGGGTTTACAAAGATGAGTAAATGACATAAAAATCCACTTCCGGGCCCACTTGGTGTGTGCTTGGGCTGAGCATTGAAGCTTTCATGTGTAGAGACTTTTCTTGGAGTTAAACGCCAGCTTTTGTGCCAGTTTGGGCGTTTAACTCCCATTCTTGTGCCAGTTCCGGCGTTAAACGCCAGAATTCTTGAGCTGACTTGGAACGCCTGTTTGGGCCATCAAATCTCGGGAAAAGCCCAGGATGTCTACTTTCCAACGCAATTGAGAGCGAGCCAATTGGGCTTCTGTAGCTCCAGAAAGTTTACTTCGAGTGCAGGGAGGTCAGAATCCAACAGCATCTGCAGTCCTTTTCAGCCTCTGAATCAGATTTTTGCTCAGGTCCCTCAATTTCAGCCAGAAAATACCTGAAATCACAGAAAAACACACAAACTCATAGTAAAATCCAGAAAAGTGAATTTTAACTAAAAACTAATAAAAATATAATAAAAACTAACTAAAACATACTAAAAACATACTAAAAACAATGCCAAAAAGCGTATAAATTATCCGTTCATCACAACACCAAACTTAAATTGTTGCTTGTCCCCAAGCAACTGAAAATCAAATAAGATAAAGAGAAGAAAATATGCAATGAATTCCAAAAACATCTGTGAAGATCAGTATTAATTAGATGAGCAGGGCTTTTAGCTTTTTGCCTCTGAACAGTTTTGGCATCTCACTTTATCCTTTGAAATTCAGAATAATTGGCTTCTATAGGAACTCAGAATCCAGATAGTGTTATTGATTCTCCTAGTTAAGTATGATGATTCTTGAACACAGCTACTTTATGAGTCTTGGCCGTGGCCCAAAGCACTCTGTCTTCCAGTATTACCACCGGATACATACATGCCACAGACACATAACTGGGTGAACCTTTTCAGATTGTGACTCAGCTTTGCTAGAGTCTCCAATTAGAGGTGTCCAGGGTTCTTAAGCACACTCTTTTTCCCTTGAATCACAACTTCATTATTTTTTTTTCTTTTTCTTTTTCCCCCTTTTTTTCATTTTTTTTTTCACTGCTTTTTCTTGCTTTAAGAATCATTTTTATGATTTTTCAGATCCTCAGTAACATGTCTCCTTTTTCATCATTCTTTCAAGAGCCAACATTCATGAACAAAAAATTCAAAAGACATATGCACTGTTTAAGCATACATTCAGAAGTCAAAGTATTGCCACCACATCAAAATAATTAATCTGTTATAAAATTCAAAATTCATGCAATTCTTCTCTTTTTCAATTAAGAACATTTTTCATTTAAGAAAGGTGATGGATTCATAGGACATTCATAACTTTAAGGCATAGACACTAAGACACTAATGATCATAAGACACAAACATAGATAAACATAAGCGTGAAAATTCGAAAAACAAAAAAATAAAGAACAAGGAGATTAAAGAATGGGTCCACCTTAGTGATGATGGCTTGTTCTTCCTCTTGAAGATCTTATGGAGTGCTTGAGCTCCTCAATGTCTCTTCCTTGCCTTTGTTGCTTCTCTCTCATGATTCTTTGATCTTCTCTAATTTCATGGAGGAGAATGGAATGTTCTTGGTGCTCCACCCTTAGTTGTCCCATGTTGGAACTCAATTCTCCTAGGGAGGTGTTGATTTGATCCCAGTAGTTTTATGGAGGAAAGTGCATCCCTTGAGGCATCTCAGGGATTTCATGATGAGTGAGATCTCTTGTTTGCTCCATCCTTTTCTTAGTGATGGGCTTGTCCTCATCAATGAGGATGTCTCCCTCTATGTCAATTCCAACTGAATAACAGAGGTGACAAATGAGATGAGGAAAGGCTAACCTTGCCAAGGTAGAGGACTTGGTCCAACCTTTGATCAAAGCTGACCCTTTTTGAGTTTGAAAGGGACCTCGGGGATCACCTTCTTCTTGGCCACAACTTTATAGAAGTGGTCTTGATGCACCCTTGAGATGAATCTCTCCATCTCCCATGACTCAGAGGTGGAAGCTTTTGCCTTCCCTTTCCTCTTTCTAGAGGTTTCTCCGGCCTTAGATGCCATAAATGGTTATGGAAAAACAAAAAGCAATGCTTTTACCACACCAAATATAGAAGGTTTGCTCGTCCTCGAGCAAAAGAAGAAAGAAAAAAGTAGAAGAAGAAGAAAATGGAGGAGATGGAGGGGGCTTTTATGGTTCGGCTGAGGGGGAGAAGTAGTGTTTAGGTTGTGTGAAAATGAAGGAGTGAAGAGGAGTTTATATAGGGGTAGAGAGGGGGTGTATGGGTCGGCCATTATGGGTGGGTTTAGGAGGGAAAGTGGTTTAAATTTGAATGGTAGGGTAGGTGGGGTTTTATGAAGGATGGATGTGAGTGGTGAAGAGAATAGTAGGATTTGATAGGTGAGGGGTTTTTGGGGAAGAGGTGTTGAGGTGATTGGTGAATGGGTGAAAAAGAGAGAGAGATTGTGGGGAACCTGTGGGGTCCACAGATCCTGAGGTGTCAAGGATAGTTTATCCCTGCATCAAGTGGCGAGCAAAATTGCTCTTTCTGCCAATCCTGGCGTTAAACGCCGGGCTGGTGCCCATTTCTGGCGTTTAACGCCAGCTTGATGCCCATTCCTGGCGTTAAACGCCAGTCTGGTGCCCTTTTCTGGCGTTAAATGCCCAGAATGGTGCCAGATTGGGCATTAAACGCCCAATTGCTGCCCTTACTGGCGTTTAAACGCCAGCAAGATTTTCCTCCAGGGTGTGCTATTTTTCTTTCTGTTTTTCATTCTGTTTTCGCTTTTTCAATTGATTTTGTGACTTCCCATGATCATCAACTAACCTATAGAAAACATAAAATAACAAAGGAAAATAGATAAATATAACATTGGGTTACCTCCCAACAAGCGCTTCTTTAATGTCAGTAGCTTGACAGTGGGCTCTTATGGAGCCTCACAGATGCTCAGAGCAATGTTGGAACCTCCCAACACCAAACTTAGAGTTTGACTGTGGGAACTCTGTTTGACTCTGTTTTGAGAGAAGCTCTTCATGCTTCCTCTCCATGGTTATAGAGGGATATCCTTGAGCCTTAAACACTACGGATTCTTCATTCACTTGAATGATCAATTCTCCTCTGTCCACATCAATCACAGCCTTTGCTGTGGCTAGGAAGGGTCTGCCAAGGATGATGGATTCATCCATGCACTTCCCAGTCTCTAGGACTATGAAATCAGCAGGGATGTAATGGTCTTCAACCTTTACCAGAACATCCTCTACAAGTCCATAAGCTTGTTTTCTTGAATTGTCTGCCATCTCTAGTGAGATTCTTGTAGCTTGCACCTCAAAGATCCCTAGCTTCTCCATTATAGAGAGAGGCATAAGGTTTATGCTTGACCCCAGGTCACACAGAGCCTTCTTAAAGGTCATGGTGCCTATGGTACAAGGTATCGAGAACTTTCCAGGGTCCTGTCTCTTTTGAGGTAATTTCTGCCTAGACAAGTCATCCAGTTCTTTGGTGAGCAAAGGGGGTTCATCCTCCCAAGTCTCATTACCAAATAACTTGTCATTTAGCTTCATGATTGCTCGAAGGTATTTAGCAACTTGCTCTTTAGTGACATCTTCATCCTCTTCAGAGGAAGATTACTCATCCGAGCTCATGAATGGCAGAAGTAAATCCAATGGAATCTCTATGGTCTCATTATGAGCCTTAGATTCCCATGGTTCCTCATTAGGGAACTCATTGGAGGCCAGTGGACGTCCATTGAAGTCTTCCTCAATGGCGTTCACTGCCTCTTCCTCCTCTCCAAGTTCGGCCATGTGGGTCATGTTAATGGCCTTGCATTCTCCTTTTGGATTCTCTTCTGTATTGCTTGGAAGAGTACTAGGAGGGAGTTCAGTAACTTTCTTACTCAGCTAACCCACTTGTGCCTCCAAGTTTCTAATGGAGGACCTAGTTTCAATCATAAAACTTTGAGTGGTTTTGATTAGATCAGAGACCATGGTTGCTAAGTCAGAGTGGCTCTGCTTAGAATTCTCTGTCTGTTGCTGAGAAGATGATGGAAAAGGCTTGCCATTGCTAAACCTGTTTCTTCCACCATTATTGTTGTTGAAACCTTGTTGAGGTCTCTGTTGATCCTTCCATGAGAGATTTGGATGATTTCTCCATGAAGGATTATAGGTGTTTCCATAGGGTTCTCCCATGTAATTCACCTCTTCCATTGAAGGGTTCTCAGGATCATAAGCTTCTTCTTCAGATGAAGTGTCCTTAGTACTGCCTGGTGCAGCTTGCATTCCAGACAGACTTTGAGAAATCATATTGACTTGCTGAGTCAATATTTTGTTCTGGGCCAATATGACATTCAGAGTATCAATTTCAAGAACTCCTTTCTTCTGATTCGTCCCATTGTTCACAGGATTCCTTTCAGAAATGTACATGAATTGGTTATTTGTAACCATTTCAATGAGTTCTTGAGCTTCTGCAGGCGTCTTCTTCAGATGAAGAGATCCTCCAGCAGAGCTGTCCAATGACATCTTGGACAGTTCAGACAGACCATCATAGAAGATACCTATGATGCTCTATTCAGAAAGCATGTCAGAGGGACACTTTCTGATCAATTGTTTGTATCTTTCCCAAGCTTCATAGAGGGATTCACCTTCCTTCTGTCTGAAGGTTTGGACTTCCACTCTAAGCTTACTCAATTTTTGAGGTGGAAAGAACTTTGCCAAGAAGGCATTGACTAGCTTTTCTCAAGAGTTCAGGCTTTCTTTAGGTTGTGAGTCCAACCATGTCCTAGCTCTGTCTCTTATAGCAAAAGGGAATAGCATAAGCCTGTAGACCTCAGGGTCAACCCCATTAGTCTTGACGGTGTCACAGATTTGTAAGAACTCAGCTAAAAACTGATGAGGATCTTCCAATGGAAGTCCATGGAACTTGCAATTCTGTTGCATTAGAGAAACTAATTGAGGCTTAAGCTCAAAGTTGTTTGCTCCAATGGCAGGGATAGAGATGCTTCTCCCATAGAAGTCGGGAGTAGGTGCAGTAAAGTCACCCGGTACCTTCCTTGCATTGTTGACATTATTGTTGTTTTCAGCTGCCATGGGTTTTTCTTCTTTGAAGATTTCTGTTAGGTCCTCTACAGAGAGTTGTGCTTTAGCTTCTCTTAGCTTTCGCTTCAAGGTCCTTTCAGGTTCAAGGTCAGCCTCAACAAGAATGCTTTTGTCTTTGCTCCTGCTCATATGAAAGAGAAGAGAACAAGAAAATATGGAATCCTCTATGTCACAGTATAGAGATTCCTTGAGGTGTCAGAGGAAAAGAAAAATAGAAGGAAGAGGTAGAATAATTCGAACTTATCAAGAAAGATAGAGTTCGAATTGTGCATTGAGGAGGAGTGTTAGTCCATAAATAGAAGGATGTGAAAAGAGGGGAAGAAATTTTAGAAAATTAAAGTGAATTAATTAAAAGAAATTTTGAAAAAAAAAATAGTAATTGATTTTCAAAAATTAAGACTGGGAAAGAAGTTAAGTGATTTTTGAAAAAGATTTTGAAATTAGAAATCAAAAAGATATGATTGAAAACTATTTTGAAAAAAATGTGATTAAGAGATATGATTGAAAAGATATAGTTTTAAAAAGATATGATTGAGAAGATGTGATTTGAAAAACAATTTAAAAAGATTTGATTTTGAAAAATTGATGACCTGCCTAACAAGAAAGATATGATTCAGACATTAAACCTTTCTCAACAGAAAAGGCAACATACTTGAAATGTTGAATCAAATCATCAATTGTTAGTAAGTATTTTTGAAGATGGAAAGAAATTGATTTTGAAAATATATGATTGAAAAGATATGATTTGAAAAAGATTTGATTTTGAAAAAATTTTGAAAACTTAAAAAAAATTTGAATTAAAAACAAAATCTTCCCTCTTGTGCCATCCTGGCGTTAAACGCCCAGAATGGTATACATTCTGGCGTTTAACCCCAAAACTCACCCCTTTTGGGCATTAAACGCCCAACCAGGCGCCCTGGCTGGCGTTTAAACGCCAGTTTTCCTTCTTCACTGGGCGTTTTGAACGCCCAGCTTTTTCTGTGTAATTTCTCTGCTGTATGTTCTGAATCTTCAATTCTCTGTATTATTGACTTGAAAAGACACAAATTAAAAATTTTTTGGATTTTTAATAATGAGGAATAGTCAAAATGCAACTAAAATCAAATAAACAATGCATGCAAGATACCAAACTTAGAAGTTTGTATACTATCGACACTAACAAAATGAGAATGCATATGAGAAACAACAAAACACTCAAGACAAGAGAATTTAAAGATCAGAACAAGGAAATCATCAAGAACAACTTAAAGATCAATTAAGACACATGAATGAATTCGAAAAATGCAAGAAGAAAAGAAACATGCAATTGACACCAAACTTAAAATGAGACACTAGACTCAACAAGAAACATAAAATATTTTTGGTTTTTATGATTTTGTAATTTTTTTAGATTTTTTTTTTGAAAATTGAGTGAAAAAGAAAATAAGGATATCAAAATTCTTAATGAGAATTCCAGGAATCATGCAATGTTAGTCTAAAGCTTTAGTCTAAAGAAATTAGACATGGCTAGCCAAGCTTCAGCAGGACATTACATTCAAGAGCTAAATTGATGAGAATCAATCAGCTTTGGTGATGATAAGAACATCACATTGAAACACTAGAATTCATTCTTAAGAACTCTGAAGAAAAATACCTAATCTAAGTAACAAGATAAACCGTCAGTTGTCCAAACTCAAACAATCCCCGGAAACGGCGCCAAAAACTTGGTGCACGAAATTGTGATCATCAATGGCACCATCAACATGGTACGCTCAATTGCAATCTCAACTCTTTATCACAACATCGCACAACTAACCAGCAAGTGTACTAGGTCGTCCAAGTAATAAACCTTACGTGAGTAAGGGTCGATCCCATAGAGATTGTTGGTATGAAGCAAGCTATGGTCATCTTGTAAATCTCAGTCAGGCGAATTCAAATGGTTATGGATGATTTATGAATAAAACATAAAATAAAGATAGAGATACTTATGTAATTCATTAGTGAGAATTTCAGATAAGCGTATGGAGATGCTTTGTCCTTTCCGTCTCTCTACTTTCCTACTGTCTTCATCCAATCCTTCTTACTCCTTTCCATGGCAAGCTGTATGTTGGGCATCACCGTTGTCAATGGCTACAGTCCCGTCCTCTCAGTGAAAATGTTCAACGCGCTCTGTCACAGCATGGCTATTCAGCTGTCGGTTCTCGATCATGTCGGAATAGAATCCAGTGATTCTTTTGCGTCTGTCACTAACGCCCCACAATCGTGAGTTTGAAGCTCGTCACAGTCATTCAAACCTTGAATCCTACTCGGAATACCACAGACAAGGTTTAGACTTTCAGGATTCTCAAGAATGCCGCCATCAATTCTAGCTTATACCACGAAGATTCTGATTAAGGAATCCAAGAGATAAACATTCAAGCCTTGTTTGCTTGTAGAACGGAAGTGGTTGTCAGGCACGCGGTCATAAGTGAGAATGATGATGAGCGTTACATAATCATCACATTCATCATGTTCTTGGGTGCGAATGAATATCTTAGAACAAGAATAAGCTGAATTGAATAGAAGAACAATAGTAATTGCATTAATACTCGAGGTACAGCAGAGCTCCACACCTTAATCTATGGTGTGTAGAAACTCCACCGTTGAAAATACATAAGTGATAATGGTGATCATTGGCTTCGGCCCCAGAGAGGGAACCAGAAGAACCAAGATGAAAATACAATAGCAAAAGGTCCTATTTATAGAGAACTAGTAGCTTAGGGTTTACAAAGATGAGTAAATGACATAAAAATCCACTTCCGGGCCCACTTGGTGTGTGCTTGTGCTGAGCATTGAAGCTTTCATGTGTAGAGACTTTTCTTGGAGTTAAACGCCAGCTTTTGTGCCAGTTTGGGCGTTTAACTCCCATTCTTGTGCCAGTTCCAGCGTTAAACGCCAGAATTCTTGAGCTGACTTGGAACGCCTGTTTGGGCCATCAAATCTCAGGCAAAGTATGGACTATTACATATTGCTGGAAAGCCCAGGATGTCTACTTTCTAACGCATTTGAGAGCACGCAATTGGGCTTCTGTAGCTCCAAAAAATCCACTTCGAGTGCAGGGAGGTCAGAATCCAACAGCATCTGCAGTCCTTTTCAGCCTCTAAATCAGATTTTTGCTCAGGTCCCTAAATTTCAGCCAGAAAATACATGAAATCACAGAAAAACACACAAACTCATAGTAAAGTCCAAAAAAGTGAATTTTAACTAAAAATTAATAAAAATATAATTAAAACTAACTAAAACATACTAAAAACATACTAAAAACAATGCCAAAAAGCGTATAAATTATCCGCTCATCAATAGCTTTGACAACATTCAACTTGAACTCATCCTCATTGACTCTCAGTGTTTCTTCCCCTTTTTGAACGTCAATAAGGGTTCGGCCAGTTGCTAGGAAAGGTCTTCCTAGAATGAGAGTTGCACTCTTGTGCTCCTCAATTATGCCTGATGGGTATTTAATGGAGCCATCAGCATTTTGGAGACATATCCGGGTTGGTTTGACTTCTTCAGTCAAACCAAGCTTTCTGATAGTAGATGCAGGTATTAGGTTGTTACTTGCCCCAAGGTCACATAGAGCTTGCTTGGTACAAGTACCCTCTAATGTGCATGGTATCATAAAGCTTCCGGGATCTTTAAGCTTTTTTGGGAAGCTTTTTAGAATGACTACACTGCATTCTTTAGTGAGGAAAACTTTTTCAGTTTCTCTCCAGTCCTTCTTATGACTTAAGATTTCTTTCATAAACTTAGCATAAGAGGGTATTTGCTCAAGTGCCTCTGCAAACGGAATCTTTATTTCAAGAGTCCTGAGATAGTCTGCAAAGCGGGCAAATTGCTTATCCTGTTTCGCTTGGTGGAGTTTCTGAGGATAAGGCATTTTGGCTTTGTATTCCTCAACCTTAGTTACTGCAGTTTTATTACCTACAGATGTGGGTTGAGAAGCCTTTTTAGAGGGGTTACTATCAGTACTTGTATGTGTGTGATCTCCCACTGGCGTTTGAATGCCAGGGGTGGAAGCTGGAGTGGCGTTAGACGCCAACTCCTCACCTGTTTCTGGCGTCTGAACGCCAGAACTGTGCTTCCTTTGGGAGTTCAACGCCAATTCCTTGCTTGTTTCTGGCGTTGAACGCCAGGATTGAGCATGGTTTGGGCGTTCAACGCCAGCTTTCCACCCATTTTCTGGCGTTTGAGCGCCAGAATTATTCCTCTCTGGGCTCTTACTATCCTCAGATGGATTTTGGGTAGTTTTCTCATTTCTTGGCTTCCTGCTATCTTGAAGTGAGGTATTTAATATTTTTCCACTTCTTAATTGAACTGCTTGGCACTCTTCTATTATTTGTTTTGATAACTGCTGTTTTGTTTGCTTCAACTGGACTTCCATATTCATATTAGCCATTCTTGTTTCTTGTAATATCTCCTTGAATTCGGCTGACTGTTTTGTTAGAAAATCTAATTGCTGATTGAATTCAGTAGCTTGATCTGCAGGACTGAGTTCAGCAGTTACTGTTTTAGCCTCTTCGTTGATGGAAGGTTCACTGCTTAGGTACAGATGCTGATTTCTGGAAACTGTATCAATAAGCTCTTGAGCTTCTTCAATTGTCTTTCTCATGTGTATAGATCCACCAGATGAGTGGTCTAGAGAAATCTGAGCTTTCTCTGTAAGCCCATAATAAAATATGTCTAACTGCACCCACTCTGAAAACATTTCAGAGGGACATTTTCTTAGCATCTCTCTGTATCTCTCCCATGCATCATAAAGGGATTCATTATCTCCTTGTTTGAAGCCTTGGATGCTCAGCCTTAGCTGTGTCATCCGTTTTGGAGAAAAATAGTGATTCAGAAATTTTTCTGACAGCTGTTTCTATGTCTTTATGATGTCCTTAGGTTGGTTATTTAACCACCTCTTAGCTTGGTCTTTTACAGCAAATAGAAATAGTAACAATCTGTAGACATCCTGATCTACTTCCTTATCATGTACTGTGTCAGCAATTTGTAAAAACTGTGCCAGAAACTCTGTAGGTTCTTCCCGTGGAAGACCGGAATACTGAGCACTTTGCTGCACCATGATAATGAGCTGAGGGTTCAACTCAAAACTACTAACTCCAATGGAGGATATACAGATACTACTCCCGTATGAAGCAGTAGTGGGGTTAGCATATGACCCCAGAGTCTTTCTGGACTGTTCATTTCCACTTAAGTCCATAATGGAGAAAGGGGGATGATGTGAATTTATTTTATTTATTTTATTATATATAAAAATTTTGAAATAATAAAATAAAATAAAATAAAATAAAGACGACAATAAAATTAAAAATAAATAAAAATAAAAATAAAATAAAAAAGGAATTAAAAAATATTTTATGAAGATTTTCGAAAAAGTGAGGAGAGAGAAAGTGGTTGGGATATTTTCGAAAAAGATATAAATTTTTTTTAAGAGGATAAGATTTTGAAAATTTTTGAAATTGAAATCTGAATTTTTATAGAAAATTTCAAAAAATTTGCTTGAAAATAGTTTGAGAAGATAATAATTTTTTTTTTAATTTTGAATTTTATGATGAAAGAGAAAAACACACAAAAGACATAAGACGTAAAATTTTTAGATCTAATGCTCCTTGTTTTTGAAAATTTTGGAGGGAAAACACCAAGGAACACCAAACTTAAAAATTTTAAGATCAAAACACAAAGAAGACTCAAGAACACCTTGAAGACTCACAAGAACAACAAGAACAAAAGATAGAACACCAAACTTAAAATTTTTAGAAGACCACAATAAAATTTTCGAAAATTTAAAGAAAGATTAACAAGAAAACACCAAACTTAAAGTTTGGCACAAGATTTAATCAAAGAAAATTATTTTTAAAAAAGTTTTAAAAAGAAGATACCCAATTGCCAAGAACATAAGCCAACGCTCTAGCCAACTGAGCTATAAATGTAACGCGTTTTAATATTGTATATAAAAAATATATTTTTGAAAACTAATATTTTGAAAAAGCACAAGGAACACACGAAAAATACACAAAATAGGAAAAATCAAAGATCAAACAAGAAAATTTGACAAGAACAATTTGAAGATCAAGGAAAAATAAAGAACACAAATTCGAAAATTTAAAGGAAAATATAAAATATGCAATTGACACTAAACTTAAAATATAAAACTAAACTCACATAAAAATTAAAAATTAATAAGGAAAAATAATATTTTTGAAAAAAAATCTTTGAAAAGAAAATAAAGGACTCAGATTTAATGACTCTATAGCAACAAAAATAAATTATTCCTAATCTAAACAACAAAATAAACCTTTAGTTGTTCAAACTCGAACAATCCCCAGCAACGGCGCCAAAAACTTGGTGCACGAAATTGCAATCACACCTTTGCAATCCGCACAACTAACCAGCAAGTGCACTGGGTCATCCAAGTAATACCTTACGTGAGTAAGGGTCGATCCCACGGAGATTATTGGTATGAAGCGAGCTATGGTTATCTTATTAATCTTAGTCAGGATGCCAATAAGGTTCTTTGAATTTAATTGTAAAAAGTGAAAGTGTTTGGAATAAGTAATTGTTACTCAATAATGGAGAATATGTTGGAGTTTTGGAGATGCTTTGTCCTCTAAATTTCAGCTTTTCTCTTGTCCTCCTCTTCACACACGCAAGGCTCCTTCCATGGAAAACTGTATGTAGGGCGTCACTGTTGTCAATGGCTACTTCCCATCCTCTCAGTGAAAATGGTCCAAATGCTCTGTCACAGCACGACTAATCATCTGTTGGTTCTCGATCATGTCGGATTAGGATCCATTGATCCTTTTGCGTCTGTCACTACGCCCAACAATCACGAGTTTAAAGCTCGTCACAGCCATTCAATCATTGAATCCTACTCGGAATAACACAGACAAGGTTTAGACTTTCTGGATTCTCATGAATGTCGCCATAAATTCTAGCTTATACCACGAAGATTCTGATTAAGAAATCTAAGAGATACTCATTCAATCTTATGTAGAACGGAGGTGGTTGTTAGGCACACGTTCATAGATTGAGGAAGGTGATGAGTGTCACGGATCATCACCTTCTTCATAGTGAAGCGCGAATGAACATCTTAGATAGGAACAAGCATGTTTGAATAGAAAACAGAAATAATTGCATTAATTCATCGAGACACTGCAGAGCTCCTCACCCCCAACAATGGAGTTTAGAGACTCATGCCGTCAAAGAATATAAAAATTTAGATCTAAAAATGTCATGAGATATAAAATAAGTCTCTAAAAGTTGTTTAAATACTAAACTAGTAACCTAGGTTTACAGAAAATGAGTAAACTAAGATGCATAGTGCAGAAATTCACTTCTGGGGCCCACTTGGTGTGTGCTGGGGCTGAGACTTAAGTTTTTCACGTGACTGGGCTATTTTTGGAGTTGAACGCCAGGTTGTAACCTGTTTCTGGCGTTGAACTCTAACTTGCAACATGTTTCTGGCGCTGAACGCCAGACTGCAATATGGAACTGGCGTTCAATGCCAGTTTATGTCATCTATCTTCGCGCAAAGTATGGACTATTATATATTGCTTGAAAGCCCTGGATGTCTAATTTCCAACCCAATTGAGAACGCGCCAATTAGATTCCTGTAGCCCCAAAAAATCTATTCCGAGTGCAGGGAGGTTAGAATCCAACAGCATCAGCAGTCCTTTTTCAGCCTAAATCAGATTTTTGCTCAGCTCCCTCAATTTCAGTCAGAAAATACCTAAAATCACAGAAAAACACACAAACTCATAGTAAAGTCCAGAAATATGATTTTTGCTTAAAAACTAATAAAATTCTATTAAAATCTAACTAAAACATACTAAAATCTACATGAAATTATCCCCAAAAAGCGTATAAAATATCCGCTCATCAGGAACCATATTCGGAGTTCACTCTGAGTAACGTCGGATTGTGGGTAGACAACCGACTCATGAGTTCATGGCTTGCACTAGGAAAAGGCATGCACCATGAATTATTTGCACATTTGCATTTGATTGTGTTTGATTATCTTGTTTCTCTGTGATTGTGATGTTTGTCTTATTGAAAATTATTTGTGTGTTGATCTATTTCTTGTACTATTAGTTGGAGTATTGAGGTGACTGAGAACTGAGGTTGTGATTGAGATTTGTTTTATGTTCGAAAAGTTAAAGAAGGTAATTAATTATATGAAGTAAAAGTAAAAAGTATTTCCAAAGGTTTAACAAAATAGTTTTATTGAGTAAGTTAACTATTTGTATTATATCCATTACTTTTATGGCATTCCTATTCCCTACTGAAAATATATGGTTTGTTCTCACCCCCAAAATCTTTCACCCTTTCAGTGACACAGGTTCGAAGACTCAATTTGAAGCTGCGGGCGATTATTAGTCTTATTTGAATTAAGTTTATGTGTTGAATTGCTTTCATAAAATTCCCTCGCTTTTGATATTTAAGATTTTATTTTATACAGAGGGATAGAAATTGTATCTGAGTTTTCTTTGAATTCTTTCGTATAATATTTATTAATATTAATAATTATGTGATTATTATTACTTGGTGTTCTTTGATATATGATTTTAATTAATAGAAACAAAATTTTCCAGCATTTTCTTAAAAAATTGAAACGCGGTATCGAACTAAAGGCTCAATATTAAATAGTAAATAAGGAAAAACGGGTAGTAACACCTCACTTTTGGTACGATCATGACGTGCTAAAATTAGGATGTTACATACACAACCCTAATACACATATATCATACATACATACTCAAAATTCAATATTTAGCATATTAAATTCAAGAATTGGCTAGGGTTAGTGATCCTCACTGCACCCATAGACCAAGAAAGTCAAAATCAACAAATTCTCAACTTGGATACTCACAATTTTTGAAATTTAAGGGATAGAGAAACTGGGATGATAGAGTGGCTTACCTATGAAATTGTTCCGATAGATTTGTAGAGCTTGACACGGTGGTCGCGTGGCCACAAACAATGCGACGATCAGAGTTCGGAGCGAAAAGTTGTGGTGGTTTGAATTTCGGTGTTAGCGTTTATCTTTTTTCTCCCTCACCTTGTATTGCTTCTATAAGATCCCAACTTTTAAAAATTAAATAATGAGTAATTTACGATTTATTATTTTTATTGAAAATTTTATTTAAAAAAATTATTTTCTTAAAAGTAATTAAATTAAATTTTATGCTACTCTGAATTTAAAATCTGTTACAATTTTTAAATAATTTTTATTATAATAAGATATTTTAAAAAAATAAATTATTATTATTATTATTATTATTATTAGAATTTAAAAGAAAAAAAAAAAAAAAGTGGCCGAAGCCATTTAAGGAAAGAAAGAAATGAAAAATGAATTATATAGAGGAAGTCTAGTGCGCCATGCCTGTGAACCATTAAGATATAATATAAAATAGGAAAACTTTCACATGTGCCAGACAACTTTATTGGTACATTGCTATGTCATAATGCAGAGCCGTTGAGATATATATTAAAAAATTATAAGGGTGGAGATGGATTAGTAGAGTTATGCGGTAGAGTAAGGAGATAGAGGGTGTTGGCTGGTCTTCTAACAGGTTGAAGCGGGAACCAAATTAGAGTTGGTGAAAATTACATGGTGGGCAGTTGAATGCATTTTTTTGTCTTTTTATGAAGCCATTGTTTGGAACCAAGTCGCGGGAGTGCATGGGAGCCGATGCAAAGATTGGGTCAAGGAGTAACACTATTACTATATACCAGCAAGAATGTGAGATGGACCATTAAATGTATGTGGCAACAATAATATAATGTGACTATTTTAACAAATAAAATTTATATTCCAGCCAAAAAACAAATAAAATTTATATTAAGATATTTTTTTATTGCAACAAATAAAATATAAAATAAATAAATTTTATATTAATTCGCGATATATGATAAATTATTTCATATAACTATTAAAAATATGTTAAATAACTATATTTGTTAAAAATATTATTAAAATAGATTTTTATTTAAAATATTACATGTATAATTATATACAGAAATTGATCCTTTTTATGAAAAAAAAAAACAGTAAAACTTTTTAGTTGTTTCATTTATACCTAAGATTAGTAATAGAAATAAAAAATAAATAATATTATTATTTTTTTAAAATTTTTAAATATAAAAAAAATTAGGTACGTCAAAATGATATGTATCTAACGGTATATACATATATATCTCATAATGAATTTATAATTATGTTATTTTTTATTTGTTTATAAGAGCAGGTAAAAAAAAAGTGAATTTCACTTGATGAATTCGAATTATTTTTAATATATATAAATAAAATAATTATTTTTTATTATTATTTTATATGTTACTTATTTATTTATATTTTAATATATTCTATTATTAAGAATTTGAATAATTTTTTAAAAAAATATATTTATATTTATTAAAATTCAATGATTTATAAAATGTGCTACCTTCAATGTGCACAAGTTATTTTGACTCATTTAGACACTCGTTGCTTATAATTTGTCTTAATCGAATCAATTGATTATCAACTTAATTTTTTTAAGTATTTGAATTTGGTAGAAATTATACACTCTAAATTTAACTTATTCAAAAGAATTGTTCATAAGATTAAATGCTAAGTCGATACTAAAATGAATCGAATTTAAAAACCTTTGTTTACATCAACAAAGACTTGCAAAAACATGTCTGCCACACGAAGTTAATATGTTTCGTGTTGCTCATAAGTGAGTATTCAAGTCGAAATAAATGTGGTGTTAATTGTATAATATTATTGTAAAATTCAATTTATTTGAATTTGTAGAAGTTTATAAGTTGATCAGAAACAATATTAGGATAGTTTTTGTTCATACCCTAACCCAAAACATAAGTTAGACCCAATAAAGTTAAAAGGGCCAATCAAGAAGAGTGGCCTTATCCACTTATCCAACCTCTTTTAAGAGGTCGGAACAGACTGAAGCAGGCAGCTCATACTTATCTAAGTGAGTAACTGCTTCCGTAAATCTCTACCCCATTTCTAGAAGGGAGACCTCAACAACCCCTAGATAAAAGGGACGGTTATCCACTAATGATTTTCAGTGGCTAAGAGAAGGGGGTTGAATCTTAGCCCCTTTTCGCTTAGTTACACTTGCTGGTCTTTGAGGAGACTTTTTTATTTTTGTCTCGTCCCTAGCCACGAGACTTTTATTTTTGTCTCGTCACTTGGCACGAGATATTTTTCAGTTTTAGCTCCTGTGCAGTAGAAACAGAAATGGAGTAGAAAAAAGAGAATATTACACCCAGATATATCCTGGTTCAGCTGCTAAGTGTAGTGCAGCCTACATCCAGTCTCCATCACAACAATGATGGAATTTCACTATACATAACTCGGACGGAGGCTCCCAGACGTAAAACAAGTCGGAGGCCACCATCCTTTAGCGCTTGAGCCTTACAAACAAGCCCAACCACCATCCTGCTCTAGGTAAGCCCCGGAACAGTTCTCCATCTGATGATGATGAACGTACAGATTTTTATATATTCTTAAATAAAAAATGTTATTTATACATTTACACGAGCTATTATGTATTTTTTATATTTTTATCCATATAAAGATCGAATACAAATCAACCTCTCTTATTCGGATTTGGATCTTCTAAATTTTGAATTTTACTTTAGATGATAAAATATGATCTATCACCATTTATTTTATAGGTGGGATCAAGAAAAAACATAAGAGAAAAAACATTCAATAATAAAAGATCTCACTTTATTTTAGAGAATCCAAATTTTTTTTATTCGATCTCTCTCTTCATCGAACACCAGTGGCGGAACCGAGGAGCCCAGCGTGGACCATGGTCTCCTTTCCAAAAAAAAAACTTTTAATTACATATGTGTGTTAAATTATTAATTATTTATTTCTAAATTTTTTAATTTATTAAACAGTTTTAGTAAAAATGTATATTGTAATTTTATCGATTATACCAATTTTTTAATGAGTGATTGAATAATTATTATATAAAATATAGAGTAAAGTATCAGTTTTTTTCTCAACGTTTGGGATAAGTTTTAAAGTTGTCCCTAATGTTTTAATTGTGTCCTATTTAAGTCCCTAACGTTTTAAAATTGACTCAATGTTGTTCTGCCCGTTAGGGACCGTTAACAGAATTGACGGCGAGACAAAATTGAGACAATTTTGAAACATTAGAGACTTAAATAGGACAAAAACGTTGGGAACAAAAATAATACATAAAAATAAATTTTAGTTTTATCCTTCAACAATATCAATTTTTTACTATACATAGTATTCAATTATTTTTTAATCACATCTAAGTAAATTACACTTAATCATATTACTTTCATTCTAAATAACTTTGTTTTTTTTTTATAATTTTACACTTAAAGTTATAAGTTAATATAAAAATATAAAAAAAATTATTTGGAATGAAAGTAGTGTGATTAAGTGTAATTTACTTAGATGTGATTAAAAATAATTAAATATTATATACAGTAAAAAATTGAAATTATTGAAAGATAAAATTAAAATTTATTCCTATCTATCGTTTTTGTCCCCAACATTTTCGTTCTATTTAAGTATCTAACGTTTCAAAATCGTCTCAATTTGTCCCGCCGTCAATTCTGTTAACGGATCTCTAACGGTAGGTTAACGTTGAGCCAATTTTGAAACGTTAGGGATTTAAATATGACGATTCAAAACAACTTTAGAACTTACCCTAAACGTTGGAAACAAAAATAATACTTTACTCTAAAATATATTATTTTGTTTTTGTCAATTTTTAAAATAAGATTAAGTACTCTTCTTTGTTTTATGTATGCAAAAAACATTTTAATTAAAATTGGACAAAAAATATATTTCATTAAAAGTTATCGAAAATATAATTTATTTTATATTTTTAATGTGTTAAATACATAAAAAATTAATATTTTTATTATTATACGAATATAAAGTGCTCTTAGAATAAGTTCATTATAATAAAAAATTAAAATTAAAAATATTATAGATTTAATATATTAATTATAAGTAGTACCAAAATTTTAATTTTTTGTCATTTACTGCACCTTGGCTCTATGAAGGCACAGTCCAGTAACTTTGATCCTCTCCATCTTAGCTACCTATCCTAGCGGCTACTATTTCTGAGTATTTTCTTCTTTTCATCCACCATTTTAAGGGTTCTTTTGTAATTCTCATGCTTGCTACAAGACAAACTATAAACCTACTAAGTGTGTGTTTGGATTTCAGTTTGCAAACGAGAGTTTGCATAAAAGTGATTTTGCAAACTTGTTTTTGATGAAAAGTAAGTTTGTGTTAACGTGATTTATGTTTGACAATTTTTATATCAAAATTGATTGTAGTAAAATAAATGTTGTTTGGGTTATACTATTTAAAATCACTTTTAGATGAAAAATTACTAAAAGAGACATCAATTAAAATAATTTTTTATATTATTCTATTATTTTTATTTTAAATATTTGAATGTATCTTATTAATTTATTTTATAATAAAGTTAATATTTACTTATTAATTCATTGTTATTCATTATTCTATTAAAAAAAATATAAATTATATATATATATATATATATATATATATATATATATATATATATATATATATAAGAGTATTTAATCAAATATGTTACCTTTTTATATCATACTTTCAATAATTTTATTTTTATAAGACTTTTTTGACATCCAACATTCATAATTTTATTAATACTTATGAATATTTTTTATTTAGTTTGTCTTTTTTTATGGGATCAATAATCTATATTATAAAAAAAGTTACAATAAAATATAATATCTGAAAATTATAATTATAAATTTTACATAGTTGAATAAAAAATAAAAAATTTCAGCCAAAACAAAAATAAAGTATAATAAAATATAAAACGAGAATTCATGTATAAAAATTCATAAGAACAATATATATAAAACCAACAATATATATCATATGAATAAAAGAAATATAATAAAAGAGAAAAAATAAAATTCATATGAACAATATATATCAACGATATATATCATATAAAACCAACAATATAAATACAGGGCATAAAAAAAAGAAAAATAAAATTTATATGAACAAGAAATAAAAAAAATATCACAAAAAAATATCATATGAACTAAAAAATAATAAGAAATAAAAATATAAAAAAAAGTACTATACATTTTATAATGTTAAACAAGAAGAAAAGATTTTATAATTTATTTTAGTTCTGTGAGTACTATTTAATTTAATATATTTTGGACTATAAATTTTTATTATTTATGACTCTTTTATTACTTATAATTACTATATAATAAAAACAAATAAAGTACAATAAAAATAAAAGACAAAAACAAAAAAAAAATTATACAAACATAGTATATAATAATTACAACCAACAATATATATCATATGAACAAAAAAATTATAATAAAAAGTAAATAAAATTTATATGAATATAATCAAATAAAAAAATAAAAAATTTTATACATAACATAAATATAGTACAATAAAGAATAGAAAAAATAATTTATATAAACAAAACATAATAAAAATTAATAAAAATAAAATTTATATCAACAATAGTTGTCATATAAATAAAAAAATAAAAATATAACAATAGAAAATTAAAAAAATAACATCAGAACACTAAAAAAATAATATAAAAAATATTTATCATATAAATAAAAAATACAATAAAAAACATAAAAATTAAAATATGAAAGAAAGAACTAAAAAATATTAAAAAGAAAATTAAAATCTTTACCTTGGCAGTGATAGAAACAAATCTGAAAAAGAGTTTGATAAAAAAAAATTTCTGTAACGAAAAACATAGAGAGAACTACTACTGTGTGAAATTATGTGGTTATAGACATCCTTTTTATAGAAGAAAGAAGGGTACAATTGGTAGATATAAAATAGATTTGTTACTTAACTCTTGCAATGTCATTAATTTTCCTAACGTGAACGCAGAAGCTTGAATTTTTAGCTTCTCATGAACGTACGTTCACAGGTGAAAGCAATTCTGGGTTAGAGGTTACAAAAAATTGCCAAACATAACAATGTAGCGTTCAAGACGTTCAAACGAGCTTTTTTGTTCCTCAACGTGAACCCCAAACACACCCGCCGTACATGGCATAGCAATGTGACAGTAAAGTTGCCTGGTACATGTGAAAGTCTTCCTATAACTTATTAATGCCCTTAGTTTTATATGTTTTGCCTTAGTTTTATATGTTTCTGAACTTACAAATTAGTTTTTTTTTTTACTTACATAGGTTACGATCTTTCTTATTTTTCAGGTATAAAAATTTAATTTTAATGTATTGTCAGTGTAAAGTAGTTTTATACGTATATTCAATTACATAACACTACATCGATAAAAATAATTATCTTTCATATTAATCACGTAAATAATCATCCAAAATAACGAATGTAATTACATAACTGTATAAAACTCTTTTACACAATTGGTGTATTAAAATTAAACTCTTAGTATAAAGTTATGACTATAGTGATTAAGTTAACCATAATTATAATAGCTAAGAGTTTATCTACTAATAAAAAATTGGATAGATTTTATAGTCTAAAATAAGGGTGTTCATGGATTGGATCCGATCCGCATATCCACTGTGTTTATCCAAATTCGATCCGAAAATTGTGGATATGAATCTAATCCGCAAGTCTATCGAATCGGATCAGATTGCGGATTTTGTATAGATATCCGCATATCCGCGTATCCGCAAAAATAAAGAAATAAATAAATAAATATTCTTTTTATGTTTTATTTCAACTAATAATTATCATATATGTTGTATTATTTTAATTTATTATTTAAGAAAAATATGTTTAATATTATTTTAAGAGTAAACATATTTAAAAAAATAGAAAAAATGAATTTTATTGATATTTTTTAATAAAAATAAACTTTTAAAAATATTTTTGTGTTTTAAAAATAAACTCTTTTCCTTGCACTAACCTCCCTCCATGGACCATTTCATCACGGGCTTCAGTTTCTTTTCCTAACTGCATCACTATAACCATCACCATTCCAACAATCCAACAATAATAAAAAGGCCCATAATAGAAAATCAATCCAAAATTTAATACAAGCCTAAATTCAGCCAATTATATTCTTGCGGACCCAAAGGATACAACTTTTCATCCAAGTGGCTCAGCTGCAACTTAGCTTCCTTTATGCTTTAAGCTGATCATGGATCACTGTCCCTATCTTCAATTTTTACTTTATTGCAGGGATATTTACGATATTTCACTGCATGCTACAAGACAAAAATAACACCTGTTACCTTACCGTACATGGATCATCAGAGTTCTAAAAAAGTGGTATGCACCATTTGAAAACTTTCCTATAAAATATATAAAGAAATGAGATCATGGGAGAGAGGAATGTTGTGAAAATGAGATAAATGGGTACATGGTGGACCATTAACCTGTTTTTTTATTTTTTTCATTGTCAAGTTCCTAGGTATGGAAAAAGTCCATAATATCCACTACGGTGTGATGATGTGGACTAGCTTATGACTTATGTCATGTGCCCTGTAGTTGGCTTACAATGAAATGGTGAGCCAAAATTTATTTGGTTGTAATTAAATTGTTAAATAAAAATATTTTTTAATAATTTTTAATATATTTAATAAATTTTTAACAATAAAAATTAAAAAACTTTAAAAATATTTTTTAAATTATAATTTATAATTTTTAAAAATGACTTAAAAAATATTTTAATTTTAATATTATAAATAAATAAAAAATATTTTTATATTATTGTATCAAATAATGAATAAAATATTTTTGCACAAAATATTTATATATAAAATTATTTTTACCTTTTAAAAAAATCACTAAATTTTTTTTTCTAAAAACATACAAAAAGAAAATCTGTAATTTTGTCCATTTAAGCCAATTTTCGATTATATCTATCACAAATTTCATATTCATCTAATTTCCATTACTCTTGCATCTTTACTCAATTTATTATACACATATATTGACAATTTATCAACTAATAATAACACTTTCAATTGATAAACTATTCAAAATTTGCATAACACAATAAAAAAATAACATTGGCTTATATTAGAAAACATTAATTTTAAGACTTTAATTCGTTTATTTATTTTTTAGTAATACTTCAATTGGTTTTTAATAATTTTTGTCTGTACAAAGTAGTTTTTAATAAAAAAAATAAATTAGTTTTTAATCTTTTAGAATACCAAACATCTTAGGAGTTTTTATTTAAAAAAGAATATTTTTTAATTTGTGTTAAAAAGAACAAATTTACTATAGTCTTATGCATATTATTTGTTAATTTTGTGGGTAACTTTATTTAACAAATGGTCTTATTTTGTTGAGATATATTGATAAATTAAAAAATATATATTTCATAAGTAGTATTTTCTGCAAAATTAAAAACCAAAACAAAAAATTCATCTTTATTTCACAGACTATGCATGTAAAATCACATAAAAAAAATTAATTATATTAAAATATTATTTTAAATTAAACATTTATTTTTCATAACTTTTAAAATATAAATATCAATAAAAAAAATATATACTTCTATTTGAATTAAATAAAATATAAAAATAAAATATAATAAAAAGCTAAATTTTTTGTTTTAATTCAAATTCATTAAAAATGATACTTTTTATAAGTTTATCAATTTAAAACAAATTCATAATGATTTTTTAAGTTTTATTATAAATCATCATTTAATTTATCATCATCCATGGAATCATTACCAAAATTTTTTATTTTAAATAGATACACCTAACATATAATACTATATATGACATATAAATTTAAAGTTAAAATTTCTAGAGTTTGAACTAACATATAATAATATCTAAACATTTGTTATACTATATTTATTTTACAAATTAAATAGTAATTTAACTAATGTTATGCTTTAATAATTATTTTCAAAATCATAATTGCATAAATTTAACTAGTATTCTTACTTTATTTTATTATAATTATTTGTTATTCTAAACTCTTAAGTTTAAATTCCCTTGCCACCTTAAAAAATTATATATTATTAGATAAATTATTTTAAAATCAAAATGTGTAATTTAAAGTTATAAATTTATAAAAAAAAAACAATTTTATAAATAAATTTGATTTAAAAAAATAGATTTCAATTTGTATTAGTTTTTACTTTTTTATTTTATTTAAATACAAACGGAAATATTTTTTATTAAAATTTATTATTAGAATATCTTTTACTATATGATTTTACTTACATAACATGCAAAAATAAAAATGATTTCTTTTGTTGTTTTATAATTTTGTAGTTTGTGTTTTTGAAATACTCATTTCTTTCTTAATTTGTTAGTCTGTACAATAAAATTAATAAATAATATAGATAAATATAAATTAACTTTTTATAATACAAATTTAAAAATTAAGATTTTTATTTTAAAAAATAATCTGTTGTAAAATTTTATAAAGTATAAATTAATTCTCATTTTTTAAAAAAAATAATATTATTGAGGAATTAAATTATTTATAATTTTAAAACAAAAAAGATTTTATTTTATTAGAAATAATTTGCTATTTTTCTAATAGAATTTTTTTTATGATAATTTCAATGAAGTGTTATTCTTAATTTAGATATTTTAACGTACAAAAACTTATAGAATTTAACTATTTTAACTATGTTCATTAATCTTAGCATTTAAAAGAAAAAATATAATATTTAAATTACACTACTTAATATTTCATATATAAAATCATTTCGACACTTCTACATTAGTCTTGCTATTTTTATAAAAATATTAATATTAATATAGAAGTAAGATTTTTTTAATTTATTTTTTTATAAGCAAACAATAAATTTTTGTTGGCATAACTCTTTTAAAATCTCTTTTCTCATCATTCTTAATAATAGAGTCTTTTTTTTTTTGTTATTTCCTCTTATAACTAATTATTCATTCAGTGAGAAAATATATATATGAACCTATATATAAATATACATAAATATACAATGGTTAATTTAATAGCTAATTTTTAGTATATACAATAATATTTTTATCTAAATAATGCATAAAAAAATAAATAATAATGGTTCTTCTATTTTTGATAATGTCATTTCACACATAATTTTTTATATTGTATATTTGTATTTTTTTAAATGATATTATTAAAATAAAAATGTTCATATTCATTTTTTTATAGAAAATATAGTTATATATATGAATACTTAAATTTAATACTCAATAAATCTGATAAAAAATAAGGTTCTCAACTTTTTTTTATTTGAATTTAACTAAAATTCACAAATTTTATTTTTCAAAGAAAAACTAAAGAAAAAAAAAAGTATTTTTCCTTTTTTATTCATAGTAGATTTGATGTTGAAATAGATTTTTTTTTCTTTTAAAAAAAATGTGGTGATAAAATAGATGAATTTAAAATTTTTTTCTCTCTCTGTCTCCTATAGCAACTGCCCCCTTATTGTCCTTTTCATTCACTTTTCAAGGATAAACTGGTCATTTCCTGTATCACTCTAAGACAAAATAAAACTTGCAACATAACTGTACTTGGCATAATGATCTTTAAAAAAATACCCTGGAGCACTTGAAACGTTTCCCAACTTATAAACTTTAACCCCACAAATAATTATTCCTCACCGTCAGGACTATTAGGTAGCATTTGGTGGAGAGACATATACTAAAAGACTGAGACTGAGAGATAGAGACTAAGAGACAGAGATGAAAATAAGTTTTAGTATTCTGTTTGGTGCCAAGTGCGAGACAAAAATTGAAACAAGAATAAAATTCTAATTTAATTTGCACAAAGGATAAAATTGGAATTAATTAATTAAAATGAGAGTATTTTAGGTATAAAATGCTATTAAAGTTTCAGTCTCTATTTTTAAAAATATCAGTCCCCTGTGTCCCTACATTTTAGAGGTATTGAAATACTGAAATTTTGGGGACAAAAACAAAAATTTTAGTACCAGTCTCTGAGCCAACAAACATGATACTGTGTCTCAGTCTCTCAGTCTCTGTCCTAATACTGCAAAACAAACGCTACCTTAAGAAAGAAAAAGGAGAAATAAGGAGTGTGGCTAATACGTATACATATGTACATATATAATGGTGGAATCCATTGAAGCAAGACACCTACCCATTTGCTATTATACTAATCGTTATCATCTAGCTTCATTTAAATTCATTGCATGCACGTACTCCGTACTCAGAGAGAATGAGAGAAGGAGAGAGCGAGAACGAGTGTTTGAGGGCGAAACACAGTGAGGATGGCGGCCATGCCGTCGGAAGAGATAAGGGGGAGAGTGTGGGTGGGGGTGCATCCGGTGCCAAGGAGGGTTTTTCACGGGAGGGTTTTTCAAAGTCTACAAAGATCTCCTTTAGAGATAAAGTCATTGGTCCAGAGAAATCGAAAGCCTTTGCACTTGCAGGATCGCTATTTGGGGATAGTATAGCGACAGTGGTGGGCAAGCAGGGTGATCCCCAAACTCCATGTGTAAACTTCACTGAAGAAGCCAAGCTTTGTTTGGCAGAGCCTTATCGAGAAGCTTTGGTGATAAAGGTTCTTGATAAAAATTATAGTTACACAGCTCTTTCACACAAGCATCGGATGGTTTGGCGCATCAAAGGTGGCTTTGATCTGCTTGATGTGGGGTTTGGGTACTTCATGGTAAAATTCGATGCAGGTGAAGATCGTGAGAAGGTCATGCTTGGTGGCCCGTGGTTGATTGAGGGACACTATGTTGCTGTAAAGCCGTGGGATATAGATTTTTGGCCATGTGAGGAATCCTTCGGGTCTACACTTGTATGGGTTCGGATTTCGGGGCTCCCAATCTGGTGCTATCAGGAACAAGCCATGATGCGTATTGCTTCTGCAATAGAAGTTCCCATCAAAGTAGACTTAGCCACTAAGTTGGTTGAGAGAGGACGATATGCCCGAGTATGTGTTCAAATAAATTTAGGACTGCCAGTGATCAAACATATCATTGTGGAAGGCGTAACTCATGTAGTGGAGTATGAAAGTTTAAATTTAATTTGTAACTCTTGTGCACGTTATGGTCACGATATGGCACAGTGCTTGGGTAGAGACTCTAGGGAAGGAAAGAGTGCTGATTTCGATGCCACCAAGCCACGAGACGGTACAAAGGCAGTGCCACATCCTGAGACCAAAATTCACAATTCAAATGAAGTAGAACCTGATGTGGTAGGTGGCGTTACTGGCGAGAATCCTGCACCGAGTTTACAAAAGGATTTAGAGGCTAATAATTTGGAAGGAAATAATGTTGAGGAGGTTTGCATGCATGATGAACCAGGCTGGGAGCAAGTTGTGAGGAAAGGTAAAACCAAGCTGGGCCAGAAGCAATCTAACAAGGTCTAAAGAGGCACTCAATCCAGAACCGATTCGGATAGAGTAATCAGGCCCACCATCCACTTCTCTCACACGAGTAGATCCAGCTCTTATCGTGCCAGGGTCGGGTCACGAGTCAAGGTCGGACACAGTGCTTTCTGTGTTGGTGAGACGTCGATCTCCTCAACCCGACACACCCCAGTGCCTTGCGGGTCCTCTCTCTGGAAACGACCAAGGCCGGGGTCCCTACAGAGCTCGCCAGTTGAGAAGAATGGAGGCACGGTGGTGGAAGCATCGTCATGTCTTCCTGCAACCGTGAAGGAGGATGTTACCGTGGCGGTTCCATTGGTGAAGGAAGGCGCATTGCCGGCTGTTATTGCGTCGGTATGCGGGAATAAGGAGACATTCCATGGAGATCCGGAAAACCTGAAGGTCACGGGAGTCACTTCTGCTGGGCAAGCCTCGGTTTGAGGTTGGTGAAGCACTTTGATTTCCTTGTTTTATAATTTTATATTTTATATTATGGATAGCTTAAATATAATAGTTTGGAATATTAGGGGTGCTTCTAATAAGTTAGCCCGGGTGAATTGTAAAGAGCTGGTTAGGAAATTTAAACCTGTAATTTTTATTGTGGTTGAAACTCATTGTCCTTTTCAACACTTGAAACTGTTTTGGGAAAGACTTGGTTATCACCCTATTGGTATAGTGGAGGCGTCAGGACATAAGCGGGGGTATCTGGTTCCTTTCTGCAATGCAGGGTGTTCACTGCAAATGGGTTGATGCTTTCGATCAGTGTGTTACAGTTGAGGTTCAAGTAAATAATGTGATTTGGAGGTGCAGTGGTATCTATGGTAGTCCTCAATTTAATACCAGAGTTCTGCTTTGGGATTATCTTGTTACTCAGTCTTCGTCTTTCTGCGGACCATGGATTGTTCTTGGTGATTTTAATGAAGTACTATTCTCTCATGAATCTAAGGGTTGCCTCTTCTCGAGTCGTCATGCAGCTCGGCTTGCTACATCTCTAGGGGATAGTAATCTGTTTGACTTGAAGACTATTGGAAGACGGTTTTCTTGGTACAGAAGGGTTAAAAATGGTGTTGAGGTGGCAAAAAAATTTGACCGGGTCTGTATCAATAGTGGCTGGCTATCTCTCTTTACAGAGGCTTACGCAAAAATTTTAAATAGGCTTTAGTCTGATCATTGTCCTATCCTAGTGCGCTGTGCAGGTCGTCCCCAACCAAAAAAGAATAGACCTTTTCGGTTTATTGCGGCTTGGGCAACTCATCCAGAGTACAGAAATATTGTGAACCAGTCATGGTAGGCTGGCTACAGAGAGATGCATGGCAAGCTTTCAGAAGTGCAGAAGAACTCTTTGGAGTTTAATTCTAAAGTATTTGGCAACATTTTCGTTAGGAAATGCAAATTGGAGAGACAGATTAATTTCCTTCAGAAGCGACTTGAAGTAATGGAGGATTTGTCTATGCGGCAAAAAGAAAAACAACTGATTGAGGAATTTAATAACACGCTTGTGCAGGAGGAACTTCTATGATTTCAAAAATCCAGAGAGCAGTGGGTAAAATTTGGGGATAGAAATACCAAATTCTTTCATGTCCAGACTCTTGTGCGGAGAAAACATAATAAGATTCATGGTCTCTTTCTTCAAGATGGGGTATGGGAAACGGACCCGGATGTCCTTAGAAGGGAAGTTGAATCCTTTTATAAACACCTATTCTGCCAGTCGGAGGATGTAGACTTAGGTTATCTTGGTGATGTGCCGCTACCTTCCCTGAATGATGAAGCCTGTTGTAGCCTCACAGCGCCAGTTACTCTCGGCCGTTTTCAGTATGCATTCTTTTAAGGCGCCGGGCCCTGATGGGTTTCAAGCTTTATTCTTTAAAGAATACTGGGAGATTGTTGGTTTTGATGTTTGGACTATGGTTCGTCATGCGTTCTCTGGTTTGGATATGGATCCAAGGATGATGGAAACTCTTGTGGTTCTTATTCCGAAGGTAGAAAACCCGGTTTCCTTGAAGGATTTCCGACCAATTAGTCTCTGTAATGTGGTTTACAAAGTTATAACGAAGGTTCTGGTCAATAGACTTCGTCCCCATCTCAAAGAGATTATTGGGCCCCTTCAAGGAGGGTTTATCCCGGGGAGAGGAACCCCAGACAACATCATTGTAGCACAAGAGGTTCTCCATTTCATGAAGAAGACAAAGTCAAAGAAAGGCACCTTGGCCTTTAAGATTGATCTGGAGAAAGCGTACGATAGAGTGGATTGCGGATTCCTGAAACAAACCCTGGTGAGTTTTGGCTTTCCTCCTCCGACAGTCAATCTGATTATGCGTTGTGTCACTGCTTCCTTACTGTCTATCCTCTGGAATGGGGATAGATTAAATAGCTTCACTCCGAGCAGGGGTCTTAGGCAAGGAGATCCTATATCACCGTATCTGTTTGTGCTGTGTATGGAGAGATTGTCTTGTTCTATTAATCAGCAAGTTGATAAGGGCTTGTGGAAGCCGGTTGCGGTTTCTAGAGGGGGTCCAAGAATTTCTCATTTGATGTTTGCCGATGATTTGCTTCTTTTCTGTAAAGCTGAAAAATAGCAAGTTCAAACTGTAATGGTAGCTTTGGAAAATTTCTGCAGAGCCTCTGGGATGAAGGTTAATGTGGAGAAATCTAAAGCGCTATGCTCTAGGAATGTTTCAACAACAAGAAAAGAGATTTTCACTGGAGTCTCCTCCATCAGATTTGTCCAGAACTTGGGCAAGTATTTAGGGGTGAACCTTAATCACTCTCGGGTGACACGCACAACTTTCAATGATGTTCTGGACAAGATTCGGGGAAGGCTAGCCAGTTGGAAAGGGAGATTGCTTAATAAGGCAGGTAGACTCTGTTTGCTCAACTCGGTAGTGACTGCGATTCCTACTTATCGTATGCAAGTATCTCTCTTCCCTAAAGGGGTAACTAATAAGATAGAATCCATGATGCAAAACTTTCTATGGAAGGGTCAAGCTGATGGTAGAGGCCTGAATCTAGTTAACTAGAAAGTGTTGGTCACCCCTAAGAAGTTTGGAGGTCTGGGAATTAGAGATCCTTTTTGTGCCAATATTGCTCTTCTTGGAAAACTAGTTTGGCAACTTTTTCACCATCCCGATAAGCTATGGGTTCAACTGTTGACAGAGAAATACCATTCTTCTAAGGATGATTGTCTTAGTCGGTCTCGAGAAAGGGGATCTTATGTTTAGAAGAGTATATGTCGAGCTTGGGATATCCTGAAGGAAGGTTTTATTTGGTGCATTGGGGATTTGGAACAGAACTTTTGGTTTTCTAAATGGAGAAGAGAGGGGCGACTGTGTCAGGAGATGGATTATGTTCACATTTCTGATTCGGATCTCAGGATCTTGGACCTTTGGTCATCTGGACAGTGGAACCTTGAGAATATCTATTCTCCTCTGAATCAGTCTCTGCAGAGCAACATTAATTCTTACAACCCAGATGTTCAAGCTGGTTCAGAGGTCGGTTGGTGTTGGACTGGTGCGGTTTCAAAGGTTTATAATGCTCATAGTGGTTATTTGTGGCTCAGTAAGAAGATGTTTAGTTGGGAGGATAGGGGTAATTGGCTTTGGCTTTGGCGTCAACATGTTCTGGAAAAGCACAAATTTTTGGCCTGGCTATGTCTTCGGGAGGCTCTTCCTACTGCTGCATTTCGTTTTAGGAGGGGCATTTCGCACACGAATAGCTGTCCACGATGCTTCTCAGGTCAGGAATCGGTATTACATTGTATTCGGGATTGTCCAAAAGCCCAACTTGTTTGGCAAGCTTTAGAGATCTCTGATCAACCAGTGGATTTGATGAGTTGGTTCTTACATAATAGCAAACAGCGCCCCTTTAGATTCTTTTCTGGTCTCTGGTGGATTTGGCGTTCGAGGAATAACGAGATCTTTCATCCTCACGACCATTGGACCACAGACAAGGTGATTGGTATGGCTTTGTCCTTGGAAAAGGAGCTCCGAAATATTTTTGAGTTGCAACGACTGTCTATCCCCTCAACCATTAGTGGCTCTTGGATTCCCCCCTCAGTGGGTACCTTTAAGATTAATTGTGATGCTAGCTATCCTGGCAGTGGTGATCGAGTTGATTTTGCTTGTGTTAGCAGAGATTGGAAAGGAAGGTAGAAACGAGGCTGTCTGGGAACAATTGAGAGTCGTAGCATTTTGCAAGGAGAGTTGTTTGCTATTTGGAGAGGCTTTCTTTTAGCATGGGACTCGGGACAAAGAGACATTATATGTGAGACAGATTGTGTGGAGGCTTTTACTATTGTCAATAATTTACAAGATTGCTCTGGGTTTATTGATCATTTGGTGTTAAAAATTCGAGATATCATGTCTTGGAAATGGCATGCTGATCTTCGGTTGATCTTGAGAGATGCAAATACAGTAGCAGACATCATGGCAAAGACCGCAATGAGGACCCTTTCTCCCCAAGTGGAGCTTCCGTTGCCTTGGAAAGAATTTGAGAGTAGTATTCAGCGAGATTGCCTTTCTTAAGCAGTTTCTTATTTTTTTTCTTGTTCTTAGTTTTTGTTTATTTTCTTTTAAGTCACCAAAAAAAATTCATTGCATGCACGATGAGAAAGAAGAAAAAAAAGAGAAGTGACCGAGAGAGAAAGAGAGAGAACCGTACCTTTTTTGATCTTCGAGTTCGATTTCTTGATATTTCTAACTCTAATTAAAAATCTAATTTAATAAAAGTGTTATCTTTTCTTTACACATTGGTATTACTTTTGTTCAATAAAAATTGACGGTAACGTAGCTCTTCTTTTCCTTGAGTTCATTCAATTAGAGTTCTAGGAGGTACAGAAAATTTTTGATGTTTTTCTCTCCAGTAGTTCAGTCAGAAAATTTCTTTAAAATTTTCGCTGATTCTGATTTCGTACGGATGTAGGGGGTTCGTTTTAAAATTATAAGTTCTTAATGTATGAATGCTCAAAAGCTTAATGAATAATTGCAAATAATTTATGATTGTCTGGACTGGCTGAATGACGAATTTGTGTTGAATTTATGACTATGAAAATAATTGAATTTGATGAATACATGTTTGATTTTCTGAATGTTCGAGAATACTAAAGATTCTGATTTATAGCTAGTTGTGATGAGAATTGTCGAAACTGTGGCTGTGAATAAACTATGTGTATGTTTGAGTAAAATGATGTAAGAATTGAGAATAGTGTATGGATAGAGATAAGTCAAGGAATGATGAAAGTGAAGGAGCACATGAGGGTGGTGAAGTCTATTTTAAGGAGAAGTTCTGCCAAGTTTTTGTAAACTATACAAAAAAGTGATTTTATTTTGGAAACCTGATTTACAAGCTTATTTTAAAAAATGACTCTATGTTAGAGAAAGATTTGATTTACATATTTACTCATAATTGAGAAAAGTGTTTTTGTATTAAAAATTTCACTTATTGGAAGTGATTTTTGAGAATTGTAAATGGATTTATAATATTGAATTTGATTTGTTTGAATTATCAAGAAGGGGTTTTTGAGAATTGAATATGGTTTGGCAGGAACCCTTGAAGGGTGGCAAAGTCTGGATTTTAGAGGAAATATTACAAAAATTTTTATAAAACTCCGAGGCTTGTTTAAAGCGTTATCTAAAGGAGAGTTGAATTTAAAAACTATATTATTTATTTTCGATTTGTTAAGAAAAGAATAAATTATGCTATGATTTTAAATTGTGAGGAAAAGAATTTTGTTTTGAGATCTTTATTATGGAACTGAATTTTTCTTTAATTAAACATTAAAGAAGTTTGGGTATATGAAAATTAAAGATTTTAATGCTAAGACTGGTATACCTATGTGGTGATGTGGAGGTAAGAGTGATTGATTATTTGGTGATGCAGAGGTATGTGTAATTAAGCGGTGATGCGGAGGTATGTTTAATAATGTAGGTGATGCGGATGCATAATAAAGAGAAAGAGAATGAAAAGTGCTAATGCGGGAATGTCCGCCTAACTGATAGCATATTGCATAATTGAATGGGCCTTTGTACCAAATTGTTAATGCGAAAGTGCCCGCCTAACTGATAGCTTAAGGTTGCTAATGCGGGAATGTTCGCCTAACTGATAGCCTGTTTCTACCGTGATGCTAAGATATCCTAATTGACATACCCATGATGATACTTGTGCCTAACTGACACGGTAAAGAAACCATATTCAGGGTTCACCTCGAGTAACATTGGGTTGCAAGTAGCCAACCGACGCGTGTGCTCATAGCCTGTTTAGGACAGACATGCATCATATTATTTGCATATTTGCATTTGGTTGTGTTTTGCTTGTTGTATTTTCTATGTGACTGTGATAGTTGTCTTATTCTGTCTTGCTTGTGTGTTCAATTGGATCTCTGGTACTATTAGTTTACGTATTAAAGTGTTTAAGAATTATTGTTGTAAATGAATTTTATTTTAAGTTCAGAAATTTTAATGAAAGTAATTAATTGTCTAAAGTAAAATTAAAAAATATTTTCAAAGGCTTGAGAAAAGAATAGTTTTACCGAGTAAAGTCAATTATTCGCATTTTGTTCATTACTTTTACGGCATTCACTTTTTCTACTGAGAACAAGCGAGGACGACGTTCTCACCCCCTACAGATTTTTCTTTCAGCAACAGGTTCAGGAATCCTTGGCATGGAGCTGTAACTGAACATCAGAGCTATATGTAAATATGTATCCGTATTTTCTGTAGTTGGTTTAGCCTTAGACTTTTCCCTCGCCATTTATTGTTTTTGAATTTTTTTAAAGGGGTAGGACTTTTATTTGAGAATCTTGGAATAAGTCTATATATATATATATATATATATATATATATATATTGCTATGTGAGTATATATTTTGTGATTAAGAGTTTTAAAGTAAACACCTTTCAATTTCTTGACTAAAATTCTGGTTCGTGTTTGCGAAGGCTCAATATTAAATAAAGATAATATAAAATAAAAATGTTTAGAGGTAAGTAACGCCTAAAATTTTAGTACGATCATGAGGTGCTAAAAGTTAGGTGTTACAGCTTCAACGTATTTATGCTGAATGAGGGAAAGAAGAATGCTTCTTCTTAAGTGGTTTTGGGATAACTTGTTGGGCTTGAGCCAAAATCTTTAAAATTAGTGTCAAAATTCTCCTATTAATGAGCTCTTTCCTATTTTACTATAAAATTTACATTTCTAATTTTCTTTATTAAAATTTAATTTATACATTAAGTATTCGCTAATTTAACGGGGTTTACATCCTACCCACCTAACAGAGAATTTTACCCTCAAAATTTAGATTTAGTTACCTGAAAAGAGGTGTGGGTAGTCCTTCCATATATCCGATTCGAGCTCCCAAATATTCTCTTCAATACCAGCTCGACTCCAAGCGACTTTCACTAATGATACCTCCTTCCCGCGTGATGATTGGATTTTTGACGGTTTAGAATTTACAAATGAATTCTCGTTGCAAGTATAGTTTCTAAACCAATCACTAATCCTTTCATACAAAAAGTTGTTTGTCACTAAAACAAAACCCTAAAATTTATAAACCGAAGTATTCAAACCTCGGGTCGTTCTCCCTAGGAATTACAATAAAGTGTCTTGTTATTGGTTATGAGTTATTTTGGGGTTTTGGATAAGAAGCATGAAAAGTAAATGGCAATGAAAATAAACTAACAACTATAAAAGGCTCTTGGCAAGGTATGAAAATTAGAAGTCCTATCCTAGTTATCCTTCTCAATTGTGATGAGCATTGTTCATTACTACCACTTAGTTAACCCTTACTAAATAAAGGAAAGTCAAGTGGATGAATTGACTTGAGCCACAAGTCTTAGCCAACTCCCAAAGAAAGACTAGCTTTAGTGCACTCCAAACCAATTAGCAATCTCTCCAATTATCAATCAACAAAGGAATTAGATAACTCAAGTGTCACTAATTACTCTACCTAGGCCAAGAGGAACAAAATCTACACTAAAACTAAAAGAGACATTTCAACAAACACATAAAGTGCAATAGAAGTAAACATTATTAAATGCAAGAATTAAAGGAATCTACAACTACAAAAACAAGAGATCAACAATAGAAAAGCAAAGAAGACACATTTAGTATGAATTACCTCTTATTGAATTGGAAGAATGTAGAAGGAACAATACTAGATCTACAACAAAATATAAGAACAACATAAAGAAAATTACAACAAAAGAGTAGAAGAAGAATGAATGTAACTACAAGGAATTGAGATGTAGAAGTAGAAGAAAGCAAAGATTAAAATCTAGATCTAAGAACCAAACCTAATCCTAATCCTAATTCTAGAGAGAAGAGAGAGCTTCTCTCTCTAGAAACTACTTCTAAACTAATCCTAATGTGTGGAAATGAACTAATGGTAACTAACATATGTTTTCCTCTTCACTCCTTGGGTTAAATAGCATCAGAAATGAGTTGGATTGGGCCCACAAGGCTTTAGAATTCGCTGGCCACGTTTTGCTTTAAGTGAACCAGGTGGCAGCAACGGCGCGTGCACGTACTATGCGCGTGCGCGCTACCATACGTGTAGCAACTATGACAAATCTTATATCGTTTCGAAGCCCCGGATGTTAGCTTTCTAACCCAACTGGAACCGCATCATTTGGACCTCTGTAGCTCAAGTTATGGTCGTTTAAGTGCGAAGAGGTCGGCTTGACAGCTTTCCGGTTCTTTCATTTCTTCATGAGTTCTCCAACTTTTCATGCTTTCTTTCTTCATTCCCTTGATCCAATCTTTGCCTCCTAAATCTGAAATCACTTAACAAACATATCAAGGCATCTAATGGAATCAAGGTAAATTACATTTATCTATTTTAAGACCTAAAAAGCATGTTTTCACTCTTAAGCACAATTAAAGGAGAATATACAAAACCATGCTATTTCATTGAATAAATGTGGGTAAAAGGTGATAAAATCCCCTAAATTCAATACAAGATAAGCCCTACAAATGGGGTTTATCACCGTGCAAACGCTTGATGCTAGTGTCGTCGATCCTAACCGTGATTATTGGTAATGTTAGATCTTCCTTCAATTGAACTAATTCTGCCTCCAGAACATGGCTTGCATCAGGAGTATATTTATGAAGCTGTGATACGTGAAATACATCGTGTAGGTTCGATAGGTGCAGCCGTAAAGCAATTTTATAAGCCACCGGTCCAATCCTCTTCAAAATCTCAAAGGGTCCGATGTAACGGGGATTAAGTTTCTTCGTTTTAATGGCTCTTCCCACTTCGGTTGTTGGAGTAACCTTCAGAAACACATGTTCACTTTCTTTAAATTCTAAAGGCTTCCACCTTTGGTCTGCATAGCTCTTCTGACGACTCTGAGCAACAAGCATTCGGCTTTGGATCTTTTTTATTTGTTCAGTGGTCTCAACTATCATCTCAGGCCCTAACAAGCTCTTCTCTCCAGCTTCATACCAGCACAATGGAGATTGATACTTTCTACCATACAGAGCCTCATACAGAGTCACTCCGAAACTCGCATATAGCTATTGTTATAAGCAAATTCCACTAGAGGCATATACCGATCCCAGCTCGTCGGCTGGTCCAAAACACAAGCCGTCAGCATATCCTCCAAAATTTGGATAGTTCTCTCTAACTGACCATCTGTTTGAGGGTGATGTGCAATGCTCAAGCTCAACTGAGTCCCAAATTCTCGCTAAAAGGCTCCCCAAAACCTTAATGTGAACCGATGATCCCTGTCGAATATAATGGTAGATGGCACACCATGCAACCTTACAATCTCTTTAATGTACATTTGAGCTAACTCTTCCATCATGCAACTCATCCGAATGGGGAGAAAGTGAGCCGACTTAGTCAGTCGATCCATAATCACCCAAACGGCATCACAACCCATTCGAGTCCTAGGTAAGCCCGACACAAAGTCCATTGCAATACTTTTCCACTTCCATTGTAGAATCTCTAAAGGCTGGAGAGTTCTTGATGGTATCTGATGCTCAATTTTAACTTTCTACAAGTTAAACACTTGGAAACGTGCAAAGCCACATCATTCTTCATTCTCGGCCATCAGAACATCATTTTCAGATCTTGATACATCTTGGTGTCTCTCGAATGGATTGAAAACCCATTTTTGTGAGCCTCCTTCAAGATACTCTGTCGTAAGTCTCTGACATTCAGCACAATGATTCGGCCCTTGATCCTCCAGAATCCGTCCTTATCCTCTGACACTCTCCACCGCTTTTCTTGCTCAATAGCCGACAATACTTTCTGTAAATCTTTATCATCTTGATGAGCTTTTAGGAGTTCAACTTTAAAATCACTCGAAACTTGCAACTGACTTAAACACAGAGTCCCGGAATCTTCTCTAACTCCTAGTTTCAAACCTTAGAATGCTTTTAGCAGCTCTTTCTCTCGCAGCATCATCCAAGCAGCATATAGAGATTTTCGACTCAAGGCATCTGCCACAACATTTGCCTTTCCAGGGTGGTAATTCAACTCGAAGTCATAGTCCTTTAGAAGCTCCATCCACCTCCTCTGACGCATATTCAACTCCTTTTGCTCAAAGAGGTACTTCAAGCTTTTGTGGTCTGAGAAGACTTCAAACCTGACACTATAAAGGTAATGTCTCCAAATCTTCAGAGCAAACACAACGGAAGTAAGTTCCAAGTCATGAATTGGATAATTCATCTCATGCGGCCTTAACTACAGTGAGGCGTATTCTACGACCTTACGGTGCTACATTAGCACGCACCCCAGGCCCTTCAGAAATTTATCACAGTACACTTCAAATGGTTCACTCGGCTCAGGCAACACCAACACAGGTGCAGTGGTCAACCTCGGCTTCAATGCTTGAAAACTCTCCTCACACTGAGGAGTCCAGACAAAAGGTGCATCCTTCCTAGTCAACTTGGTTAAAAGGCGAGTTGTGAGAACCCTTTAACAAATCTCTGATAATAACTTGCCAAACCTAAGAAACTCCTAATCTCTATCACAGAAGTTGGTTGCTTCCAATTCATCACTGCCTCCACCTTAGTAGGATCCACAGCTATTCCTTGCTTGCTCACCACGTGGCCAAGAAACTTCACCTCATTCTTCCAGAACTTGCATTTAGATAACTTGGCATATAGTTTTCTTTCCTTTAAAATTTGCAGCAGAATCCGTAAGTGATCCACATGCTCTTCTTCTGTCTTGGAGTAAATAAGAATGCCATCAATGAAGACACAACAAACTTATCTTGGTACGGCCGGAAAATTCTATTCATGTAGTCCATAAATATTGCCGGAGCATTAGTTAACCCAAAAGACATCATTGTGTACTCATAGTGACCATAATGCATTCTGAAAGCAGATTTTAAAATGTCCTCACCTCTAACTCTTATCTGATGATACCCAGATCGCAAGTCAATCTTAGAAAATATGTCGGCTCCTTGTAGTTGATCCATTAGATCATCAATCCTTGGTAGTGTGGGTGAGTGTGGCGCTAAACTTGAAAAATCCCACGAGTGAGGGTCGTACCAAGTAATACCTGAGGTGAGTAAGGGTCGATCCCATGAGGATTGATGGATCAAGCAACAATGATTGAGTGATTGGCTTAGTCAGACAAGCAAAAAATGATGTCGAGAGTTCAATTGCATAGAAATAGTAAATTCAGAAAATTAGAAAGCAAGCAGTAAACAGGTTGTGAAATATATATGAGAAAACAGTTAAGGTTTCAGAGTTGTTTATCTTTCGAATTAACTTTTCTTACCAACTATTTTAATCATGAAAGATTCAATGCATGGTAAACTATATATGATTAAACCCTAATTCCTTAGTGATTTAGTCTTCTCTAACCTAGTTAACTGCCAATTCCTTGGTCTCTTAAGTTCAATTAGAGGGTTAAGTTCAATTCTAGTTTATATGCCACAAAAACCCTAATTACCCAAATATAAGAGGATCATATGTCACATATCCCGTTGAGTCTAGATAATTAGAGGTTTAGGAGAATCTGTTTTCAAGTTGTTGTTTAGGTAAATTGCTTTTCCAAGGTTTACAGGAACTCAAATAGAATAAGGGTTATTCTTCCGATCTACCCATATCCTTAAGATGAAAAATGAAAACAAATTCTTGAAATTGAAATCAAAATAGTAATTCAAATAGAAGAGTAATAGTATCAATTCATACAATAAATAGAACTCCTAACCTTAATAGTGGAGGTTTTGTTGCTCATGACTCAAAGAGAAAACTAGGATTCAGAAAAACTGTAAAGTGCAAAATGAGGTCTGTAAAAAAGATAAGAGTCCGAAGGGCTGAATCTTTTACCTTTTATATCTTATCCTAATTAATGTAAAATATTTTCTAAAACTAAATAATTTTTTTCCTATTTGTAAATAAAATAAAAGTTTTAATCAAAATAAATAAATTCATCTCGTGTTGCTCCTTGGACGAATGGGGACCACCAAATTCACTAAGGGTGGTGCCAAACTTGGGCTGGGCCAAGTTTGGCGCTACCATGCCCATATGCAATCTTCAAGGTTCTTCATCATTGGCACCAAACTTGAAACCTCTCAAGTTTGGCATCACTTTAATGCCATGCAATTCCTGGAGGTGGGTGAGTGTGGCCCCAAACTTGAAAATTCCTAAGTTTGGCGCCACCAAGACAGTGATTCCAGAAAAAAAGTATAAACTATTATATATCGCTGGAAAGTTCTGAAAGTTAGCTTTCCAATGCTATTAGAACCGTGTCAATTGGACCTTTATAGGTCAAGTTATGTCTGTTGGAGTGTAAGGAGGTCAAGGTTGACAGTATCATCCACTTTCTTCCGTTTCTTCTACACAAACTTATCAAATCCGCCTGAATGCTACCTGAAATAAACCAAATTGTACACAACTCAAAGCATTATTCATAGTGGCTAAAAATTATTTAAATCTTGATTAAACTTAATGAATTCAAATGCAAATTCACTAGGAAAAGATAGGAAAGATGCTCACGCATTACTTAGAGGGGGTGCCACGGCCTTCTCGGTCTAGGAACTAGGTTAGTTTTCCCTTTTCATCTTCCTATTTTACCCGTAGCTTGTAAGCTCACTGTGGTGGTGGTTCCCCCAATTTATAGGTATGGTGCGGAGGAGATCCAAACCTCAAAGGAGGCTCATGTTTCCGGTTGCGGGTTTCCCAGTCATATTTTTGGTGTAACAATGATGTGATGGGAATCCCCTCGAGTCTTGGTGAGGAGGATTTCTAAGAACTTTGGGATGCCGACGCGATTTGTGGTGGGGTTACCGTAGAGGAGAATTACGAACTCTCTCTGCCCGATCTTCAGTAATGGGTTTGCTATGTTAATATAGAGGCTCCTTAGGTTTCCGATTGGATGTGGGCTTACAAACCTATCTTTGATGTCGTTGATGTTCGATTCCCATTTTTGGACTCCGTCATTGGATTTTTGAACCGGTGTAGCATTGCTCCCTTGCAACTCCATCCTAATAGCTGGGTGACTATTAGGTGTTTTAAACTTGTGTGTGAGTACTTAGAGATATCGGCCATGGTAGAGATCTTTTTATACTTCTTCCTTCTAACCGTGCCTTATCGGGAGGATAAGCACAAAAAAAGGTACATGTCTTTCTGAACCATTCAAGGTCGGAAGATTGTTGGCCTCTTTGAAGACTCATTTCATGGGTTTAAAGAGGAGTATTTTAAGGTTAAGCCAGCGAGAAGTCACCATTCCTTTTGGCTCACTTTGGAGGGGGGAACGCAAGTTCCCAACTTATTGGAAGTATGAGGCTGCAAGTCAGGAGAGTAAGAATATTGTTGAGGTATTGACGATCATTTTTGGGCATAGGCCGTTGAATCCTTGTCATGTGATGGGTGGCCGGGAGCCAGTCGTTAATATGTTGGTAGAAACTTGATGAGTCTGTATTTGATGATAATTTTTTACTTGAATTGGATGAATTTCATTATATAAACTTACACTTAATCACCAAACTAGCATACTTTTGTGATTTCTCTCTAATTTAAACCTAAATGTGAAAACATGTGTTTTTGTGTTTAAATTGATCATTTTAATTCCACTTTTATTCCATTCGATGTCGTGATAGGTTTTGTTAAGTGATTTCAGATCAATTAAGCAAGAATGGCTAGGAAAAAGTAGAAGAAAGCATGCAAAATGGGAGATTTCATGAAGAAAACAAAGAAAAAGCACACAGACAAGTGTGCATACGCACATATATGTGTGCATACGCACAGGTGCAGAAATCAGCAAGCACAAGTCCCAACGCATGACTTTATTAATGAAGCACGTGGCTCGTGAATTTGGGGCTCTCTTAGCCCAATTTTTGGAGTTGCTGAAGCCATTTGGAGTGCTATATCAAGGGAACATCATTCCATATCAAAGGGGAGGTCACTTTTAGATAAAAAAAAACACATAATTAGGAGTAGGAGTAGTGTAGTTTAGAAAATTCTCTCTTAGGGTTTTATTTAGGGTTCATTATAGAATTTTATAGTTTCAATTTTGATCTTGAATTTTTCTAATCTCATTGTAAGTACTCTTCAATTTCCTCTTTAATTACACTACCCTTGTTATATTTTACTCATAGTTTAAGTTACTTTGTTAATATATAAAATTTTGATTTCTTGAATCTTTTGTTTATGAATTTGATGTTTTATGATTCCTATATACTTGATGGAGTTTCTATTGTTGATATTGCGAATAATTTGGTTATAGTTTTTATTTTTCTTTACAATTTACATGTTTTGCTTTTATGCCCACAAGGTGTTTGTGAAAATGCCAATTATGGATTTTGAGTAGATTTTCACATCTTGGCTTGGGAAATGAGTTCCTAGGATATTGGAGTCATAATGTTCGACATTTAGTGGTAATTCTTGGGTTGTTAGTTGACTCTTTTTTTCATTGGCGCTAGCTTTTTATAAAGAAATTAGTAAGTTAACTAGGACTTATGGATTAAGGTCAATTATGCTTGCTTGACTTACTTCTCGATGTTAGGGGTTGATGAAGTGAGATTACCTCATTATATTTGCCACATTTGTGGTTATGACGATGATAGAATTGAGGTAATTTGATCAAGAAGTGGATTCCATCATCAATGATTTTTTTTTCAGCTTGGTCAATCCCCTTAATGATCTTGATGAACTATTTTCCTTTGAGTTTGAGGGAGATATGGAAGTAGACTTCACACAACCTCCTAAGTATAAATTAAATGATAGTAGAAAAAACTTAGAGGAGGTTGGTGAGGAAGAGCTAGAAAAGGGTGGTGAGGAAGAGGTAGACCCCCAAGAAGTGGAAGCATTCATGCAAGAGTCCAAGAGAGCAATTCCATTCCAAGGAAAATTTGAGTGGGTAACCATATCCTCAATGAGCTTCATAGGCCCACATCAATTTGCTATCTTAGAAACAGATCAATAACTTAAGATCCATCTTGAAGTGTTCAACAATGAAGAAATGGTTGTTGGTTGCCAAGGGAGTTCAAGGCTCACCAAGAAAGCCAAATCAAGAAGAGGAATTCAAAAGTGGTGCAAGGTTCAATTAGGAGGATTCCAAGATTTATTTGGGTGCTTCAAAGGTGATTTTGGAGTTTGTTCATCCAAGCACAAGAGCAAAGATCAATAAGGGGATGAACGGGAAACTAAAGTATGGGATCCAGGCATATACTTCTACAACCAACAATCTTGGGTCCCATTTGTTTGCTTGAGGTTGCTTGAGAGATTGATGTACATCGTTTGGGATCTCAAAGGATTTTGGAAAACCAAACATGTGTGGCAACTTAAGGATGAGTGGAAGTATAAGCTACCGTGACACAAGCTTTACTCAAAAAGTCCAACTTAAGGATTTTAAATAAAAGTGCTAGGTGAGAGGCACCCCACCATGGTAACACCCTTCTAACTCTTCCCTTTTTGATTTTGCTCATTGAATTTTGTTCCTTTGGTTAGTGTTAGTTTAATTGGACCCTAGGCTTAATTTAATTGCATTTTAGTTTTGATAATGTATTTTTGATGAATAATATGTTTTGGGGTTGAAAACCTTTGATAGATATCATGTTTGATATCTTAGCACTTTTAAATTTTTTGCAGAAACAGAACATTGTGCGTATGCACACTACCCCTACTTTTCGCCCTACGTGCGTACGCACAGCCTTGTGCGTACACACACCCATTAGCACCCTTTCTGTTGGGAGCATTCGCACATGCTTGTGTACTCGCATCCCAATTCTTTTTCCGTCTATGCGTACATATGGATCTGTGTGCGGATCTATATGCACACGCACATATGATCGATTTCTTGAAAAAAAAATATTTCTGTGCATACGCACAGGCAGTGTGCGTCACACCGCTCAATTCCCTTTCTGCTCAATGCGCTCGCACACACTTATGCGTAAGCATACCTTCCATTTTTCACCTAGTGTGCATATGCACACATGTATGTGCATACGCACAAGTCCTGTTTTGGGTATATTTTTTATTACACTTTGAATTAAGTCCTAACACACTTCTGCCCCTTCCATCCCTCTCTTTTCTTGCTTTTGCCCTGTTTTTCTACTTATTCTAGTTAGTTTTAGTTGCATCTCATTTTGGTTTTAGTAATTATATTTAGGTTTTTTTTTTGTTAAATTAATAAGTTGCAAGTGTCTGCTTGATATTGATTGGGTTGCTTCTTACTTGAAATTTGGCATAATTTTTTATGAATATGTGCACTAAGCATTAAGTCTTTGTTTAATTGCCTAAATGAATTTTGAGTTTGATTCATATGTTGTAGCTACCATATGCGTTAAACTATATCCTTGTTTGGCAACTTATTCACGAGTTGTTCACCTTAGATGATCGTTGATGTTATTTAAGATTGAATTTCATCAATGCACTTATACTTTGCCTTAATTTACTAGTATCTAGTGGGTTTGAATATTCATGTTTTGATGGCATCCTAGGACAAATTACTTATAAGTGCATATTGAATTAAGTGAATTGGATTGAATTGCTTGTTCATCATGGTTTTTAAATCAATATAATCATATAACAAGGTCTTGTTTCTTTTTAATGCTTTGCATTTGTTTGAGTTGACTTGACTTGATTCTTATCAAGCTTATCACTTTTTGTAACAAGCACCTTATCCATGTGATTATTTCATTATCTTGAAGATGAATAACTATTTTTCTTCTCATCAATGAATTGGTTATTGTGTGTTGTGCTAATTTTTATTAATCTTGTGCTTTCACTTGCATAATTTCAATATCCAATATTCCCTAAATTCAATTCACTCTTGTTGTAATTGCTTAAGCTTTCTTGTCTTTAATTATTGCCCATTCATTGCTTGTATTTTAGGCCGTTTAATTGAGGAACTCATGCTTACTTTTTGATTGTGTGGATGCCATTTTAACCGGCCATTGTGTGTATTCTAACTGCGCGCATAATTGGGATACGCACCCAGCTTATTTTTATCATACTACACCACTATGCAAAGTTCCTCAATTAAATGTTTGTGTGTTATTATTCTTTTGGCTCCAAATATACACTGTATTTGCTTCCTCCTTTGATTTTTTATGCCACTTGCCCTATGATTCTTTTGACTCCAATTATCTCTTAGGGTTTTATTTAGGGTTCATTGTATAATTTTATAGTTTCAATTTTGATCTTAAATTTTGCTTATCTCATTGTAAGTACTCTTCAATTTCCTCTTTAATTACACTACTCTTGTTACATTTTGCTCATAGTTCAAGTTACTTTGTTAATATATGCATTTTTTATTTTTTGAATCTTTTATTTATGAATTTGATGTTTTATGATTCCTATATGCTTGATTGAATTAAATCAAAGCAACGTTCGCCCTCATTCACTAAACCAGAATGACTACATGCCAACAACAAATATATGAATGTGATATGATCTAGATCTACCCCTTCAGCTAGCATATCCTTGAAAAGTTAGAGTGATACTTCTCTATCTCCATGAATTCCAAGAGACGATATTATAGCATTCTAAGGAACTAAAGTTCCTGTGAAATTTCATTGAATAATGACATTCTATCAACTAACCTCCCACATTTTCTGTACATGTCAATTAGGCTAGTAGCCACAAAGACATCTTTGTAGAGACAATTCTTAATTAACGTTCCATGAATTTTCATTCTTTGTTGCAAAACCCCAACATGTGAATATGCTGGGAGAATGCTCACCCATGTCCCTTAGTTGGAGATTATTGGTGCACGAATTTGTGATCCGCACAACTAACCAGCAAGTGCACTGGGTCGTCCAAGTAATACCTTACGTGAGTAAGGGTCGATCCCACGGAGATTATTGGTTTGAAGCAAGCTATGTTTATTTTATTATTCTTAGTCAGGATATTAATTAAAATTATCAGTTGGAATTATTAGATTGGAAAAATAAAAGAGAATAAAAGCGTTACTTGTTGTGCAGTAATGAGAAATATGTTGGAGTTTTGGAGATGCTTTGTCCTCTGAATTTCTGCAATGTAATATTCAACTCAATTGTTTGTAAGGCACGTCTACGGCAAGCTGTATGTAGGGTGTCACCATTGTCAGTGGCTACCTCCCATCCTCTCAGTGAAAATGTTCCTATGCTCTGTCACAGCACGGCTAATCAGTTGTTGGTTCTCGATCATGTTGGAATAGGATCCATTGATCCTTTTGCGTTTGTCATCACGCCCAGCAATCGCGAGTTTGAAGCGCGTCATAGCCATTCAATCCTTGAATCCTACTTGGAATACCACAAACAAGGTTTAGACCTTCCGGATTCTCAAGAGTGGCCGCCATCAATTCTAGCTTATACCGCGGAGATTCTGATTAAGGAATCTAAGAGAAGCTCATTCAGTCTGATGTAGAACGGAGGTGTTTGTCAGGCACACGTTCATGGATTGAGGGAGGTGATGAGTGTCACGGATCATCACCTCCTTCACAATTAAGCGCAAATAAACATCTTAGATCGGACCAAACACACGTTTGAGTGAAATAGAAACAATTGTATTAATTCATCGAGACGCTGCAGAGCTCCTCACCCCCAACAATGGAGTTTAGAGACTCATGCCGTCAAAAAGTATGTAGTTCAGATCTGAAAATGTCATGAGGTACAAAGTTAATCTCTAAAAGTTGTTTAAATAGTAAACTAGTAACCTAGGTTTACAGAATATGAGTAAACTAAGATAATTGGTGCAGAAATCCACTTCTGGGGCCCACTAGGTGTGTGCTGGGGTTGAGACTAAAGCTATCCACGAGCTGAGGCTTTTCTTGGAGTTGAACTCCAAGTTATAATGTGTTTTGGGCGTTCAACTCCGGATCATGACGTGTTTCTGGCGTTTAACTCCAGACAGCAGCATGTACTTGGCGTTCAATGCCAAGTTACGTCATCTTTCTTCGCGCAAAGTATGAACTATTATATATTGCTGGAAAGCCCTGGATGTATACTTTCCAACGCCGTTGAGAGCGCGCCAATTGGACTTCTGTAGCTCCAGAAAATCCATTTCGAGTGCAGGGAGGTCAGGATCCAACAGCATCAGCAGTCCTTTTTCAGCCTAACTCAGATTTTTGCTCAGCTCCCTCAATTTCAGCCAGAAAATACCTGAAATCACAGAAAAATACACAAACTCATAGTAAAGTCCAGAAATATGATTTTTGCCTAAAAACTAATAAAATTTAACTAAAAACTAATTAAAACATACTAAAATCTACATGAAATTATCCCCAAAAAGCGTATAAAATATCCGCTCATCACAACACCAAACTTAAACTGTTGCTTGTCCTCAAGCAACTAGATAAATAAAATAGGATGAAAAGAAATTAAGAAACAATAATATCTCAGAGTTTCAAGTGAAGCTCAGATTCTAATTAGATGAGCGGGACTAGTAGCTTTTTGCTTCTAAACAGTTTTGGCATCTCACTTTATCCTTTGAAATTCAGAATGGTTGGCATCCATAGGAACTCAGAATTCAGATAGTATTATTGATTCTCCTAGTTTATTATGTTGATTCTTGAACACAGCTACTTTATGAGTCTTGGCCGTGGCCCTAAGCACTTTGTTTTCCAGTATTACCACCGGATACATAAATGCCACAGACACATAATTGGGTGAACCTTTTCAGATTGTGTCTCAGCTTTGCTAGAGTCCCCAATTAGAGGTGTCCAGAGTTCTTAAGCACACTCTTTTGCTTTGGATCACGACTTTAACCACTCAGTCTCAGGCTTTTCACTTGGACCTGCATGCCACAAGCACATGGTTAGGGACAGCTTGATTTAGCCGCTTAGGCCTGGATTTATTTCCTTGGGCCCTCCTATCCATTAATGCTCAAAGCCTTGGATCCTTTTTACCCTTGCCTTTTGGTTTTAAGGGCTATTGGCTTTTTCTGCTTGCTTTTTCTTTCTCTCTTTTTGGCTTTTTTTTTTCCGCAAGAATTTTTTTTTCATATTTTCACTGCTTTTTCTTGCTTCAAGAATCAATTTCATGATTTTTCAGATCATCAATAACATTTCTCTTGTTCATCATTCTTTCAGAAGCCAACAATTTTAACATTCATAAAATTCAATATCAAAAATATGCACTGTTCAAGCATTTATTCAGAAGACAAAAAGTATTGCCACCACATATAAATAATTAGAATTTTCCTTATTAAGAACTCGAAAAAAATTAAATTGCCTCTTTATTCTACAAATCTACTATTTTATTCATGTTTGATGATGATGAGAAAAATAAGTTATAACTTAATTGGAAATAAAGCCAAAATAGATATGCTAATTACTACTACTCCTATATAACTTCTAAGGTAAAATCTTATAATAATACTATCACAGAGTTAAAGCTAGAATTAGAACTTAACAACCTGTATTTTGGGAAGTGGATGTTCTTCTAGTCTGTGGGGTGCCTTCAAGAATTAATTTCTGACGCTTCAGCTCCCTTAAGTTCACATCCTTGCTCTTCCTGTTCCCTTAGGTGCCATGATCTTAATGAGTTTTAGCTCAGTGATCATGGCAAATCACACCAAACTTAGAGATTTGCTTGTCCTCAAGCAAAAGAAAGGAAAGGAGAGGAGTAGAAGGAGAGGCAGTTTCGAAAAAAAAGATAAGATGAGTTGAAAAAGATATGAGAAGAAATTAAAAAGATTTGAAAAAGAATTGGATTGGAAAAAGATTTGTGTTTATGAATTAAGATACATTTGATATTTTTGAAAAAGGGATTTTAGAAATTAGGGTTTTTAGAAATTAGGATTAAAATTTTTGGAATTGAAACATGTTTATGCAAGAAATCATGAATTGAAACATAAAAATTAGAAAATTTGTGAAGAAAAACGAATTTTACCTCCTCCCCACCATTCTGGCGTTAAACGCCCAAATGCTGCATGTTTTGGGCGTTTAACGCCCAAATGTTGCTTCTCCTGGGCGTTCAACGCCCAGCTGATGCATCTTTCTGGCGATGAACGCCAGGAAGTCCTTTGTCACTGGGCGTTTTTCTGAACGCCCAGGATGCTGTCAATCTGGCGTTAAACGCCCAGAAGGTGCTTCTTTCTGGAGTTTAACGCCCAGAAGATGCTCCTTTCTGGCGTTTAACGCCCAGATGGCTACCCTTACTGGCGTTGAACGCCCAGTGGGTGCTTCTTTTGGGCGTTCAATGCCCAAAATGTTTCTTACTGGCTTTTTTTCGCCAGTGAACTTCCAAATTCTCCTATAACTCTGTGAATTTCAAGCAATTGCTATTTTACCTTGAAGATACTTGGACACATACCTGTAAAAAAAAGGAAATTTATTTAATTAGTAAATAAACTTTATAAATGGCTGGGTTGCCTCCCAGCAAGCGCTTCTTTATTGTATTTAGCTGGACTACCACTGAGCTCTAATCAAGTCTCAGTTTTGAGCATTCTTGCTCGAAGTTACTTTCAAGATAATGTTTAATTCTCTGTCCATTAACAATGAACTTTTTGTTGCATTCATTATCCTGAAGCTCTACGTATCCATATGGTGATACGCTTGTAATCACATATGGACCTCTCCACCGGGATTTTAATTTCTCGGGGAATAATTTGAGCCTGGAATTAAATAGCAGAACTTTCTGCCCCGGCTCAAAGACTCTGGATGACAATTTCTTATCATGCCATCTTTTTGCTTTCTCTTTGTAAATTTTTGCATTCTTGAAAGCATTGAGTCTAAATTCCTCTAGCTCATTTAACTGAAGCAATCGTTTTTCTCCAGCTAATTTGGCATCAAGGTTTAGGAATCTGGTTGCCCAGTAGGCCTTATGTTCCAGTTCCACTGGCAAGTGACATGCCTTTCCATACACAAGCTGGTATGGAGAGGTCCCTATAGGGGTCTTGAATGCTGTTCTGTATGCCCACAGAGCATCATCCAAGCTCCTTGCCCAATCCCGTCTACGGTTAATTACAGTCCGTTCCAGGATTCTTTTGAGTTCTCTATTTGAGACTTCAGCTTGCCCATTAGTCTGTGGGTGATATGGAGTAGCTACCTTGTGGCTAACTCCATAACGAACCAAAGCAGAGTAAAGCTGTTTATTGCAGAAATGACTGCCCCCATCACTGATTAATACTCTAGGGGTACCAAATCTACTGAAGATGTGTTTCTGGAGGAATTTTAACACTGTTTTAGTGTCATTGGTGGGTGTTGCAATAGCTTCCACCCATTTGGATACATAATCCACTGCCACCAGAATATAAGTGTTTGAGTATGATGGTGGGAAGGGTCCCATAAAGTCAATACCCCATACATCAAACAACTAAATCTCCAAGATCCCTTGCTGAGGCATGGCATAACTGTGAGGCAGATTGCCAGATCTTTGGCAACTATCACAATTAAGTACAAATGCTCGGGAATCTTTATAGAGAGTAGGCCAGTAGAAGCCACATTGGAGGACTCTTGTGGCTGTTCGCTCACCTCCAAAATGTCCTCCATACTGTGATCCATGGCAGTGCCATAGAATCTTCTGTGCTTCTTCCTTAGGCACACATCTACGGATTACTCCGTCTGCACATCTCTTGAAGAGATATGGTTCATCCCAAAGATAGTACTTTGCATCTGTGATCAATTTCTTTGATTGCAGCCTACTGTACTCTTTGGGTATGAATCTTACTGCCTTGTAGTTTGCGATATCTGCAAACCATGGCACTTCCTGGATGGCAAAGAGTTGTTCATCCGGAAAGGTTTTAGAGATCTCAGTGAGAGGGAGGGATGCCCCTTCTACTGGTTCTATTCGGGACAGGTGATCTGCTACTTGGTTTTCTGTTCCTTTTCTGTCTCTTATCTCTATATCAAACTCTTGCAGAAGCAACACCCATCTTATAAGTCTGGGGTTTGCATCCTGCTTTGTGAGTAAATATTTAAGAGCAGCATGATCAGTGTACACAATCACTTTTGATCCTACTAAATAGGATCTGAATTTATCAATGGCGTAAACCACTGCAAGTAGCTCTTTTTCTGTGGTTGTGTAATTCTTCTGTGCGTCATTTAGAACACGGCTAGCATAGTAAATGACGTGTAGAAGCTTGTCATGCCTTTGTCCCAACACTGCACCAATGGCATGGTCACTGGCATCACACATTAGTTCAAATGGTAATGTCCAGTTTGGTGCAGAGATTATTGGTGCAGTGACCAATTTAGCTTTCAGAGTCTCAAATGCCTGCAGACACTCTTTATCAAAGACAAATGGCGTGTCAGCAGCTAACAGGTTGCTCAGAGGTTTGGCGATTTTCGAAAAATCCTTTATAAACCTCCTATAAAATCCTGTATGCCCCAGAAAGCTTCTGATTGCCTTAACATTGGCAGGTGGTGGTAATTTCTCAATTACCTCTACCTTAGCTTGATCCACCTCTATTCCCTTGTTTGAGATTTTGTGCCCAAGGACAATTCCTTCAGTCACCATAAAGTGGCATTTTTCCCAGTTTAAAACCAGGTTAGTCTCTTGGCATCTCTTTAGAACAAGTGCTAGATGGTCAAGACAGGAGCTGAATGAGTCTCCGAATACTGAAAAGTCATCTATGAAGACTTCCAGAAAATTTTCCACCATATCAGAGAAAATTGAGAGCATGCACCTCTGAAAGGTTGCAGGTGCATTGCACAGGCCAAATGGCATCCTTCTGTATGCAAATACTCCAGATGGACATGTGAATGCCGTTTTCTCTTGATCTTTTGGATCTACTGCAATTTGATTATAACCTGAATATCCATCCAGGAAGCAGTAGTATTCATGACCTGCCAGTCTTTCCAGCATCTGGTCTATGAATGGTAAAGGAAATGATCCTTTCTGGTAGCTGTATTGAGCCTTCTGTAATCAATACACATACGCCACCCAGTAACTGTTCTTGAAAGGAACCAGTTCATTTTTTTCATTATGAACCACTGTCATGCCACCTTTCTTAGGGACGACTTGGACAGGGCTTACCCAGGGGCTATCAGAAATAGGATAAATTATCCCAGCCTCTAGTAACTTAGTGACCTCTTTCTGCACCACCTCCTTCATGGCTGGATTCAGCCGCCTTTGTGGTTGAACCACTGGCCTGGCGTCACCCTCCAGTAAGATCTTGTGCATGCATCTGGCTGGGCTAATGCCCTTGAGATCACTGATGGACCACCCAAGAGCTGTCTTGTGTGTCCTTAGCACTTGAATTAGTGCTTTCTCTTCCTGTGGCTCTAAGGTAGAGCTTATGATAACAGGAAAAGTATCACCTTCTCCCAAGAATGCATATTTTAGGGATGGTGGTAATGGTTTGAGCTCGGGTTTAGGAGGTTTTTCCTCTTCCTGAGGGATTTTTAGAGGTTCTACTATTCTCTCTGATTCCTCCAGATCAGGCTGAACATCTTTAAAGATGTCCTCTAGCTCTGATTCGAGACTCTCAGCCATATTGACCTCTCTTACCAGAGAGTCAATAATATCAATACTCATGCAGTCATTTTGGGTGTCTGGATGTTGCATGGCTTTGACAACATTCAACTTGAACTCCTCCTCATTGACTCTCAAGGTTACTTCCCTTTTTTGGACGTCAATGAGGGTTCGGCCAGTTGCTAGGAAAGGTCTTCCTAGAATGAGAGTTGCACTCTTGTGCTCCTCCATTTCCAGCACCACAAAGTCAGTAGGAAAGGCAAATGGCCCAACCTTGACAATCATGTCTTCAATCACGCCTGATGGGTATTTAATGGAGCCATCAGCAAGTTGAAGACATATCCGGGTTGGTTTGACTTCTTCAGTCAAACCAAGCTTTGTGATAATAGATGCAGGTATTAAGTTGATACTTGCCCCAAGATCACATAGAGCTTGCTTGGTACAATTACCCTCTAATGTGCATGGTATCATAAAGCTCCCGGGGTCTTTAAGCTTCTCAGGTAAGCTTTTCAGAATGACTGCACTGCATTCTTCAGTGAGGTAAACTTTTTCAGTTTCTCTCCAATCCTTCTTATGACTTAAGATCTCTTTCATGAACTTAGCATAAGAGGGTATTTGCTCAAGTGCTTCTACAAACGGAATCTTTATTTCAAGACTCCTGAGATAGTCTGCAAAGCGGGCAAATTACTTATCCTGTTCCGCTTGGCGGAGTTTTTGAGGATAAGGCATTTTGGCTTTATATTCCTCAACCTTAGTTGCTGCAGGTTTATTACCTACAGAAGTGGGTTGGGAAGCCTTTTTAGAAGGGTTGTTATCAGCACTTGTATGTGACTGATCCCCCACTGGCATTTGAATGCCAGGGGTGGAAGCTGGAGTGGCGTTAGACGCCAACTCCTTATCTGTTACTGGCGCCTGAACGCCAGAACTGTGCTTCCTTTGGGCGTTCAACGCCGGATTCATGCTTGTTTCTGGCGTTGAACGCCAGGAATGAGCATGGTCTGGGCGTTCAGCGCCAGCATTATTCCTCTCTAGGCTCTGATTGTCCTCAGAGGGATTTTGAGTACCCATTTGCTCATTTCTTGGCTTCCTACTGCTTTGAAGTGAGGTATTTAATGTTTTCCCACTTCTTAATTGAACTGCTTGGCATTCTTCTGCTATTTGTTTTGACAGTTGCTTTTCTGTTTGCTTTAACTGTACTTCCATATTCCTGTTGGCCATTCTTGTTTCCTGTAGTATTTCTTTGAATTCGGCTAGCTGCTGAGTTAGAAAGTCTAATTGCTGATTGAACTCATTAGCCTGATCTACAGGACTGAGCTCAGCAGTTACTGTTTTAGCTTCTTCTTTCATAGAAGATTCACTGTTTAGGTACAGATGCTGATTTCTGGCAACTGTATCAATAAGCTCTTGAGCTTCTTCAATTGTTTTTCTCATACGTATAGATCCACCAGCTGAGTGGTCTAGAGAAATCTGAGCTTTTTCTGTAAGCCCATAGTAGAAGATGTCTAATTGCACCCACTCTGAAAACATTTCAGAGGGGCATTTTGTTAGCATCTCTCTGTATCTCTCCCAGGCATCATAAAGGGATTCATTATCTCCTTGTTTGAAGCCTTGGATGCTTAGCCTTAGCTGTGTCATCCGTTTTGGAGGGAAATAGTGATTCAGGAATTTTTCTGACAGCTGTTTCCATGTTTTTATGCTGTTTTTAGGCTGGTTATTTAACCATCTCTTAGCTTGATCTTTTACAGCAAACGGAAACAGTAATAATCTATAGACATCCTGATCTACTTCCTTATCATGTACTGTGTCAGCAGTTTGTAAAAATTGTGCCAGAAACTCTGTAGGTTCTTCCTGTGGAAGACCGGAATACTGGCAGTTTTGCTGCACCATGATAATGAGCTGAGGATTCAACTCAAAGCTACTAACTCCAATGGAGGGTATACAGATACTACTCCCATATGAAGCAGTAGTGGGGTTAGCATATGACCCCAGAGTCCTCCTGGACTGTTCATTTCCACTTAATTCCATGATGGAACAAGGGAGATGATATGTATGTTGATATTATTTATTTTATAGAAGTGGAGTAAATAAAAACGGAATATATAAAAAATTTGAAAATATTTTGTGAAAATATTTCGAAAAATTTTGAAATTGAAATCTGAATTTTATATAAAAATTTCGAAAATGTAGTTTTAAAATTAGTTAGAAAAGATATATTTTTTTTTTGAATTTTGAATTTTATGATGAAAGAGAAAAACACATAAAAGACACAAGACTTAAAATTTTTAGATCTAATGTTCCTTATTTTCGAAAATTTTGGAGGGAAAACACCAAGAAACACCAAACTTAAAAATTTTAAGATCAAGACATAAGAAAAACTCAAGAACACCAAGAACAAAAGAAAGAACACCAAACTTAAAATTTTTAGAAAACTTTAATAAAATTTTCGAAAATTATGAAAAGATTAACAAGAAAACACCAAACTTAAAGTTTGGCACAAGATTAAATCAAGAAAATTTATTTTTGAAAAAGATTTTCAAAAGAACTGGTGCCCAATCATCAAGAATATAAACCAATGCTCTAGCCAATTGGGAGTAAATGTAACACTTGTTCTAAATAGGTATATTCCTTTTGAAAGATTAATGCTTTAAAAAGAACACAAGTGAAACAAGAAAAGACATAGAACAAGAAAAAGTAAAGATCAAACAAGGAAAATAGACAAGAACAACTTGAAGATCAAGGAAGAACAAAGAACACTAATACAAAAATTTTAAAGAAAAATATAAAAGATGCAATTGACACCAAACTTAGAACAAGACACTAAACTCACGAAATACTTAAAAATTGATAAAGAAAAATAATATTTTTGAAAATTTTTTTTAAAAAAAAGGATAATAAAAGATGCAATTCTAGTAAAAATAGAGGATAAATTCTTCCTAATCTAAGCAACAAAATAAACCTTTAGTTGTTCAAACTCGAATAATCCCCGGCAACGGCGCCAAAAACTTGGTGCACGAATTTGTGATCCGCACAACTAACCAGCAAGTGCACTGGGTCGTCCAAGTAATACCTTACGTGAGTAAGGGTCGATCCCACGGAGATTATTGGTTTGAAGCAAGCTATGTTTATTTTATTATTCTTAGTCAGGATATTAATTAAAATTATCAGTTGGAATTATTAGATTGGAAAAATAAAAGAGAATAAAAGCGTTACTTGTTGTGCAGTAATGAGAAATATGTTGGAGTTTTGGAGATGCTTTGTCCTCTGAATTTCTGCAATGTAATATTCAACTCAATTGTTTGTAAGGCACGTCTACGGCAAGCTGTATGTAGGGTGTCACCATTGTCAGTGGCTACCTCCCATCCTCTCAGTGAAAACGTTCCTATGCTCTGTCACAGCACGGCTAATCAGTTGTTGGTTCTCGATCATGTTGGAATAGGATCCATTGATCCTTTTGCGTTTGTCATCACGCCCAGCAATCGCGAGTTTGAAGCGCGTCATAGCCATTCAATCCTTGAATCCTACTTGGAATACCACAAACAAGGTTTAGACCTTCCGGATTCTCAAGAGTGGCCGCCATCAATTCTAGCTTATACCGCGGAGATTCTGATTAAGGAATCTAAGAGAAGCTCATTCAGTCTGATGTAGAACGGAGGTGTTTGTCAGGCACACGTTCATGGATTGAGGGAGGTGATGAGTGTCACGGATCATCACCTCCTTCACAATTAAGCGCAAATAAACATCTTAGATCGGACCAAACACACGTTTGAGTGAAATAGAAACAATTGTATTAATTCATCGAGACGCTGCAGAGCTCCTCACCCCCAACAATGGAGTTTAGAGACTCATGCCGTCAAAAAGTATGTAGTTCAGATCTGAAAATGTCATGAGGTACAAAGTTAATCTCTAAAAGTTGTTTAAATAGTAAACTAGTAACCTAGGTTTACAGAATATGAGTAAACTAAGATAATTGGTGCAGAAATCCACTTCTGGGGCCCACTAGGTGTGTGCTGGGGTTGAGACTAAAGCTATCCACGAGCTGAGGCTTTTCTTGGAGTTGAACTCCAAGTTATAACGTGTTTTGGGCGTTCAACTCCGGATCATGACGTGTTTCTGGCGTTTAACTCCAGACAGCAGCATGTACTTGGCGTTCAATGCCAAGTTACGTCATCTTTCTTCGCGCAAAGTATGAACTATTATATATTGCTGGAAAGCCCTAGATGTATACTTTCCAACGCCATTGAGAGCGCGCCAATTGGACTTCTGTAGCTCCAGAAAATCCATTTCGAGTGCAGGGAGGTCAGGATCCAACAGCATCAGCAGTCCTTTTTCAGCCTAACTCAGATTTTTGCTCAGCTCCCTCAATTTCAGCCAGAAAATACCTGAAATCACAGAAAAATACACAAACTCATAGTAAAGTCCAGAAATATGATTTTTGCCTAAAAACTAATAAAATTTAACTAAAAACTAATTAAAACATACTAAAATCTACATGAAATTATCCCCAAAAAGCGTATAAAATATCCGCTCATCAATTATCTTTGTACAATCTTTTATCATGTTGAAAGCATCAATTGCCTCACTTGTAAGACCATTTTGTGTGTAACCTGTGATCAAAGTGTTCCATGAAATTATATCTTTAACAAAAAATTGTTCAAAAATCGTGCGAGCACAATCTATGGCACCCAATTTTGCATACATATTCACAAGTGCATTTCCAATCATAACATCCTTTTCAAGCCATCCATGCCTAATAATGAATCCATGAAATGAATCGCTTATCCTTCGATCACTTAACTAACCAAATATTGAAGCCAAACTCATAATTATCAACAAGTAAAGCTAAATTCCTACAAACTACATTTCTTTAAGCAATCTGAGTGTAGTAGATGCATCATCATTATACACGTATGCAACAATTATGGAATTCCAAGATACCAGATTCCTAACTTTCATGTGATAAAAAACCTTTTGTACATTCCCAAGCCTCTCAAACTTAGAATACACATTGATCAAAACATTTGATACAAACACGTCTATGTGCAAAAATGCTTTATCACATACAAATGAATCAACATCGCACTAGAAATATCACCTAACTGCACACAAACAGGAAGTACACTCAACACAGTAACAGGATCCATCTTCATCCCCTCATTTTTCATCATATTCAAGACATCTAATGCCTTGACAGCATTCCCATTTTGACAAAACGAGAAAATCATTGCATTTCAAGTACCAACATCTCAATTAGGCATTTCATCAAACACCTCATATGCAACATCTAAAGCACAAAACCGCGAATACAAATTGATCAATGAGGCAGCCACAAATACATCCCGTTCAAAATCCAACTTCAAAACATAGCAATGTATCTTCTTGCCATCAATTAGACCCACACAGGCTTTCAGCACAGGCGAGCAGGTATAAAAATTAGGCCTCAAACTAGATACTAACAAGAATTCATTGAAATAACTCAATGCCCATGGTGCCAACAGCTACAAACATAAGCAGCCACCATTGAGTTCCAGGCAAAGAGATTCTTTCTCTGAAGCTAGTTGAAAGTGGAGTGAGAGAATGTGATGCCCCAAAATATGCATACAAATTAACCATCTTTGTTGACAAAACAACATCTTGAGCTTTTCCCAATACAATGAGAAGAGTGTTAAATTTCTTAGCGATGTTGATGTCCCTACAAAGTCGGATTAGAATGTCAAAATCGAAATCAAAACCGAAAGTGGAAGTTCCAAGTTGTTGTTCTTATTGAAGTGTAGGGGAATTACAGGGGAATGATGAACCCATCTCCGCAATGGCAGAACCTTGGAAATGAGGTTGAGTTTGCGAATAGGGACAAATTTAAGAACTGAAAACATATAGAGGAGTGAAGAGTGACATGAGATGAGGGAGACAAAGTGTCAAATCTTCACTTAATGGCAAACTAACAAATTCCAACACCCGAACTATAATATGAAAGAAGAGATAGAGACTATTAAAATTGAGAGTAGAAAGATTGTTAGGTAAAACATAATTTTGATATGTGTTCCGAACATGGCATCCAAATTCTTAACGGGACCAATACAACCGGCCTAAAAACATCCTTGCCATCCTAATGGCACGGGACTAACTTTACCTCCTAACCACCATCTAAAATTATATAAAGTGGAACCCCTTCCCACAAAGATAAGACAACCTGGTAAAGCCTATAAAAAGAGAGTCTCATCACTCCTCCAGGTATAATCATTCAACCTTATACATTTATCCGCTACCTCTTTGGCTCTCTGACTTGGGCATCGAAGTGTCTTTGTAGGTACCACCACCACGCTCCTCGGATTCAGCCTCGCCATCCTACTGGACTGATGGGTGCCCGATCCCTCTTCACCTAAACAAGCACTCTTTGAACCTTTAGGTATCGTTTGAATATTGGCATCGTCTGTGGGGATCGTCGAGATCCCATCAGCATGACAGACATCCGTGAGCCTCAGAACCATGGCGACCCCCAAGGCCACGAGAGGGTGGACAGCGTGGTCCACAACCACGCGACACGCACTCAACAAGAAGATTTCCAGTCTAACAGAAGCAGGCCATTTGACATCATAGGAAAAGATACAAACTATATAATCTAAGAGCTTTGCCACTGAGTTCAAACCCTAGAAAGTAGGATCGCCACAAAAGAATGCTACCAATGAAAGCACGCGAGTGAATCGATCTCTCGAACTGCCTCCAGAAGGGAGTACATAACGAGAACCTCGGATTGACATCACGAAAAGCATAGGAATCGTAGTAGATCCCGAGATTCTGACCGAGAGGACCATAGAAAAAGACACCAGAGATTCCAAGCGAAGGTGACACGAATGGGTGGTAATGGGAGCAACCCCATTCACCGAGGAAGTCCTAAGAGTAAGGTTACCAAAAGGATTTGATAAGCCAACCGACATGAAGTACGACGGTACCAAAGACCCCCATGAACACATAACGGCCATTGAGGCTAATATGAACCTGGAAGGAACGATCAACGTTGTCTGAGGTCGGGTCTTTCCGATAACCCTAGCCAGCCCGGTTTTCAAGTGGTTCAATGTGCTCCCGAACAACTCAATCTCATGCTTTAGTGACATCTCCTGGAAATTCATGGCACAATTCACCACACATATAGCCTAAGGAAAGCACCCAATCAGCCTCCTAGGCATCACTCAACACCCTAAATGAGTTTACAAGAAAATATCTCGATAAATTCAATGACGAATACCTAACCATAGGCGGACTAACCAACTCGGTGACTAACCTGTTCCAAACTAACGGCCTAATGAATGAATACTTTGGAAAGCACCTCACAACGATGCCCGTTTGGTCGATGCATGGACCCAGAGCATGGCAAGGGAATACATAATGACGAAAAAGTGAGCAAGGTCGTGGCTGCCAATAAAAGATACTACGACAACACAACACCCCGAAATAACCCTCCACTTAAAGACACAAACGAGAAATGGTTTAAGCCAAACACTCAAAATCGACCACCATAGGAATCTTCCTCGCCGATCTAGACGCACAACAAGATGACTTGCCGAGACCAGAACCATAGGGAGACTTAGAGAAGCTACAAATAGGGCAATCCAAAAAGGAAGTCACTTACATAAACAATAATTGGTAACTTATCTTTTAGCATATTTTTCTTTTTGAATATTTTGTTTTCCTTTATCACTTTTAAAGGGCACTCTTTCCTACCCAAAGTAGTGGGAGGTTTTAACGAGGCCCTCACCTTGTAAAGATTTTTCATTTAAGTAAAGTTTTTCTTTTTTATTTGAGTAAATCTAAAACATTAAATAAAACTTAACAAAATGGCTACCTCGGGGATTGATCACCCTGAGGCCAATGAAATAGATATCTAAAGTTAACGAAACTAAAATATCAAAACGGCCCACCAAAAGGCCCAAAAATTTTTAAAATATAAATTAATATTTTGCTTTCTCATGCGAGATTCAGGATCTCTCGAACCACGGAGAACCGAACTAAATCAACATGAAGACTAAGCAAGCTTACCCTCACGCTTTGGGGACAACTGTTTTGGACCTGGCATCCAGATTCTTAATGGGCCCAATAAAACCGGCCCAAAAATATTCCTGTCATCCTAGTGTTCCGAGACTATCTTTACCATCTAACCACCTTCCAAAATTATATGAAGCATGACCCCTCCCATAAAGATAAGATAACCTGGCAAAGCCTATAAAAAGGGAGTCACATTACTCTCCCAGGTATGATCATTCAACCCTATACATTTATCAGCTACCTCTTTAGCTCTCTGACTTGGGCGTTTGAGTGCCTTTGCAGGTACTGGTGTACGAAATTGCAATCACACTTTTGCAATCCCGCACAACTAACCAGCAAGTGCAATGGGTCGTCCAAGTAATACCTTACGTGAGTAAGGGTCGATCCCACGGAGATTGTCGGCTTGAAGCAAGCTATGGTTATCTTGTAACTCTTAGTCAGGATATCAATAATTATCAGGGTTGATTGTAAAAAGCAAAAGAACATGAAATAAGTACTTGTTTTGCAGTAATGGGGAACAGGTTGAGGTTTTGGAGATGCTCTATCTTCTGAATCTCTGCTTTCCTACTGTCTTCTTCAAGCACGCAACGCTCCTTCCATGGCAAGCTTTATGTAGGGTTTCACCGTTGTCAATGGCTACCTCCCATCCTCTCAGTGAAAATGTTCAACGTGCTCTGTCACAGCACGGCTAATCATCTGTCGGTTCTCAATCAGGTTGGAATAGAATCCAATGATTCTTTTGCGTCTGTCACTAACGCCCAGACTTTAGGAATTTGAAGCTCGTCACAGTCATTCAATCCTTGAATCTTACTCAGAATACGACAGACAAGGTTTAGACCTTCTGGATTCTCTTGAATGCCGCCATCAATTCTAGCTTATACCACGAAGATTCTGATTAAGGAATCCAAGAGATATCTACTCAATCTAAGGTAGAACGGAGGTGGTTGTCAGGCACATGTTCATAGGTGAGAATGATGATGAGTGTCATGGATCATCACATTCATCAGGTTTAGGAACAAGTGATATCTTAGAATAGAAGCAATCGTGATTGAATGAAAAAACAATAGTAATTGCATTAATCCATCAAGACACAGCAGAGCTCCTCACCCCCAACCATGGGGTTTAGAGACTCATGCTGTAGAAGATACAATGAGAAACGTGTAAAGTGTCATGAGGTCGAGATACAATATCAAAAGGTCCTATTAATAGTGAACTAGTAACCTAGGGTATACAGAAATGAGTAAATGACGTAAAAATCCACTTCCGGGGTCCACTTGGTGTATGTTTGGGCTGAGCATTGAAGCTTCCATGTGTAGAGACTTTTTCTGGAGTTAAACGCCAGCTTTTATGCCAGTTTGGGCGTTTAACCCCAATTTTTGTGCCAGTTCCGGCGTTTAACGCCGGGATTTCTGAAGCTGATTTGCAACGCCGGTTTGGGCCATCAAATCTCGGGAAAAGTATGGACTATTATACATTGTTGGAAAGCCCAAAATGTCTAATTTTTAACGCAATTAAGAGCGCGCCAATTGGGCTTCTGTAGCTCCAGAAAATCTACTTTGAGTGCAGGGAGGTCAGAATCCAATAGCATCTACAGTCCTTTTCAGCCTCTGAATCAGATTTTTGCTCAGGTCCCTCAATTTCATCCAGAAAATACCTGAAATCATAGAAAAACACACAAACTCATAGTAAAGCCCAGAAAAGTGAATTTTAACTAAAAACTAATGAAAATGTAATAGAAACTAACTAAAATATACTAAAAATATACTAAAAACAATGCCAAAAAGCGTATAAATTATCTGCTCATCACAACACCAAACTTAAATTGTTGCTTGTCCCCAAGCAACTGAAAATCAAAATAGAATAAAAAGAAGAGAATATACTATAGACTCCAAAATATCAAAGAAACTTAGCTCCAATTAGATGAGCGGGACTAGTAGCTTTTTGCTTCTGAACAGTTTTGGCATCTCACTTTATCCTTTGAAGTTTAGAATGATTGGCATCTATAGGAACTCAGAACTCAGATAGTGTTATTGATTCTCCTAGTTAAGTATGATGATTCTTGAACATAGCTACTTTATGAGTCTTGGCTGTGGCCCAAAGCACTCTGTCTTCCAGTATTACCACCGGATACATATATGCCACAGACACATACTTGGGTGAACCTTTTCAGATTGTGACTCAGCTTTGCTAAAGTCCCCAATTAGAGGTGTCCAGGGTTCTTAAGCACACTCATTTTACCTTGGATCACAACTTTATTATTATTTTTTTTCTTTTTCCTCTTCTCTCTTTTTTTCATTTTTCTTTTTTTTTCAATACTTTTTTTATATATATTCACTGCTTTTTCTTGTTTCAAGAATCAATTTGATGATTTTTCAGATCCTCAATAACATTTCTCCTTTTCCATCATTCTTTCAAGAGCCAACAATTTTAACATTCTTAAAACAACAAATTCAAAAGACATATGCACTGTTCAAGCATTCATTCAGAAAACAAAAAGTATTGTCACCACATCAAACTAATTCAACTAGTTTCAAAGATGAATTCGAAATCCTGTACTTCTTGTTCTTTTGTGATTAAAGCATTTTTCATTTAAGAGAGGTGATGGATTCATAGGACATTCATAGCTTTAAGACATGAACCTTAAATTTTTATTAATCATGAATTAAGAACAAGACTCAAAAATAGATATAAGATAAGACTAATAGTAATAGAAAACAAAAATTTTAAATAGACTCCTAATGATAGAGGTTATCACAGAGTTAGGACTCAACAACCTTGATTTTGAGAAGTGGGTGCTCCCTCAACTTGTGGGGTATTTGACCCTTCAAGGGAGAGCTTTTGGCGCTTCAACTCCTGTAGCTCAAGCCCCTGCTTCTCTTGTTCCTTCAGCAATTTGCAGAGCATGCAGTTTTGATTATGCTGTTCTTCTTTAATTTATTCCATAGCTTCTTGTAGCTTGGCAACAGATGCTTCTAGACGAGTCCAGTAGTCAATTTCAGAAAGTTTAGGGAGGAACTCCTGCGCCCTCCTTTTGATAGAGTTATCTTGCATTTTTCCTTCCATTGACCTCTTGGTGATTGGGTGCTCAATTGGGATGAATTCATCTACTCCCATCCTCACCCCAGCATCTTTACATAGCAAAGAGATTAAGCTTGGGTAAGCCAGTTTGGCTTCAGTGGAGTTCTTGTTTGCAATTGTGTTAATCTCACAAGCAATCAGATGATGAATCTCCACTTCTTTTCCCAGCATAAGACAATGAATCATCACTGCTCTCTTGATAGTAACCTCAGAACAGTTACTAGTGGGCAAGATAGAATGCCCTATAAAGTCCAACCAGCCTCTTGCAACTGGTTTGAGATCTCCCCTCTTGAGTTGGTTTGGGACACCTTTTAAATTGATCATCCACTTGGTTCCAGGGAGGCGTATGTCCTCTAGAACTTGATCCAACCCCTTATCTACTCTCACCATTCTCCTATTAAAGGATTCAGGATCATCTTGTAGTTGAGGTAATTTGAAGACCTCTCTTATTTTGTCTAGATGGAAGTAAATAATTCTCCCTCTGACCATGGTTCTGTAGGTATGAAAAGCGGTTCCAGTCATTCTCTGCTTATCTGTCAGCCACAGATTTGAGTAGAATTCCTGAACCATATTTCTCCCAACCTTTGTCTCAGGGTTGGTTAGAACATCCCATCATCTGTTTCGAATTTGCTCTTGGATCTCCGGATATTCATCTTCTTTCAGATCAAATTTAACTTCCGGGATCACTGACCTTAGACCCATTATTTTGTGGTAATGGTCTGCATGTTCTTTGGTTAAGAACTTCTCTTGACTCCAAAGGTCTTTTGGAGCATTCTCTTTCTTGCCTCTTGAGTTGGTTTGTTTTCCTTTGGGGGCCATGATCTTGATGAGCCTTAACTTAGTGATCACGGAAAAACACACCAAACTTAGAGGTTTGCTTGTCCTCAAGCAAAATAAAGGAAAGAGGAGAGAGAGGAAGAGAGCAAATTCGAATGGTGGGGAAGAGGGGTGTGGCCGAACATATATTTATAAGGAAGGGAGAGAGAGTTCGAAAATTTTGAAGGAGATTTGAGAAGATATGGAAAGAAATTGAGAGATATTTGAGTTTTTTGAAGAAGATTTGGAAAGGATTTGAAAGAGATTTGAAGAATGATTGAAATTTTGAAAATTTGAAGGTGAATGATGAAAGTTTGAAATGTATTTATGTAGAAAATTATGGATCAAAATAGGAAAGTTTGAAAAAATTTGAAATGGAAAGCAAAATCTCTGTCTCCCACCTTTCTGGCGTTAAACGCCCAGAATGGTATCCATTCTGGCGTTTAATGCCCAGCCAGGTACCCTGGCTGGCGTTAAACGCCAGAAACCCCTTCATCACTGGGCGTTTTGCTAAACGCCCAGGATGCTGCACACCTGGCGTTAAACGCCCGGTATGGGCACCATTCTGAGCGTTTAACGCCCAAAATGGCACCTTTACTGGCGTTAAACGCCCAAAATGGAGCCCATTCTGGTGTTTAACGCCCAAAGTACCCCTTACTGGCATTTTTTCGCCAGCAAGCTCCTTTTCTCTGCTTTTTGCACTGAATCCTTCTGTAACTCTGTGAATTCCTTCAATTTTGATGATTGCCCTTTGAAAATATCTATCAAACTTTGATTAAACAAAACAGATAACCTGCTAATGACTGGGTTGCCTCCCAGCAAGCGCTTCTTTAATGTCTTTAGCTGGACCTTCACTGAGAATCATTCAAGCCTCAGTTTTGAGCATTCTTGCTCAAAATTGCTTTCAAGATAATGCTTGATCCTATGTCCATTAACAATGAACTTTTTGTCAGAATCAGTATCCTGAAGCTCAACATATCCATATGGTGACACTCCTGTAATCACATACGGACCCCTCCACCGGGATTTAAGTTTTCCTGGGAACAGTCTGAGTCTAGAGTTGAAGAGCAAAACTTTTTGTCCTGGCTCAAAGACTCTGGATGACAACTTCTTGTCATGCCACTTCTTTGCCTTTTCCTTATAAATTTTCGCATTTTCAAAGGCACTAAGTCTAAATTCATCTAGCTCATTTAGCTGGAGTAATCTTTTTTCACCAGCTAACTTAGCATCCAGGTTTAGGAATCTGGTTGCCCAGTAGGCTTTATGTTCCAGTTCCACGGGCAGATGACAGGCCTTTCCATACACAAGTTGGTATGGAGAGGTTCCTATTGGAGTCTTGAATGCTGTTCTGTATGCCCACAGAGCATCATCCAAGCTCTTTGCCCAATCCTTTCTACGGGCAATTACAGTCCGTTCTAGGATTGTTTTTAGCTCTCTGTTAGAGACTTCAGCTTGCCCATTTGTCTGTGGATGATATGGGGTTGCCACTTTGTGGCTAATTCTATATCGGACCATAGCAGAGTACAGCTGCTTATTGCAGAAATGAGTGCCTCCATCACTGATTAGTACTCTGGGAACACCAAACCTGCTGAAGATGTGTTTCTGGAGGAATTTCAGCACGGTCTTAGTATCATTAGTGGGTGTAGCAATTGCTTCTACCCATTTAGATACATAGTCCACTGCCACCAGAATGTAAGTGTTTGAGTATGATGGTGGGAACGGACCCATAAAGTCAATACCCTATACATCAAACAATTCAATCTCTAGGATCCCTTGTTAAGGCATGGCGTATCCATGAGGCAAGTTACCAGCTCTTTGGCAACTATCACAGTTACGCACAAACTCTCGGGCATCTCTATAGAGAATAGGCCAGTAGAAGCCACATTGGAGGACCTTAGTGGCTGTTCGCTCACTTTCGAAATGTCCCCCATACTGTGATCCATGGCAGTGCCATAGGATCCTTTGTGCTTCCTCTCTGGGTACACATCTGCGGATCATTCCGTCTGCACATCTCTTAAAGAGATATGGCTCATCCCATAGGTAGTACTTGGCATCTGAAAGTAATTTCTTTCTTTGCACCCTGCTGTACTCCTGGGGTATGAACCTCACAGCTTTGTAATTTGCAATATCTGCAAACCATGGAGCTTCCTGAATGGCAAAAAGTTGCTCATCTGGGAAGGTCTCAGAGATCTCAGTAGAAGGGAGAGACGCCCCAGCTACTGGTTCTATTCGGGACAGATGATCAGCTACTTGGTTCTCTATCCCTTTTCTGTCTCTTATTTTTATATCAAACTCTTGCAGAAGCAACACCCATCTTATGAGCCTGGGTTTTGAATCCTGCTTTATGAGTAAGTACTTAAGAGCAGCATGGTCAGTGTACACAATCACCTTTGATCCCACTAGATAGGATCTAAACTTGTCAATGGCATAGACCACTGCAAGTAACTCTTTTTCTGTGGTTGTGTAATTCTTCTGTACATCATTTAGAACATGGCTGGCATAATAAATGACGTGCAGAAGCTTGTTATGCCTCTGTCCCAACACTGCACCAATGGCATGGTCACTGGCATCACACATTAGTTTAAATGGTAATATCCAGTCTGGTACAGAGATGACTGGTGCTGTGACCAGCTTGGCTTTCAGGGTCTCAAATGCCTGCAGACACTGTGTGTCAAACACAAATGGTGTGTCAGCAGCTAGCAGGTGGCTCAGAGGTTTTGCAATTTTCGAAAAATCCTTTATAAACCTTCTGTAGAATCCTGTATGCCCCAGAAAGCTTCTGATTGCCTTAACATTGGCAGGTGGTGGTAATTTTTCAATTACCTCTACCTTTGCCTTATCCACCTCTATTCCCTTGCTTGAAATTTTGTGCCCAAGGACAATTCCTTCAGTCACCATAAAGTGACAATTCTCCCAGTTTAAAACCAGGTTAGTCTCTTGGCACCTTTTCAGGACAAGGGCTAGGTAGTTAAGACAGGAGCTGAATGAGTCTCCATATACTGAGAAGTCATCCATGAAGACTTCCAGGAATTTCTCCACCATATCAGAGAAGATGGATAGCATGCATCTCTGAAAAGTTGCAGGAGCATTACACAGACCAAAAGGCATTCTCCTGTAAACAAACACGCCAGAAGGGCAAGTGAATGATGTTTTCTCTTGGTCTTGAGGATCTACTGCAATTTGGTTGTAACCTGAATAGCCATCCAAAAAGCAGTAATAATCATGACCAGCTAGTCTTTCTAGCATTTGGTCTATGAATAGTAAAGGAAAATGATCCTTTCTGGTGGCTGTATTGAGCCTTCTGTAGTCAATACACATACACCACCCTGTAATTGTTCTTGTAGGAACCAGTTCATTTTTTTCATTATGAACCACTGTCAGGCCTCCCTTCTTGGGGACAACTTGGACAGGGCTCACCCAGGGGCTATCAGAAATAGGATAAATAATCCCAGCCTCCAGTAATTTAGTGACCTCTTTCTGCACCACCTCCTTCATGGCTAGATTTAGCTGCCTTTGTGGTTGAACCACTGGTTTGGCATTATCCTCCAATAGGATCTTGTGCATGCATCTTGCTGGGCTAATGCCCTTAAGATCACTTATGGACCACCCAAGAGCTGTCTTGTGTGTCCTTAGCACTTGAATCAGTGCTTCCTCTTCCTGTGGATTTAAAGCAGAGCTTATGATCACGGGAAAAGTGTCACCCTCTCCCAGGAATGCATACTTTAGGGATGGTGATAGTGGTTTGAGCTCAGGTTTGGGAGGCTTATCCTCTTCCTGAGGAATTTTCAAAAATTCTTTTGTTTCCTCTAGTTCTTCCTGATCAGGCTGAACATCCTTGAAGATGTCCTCTAGTTCTGATTCTAGACTTTCAGTCATATTGATCTCTTCCACCAAAGAGTCAATAATGTCAGCACCCATGCAGTCATTTGATGTGTCTGGATGCTGCATAGCTTTTACAGCATTCAACTTGAACTCATCCTCATTGACTCTCAGGGTTACTTCCCCTTTTTGTACGTCAATAAGAGTTCGTCCAGTTGCTAGGAAAGGTCTTCCTAGAATGAGAGTTGCACTCTTGTGCTCCTCCATTTCCAGCACTACAAAGTCAGTTGGAAAGGCGAATGGCCCAACCTTGACAATCATGTCCTCAATTATGCCTGATGGATATTTAATGGAGCCATCAGCAAGTTGGAGACATATCCGGGTTGGTTTGACTTCTTCAGTCAACCCAAGATTTCTGATAGTGGATGCAGGTATTAGATTGATACTTGCTCCAAGGTCACACAGGGCTGTCTTGGTGCAAGCACCTTCTAATGTGCATGGTATCATAAAGCTTCCTGGATCTTGAAGCTTTTCTGGTAAGCTTTTCAGAATGACTGCACTGCATTCTTCAGTGAGAAACACTTTTTCAGTTTCTCTCCAATCCTTCTTATGACTTAAGATCTCTTTCATGAACTTAGCATAAGAAGGTATTTGCTCAAGTGCCTCTGCAAACGGAATCTTTATTTCAAGAGTCCTTAGATAGTCTGCAAAGCGGGCAAATTGCTTATCCTGTTCCGCTTGGCGGAGTTTCTGAGGATAAGACATCTTGGCTTTATATTCTTCAACCTTAGTTGCTGCAGGTTTATTCCTTACAGAGGTGGTTGGAGAAGCCTTTTTAGAGGGGTTACTTTCAGCACTCTCAGGTGTCTGATCCCTCATTGGCGTTTGAACACCAGGATTGGGTGAAGAATGGGCGTTTAACGCCAACTTTTCCCCCTTTTCTGGCGTTTGAATGCCAGAACTGGGCAGGGAATGGGCGTTTAACGCCAACTTTTCCCCCTTTTCTGGCGTTTGAACGCCAGGAGTATTCCTCTCTGGGCTCTTACTGTCCTCAGAGGGATTTTGAGCAGTGGTTTGGTTATCCTCTGTCAACTGTTCCTTTCTTGGCTTTTTGCTACTTTGAGCAGTGTTATTCAATGTCTTCCCACTCCTTAGTTGAACTGCTTGGCATTCTTCTGTTATCTGTTTAGATAACTGTTGTTTTGTCTGATTCAACTGTGATTCTATGTTCTTGTTAGCAATTTTAGTTTCTTGGAGCATCTCTTTAAATTCTTCTAATTGTTTTGTCATCAGGTGTAGTTGCTGATTAAGCTCAACCATCTGTTCTTGAGGATTAGGATCAGTGGCTACTGCCATAACTTCTTCTTTTGTAGAGGACTCATTGCTAGAGTACAAATGTTGATTTCTAGCAACAGTATCTATAAGCTCTTGAGCTTCTTCAATCGTCTTTCTCATATGTATAGATCCACTAGTTGAGTGGTCTAGAGACATCTGAGCTTTTTCTGTAAGCCCATAGTAGAAGATGTCTAACTGCACCCACTCTGAAAATATTTCAGAGGGGCATTTCCTTAGCATACCTCTATACCTCTTCCAGGCATTATAAAGGGATTCATTATCCTCTTGTTTAAAGCCTTGGATGTCCAGCCTTAGCTGTGTCATCCTTTTTGGAGGGTAAAATTGATTCAGGAATTTGTCTGATAACTGTTTTCATGTCTTTATGCTTGTTGTAGGTTGGTTATTCAACCACCTCTTAGCTTGATCTTTCACAGCAAATGGAAACAGTAATAATCTGTAGACATCCTGATCCACCTCTTTATCACGTACTGTGTCAGTAAGTTGTAAGAATTGTGCCAGAAACTCAGTAGGTTCTTCCTGTGGAAGACCGGAATACTGGCAATTTTGCTGCACTATGATAATGAGTTGAGGATTTAGCTCAAAGCTTCTTGCTTTAATGGGAGGTATACAGATGCTACTCCCATATGCAACTGTAATGGGGTTAGCATATGACCCCAGAGTCCTTCTGGACTGTTCAATTCCACTTAGGTCCATGATGGAGAAAGGGAATATGATATGGATTCACAAGTAAAGTAAATATTTTTTTTTTATTTGACCGAAAATAATAAAATAAAACAAATGGAAAATAAAATCATATTTCAAAAACTAAAAGAAAATAAGATCAAAGCAAATTAAAAACTAAATCAATTAGTTAATTAAAAAGATTTTGGAATTAGCAATTGAAAATATATGATTGAGAATTATTTTGAAAAAGATTTGATTTTTGAAATGAGGAAAGAGAAAAACAATAAAATGACACCAAACTTAAAATTTTTAGAAAATCAAACACAAATTTTCGAAAATTTTAAAGGAATAAACACAAAGAAGACACAAAACATAGAATTTTTTAAAGAACAAGAAAGGACTAAGAACATGCAAATTCGAAAAATTAAAAGAAAACAAAAGCATGCAATTGACACCAAACTTAAAATATGAAACTAAACTCAAATAAAAGACTCTAAACCAACAAAAATAAAACAGTCCTAATCTAAGCAACAAGATAGACCGTCAGTTGTCTAAACTCGAACAATCCCCGGCAACGGCGCCAAAAACTTGGTGCACGAAATTGCAATCACACTTTTGCAATCCCGCACAACTAACCAGCAAGTGCACTGGGTCGTCCAAGTAATACCTTACGTGAGTAAGGGTCGATCCCACGGAGATTGTCGGCTTGAAGCAAGCTATGGTTATCTTGTAACTCTTAGTCAGGATATCAATAATTATCAGGGTTGATTGTAAAAAGTAAAAGAACATGAAATAAGTACTTATTTTGCAGTAATGGGAAACAGGTTGAGGTTTTGGAGATGCTCTATCTTCTGAATCTCTGCTTTCCTACTGTCTTCTTCCTCAAGCACGCAAGGCTCCTTCCATGGCAAGCTGCATGTAGGGTTTCACCGTTGTCAATGGCTACCTCCCATCCTCTCAGTGAAAATGTTCAACATGCTCTGTCACAGCACGGCTAATCATCTGTCGGTTCTCAATCAGGTTGGAATAGAATCCAGTGATTCTTTTGCGTCTGTCACTAACGCCCAGCCTTCAGGAGTTTGAAGCTCGTCACAGTCATTCAATCCTTGAATCCTACTCAGAATACCACAGACAAGGTTTAGACCTTCTGGATTCTCTTGAATGCCGCCATCAATTCTAGCTTATACCACGAAGATTCTGATTAAGGAATCCAAGAGATATCTACTCAATCTAAGGTAGAACGGAGGTGGTTGTCAGGCACACGTTCATAGGTGAGAATGATGATGAGTGTCACGGATCATCACATTCCTCAAGTTTAGGAACAAGTGATATCTTAGAATAGAAGCAAGCGTGATTGAATGAAAAAACAATAGTAATTGCATTAATCCATCAAGACACAGCAGAGCTCCTCACCCCCAACCATGGGGTTTAGAGACTCATGATGTAGAAGATACAATGAGAAACGTGTAAAGTGTCATGAGGTCGAGATACAATATCAAAAGGTCCTATTAATAGTGAACTAGTAACCTAGGGTATACAGAAATGAGTAAATGACGTAAAAATCCACTTCCGGGGTCCACTTGGTGTGTGTTTGGGCTGAGCATTGAAGCTTCCATGTGTAGAGACTTTTTCTGGAGTTAAACGCCAGCTTTTATGCCAGTTTGGGCGTTTAACTCCAATTTTTGTGCCAGTTCCGGCGTTTAACGCCGGGATTTCTGAAGCTGATTTGCAACGCCCGTTTGGGCCATCAAATCTCGGGCAAAGTATGGACTATTATACATTTATGGAAATCCCAGGATGTCTACTTTCCAACACAATTGAGAGCGCGCCAATTGGGATTCTGTAGCTCCAGAAAATCTACTTCGAGTGCAGGGAGGTCAGAATCCAACAGCATCTACAGTCCTTTTCAGCCTCTGAATCAGATTTTTGCTCAGGTCCCTCAATTTCAGCTAGAAAATACCTGAAATCACAGAAAAATACACAAACTCATAGTAAAGTCCAGAAAAGTGAATTTTAACTAAAAACTAATGAAAATGTAATAGAAACTAACTAAAATATACTAAAAATATACTAAAAACAATGCCAAAAAGCGTATAAATCATTCGCTCATCAGGTACCATCTCCACGCTCTCCGAATTCAGCCTTGCCATCCTGCTGGACCGATGGAGGCCTGATTTCTCTTCACCTAAACAAGAACTCTTTAAATCTTCAGGTACCGCTTGAAAAATATGAAATCAAAATCAAATTTTAAGTGTTATTACGAGATATTGTCAATTTTTTGCATTGCTTCCATACAGAGGCGAATATACCTCTTTGGTGGGAAAAAGGGCAGTGCAGAGGACATGTTGATGCAGCAATTGTTGGTATAGAATTAAAGAAAAAATTCTAGGTGTCCATGTTAAAATCTAGTTAATAATTGGAAAAAGAACGACCATGCTATGTGTACACTAAAATTAGCCACTAATATAAAATACATGTTGAAATATAAATATATTAAAAATAAATTAAATCATACATATATTTATACATAAGGAAGAAGTATGTTTTTTGTCCCTAACATTTTCGAAATTTTTTAAAATTACCCCTAACGTTTAATTTGATTCAATTTTGTCCCTAACGTTTAAAATAGTTTTAATTTTACTCCTATCTTCAAAATTTTACCAGTCAATTGTTAGTCAAATTTTTTTTCTAATTTTAACCTCAATAAAAAACCCTAACCTAAATGCCTACCATCTCCATCACTATAACCCTCACTTCCACTCTCTCACCGTCACTCTCATCACAACCTCCTTCCCTCCTGCAGATTTTAGGCCACCTATGTGCTGCACCACCTACCCCATCGTCCTCCCCTCTCCTAGTATTTAGTTTGCTCAAGAATGTAACTGTGTATTATTCCATCCCATTTGGATTTGATAAGTAGAATTGGTATTAAATAGAGCAACAAATTTGAGTTATAACTATGAAATTAGTTATAAATAGGAACCTTGCTCCTTGTGGTCATGTTATCCAACATGCTAAATGGATATATCTAGTTGTGCTTCTCATTTTAGTAGTTGGTAAATGATATCACATAATCATGATTGCTAAGTTCCAAATTGAAAACAGATTAATATAAAATAAATAGTCAAAAATTTAATTGATAGAAAATTTCAATTACAAATTAATATACAACTCAAGAAGATTAATATACAATAAAACTCACCTAGAAGAGAAAACAAACAGATTCATATACAATAACAAAAAAAATAAAGAGTAAAGACTCAACATGGTTTTTGTCTATTTTTACAAAGGATACGGCGCCTCTTGTCTAAAAGAAAGGGACACGTCGGTTCTTAATCTTTTTATTTTAGGACAATACGACCCCTCTGTTAAAAGATCAGTTAAATAGTAACAAAAATTAGTTTTGTGAGAGCTTTATTTGTAATTTATTGAGTTTTAAATTCCCACAAAGTTCTTTTCAATAATATAACCAACTATGACCACTACTACTACCACCTTCTTCATTCTCGTAATTATCACTTTTACCTCTATTATTTCTATTGTGTAACTATACTATATCACTATCATTATCTCCTCTATTGTTATCATCACCAATATAAATATCATCAACATTAATGTTATCTTATTTCATTTCTTGTTCGATGATATTTATGCCTTTAAAAGATCTTCGTTTGCAATTACTTTTTTTTTCTGCGACATCATTTTTAGCCATGGTCTTTCTTCACTTAACTACCACCGGGTGAAAGAATTTTTCAAAAATAAACTTATTAATAGTTTGTGGGAGTTTAGAACCCCCAAAAATTACAAATAAAACCTCACAAAACTATTTTCATTACCATTTAACAGATTTTTTAACAGAGGGGTCATATTATCCTTAAATAAAAAAGTTAAAGACCGAAGTTTCTCTTTTTTTTTTGGACAAAGGGCACCTTATCGTTCGTGAAAATGGATAAAGACCGGGTTAGGTTTTTACTCAAAAAATAAATAAATAAAGCTCATATGTGAAACCTAGCTCATATTGGACAATGGAAGAAATGCAAGAGGCGAAACCAAACAAGACCAGAAGAAGAGCACTAAAGATAGAAGAAGCACTTCATGCAAAAGTAGTGAAGGTGCAGGGACGACGCAACACAGACGGGAGGTGACAGACAACATAGGAGCTGGCGAACACAGAGAACCTGACAATGGTAAAGCCTCTATTGATGATGAAGAATTTGGCTCTTTTTTTTATGAGGGGATGGGGCTTTGTTGATGTTGAGTTGACGATGAAGGTGGTAGTTGTGGTGATGGTGAGGGTGGGGGGTGGGGTGGTGGAGGATGAATTTTGATGTTGTACTATTGTGGTATTAAGAAAGATTTAGACTTTTCACTTATAGAAATTTTTTAGACTTTTTAAAAAAAATATGAGTAAAATTAAAATTAAATAGAAAATTTTAAATATAATTGATAATAATAAAATTTTTAATATATAACAAAAATATAGAATAAAATGAAAAATTAATTTTTTTGTATTTTTAGAATACAATTCATGTAAAAAATTAATGTTTAATCATTCTAATTGGTAAAATAAAAAGTAACCTAATATTTAATATTAAAATAATACTTTTTAAAAATATTTAATGTTAAAATTTATAAAATTTTAAAACTCCAAAACAATAGGATTGTAAAATCCATAAACTTTGTACGAAATAATTAGGATAACTAAAGATAATAAATATATCATATCTGTTTTTTTAATTTAATTAATGGTGGATGTAACTTAAGTGCAAGGAACAAATGCTGAAATTGTGAAGTAATTATTAGTGCCAGCTGTTAAGAAATATAGTTAGTTGTAGTTAGCTTGCTGCACGTGTTAATATGTATAAATGGCTTGTAAAACCCTTATTGTAATAGTTAGTTTTCATTTTCATCAATTAGAGAACTGCACAATGCTAATTCTCATTTCTCTTCCAATTTTACATTCTTTGTAAACACAGCTCCTCTATTTTCAACTTCTTAGTTTTCTTTCCAATTTGATTTCTACTTCACTCTTGGACTCATACAACAGAGTCTAATGAGAGCTTGATCCTCTCTTCCATGAAATTTCACATGGTACGGTGAGCATGAAGGAGAGGTTATTGCTCCGATTAGCGAGACCGAGAGTGGAAGATCTAAATCTGACATCTTCACAGATTCATCGACCTGGTTAATTTCTTGTCTTTCTTCCCCTTCCTCTCTTTTCTCTTTCTCAGATTTCGTTTCTTTTCTTGGAGCTGTTCTTGAAATCCCTTTCGATTCAACATTTCTTCAAATTTCTTTAATCTTGATTGACAATGGAAGCAAGTCAAAATTAGTCGGCAAACTTCAATTCAATGGATCTCCAATCAATTACAAACTTCCTAAGTCAGATTTCAGCAATCCAAGCTCATGTGGCCAAGAACACAGTCAATCCGATGCAAGATTGACGATCAGATTTTCCATCGGTAAAGAATTCACAAATAAGTTCTCGTTGTAAGTATAGTTTCTAAACCAATGGAGAATCCTTTCGTGCAAAAGTTTTGGTTGTCACAAGTAATAAACCCAGTAAAATTTATAAACCGAAGTATTCAAACATCGAGTCATCTTCTCAAGGAATTGTAGGGAGGTGTGTTTTATTATTGGTTATGAATAACAGTATTTTTGGGTTTTTGAAAGGTTTAAACAAGAGAAATAAATTGCAGGAATTAATAAATCAACAGCTAAGAAAACTCTTGGCAAGGTATGAAAATTAGAAGTCCTATCCTAGTTATCCTTATCAATTGTGATGAGAATTGCTTGTTGCTCCCACTTAGTCAACCTCTAACTATGAAGGTAAGTCAAGTGGATAAATTAATATGAATCCTCAAGTCCTAGTCAATTCCCAAAGAAAGATTAGAGTTAGTAGGATTCAAGCCAATTAGCAACTTCCAATTATCAATCAACAAAAGAGTTTGATAACTCAAGAGTCTCTAATTACTCAACCAAAGCCAAGAATATAGAAAGCTAATAAAAATCATATATCTGAAATACTTCAAATTGTATTAATAAAAGAAATCAAATCTAACATGGAAAAGTTCATAAATTAAATTGGAAAAATAAATAAAAGGAACATTGAACCTGGAAATTGAGAAGTAGAAATCCTAATCCAAAAAGAAATCCTAAATCCTAAAACCAAAGAGAGAGGAGAGAACCTCTCTCTCTAAAAACTACATCTAAAAACTAAAATTGTGAATTATGAATGAATTTTCAGTATCCTTTGAGTCTCTGCATGTTCCCTGGCTTTATTCTGTGTTTTTGGGGCCAAAAACTGGGTCAAAATGCGGCCCAAAATCGCTCCCAGCGTGTTCTGTTAATTTTGCAAATCGCGCATGTCACGCGTACGCGTCATTCACACGTGCGCGTTATTTAGCGTTTTTCCTTTCCACGCGTACATGTCGTCCAAGCGTTCGCGTCATTCGTGCAGACTCCAATCCACGCGTTCGCATCAAGCACGCAAACGCGTCAAGCACGCGAACGCGTCACTGCGATTTTCTCCAATTCACACGGTCGCGTGAGCCATGCGTCCGCATCGGTGTTCACTGGTTATCTCCTTAGTTTCTTGTGTTCCTTCCATTTTTGCAAGCTTCCTCTCCATTCTCTAAGCCATTCCTGCCCTATGAAACCTGAAACACTTAACACACGGATCACGGTATCGAATGGTATAAAGGAGAATTAAAATACGTAATTAAAAGATCTCTAGGAAGTAAGTTTTCAACCATAGAACTAAACTAGGAAGGAATTGTAAAATCATGCAAATCATATGAATAAGTGGGCAAGAATTTGATAAAAACCACTCAATTAAACACAATATAAACCATAAAATAGTGGTTTATCAACATCCCCACACTTAAACATTAGCATGTCCTCATGCTTAGCTTAAGGAGATAAAATAAATGAGTAGGGAAAAGGCAAGACTCATGCAATGCAACCTATGAATGTGAATATAACTACATGCTAAGACGTCTCTATCTACTTGGTTAAAAGCAAATAAGTTCTCCAAGACAAATTCAAACCAAACTCCACTAATTCAAATTATACAGTGAAAACAAGTAAACTTGTAAGAAGATAGCTCATGAAAGCATAGAACATAGAATCAAGTACTGAACCCTTACTGGCAGTGTATATCACTCTAACTCTCAAGTGTCTAGGGTCAATCACTCTATTCTTCTCTAGTCATGCTTTCTCAACCTTGTTTTTCATCTAACCAATCAACAAATATTTAGCATACCAATGCAAACATCATGAGGTCTTTTCAGGGTTGTAATAGGGCTAAGGTAAGGGTGAGGATATATGTATGGCCAAGTGAGCTATAATATGAATCTTTGACTAACCTAAGCTTTCACCTAACATACAAACACTCTATGTAATTCTAAAAATCACACCCAGCTACCCATAATTCCCACTTTTGTATAATTCTCATACTCATGTATCAAAATTTTTATATTTCTTTACTTTTATCACATGTGTATGGATCTTTATTAAAGCTTAATATTGGGGTAATTTTATCCCCTTATTCACTTACTTTTTTTTTCAACATAACTTATCGATGCACATGGATTTTTAATTTTTCTGGTTTTACATGAGTAGGTTCCCAAATTTGCAATATTAAAATAAATTAGAAACATGATACATTCCCTTATTAACTCATGTTCCCACAGTTTCCCCATACTTAGTTGATGCACGATCTCTATCTTAAGCTAACCAAAGATTCAATTTGGGGTAATTAATTATTTTTCTGCTTAAGTCTAGTGATGTGGTTATAGAACAAAAAGGGATTAAAAAGCTCAAGGTGGCTAACAAAGGTAAATGGAAGGGTAGGATATTTTGGGATAAGTGAGCAAAAATAAGTAATGGCATCAATCATATGCAAGCATGTAAATACACTAAATAATGGGCATATAGACTGAAACAAAGTAAAGATTGCAATCATAGAGAAGAAAATACACAAGAATAAAATATTATGGTTAAATAATGTAACCATGTAATTAAGCTCAAAATCTCACAGGTTGTATGTTCTTTGACTCAAAAAACCATGTTCCAAATACAACTTCCAAACAAATTTAACACAAAAATTTTGATTTAAATTAGTGAAATTTTTTTTTTCAAAAATAGGGTCTTAAAAAGAAACTCATTACTTTAACCAAGCAGTAGCTAAATGCATAAAATCAAGCAAACATGCAATGCAACATGCAAATACAACAATGTACTAAAATTAAACATTGGTGTTGAGAAGAAAATAACTAACCCATGGAGATCGGTATCGACCTCCCCACACTTAAAGATTGCACCGTCCTCGGTGCATGCTGAGATGTGCAGGCGGACGGGCTGCTACAACTGATGCTTTTCTCTAGAGATTGTACAGATGGACTTGTCTGTTGCCCTCATATAGAAGTTTCCTTTTCCATTTCTCGGTGGCCAGCCTGAAAGAAGAGGAAAAAGAAGAAAAAGTAACCCAAAAATAAAGATAAGAAAATAAATAAAGTCTGGGTGGGTTAATGCCAAATAATGAGGGTCTCAATTACATGGTAGTTACAACATGCAAGTGAGAAAATAATAGAAGAACATGGCATACCAATGGTGCAAAATTTGCAACAACGGGGAGGAGTGTGGGTAATGAAAGACAATATAAATTCATGAATACAAGTATCATAAAAGATTAGTATTGACTTAAATAATATTATCCAACAGTGTAAAACAAGTCACGGAGCACCAAAATAATATCAGAAAAGATGCAACAGTTGAATATGAACAAGTAACACCAATGGAAAAATAATAAATTTAGAAAAGAAAAGAAAAATATGCACAAAATTAAAATACAATGAATGAAATACGCAAATAAATTAAGTCAAATAGAATTGAAGTGAAGAGGGATGAGAAGTTAAAGAGATAAAGTAAGAAAGAAAGAAGAAAGAAGAAAAGATAGAAGAAATTAGGATTAGAAAAGAAAAGATAAGATAATTGCCGCTGATCTGGATAAGATGTGTGGCGCAGGCGACGCGGACGCGTGAGTGACGCGGTCGCGTGGTGTGCGACAAGGTCAGGTGACGCGGACGTGTGGGTCACATGATCGCGTGGCCTGATTTGTGCGATTGGCATGAGTGTAGCCTCGCGTACGCACAACTCTCTGTTCTAAATGCACATTGCCAAAATTCAGGGTGACGCGTGCGCGTGGGTGATGCGATCGCGTGAATGGCCATTTTTGAAAAATGATGCGGACGCATGAGGCACGCGTGAGGTACGCTTTCGCGTGGTAGGGCTTGTGATTCTAGCACGAGTCCAGCCCTACTCCATCATAACTCTCTGCCATGCACCCATTTACGTCGATTTTACAGGGTCACGCGTTCGCGTGGGTGACGCGGACGCGTGGGAGGCTTTTTTTCAGAATGACGCGGACGCGTTATTGACGTGGTTGCGCGGGCATGGTTATGCCTAAGGCACGCCTCCAGCCACACTCTCGCGTGACTTTCTGTTCAATTTTTTTCTTCCCAATGCACTTGTAACGCGGACGCGTCGCATGCGTTTTTTTATTTTTTTGTGCAGTATGCAGAATGCAATGCTGATATGGATGTTATGAATAATTTCAGGTTCAAAAAAATAGAATAAAATAAAATAAAACTTAAAAACAAACAAAACAAAATAAAAATTGAAATTGAAAAAGGAACGATCATACCATGGTGGGTTGTCTCCCACCTAGCACTTTTGTTTAAAGTCCTTTAGTTGGACATTTGATGAGCTTCCTGTTATGGTGGCTTGTGCTTGTATTCATCCAAAAATCTCCACCAGTGTTTGGAATTCCAACAGCCTTCGGGGTCCCAAACAAGGCATGAAAATCCCTTGAGCAATTTCAAACAGGTTCTCAGGCTTCCGGGGTGATGAATGTCAGAACAGATTTCAAGATCCCAAACCTTGCTTTTGTACCCGTCTTTGTCTCAATTTATATTTTTCTAGCCGGGTGGTTTGGAAGTTGTATTCTCACCAAGATGACCAAACATCTTCAGAGACTCAATTAATCAACTCTATACCAATCCTTGCTCCTCAAATTGAAGTGTGAAACCTCATTGAATCTTGCATACCAGCTCTGAATGCAAGTCATTTCCCTTTTACTCTTAAAGCCGCAAAGAGCTTTAAGCTGGCCATCTGTTTCAAGTAAACCATATTCAAGTGGAAAAGTAAAGATAAAAGCTAAGGGTTTTACCCATTTGAAGTTTGTATTGGGCGGTAATGGCCTTGGGATAGGTGTTTCCAGTGGTTTTGCAAACTCTACTCCCTTGTAGTCTTCTGTGAATTCTTCCACTTTTTTGCGAATTTTTTCAACTGCAACCACGTCTTGATCAAAGTCTTCGATATCTTCATCATCACTTGAGTCATAATTGGGAGGTTGAGAAAAGTCTACCTCTACATCATCTTCGTATTCACTTGGGGAAGATTCTTCTATCTCAAAGAATTCACTTGCGGATGCAAGTTCATTACTAGGAGAACTTGACTTGTGATTATCATCATCAAGGAAACTTGCTTCTTGAGTTGTTCCGTCCAGTTCTTCATAAGATACCTGCTTTGAGGGTTGTGCACTCTCCTCCTTAGCATCGATCGAAAATTTCTTGACGGAATTCTCCTCAATTTTGGATTTCCATGGAGGTTCAGCGTCTCCTAAATCTTCAATCAACTCTTCTTATTTTATAATGACAGCTTCCTCCACTTGTTCCAGTACAAAGTCATGCTCCGTACTGTCTACTGGAGTTTCTAGTATCTCCTTCATGCTACGTTCTTCATTAGATTGTCCACATGGAGCCATGGGTGTTCCTTGAGTGTCCGAACGTCGGGAAGGTAATCGATTTATCGCTTGATTCAATTGGTGAAGGGTTGCATAAAATTTTTCTACTGTTTCCTTGAGACGTTCCTTGATAGATTCCTGGGTTGATGGATATGGTTATGGTGCATAGGGAAGTGGTGGTTCTTAGGAGTAATTGGATTGGAATTGGTGTGGATATGGGTTAGGGTCATATGGAGGTGAATGGTGGTAGGGGACTTGTGAGTGTGGTGGTTCAAAGCTGTATTGATAAAGTGGTTCATAGGCATATGATGAGACTTGTTGGTAGCCACAGTGGGGTCCATTATATCTGTCATCTTGGTATACACCTCAGAATGGCTCTTGGCCATAGTAATTTGGTGAGTGTTGGTTGTCACGAAAGGGTCCACCATAACTATTGTCTTGCAATGCATTCTGGAATGGTCGTGGTCCATGGTATCTTGGAGGGTGTTGTTGCCTAAAGGGTTGATCAGATCCTCGTGACTCCGTTCATCTTTGATTGTTTTGACCTTGATGCATGTTACTGTTATAGCTTCCATTCCTTTCAACACTATTAGAACCAAACTCAAAGCGATGGGGGTGAGAACTCATAGTAACTAATAAAAATTAAAAACAAAAACTAAAATAATTAAACAAGAAAAAGAAAATATTTACAATAACCAATAATAAGGCACACGTTTGCAATTCCCCGGCAACGACGCCATTTTGACGATTGGATTTTCCATCGGTAAAGAATTCACAAATAAGTTCGTGTTGTAAGTATAGTTTCTAAACCAATGGAAAATCCTTTCGTGCAAAAGTTTTGGTTGTCACAAGTAACAAACCCAGTAAAATTTATAAACCAAAGTATTCAAACCTCAGGTCGTCTTCTCAAGGAATTGCAGGGAGGTGTGTTTTATTATTGGTTATGGAAAACAGTATTTTTGGGTTTTTGAAAGGTTTGAACAAGAGAAATAAATTGCAGGAATTAATAAAACAACAGCTAAGAAAACTCTTGGCAAGGTATGAAAATTAGAAGTCCTATCCTAGTTATCCTTATCAATTGTGATGAGAATTGCTCGTTGCTCCCACTTAGTCAACCTCTAACTATGAAGGTAAGTTAAGTGGATAAATCAATATGAATCCTCAAGTCCTAGTCAATTCCCAAAGAAAGACTAGAGTTAGTGGAATTCAAGCCAATTAGCAACTTCCAATTATCAATCAACAAAAGAGTTTGATAACACAAGAGTCTCTAATTACTCAACCAAAGCCAAGAGTATAGAAAGCTAAACAAAAATCATATATCTGAAATACCTCAAATTATATTAATAAAAGAAATCAAATCTAACAAGGAAAAGTTCATAAATTAAATTGAGAAAATAAATAAAAGGAACATTGAACCTGGAAATTGAGAAGCAGAAATCCTAATCCTAAAAGAAATCCTAAATCCTAAAACCTAAGAGAGAGGAGAGAACCTCTCTCTCTAAAAACTACCTCTAAAAACTAAAATTGTGAATTATGAATGAATTCTCAGTATCCTTTGAGTCTCTGCATGTTCTCTGGCTTTATTATGTGTTTTTGGGCCAAAAATTGGGTCAAAATACCGCCCGAAATCACTCCTAGCGTGTTCTGTTAATTCTGCATATCGTGCATGTCATGCATATGTGTCATTCATGCGTGCGCGTCATTCAGTATTTTTTCTTGCCACGCGTACGCGTCGTCCACGCGTTCGCGTCATTCGTGCAAACTCCAATCCACGCATTTGCGTCAAGCACGCGAACGCGTCACTGCGATTTTTTCCAATTCACGCGGTCGCGTGAACCATGCGTTCGCGTCGGTGTTTGCTGGTCATCTCCTTAGTTTCTTGTGTTCTTTCAATTTCGCAAGCTTCCTCTCCATTCTCTAAGTCATTCCTGCCCTATGAAGCCTGAAACACTTAACACACGGATCACGGCATCGAATGGTATAAAGGAGAATTAAAATACGTAATTAAAAGATCTCTAGGAAGCAAGTTTTCAACCATATAACTAAACAGGGAAGGAATTGTAAAATCATGCAAATCATATGAATAAGTGGGCAAGAATTTGATAAAAATCACTCAATTAAACACAATATAAACCATAAAATAGTAGTTTATCAACCTCCCCACACTTAAATATTAGCATGTCCTCATGCTTTGCTTAAGGAGATAAAATAAATGAGTATGAAAAAGGCAAGACTCATGCAATGCAACCTATGAATGTGAATGCAACTATATGCTAAGACGTCTCTATCTACTTGGTTAAAAGCAAACAAGTTCTCCAAGACAAATTCAAACCAAATTCCACTAATTCAAATTATATAGTGAAAACAAGTAAACTTGTAAGAAGATAACTCATGAAAGCAGGGAACATAGAATCAAACATTGAACCCTTACTGGCAGTGTATATCACTCTAACTCTCAAGTGTCTAGGGTCAATCACCCTACTCTTCCCTAGTCATGCTTTCTCAACCTTGTTCTTCATCTAACCAATTAACAAATATTTAGCATACCAATGCAAACATCATGAGGTCTTTTCAGGGTTGTAATGGGGCTAAGGTAAGGGTGAGGATATATGTATGGCCAAGTAAGCTATAATATAAATCTTTGACTAACCTAAGCTTTCACCTATCATACACACACTCTATGTAATTCTAAAAATCACACCCAGCTACCCATAATTCCCACTTTTTTATAATTCCCATACTCATGTACCAAATTTTTTATATTTCTTTACTTTTATCACATGTGCATGGATCTTTATTAAAGCTTAACATTGGGGTAATTTTATCCCCTTATTCACTTACTTTTTTTTAAACATAACTTATCGATGCACATGGATTTTTTATTTTTCTGGTTTTACATGAGTAGGTTCCTAAATTCTCAATATTAAAATAAATTAGAAACATGATACATTTCCTTATTAACTCATGTTCCCACAGTTTCCCCACACTTAGTTGATGCACAATCTCTATCTTAAGCTAACCAAAGATTCAATTTGAGGTAATTAATTATTTTTTTTTTTTTGCTTAAGACTAGTGATGTGGTTATAGAACAAAAAGGGATTAAAAAGCTCAAGGTGGCTAACAAAGGTAAATGGAAGGGTAGGCTATTTTGGGATAAGTGAGCAAAAACAAGTAATGGCATCAATCATATGCAAGCATGTAAATACACTAAATAATGGGCATATAGACTGAAACAAAGTAAAGATTGCAATCATAGAGAAGAAAACACACAAGAATAAAATATTATGGTTAAATAATGTAACCATGTAATTAAGCTCAAAATCTCACAGGTTGTGTGTTCTTTGGCTCAAAAAACCATGTTCCAAATACAACTTCCAAACAAATTTAACACAAAAGTTTTGATTTAAATTAGTGAAATTTTTTTTTCAAAAATAGGGTCTTAAAAAGAAACTCATTACTTTAAACAAGTAATAGCTAAATGCATAAAATCAAACAAACATGCAATGCAACATGCAAATGCAACAATGTACTAAAATAAAACATTGGTGTTGAGAAGAAAATAACTTACCCATGGATATCAGTGTCGACCTCCCCACACTTAAAGATTGCACCGTCCTCGGTGCATGCTGAGATGTGCAGGTGGATGGGCTGCTACAACTGATGCTTTTCTCTAGAGATTGTGCAGATGGACTTGTCTGTTGCCCCATATAGAAGTTTCCTTTTCCCTTTCTCGGTGGCCAGCCTGAAAGAAGACGAAAAAGAAGAAAAAGTAACCCAGAAATAAAGATAAGAAAATAAATAAAGTCTGGGTGGGTTAATGCCAAATAATGAGGGTCTCAATTACATGGTAGCTACAACATGCAAGTGAGAAAACAATAGAAGCACATGGCATACCAGTGGTGCAAAATTTGCAACAAGGGGGAGGAGTGTGGGTAATGAAAGACATATATAAATTCATGTCAATACAAAATTAATACAAGTATCATAAAAGATTAGTATTGACTTAAATAATATTACCCAACAGTGTAAAACAAGTCATGGAGCACCAAAATAATACCAGAAAAGACGCAACAGTTGAATATGAACAAGTAACACCAATGGAAAAATAATAAATTTAGAAAAGAAAAGAAAAATATGCACAAAATTAAATGCAATGAATGAAATATGCAAATAAATTAAGTAAAATAGAATTGAAGTGAAGAGGGATGAGAAGTTAAAGGGATAAAGCAAGAAAGAAAGAAGAAAGAAGAAAAGATAGAAAAATTAGGATTAGAAAAGAAAAGATAAGATAATTGACACTGATCTGGATAAGTTGTGTGGCGCAGGCGACGCGGATGCGTGAGTGACGCCGTCGCATGGTGTGCGAAAAGGTCAGGCCTGATTTGTGCGATTGGCGCGAGTGTAGCCTCGCGTATGCACAACTCTCTGTTCTAAATGCACATTGCCAAAATTCAGGGTGACGCGTGCGCGTGGGTGACGCGATCGCGTGAATGGCCATTTTTGAAAAACGATGCGGACGCGTGAGGCACGCGTTCGCATGGTAGGGCTTGTGCTTCTAGCACGAGTCCATCCCTACTCCATCATAACTCTCTGCCATGTACCCATTTACATCGATTTTACAGGGTCATGCGTTCGCGTGGGTGACGCGGACGCGTGGGAGGCTCTTTTTCAGAATGATGCGAACGCGTTATTGACGCGGTCACGCGGGAATGGTTGTGCCTAAGGCACGCCTCCAACCACGCTCTCGTGTGACTTTCTGTTCAATTTTCTTTTCTTCCCAATGCACTTGTGACGCGGATGCGTCGCATGCATTTTTTTTTTTGTGCAGTATGTAGAATGCAATACTGATATGGATGTTATGAATAATTCCAGGTTCAATAAAATAGAATAAAATAAAATAAAACTTAAAAACAAACAAAACGAAATAAAAATTAAAATTGAAAAAGGAACGATCATACCATGGTGGGTTGTCTCCCACCTAACACTTATGGTTAAAGTCCTTAAGTTGGACATTTGATGAGCTTCCTGTTATGGTGGCTTGTACTTGTATTCAACTAAAAATCTCCACCAGTATTTGGAATTCTAACAGCCTCCAAGGTCCCAAACAAGGCATGTAAAGCCCTTGAGCAGTTTTAAACAGGTTCTCAGGCTTCCGGGGTGATGAATGTCAAAACAAATTCCAGGATCCCAAACCTTGCTTTTGCACCCATCTTTGTCTCGATTTATATTTTTCCAGCCAGGTGGTTTGGAAGTTGTATTCTCACCAAGATGATCAAACATCTTCCGAGACTCAATTAATCGAACTCTGTACCAATCCTTGCTCCTCAAATTGAAGTGTGAAACCTCATTGAGTCTTGCATACCAGCTCTGAGTGCAAGTCATTTCTCTTTTACTCTTAAAGCCGCAAAGAGCTCTAAGCTGGCCATCTGTTTCAAGTAAACTATATTCAAGTGGAAAAGTAAAGAAAAAAAGCTAAGGGTTTTACCCACTTGAAGTTTGTATTGGGCGGTAATGGCCTTGGGATAGGTGTTTCTAGTGGTTTTGCAAGCTTTACTCCCTTGTAGTCTTCTGTGAATTCTTCCACTTTTTTGCTAATTTCTTCAACTGCAACCACATCTTGATCAAAGTCTTCGATATCTTCCTCATCACTTGAGTCATAATTGGGAGGTTGAGAAAAGTCTACCTCTGCATCATCTTCGTATTCACTTGGGGAAGTGATGAGCGGATAATTTATACGCTTTTTGGCATTGTTTTTAGGTAGTTTTTAGTAAGTTCAAGCTACTTTTAGGGATATTTTTATTAGTTTTTATGTTAAATTCACATTTCTAGACTTTACTATGAGTTTGTGTGTTTTTCTGTAATTTCAGGTAATTTCTGGCTGAAATTGAGGGACTTGAGCAAAACTCTGAAAAAGGCTGACAAAAGGACTGCTGATGCTGTTGGAATCTGACCTCCCTGCACTCGAAATGGATTTTCTGGAGCTATAGAACTCCAAATGGCACACTCTCAACGGCGTTGGAAAGTAGACATCCAGAGCTTTCCAGCAATATATAATGGTCCATACTTTATTCGGGAATTGATGACTTAAAGTGGCGCTCAACACCAAGTATATGCTACTGTCTGGAGTTAAACGCCAGAAACACGTCAGAACCCGGAGTTGAACGCCAGAAACACACTATAACTCGGCGTTCAACTCCAAGAAAAGCCTCAGCTCGTGGATAGATCAAGCTCAGCCCAAGCACACACCAAGTGGGCCCCGGAAGTGGATTTATGCATCAATTACTTACTCATGTAAACCCTAGTAGCTAGTCTAGTATATATAGGACATTTAACTATTGTATTAGACATCTTTTGGTCACTTTAGATCTAAGGAACATCTGGGAGTGCATAGTCCTTAGACCATGGGGGCTGGCCATTCGGCCATGCCTGAACCTTTCACTTATGTATTTTCAACGGTGGAGTTTCTGCACACCATAGATTAAGGGTGTGGAGCTCTGCTGTATCTCAAGTTTCAATACAATTACCATTACTTTATATTCAATTCTCTTTTATTCTTATTCCAAGATATACATTGCACTTCAACTTGATGAATGTGATGATCCGTGACACTCATCATCATTCTCACCGATGAACGCGCGTGACTGACAACCACTTCCGTTCTACTTTAGGCCGGGCGCATATCTCTTAGATTCCCCAACAGAATCTTCGTGGTATAAGCTAGATAGATGGCGGCATTCATGGGGATCCGAAAAGTCTAACCTTGTCTGTGGTATTCCGAGTAGGATTCCGATATTGAATGACTGTGACGAATTTCAAAATCCTGAATGCTGGGCGTTAGTGACAGACGCAAAAGAATCAAGGGATTCTATTCCAACCTAATTGAGAACCGACAGATGATTAGCCGTGCCGTGACAGAGCATTTGAACCATTTTCACTGAGAGGATGGGATGTAGCCATCAACAAGGGTGATGCCTCCAGACGATTAGCCATGCAGTGACAGCGCATAGGACCATTTTCCCGAGAGGATGAAAAGTAGCCATTGAAGACGGTGATGCCCTACATACAGCTTGTCATGGAAAGGAGTAAGAAGGATTGGATGAATGTAATAAGAAAGTAGAGATTCGAGAGGATTCTAGCATCTCCACACGCCTATCTAAAATTTCCACCATTAATTTACATAAGTATTTCTATCCTATTTTATTTTCTGTTTATTATTAATTTTCGAACTCATCATAAACCAATTTAATCTGCCTAACTGACAAATACAAGGTGACCATAGCTTGCTTCATACCAACAATCTCTGTGGGATCGACCCTTACTCACGTAAGGTATTACTTGGATGACCCAGTACATTTGCTGGTTAAGTTGAACGGAGTTGTGTCCACACATAGCCAATAGCCATTAAATAAATCTCATGCAAATACAAAGAGGGTCACAATTTCGTCCACCAAGTTTTTGGCGCCGTTGCCGGGGATTGTTCGAGTATGGACAACTGACGGTTCATCTTGTTGCTCAGATTAGGTAATTTTCTTTTCAAAAATCTTTTTCAAAATTTTTCTTTTCTTTTTCGTTTTTCCTAACTTTATTTTCGAAAAAAATAATAAAAAATCCAAAAAAAAATTAGAAAATCATAAAAATAAAAAATATTTTGTGTTTCTTGTTTGAGTCTTGAGTCAATTTTTAAGTTTGGTGTCAATTGCATGCCTTAAAAATTTTTTTCTTGCATATTTTCGAAAATTTCATGCATTCATAAGTGTTCTTCATGATCTTCAAGTTGTTCTTGGTAAGTCTTCTTGTTTGATCTTGATGTTTTCTTGTTTTGTGTTGTTTGTTGTTTTTCATATGCATTTTTCGTTTGTTAGAGTCCATGCATTAAAGATTTCTAATTTTGGTGTCTTGCATGTTTTCTTTGCATCAAAAATTTTTCAAAATTATGTTCTTGATGTTCATCATGATCTTCAAAGTGTTCTTGGTGTTCATCTTGACATTCATAGCATTCTTGCATGCATGCATTGTTTTGATCTAAAAATTTCATGCATTGAGTATTTTTGTTGTTTTTCTCTCTCATAATTAAAAATTCAAAAATAAAAAATATATCTTTTCCTTTTTTCTCTCCAAATTTTCGAAATTTTGGGTTGACTTGGTCAAAAATTTTCAAAATTAGTTGTTTCTTACAAGTCAAGTCAAATTTTCAATTTTAAAAATCTTATCTTTTCAAAATCTTTCTCAAAAATTATATCGTTTTCATTTGTTTCTATTTTTCGAAAATTTCAAAAATATTTTTCAAAATTTTTCAAAATCTTTTTCTTATCTTTATATCATATTTTCGAAAATTCACTAATAATTAATGTGATTGATTCAAAAATTTGAAGTTTGTTACTTTCTTGTTAAGAAAGGTTCAATATTTAAGTTCTAGAATCTTATCTTGTAGTTTCTTGTTAGTGAAGTAAGTAATTTCAAATTTTTGAATTAAATCTTTTTATCTTTTATCTTATCTTTTTCAAAAATTTTATCTTTTTCAAAATTTGATTTTAAAATATCTTATCTAACTTCTTATCTTCTCATCTTTTTAAAATTTGATTTTAATATCTTTTTCAACTAACTATTTGACTTTTTTTTTTGTTTCTTATCTTTTTCAAAACCACCTAACTACTTTTCCCTCTCTAATTTTCGAAAATATCTCACCTCTTTTTCAAAAAAAAAAATTCTTTTTGTTCTAAATTTTAATTTTAATTATATTTTATCTTTAATTTTCGAAAATTACTAACCCCTTTTTAAAATTATTTTCGAAATTCTCCCTCTCTTTTCTTCTTCTATTTAATTATTTAATTACTAACACTTCTCTTCACCTCTCTTCATCTAAAAATCCGAACCCATTCTTCTTCACTCTTCTCCCCTTTCTTCTTCTACTAACATAAAGGAATCTCTATACTGTGACATAGAGGATTCCTCTTCTTTTCTTGTTTTCTTCTCTTTCATATGAGCAGGAACAAGGAAAAAGGCACTCTTGTTGAAATTGATCCTGAGCCTGAAAGGACTCTGAAGAGAAAATTAAGAGAAGCTAAGTTACAACAATCTAAAGGTAACCTTTCAGAAATTTTCGAACAAGAGAAGGAGATGGCAGCCGAAAATAATAATAATGCAAGGAGAATGCTTGGTGACTTCACAAAGCCAACGTCCAAATTTGATGGAAGAAGCATCTCCATTCCTGCCATTGGAGCCAACAACTTTGAGCTGAAACCTCAGCTAGTTGCCTTAATGCAACAAAACTGCAAGTTTTATGGACTTCCATCTGAAGATCCTTATCAGTTTTTAACTGAGTTCTTGCAGATCTGTGAGACTGTAAAGACGAATGGAGTTTATCCTGAAGTCTACAAACTCATGCTTTTCCCTTTTACTGTAAGAGACAGAGCTAGAATATGGTTGGATTCACAACCTAAGGATAGCCTGGACTCCTGGGATAAGCTGGTCACAGCCTTCTTGGATAAATTATTTCCTCCTCAAAAGCTGAGCAAGCTGAGAGTGGATGTTCAAACCTTCAAACAAAAAGATGGTGAATCCCTCTATGAAGCTTGGAAAAGATACAAGCAGCTGACCAAAAGATGTCCATCTGACATATTTTCAGAATGGACCATATTAGATATATTCTATTATGGTCTATCTGAATTTTCGAAAATGTCATTGGACCATTCTGCAGGTGGATCTATTCACCTAAAGAAAACGCCTGAAGAGGCTCAAGAACTAATTGACATGGTTGCAAACAACCAGTTCATGTACACTTCTGAGAGGAATTCCGTGAATAATGGGATACCTCAGAAGAAAGGAGTTCTTGAAATTGATGCTCTGAATGCCATATTGGCTCAGAACAAAGTGTTGACTCAACAGGTCAACATGATCTCTCAAAATCTGAATGGATGGCAACATGCATCCAACAGTACTAAAGAGGCAGCTTCTGAAGAAGCTTATGATCCTGAGAACCCTGCAATGGCAGAGGTCAATTACATGGGTGAACCCTATGGAAACACCTATAATTCATCATGGAGAAATCATCCAAATTTCTCATGGAAGGATCAACAAAAGCCTCAACAAGGCTTTAACAATGGTGGACGCAATAGGCTGAGCAATAGCAAGCCTTTTCCATCATCTTCTCAGCAATAGACAGAGAATTCTGAACAAAACACTTCTAATTTAGCCAATCTAGTCTCTGATCTGTCAAAGGCCACTTTCAGTTTCATGAGTGAAACAAGATCCTCCATCAGAAATCTGGAGGCACAAGTGGGCCAGCTGAGTAAGAAAGTCATTGAAACTCCTCCCAGTATTCTCCCAAGCAATACAGAAGAGAATCTAAAAGGAGAGTGCAAGGCCATTGATGTAATCAACATGGCCGAATGCACAAGGGAGGAGGAGGACGAAAATCCTAGTGAGGAAGACCTCCTGGGACGTCCCTCAAGCAAGAAGGAGTTTCCTATTAAGGATCCAAAGGAATCTGAGGCTCATATAGAGACCATAGAGATTCCATTAAATCTTCTTCTGCCATTCATGAGCTCTGAAGACTATTCTTCCTCTGAAGAGGATGAAGATGTGACTGGAGAGCAAGTTGCTCAATATTTAGGAGCTATCATGAAGCTGAATGCCAAGTTGTTTGGTAATAAGACTTGGGAAAGTGAACCTCCTTTGCTCATTAATGAACTGGATACCTGGATTCAGCAAATTTTACCTCAAAAGAGACAAGATCCTGGCAAGTTCTTAATACCTTGTACCATAGGCACCATGACCTTTGAAAAAGCTCTATGTGATCTAGGGTCAGGGATAAATCTTATGCCACTCTCTGTAATAGAGAAGCTGGGGATCATTGAGGTACAACCTGCCTTGTTCTCATTACAATTGGCAGACAAATCATTGAGACAAGCTTATGGAATAGTAGAGGACGTGTTAATAAAGGTTGAAGGCCTTTACATCCCTGCTGATTTCATAATCTTAGACACTAGGAAGGAAGAGGATGAATGCATCATCCTTGGAAGACCTTTCCTGGCCACAGCAGGAGCTGTGATAGATGTCAACAGAGGTGAATTAGTCCTTCAATTGAATGGGGACTACCTTGTGTTTAAGGCACATGGCCATCCCTCTGTGACAAAAGAGAGTAAGCATGAAGAGCTTCTCTTAGTTCAGAGTCAAGAAGAGCCCCCCACAGTCAAACTTTAAGTTTGGTGTTGGGAGGCCACAACCAAACTCTAAGTTTGGTGTTAAGACCCCATATCCAAACTCTAAGTTTGGTGTTGGGACTATACAACATTGACCTAATTACCTTGTGACTCCATGAGAGCCCACTATCAAGCTATTGACATTAAAGAAGCGCTTGTTGGGAGGCAACCCAATTTTATTTATCTAATTTTTATTTTATTTTATTATTATTTTGTGTTTTATTAGGTACATGATCATGTAGAGTCACGAAAAAAATATAAAAATTCAAAACAGAATAAAAAAAAATAGCAGAAGAAAAATCACACCCTGGAAGAAGCACAGGCTGGCGTTCATCACCAGTAAGGAGCATCTGGCTGGCGTTCAACGCCAGAACAGAGCATGAATCTGGTGTTGAACGCCAGAAACAAGCAACATTCTGGCGTTTGAACGCCAGGAATGTGCCTAGAAGAAAAGCTGGCGCTGAACGCCAGTAACAAGCATGAAACTGGCGTTCAACGCCAGAAACATGTTACATATGGGCGTTGAACGCCCAGAATGTGCACCACTCGGCGTTTAAACGCCAGAATGGTGTGAAAAGGCATTTTACATGCCTATTTGGTGCAGGGATGGAATTCCTTGACACCTCAGGATCTGTGGACCCCACAGGATCACCTCAGGATCTGTGGATCCCACAGGATCCCCACCTATTATATTCCCACCTTACCTCCTAATCCTATTTTACTCTTCCCAATAAACACTCCTTCCCAAAACCCTTCACCAATCACCTCAATCTCTCTTCCCAATTACCATCTTCACCATTCACATCCATCCACTCTTCCCCATAAACCCCACCTACCTTCAAAATTCAAAAACATTTTCCCACCCAATCCCACCCTAAATGGCCGAACCTACCCTCTCCCCTCTCCCTATATATACCCTTCCATTCTACTTCATTTTTACACAACACTACCCCCTCTACTATACCTTGGCCGAATCCATCTCCCCTCACTCTCCTCCATTTTCTTCTTCTTCTTCTTCTTCTCTTCTTTCTTCTCTTGCTCGAGGGCGAGCAATATTTTAAGTTTGGTGTGGTAAAAGCATAAGCTTTTTGTTTTTCCATTACCATCAATGGCACCTAAGGCCAGAGAATCCTCTAGAAAAGGAAAAGGGAAGACAAAAGCTTCCACCTCCGAGTCATGGGAGATGGAAAGATTCATCTCCAAGAGCCATCAAGACCACTTCTATGATGTTGAGGCAAAAAAGAAGGTGGTCCCTGAGGTCCCTTTCAAGCTCAAGAAAAATGAGTATCCGGAGATCCGACATGAAATCCGAAGAAGAGGTTGGGAAGTCCTAACCAACCCCATGCAACAAGTCGGAATCTTAATGGTTCAAGAGTTCTATGCCAATGCATGGATCACTAGGAACCATGATCAAAGTATGAACCCGAGTCCAAAGAATTATCTCACAATGGTTCGGGGGAAATACTTAGATTTTAGTCCGAAGAATGTGAGGTTGGCGTTCCACTTGCCCATGATGCAAGGAGATGAACGCCCCTACACTAGAAGGGTCAACTTTAATCAAAGGTTGGACCAAGTCCTAATGGACATATGTGTGGAAGGAGCTCAATGGAAGAGATACTCCAAAGGCAAGCCAGTCCAACTAAGAAGACTGGACCTCAAGCCTGTAGCTAGAGGATGGTTGGAGTTCATTCAACGCTCCATCATTCCCACTAGCAACTGATCTGAAGTTACTGTGGATCGGGCCATCATGATTCATAGCATCATGATTGGAGAGGAAGTAGAAGTTCATGAAGTCATCTCCAATGAATTCTATAAAATAGCCGAAAAGCCCTCCACCATGGCAAGGCTAGCTTTTCCACACCTTATTTGCCATCTATGTTACTCAGCTGGAGTTATCATAGAAGGAGACATATCCATTGAAGAGGATAAGCCCATCACCAAAAAGAGGATGGAGCAAGCAAGAGAGACCCTCCACGGTTCTCAAGAGATGCATGAGGAAGCTCATCATCAAGAAATCCCTGAGATGCCTCAAGGGATGCACTTTCCTCCCAACAACTATTGGGAACAACTCAACACTTCCTTAGAAGATTTGAGCTACAATGTGGAACAATTAAAGGTGGAACATCATGAGCACTCCATCATTCTCCATGAAATAAGAGAAGACCAAAGAGCAATGAGGGAGGAGCAACAAAGGCAAGGAAGGGACATAGAAGAGCTTAAGGACATTGTTGGTCCTTCAAGAAGAAGACGCCACTAAGGTGGATTCATTCCTTGTTCTTATTTCTTTCTGTTTTTCGGTTTCTATGTTATGTTTATCTATATTTTGTGTCTCTACTTCATGATCATTAGTATGTAGTAACCATGTCTTAAAGCTATGAATAAAATCCATTAATCCTTCACCTCTCTTAAATGAAATATGCTTTAATTCAAAAGAACAAGAAGTACATGAATTTCGAATTTATCCTTGAATTTAGTTTAATTATATTGATGTGGTGACAATACTTTTTGTTTTCTGAATGAATGCTTGAACAGTGCATATTTTTTATTTTGTTGTTTATGGATGTTAAAACTGTTGGCTCTTGAAAGAATGATGAACAAAGAGAAATGTTATTGATGATCTGAAAAATCATGAAATTGATTCTTGAAGCAAGAAAAAGTAGTGAAAAACAAAAGCTTGCGAAAAAAAAAGAGAAAGGTGGCGAAAAAAAATATAGAAAAAAAAGAGAAAAAGCAAGCAGAAAAAGCCAATAGCCCTTAAAACCAAAAGGCAAGGGTAAAAAGGATCCAAAGCAAAAGAGTGTGCCTAAGAGCTCTGGACACCACTAACTGGGGACTCTAGCAAAGCTGAGTCACAATCCGAAAAGGTTCACCCAGTCATGTGTCTGTGGCATTTATGTATCCGGTGGTAATACTGGAAAAACAAAGTGCTTAGGGCCACGGCCAAGACTCATAAGTAGCTGTGTTCAAGAATCAACATGCTTAACTAGGAAAGTCAATAACACTATCCAAAATTCTAAGTTCCTAGAGAAGCCAATCATTCTAAACTTCAAAGGAAAAAGTGAGATGCCAAAACTGTTCAGAAGCAAAAAGCTACAAGTCCCGCTCATCTAATTAGAATTAATATTCATTGATATTCTGGAATTTATAGTATATTCTCTTCTTTTTATCCTATTTGATTTTCAGTTGCTTGGGGACAAGCAACATTTTAAGTTTGGTGTTGTGATGAGCGGATAATTTATACGCTTTTTGGCATTGTTTTTAGGTAGTTTTTAGTAAGTTCAAGCTACTTTTAGGGATATTTTCATTAGTTTTTATGTTAAATTCACATTTCAAGACTTTACTATGAGTTTGTGTATTTTTCTGTAATTTCAAGTAATTTCTGGCTGAAATTGAGGGACTTGAGCAAAACTCTGAAAAAGGCTGACAAAAGGACTGCTGATGCTGTTAGAATTTGACCTCCCTGCACTCGAAATGGATTTTCTGGAGCTACAGAACTCCAAATGGCGCGCTCTCAACGGCGTTGGAAAGTAGACATCCAGAGCTTTCCAGCAATATATAATAGTCCATACTTTATTCGGGAATTGATGACTTAAAGTGGCGCTCAACGCCAAGTACATGCTGCTGTCTGGAGTTAAACGCTAGAAACACGTCAGAACCCGGAGTTGAACGCCAGAAACACGCTATAACTCGGCGTTCAACTCCAAGAAAAGCCTCAGCTCATGGATAGATCAAGCTCAGCCCAAGCACACACCAAGTGGGCCCCGGAAGTGGATTTATGCATCAATTACTTACTCATGTAAACCCTAGTAGCTAGTCTAGTATATATAGGACATTTAACTATTGTATTAGACATCTTTTGATCACTTTAGATCTAAGGAACATCTGGGGGCGCATAGTCCTTAGACCATGGGGCTGGCCATTCGGCCATGTCTGAACCTTTCACTTATGTATTTTCAACGGTGGAGTTTCTGCACACCATAGATTAAGGGTGTGGAGCTCTGCTGTACCTCAAGTTTCAATACAATTACCATTACTTTATATTCAATTCTCTTTTATTCTTATTCCAAGATATACGTTGCACTTCAACTTGATGAATGTGATGATCCGTGACACTCATCATCATTCTCACCTATGAACGCGCGTGACTGACAACCACTTCCGTTCTACTTTAGGCCGGGCGCATATCTCTTAGATTCCCCAACAGAATCTTCATGGTATAAGCTAGATAGATGGCGGCATTCATGGGGATCCGAAAAGTCTAACCTTGTCTGTGGTATTCCGAGTAGGATTCCGGTATTGAATGACTGTGACGAATTTCAAACTCTTGAAGGCTGGGCGTTAGTGGCAGACGCAAAAGAATCAAGGGATTCTATTCCAACCTGATTGAGAACCGACAGATGATTAGCCGTGCCGTGACAGGGCATTTGGACCATTTCACTGAGAGGATGGGATGTAGCCATCAACAAGGGTGATGCCTCCAGACGATTAGCCATGCAGTGACAGCGCATAGGACCATTTTCCCGAGAGGATGAAAAGTAGCCATTGAAGACAGTGATGCCCTACATACAGCTTGCAATGGAAAGGAGTAAGAAGGATTGGATGAATGTAATAAGAAAGTAGAGATTCGAGAGGATTCTAGCATCTCCACACGCCTATCTGAAATTCCCACCATTAATTTACATAAGTATTTCTATCCTATTTTATTTTCTGTTTATTATTAATTTTCGAACTCATCATAAACCAATTTAATCTGCCTAACTGACAAATACAAGGTGACCATAGCTTGCTTCATACCAACAATCTATGTGGGATCGATCCTTACTCACGTAAGGTATTACTTGGATGACCCAGTACACTTGCTGGTTAAGTTGAACGGAGTTGTGTCCACACATAGCCAATAGCCATTAAATAAATCTCATGCAAATACAAAGAGGGTCACAATTTCGTCCACCAGGAAGATTCTTCTATCTCAAAGAATTCACTTGCGGATGCAAGTTCATTACTAGGAAAACTTGACTTGTGATTATCATCATCAAGGAAACTTGCTTCTTGAGTTGTTCCGTCCAGTTTTTCATAAGATACCTGCTTTTGGGGTTATGCACTCTCCTCCTTAGCATCGATCGCAAATTTCTTGACGAAATTCTCCTCAATTCTGGATTCCCATGGAGGTTCAGCGTCTCCTAAGTCTTCAACCAACTCTTCTTCTTTTATAGTGACAACTTTCTCCACTTGTTCCAGTACAAAGTCATGCTCCGTACTGTCTACTGGAGTTTCTAGTATCTCCTTCATGCTACGTTCTTCATAGATTGTCCATATGGAGCCATGGGAGTTCCTTGAGTGTCTGAATATTGGGGTGGTAATCGATTTATCGCTTGATTCAATTGGTTAAGGGTTGCATGAAATTTTTCTACTATTTCCTTGAGACGTTCCTTGATAGATTCCTGGGTTGATGGATATGGATATGGTGCATAGGGAAGTGGTGGTTCTTAGGAGTAATTGGATTGGAATTGGTGTGGATATGGGTTAGGGTCATACGGAGGTGAATGCTGGTAGGGGGCTTGTGAGTGTGGTGGTTCAAAGCTGTGTTGAGAAGGTGTTTCATAGGCATATGATGGGGCTTGTTGGTAGCCACAGGGGGTCCATTATATCTGTCATCTTGGTATACACCTCGGAATAGCTCTTGACCATAGTAATTTGGTGGGTGTTGGTTGTCACAAAAGGGTCCACCATAGCTATTGTCTTGACATGCATTCTGAAATGGTCGTGGTCCATGGTATCTTGGAGGGTGTTGTTGCCTAAAGGGTTGATTAGATCCTCGTGGCTCCGTCCATCTTTGATTGTTTTGACCTTGATGCATGTTCTTGTTATAGCTTCCATTCCTTTCAACACTATTAGAACCAAACTCAAAGCGATGGGGGTGAGAACTCATAGTAACTAATAAAAATTAAAAATAAAAACAAAAGTAATTAAACAAGAAAAAGAAAATATTTACAATAACCAATAATAAGGCACACGTTTGTAATTCCCCGGCAACGACACCATTTTGACGATCAGATTTTCCATCAGTAAAGAATTCACAAATAAGTTCGCGTTGTAAGTATAGCTTCTAAACCAACGGAGAATCCTTTCGTGCAAAAGTTTTGATTGTCACAAGTAACAAACCCAGTAAAATTTATAAACCGAAGTATTCAAACCTCGGGTCGTCTTCTTAAGGAATTCCAGGGAGGTGTGTTTTATTATTAGTTATGGAAAATAGTATTTTTGGATTTTTGAAAGGTTTGAACAAGAGAAATAAATTGCAGGAATTAATAAATCAACAGCTAAGAAAACTCTTGGCAAGGTATGAAAATTAGAAGTCCTATCCTAGTTATCCTTATCAATTGTGATGAGAATTGCTCGTTGCTCCCACTTAGTCAACCTCTAACTATGAAGGTAAGTCAAGTGGATAAATCAATATGAATTCTCAAGTCCTAGTCAATTCTCAAAGAAAGACTAGAGTTAGTGGAATTCAAGCCAATTAGCAACTTTCAATTATCAATCAACAAAATAGTTTGATAACTCAAGAGTCTCTAATTACTCAACCAAAGCCAAGAATATAGAAAGCTAAATAAAAATCATTTATCTGAAATACCTCAAATTGTATTAATAAAAGAAATCAAATCTAACATGCAAAAGTTCATAAATTAAATTAGGAAAATAAATAAAAGGAACATTGAACCTGAAAATTGAGAAGTAGAAATCCTAATCCTAAAAGAAATCCTAAATCCTAAAACCTAAGAGAGAGAGGAGAGAACCGCTCTCTCTAAAAACTACATCTAAAAACTAAAATTGTGAATTATGAATGAATTCTCAGTATCCCTTGAGTCTCTGCATGTTTCGTAGCTTTATTCTGTGTTTCTAGGCCAAAAACTGGGTCAAAATGCGGCCCAAAATTGCTCCCAGCGTATTCTGTTAATTCTGTAGATCGTGCATGTCACGCGTACGCATCATTCATGCTTGCGTGTCATTCAGTGTTTTTCCGTGTCACGCGTACGCGTCGTCCACGTGTTCGCGTCATTCGTGCAGACTCCAATCCACGCGTTCGCGTCAAGCACGCGAACGCGTCACTGCAATTTTCTCCAATTCGCGCGATCACGTAAGCCATGCGTCCGCGTCAGTGTTCGCTGGTCATCTCCTTAGTTTCTTATGTTCCTTCCATTTTTGCAAGCTTCCTCTCCATTATCTAAGCCATTCCTGCCCTATGAAGCCTGAAACACTTAACACACGGATCATGGCATCGAATGGTATAAAGGAGAATTAAAATATGTAATTAAAAGATCTCTAGGAAGCAAGTTTTCAACCATAGAACTAAACTAGGAAGGAATTGTAAAATCATGCAAATTATATGAATAAGTGGGCAAGAATTTGATAAAAACCACTCAATTAAACACAATATAAACCATAAAATAGTGGTTTGTCAAAGATCCAGCAAGTCCGTAGTTTTTGCATCCTGGTGAAAGTCCTAGTAATCATTTAATTCCAGTTACATTGAATGCACATAACTACAACTCTTGGAGCAGAGCCATGTTGTTAGCCTTGAAATCAAAGAACAAACTGAAGTTCATTGATGGTTCGATAACAAAACCAAATGAGAATGATCTCTTATTCGAACCCTGGGAGAGGTGCAACACGTACATTGTGTCATGGATAAATCTGTTTTTGAGTCCAGATATTGCAGGAAGTGTCATATGGAATAACAATGCCTCAAATCATTGGAGAGATTTAAGACGCAGATACTATGAATTACAAGAGGAACTCTTTTAATTGAAGCAAGGAGATGCTAGTATAACAGCTTACTACACAAAGCTGAAATCGATTTGGGAGGATTTGGACAATTTCAGGCCCATTCCTAACTGTGAATCTTGTGATTCAATTTGCTCTTGTGGATTGAAAGTCATGAGGGAGTATAAACGTGAAGATCACACAACCAGATTTCTCAGGGGACTTAGTGAACAATATTCTGTTCCTAGATCACAATTGATGCTTATGGATCCTCTGCCTGACATCGACACTCCCTTTTCCATGCTCACACAGCAGGAGCGACAATTTAATGAATCTCAAGAAACCAAAATCTCCCTCAACAAAGCAACACCAAACTTCAATGATGATAGAAATAAAGGAAGAGGCAGAGGAAGAGGAAGATCTAATCCAACTGGAAGAGGAAGAGGCAATAGGATGCAGTGCACCTTCTGCGACAAACCAGGACACACAATTGACACATGTTATAAGAAGCATGGTTTGCCACCTCATTTGAGGCAAAGGCAGTTTAGCAGCATCAATTACATGGCTGCTGAGGCACCTGCTGAGAAGAAAAGTGATGATCTCAGCCAATGCAGTCTAATCGATTGCCAGGAGGAAGTTAATGACTCGTCAAGCCTCGATCTCACTCTACACCAAAGGGAAGCTATCATCAAAATTCTCAAAGGACATGAAGCTCAGCCACAATCTCAAGTCACACCTCAGGTTCAATTTTCTTCAGCCAATCCTCAAATGAGTCAAGGTAAAACCATCATTTTAAAGTACAGTAGCAATATTTCATCCTTTGTTACTGTCAAATCACACCTCTGGGTCATTGACACAGGGGACACTGACCATGTCACATTCAATTTAAATGATTTTGAAACTTACCAACAGGTCAGCCCCATAATTGTTAGAATGCCAAATGGTAACCAAACCATCAGTAACATCATTGGTACCATTAGGTTCTCTAATCAATTATATCTTTCAAATGTGTTGTTCATTGCAGAATTTGACTTCAAACTAATTTCTGTTTCAAAATTAACAAATGGATTAAAGTGCCAAATGCTTATTGATAATAAAATCTGTGAGATCCAGGACCAAACTACTTTGAAGAGGATTGGAGTAGCTAAATGTGGTGATGGCCTCTATACAATGGATAGTCAGTCTTTTAATCATGCAGCACACACAAACAACCATTTCATGCATAATTCACATCACCCACATCTGACTGTTGCAGCAACTGTAACAAGAAATAAAGCACCTGCATATGATGCTCATTCACATACTGCAGCGCATGCACTTTGGCATTTTAGATTATGACACATTCCCCAACACAGATTAGAAATAATGCATAAAACTCATCCTGTTATTGCTTGTAATGAACAAATAAACCCATGTAATTCGTGCCACTTGGCAAAGCAAAAACGATTACCTTTTTCTTACAGCATTACTGAATCCCTCAATTGTTTTGATCTGTTACATGTCGATATATGGGGACCTATTTCAACTCCTTCAATACATGGTCATAAATTCTTTTTAACCATAGTTGATGATAAGAGCAGATATACATGGATTTTTTGCATGAAAACAAAATCGAAAATTGCGGAACTTCTTAAGATTTTTGTAAAATTGGTTCAAACTCAATTTAAAAAGGTTGTAAAATGCATAAGAAGTGATAATGGTCCTGAATTTTCTCTAAAATCCTTCTATGCATCAAATGGCATCATACATCACACATCATGTGTTGAAACTCCCCAACAGAATGGGATAGTGGAGAGAAAACATCAACACATTTTGGGGGTAACTAGAGCACTACTTTTTCATTCATCCATGCCAAAATATTTTTGGAACTTTGCCACAACACTTGCTGTGCACTTAATTAATATACAACCTAATCAATTTCTCAACAATACATCCCCTTTTGAAGTTCTTTTCAACAAAATTCCAAGCTTATCAAATTTAAGGGTTTTTGGATGCCTGGCATATGCATCAACACTTACAAATGGCAGGACCAAACTAGACCCAAGGGCTAGAAAATGTGTTTTCTTGGGATTTAAAGAAGGCACCAAAGGCTTTACTCTCATGGATTTGAAGTCTAAAACCATTTTCACATCTAGAAATGTGATCTTTTATGAAAACCATTTTCCATATTCCACACAAGAAACTGATTTACACAATGCAAATAATGACCAAAAGCATAATGCTCAAGTGCATAATTTTGATCCATTTGCATATAACTTTCCTTTTGTTGATAGTAATTTCTCATCTTCAATGCATGAAACACGCAGCACTGCTCATCACACTCCACAACTGTCTTTTCATCAAAACTTTGACACAAACACTTACACACCCAAACACATAGCATATACTGATCACAACAGTCAAGAACCATGCATTCATGCACCTACACTAGATAACAACATCAATGGTCATTCATTACATGCATCACCGACACCAGATACTAATGCCCAAATTGAACTTAGAAAATCATCTAGGGTCAAACGAATACCAACTTACTTAAAGGACTACCATTGTAAGATAAATAGCACTGTTTCCACTTCCAATGCTCCTAGTAGGTATCCGATCTCACAACACATTTTCTATGATGCACTTAATCCAAAGTACAAAGCTTTTTCTCTGGCCATCACTACCAATGTTATTCCTCGTGACTATGAGGAAGCTGTTGGTCACCCCTGCTGGAGAAAAGCAATCCAAAGTGAACTGGAGGCGTTGGACAAAAATTAAACTTGGCGAGTTGTGAAACTTCCTCATGGCAAGAGAGCCATAGGATGCAAGTGGGTGTTCCGTATCAAATTCAACCCTGATGGGACAATTGAACACTACAAGGCCCGGTTAGTGGCCAAAGGTTTCACTCAAATTGAAGGAGTAGATTTCATTGACACATTCAGCCCAGTGGTTCGCATGACAACATTGAGAGTAGTATTGGCTCTAGCTGCGGCCAAGAATTGGCACATCAAACAATTGGATGTAAACACGACCTTTTTGCATGGAGACCTCAATGAAGAAGTCTATATGAAGCTGCCACCAGGTCTACAACATCCACATGTTGATTCGAATTCAGTTTGCAAATTAGAAAAGTCTCTCTATGGATTGCGGCAGGCGAGCAAACAATGGAATCTAAAATTAACAGAAACTCTGAGCTCAGCTGGCTTCAACAAATCAGAATCAGATCACTCCCTGTACACCAAAATCACTGCTCAAAGTGTCACGATCATCATGGTCTATGTCGATGACTTAGTCCTAACCGGCAACAACCTTAATGAGATTAAATCCATTAAAAGACTGTTGGACCAGAAATTCAAGATTAAAGACCTGGGTGATCTCAAATACTTTTTGGGTATGGAAGTGGCAAGATCCTCAAAAGGAATTCACTTGTGCCAGCACAAATATGCAGTCGACATTCTAAAGGATCACGGTTTTTTGGAATGCAAGCTAGCCAGCACACCCATGGACTACACCTCTGCCTCTAAGTTGTCTCGGAACAGTGGTACAGCGCTTGAAGACAAAACTCATTACAGACAACTAGTTGGGAGGCTGTTTTATCTAACCAACACCATACCAGACATAGCCTATGCTGTGGGGAGGCTTAGCCAGTTCATTGATTGTCCCACCGATGTTCACATGCAAGTAGCTCAGAAGGTGTTAAGGTACTTGAAAGGATGCCCATCAGTTGGCCTTTTCTTTGCAGTAGACAATGATCTCAAAATCACTGGTTTTTCATATACGGATTGGGCAATGTGTGCTGACTCTCGAAGATCCATCACTGGCCACTGTTTTTATCTTGGAAGATCCTTAATCAGTTGGAAAAGTAAGAAATAGAGCACCATTGCTAGATCATCTTCAGAAGCGGAATATCGTGCGTTGGCTCTTGCAACTTGCCAAGCTCAATGGCTATCGTATATCATGCGGGACTTGGGAATGCCAGTCATAGAACCTATTACCAAGGTTGCGAGAACCGGACCGGTCATTGAACCGGTTAAGTAATTGGTTCAATGGTTTAATGGTTTAACCGGAGTTCAATCGGGGTTCAACCGTTTTAATTAAATATATAATAAATTTTTTAAAAAATTAACTTCCCCATATGTGAACTTCTGTAAGTTAATCAAGTCACTTTCCAGAACATCCCAAACATGTACCCAACCTAAGAATCATACTCAACCAAATCATATGAAGCCATATAATAATTTCAATCCAGAATTGTGGCAATGTTTTTATTTTGAATCAATAACAGTAAAACAGCAATTCACCAAAACAAATATAAAATATTAGATTTAAAAATCAATCTCAGCAGAATTAATAAATTATACAATTGAATTTATAACTCAATCTCAGCAGAATTAGTTCAAGATCAACGGACTGAATTCAAATAAAAATTCAAAATATTAATATCTCAAAATTCAGCAGAATCATCAATAATACATCATATGCATGTTCATATAAATTTTAAATTTCAGAGTTATAGAGTTAGGGAGATAGAATCAGGGAGAGTTAGAGACTGAGACTAAGACTTGAGACCTGAGAGGGTTGAAGACTTGAAGTAGAGAAGAAGAGATTTGAGACCTGAGAGGGTTGTAGCAGAGACTAGAGACTCCACGCAAAGAAGAGAAGCAACGACGGCGAGACACGGTGCAGAGCAGAGAAGCAGAAACGATGCCAGAGAGAAGCAGAAACGAAGAGGAGGGAAGAAGCAAAAACCACGCACGAGAAGGAGGGGAGAAGCAGCAATGAACCACGGCGAGAAGCAGAGAAGCGGCGAGGAGCAGAGAAGCAGCGAGGAGCAGAGAAGCGGCGACGACCCACGGCGAGGAGCAGCAACAGAGAGAGCTCAGACAGAGATGGCGACAGAGAGAGAGAGAAGGGAGAGAAAGGTTCGGCGATGAATTTTAGCTCTGAAGTGGAATGGTGGGTAGTGGCTATTCTTCAAGGAGAAGAGAGGATTATGGGTGGTGGCTGTTCTTCGAATTCAAAGAGAGGTTCTTCGAATTCAAAGAGGATTAGGGTTTTCTGCTGGGTGAGGGTAGGGTGGGGGATGTGTTATGCGCTGGGTGAGAGAGAGAAAAGGGTGGGGTGGGAGGTGTTATGCGCTGGGTTTTCATTTTTCCTTTTTTTTTTTGGATGTAAACGGCGCCGTTTTGACTTGGAGGAGTGAACCGGCCTTATTAAAAACCGGTTCACCGGTTAACTACCGGTTCGACCGATTTTTTGTCCGGTTTTTGCAAGACGGTTTTATAGCTTAATCGGATCGGCCAGATGACCGGTTCTCGATTTTTCCAGTTGAACCGGCCGGTCCGGTCCGGTTCTCAGAACATTGCCTATTACATTGTTCTGTGATAACAAATCTGCCATCCACATTGCCACAAACCCCATCTTTCATGAGAGAACAAAGCATATAGAAGTAGACTGCCATACCACGCGCAACCAACACCTCTCTGGACTCACCCACTTAATGCCAGTGTCCTCTTCGAACCAATTAGCTGATTTTCTCACAAAAGCTTTGGCACCTGGCCCCTTTGCAACCAATATTTCTAAACTAGGACTCTTAGATATTCATAGTCCTAGTTTAAGGGAGGCTGTAACTTAAGTGCAAGGAACAAATGCTGAAATTGTGAAGTAATTATTAGTGCCAACTGTTAAGAAATGTAGTTAGTTGTAGTTAGCTTGCTGCACGTGTTAATATGTATAAATGGCTTGTGAAACCCTTACTGTAATAGTTAATTCATTTTCATCAATTAGAGAACTGCACAATGCTAATTCTCATTTCTCTTCCAATTTTACATTCTTTGTAAACACAGCTCCTCCATTTTCAACTTCTTAGTTTTCTTCTCAATTTGATTTCTGCTTCACTTTTGGACTCATACAACAGAGTCTAATGAAAATTTGATCCTCTCTTCCATGAAATTTTACAGTGAACAACTAAAACATGTGAATAATAAATTTATTCTTTTTTTACTAGTAAGAACAGTACTTTTGGAATATCATTTTTTATATTTTAAATTAATTTGTATTAGAATTAATAGATGAAATAATAAAATCAGTCTTATATTAGAGAAATAGTATTATTTTGATAAATAACTATTAAAATTTTGCTATTTATATAATTATTTTGATAATTAAATAATTAAATAGTAAGTTAATCTCAAATCACTATTTATAATATACGATTTTACAAATGTCAATATGATATTTTTTGAAATTCAAAATGAAAACTAGTAGTATTGAAGTTGTATTTTTTTTTTGGTGACCGTATTGAAGTTGTTTTAAGTTTTCAGCTAAAAAAAATTAGCCATGGCATAGCCACGTCATGGCTAACGAAAAGAAAAAGGCTACAATATCGATCAATTGCAAACTCTTTAGTGATTACGTGAAAAATTAAACATTCTATTTTATCTAAAAGGGTATTTTTTTTTTCCATACAAATACAATAATAATCTTCAATTTATTTAATTTTTATTTTATAGGGATTTTTTCCATACAAAATACAATAATAATCTTCAATTTATTTATTTCTTATTCATAGGGATTTGTCTTCTCATACAATAATAACCCCCTTGATCATATGAAAATGATTTATTTCTTCAACTATGGATGTTAGCAACAAACTTAAGTGTCCCTGCCAACGCAATGAGGTTGTTCAGTTTGTGTAGGATGTTCAATTTTGCATCTTTTCTGGCGCACTTCATTTTTGCAAAACCAGATTCGAATAATTGGAGGTTTTTTCGAGTTACATGCTCCTGATAATAAGTTTGTCCCTGTCGCATCCTTAAACAAAAAATTAAATCAAATTAAATACCAATTAAAATGCCATAATAGACACGTCTCATATATGTATAAATATATTGACCATTAATACTCTTTTTTCCTGGACAAGGATCTTTTATATATATAATGTCTATAACTCTAAAGAGTAGTTCTAGAGTTATATTATCTCGTCTGGTTGAATATCATTTTTTAATTTTTATCATTCTAAAATATAAAATAATTAAATTTTATCTTATAGTATTTAAAATCTTTTCATAAATAATATATTTATTTTTTGGATAAAGTATTAAATTGGTCCTCTACATATGGATGTAATCCTGTTTTGGTCCTTAAGGTTTAAAGTGTCTTATTTGAATTCAAAAATGTTTCATTTAACTTCAATGTAATCTCACGTGAGGTCAAAGTTAAATAATTAACGGAATGCCCTACATACCAGCAGTACAAGAATAAGGTCGATAATCTGGAAAACAAGTATAAGCTTCAGATGCACAAAATCAACCATAGATACATCAATACATTTATTTATCATCATTCTCTTTAGTTCTATAGAAAATATTTCATTTAAATTGTAAGAAGAATGATAAATAAATGTATTGATACATCCACAATTAATTTTGTGCCTCTGGAGCTTGTACTTATTCTCCAAATTATCGACCTTGTTCTTGTACTGCTGTCATGTAGGACATTACGTTAATTATTTAACTTTGACCACATGATAGGACTACATTAAAGCTAAATAAATTTTTTTTTAATTCAAATATGACACTTTAAATATTAAGGACTAAAACAAGATTACGTTCAAATGTAGGGACCAATTTAATACTTTTTTCTTATTTTTTTATTTTTTTAAAGAAATTGACAGTAATTTAAAGCATGATTTGACTTGTTTATGAATTTTATTGGGGTTAAAATTAGAAAAAAAATTAACTACTGTTAGCTGGTAAAAATTTGATGGCATGAGTAAAATTAAAATTATTTCAAATGTTAGGGTGTATTTAGTTTAGCATTTGGAGCAATGTTTTGGAAATTGGTTTTGATCGGTCGGTCAAACCGGTTGAACCACAACAAACGAATCGGACAAATGTTAAAATTACCAATTTCAAAAAGCGCAATTGAACCGTCAAATCAATCGGGAATCGGTCGGTCGAACGGAACCGTAATCTGGCCAGTTTTTTGAATAAGGAATAAAATGTCATTGTTTCATTGTACTACACACTAACTAGCCTTAACCAGAATTGAATCCAGATTCAGAGCACACCTCTGCCTCAGTGCCTCTCTCACACTCAGTCTAGGGCTCCTCTCATCGAGCTCCTGGTCGTCCGTCCAGCCACCGCTTGCTACTACCGCCGTCGGAACTTTGAACAGCCACCGTCTGCTCCCTCACTTCCCTTCCATCGTGCAGCAGCCAAGCAACCTTCCTTCCCTTCCATCGCGCCGCCACCGCCGCCGACGCTAGCTCTGTTCCACCGTAGCCACTGTCCCGTTTGAAGGTGCGCCTTGTCTCAGTGTCTCCCTCTTGCGTGCTTTGTTGAAGGCTTCTTCTAACTTCTAGGTAATTTTTTTAACTATAATTGAATAACTTTTTTATCCTGTGAAGTTCTGTGAGCTGTGAATTGTGATTTGTGATTTCTTATATTTTTGTAAATTGTGAACTAAAGTTACTGAACTGAACTGTGAACTTTGTTGAATAATTGTGAATAATTATTGTTAGTTAAGCTGTGAGCTTTATTGTTGTTACTTCACTTACTTGTTACCATCATTGGCATTAGCTCTGTTCCACCGGTCAGTGCTGTTTTCCCGCTTGCTCAGGATCTGCTCTACTCTATTCTAGGTTTTTAGATTTTTTTAACCTTCTTGACCTCTTTCCTAATTGATTTTGAAATTGTTCCAACCAATTCATCATCATTGCTAGAGTTGGCCTGTTGCACTAGGACATAAAATGTATCCTCTAAACTATCATCATCACTTATTGATTCATTTGTAGTTAAATACACATGAAGAGTTTGCTTACCTTTGTTAGCACTCCAACATCTTTTTGCCTGAGATCTTGTAATTCTTTTAGGTAGGTTAAATTTGGGTTTGGGTTTTGGTTTTAGAAGTGAACTTGGGTTTGGGATTTGGTTAAGTTTTGTTGAGCTTCATATTCTGGTTAGGCTTTGGAGTTGGCTTTTGATTATGCTTGACAATGAAAGTTGGGTTGGGCTTCCTATTGGGTTTTGGTATGGGTTTATGATTAGGTTTGGGGTTCACTTGATCACCCATAGAGTTCGAGTCATCATTGGTAGGAGGTTAGCAGTAGATTTGTTTGGGATAGGGTTTGGAGTAGGAGGAATCGGGTTTGCAGTTGATTTGTCATCTAGGATTTGGTTTGAGGTATCCTTAGGGGTGTACTTGTTAGTCTTTAAGTCACCATTAGAAACCTCTTGTGCTTATAATCCAAACACATCACAGCTTATGTCCCCTCCAACAGTTCAGGTGTGAAAACTCTATGTTCAAAATAAACATCGACTACTCCATCATTCTTCTGTGCATGAAAGCACATCTCCTTTATTCATCATTACTGGTTAAAGTTCTCAATCTAATCTCCAAGTTCCTGTCTGCAACCGGCTACCAGCACTCAACTACCTTGTCCTACCCCGGCTCTTGAAATAGTTTCTCACGAAGAAAATATCAAGTGTATCCTCATCTAAATCTCCTAAGCAACTTCTATTGTCAAGTGAGTAAACCAATATTTTATCATCATTCTTCTTAAATGTTCCACCATGATCGAACATAATATCTAGCAATTTTTTCATCTACACCAAAAAAAGTATAACATTTTATCTAATGTAGGCTATTAATAATAGAATCAGCAAACCACAATAGAACACATAATCCAAAATTGTTTATAAATAGCTACTTCATTGACATTGCTATTATAGAAATACCCTTATTTCCTGTGTGAAAATAGAACATTCTGAAAACTCCTACCCACACCACCCATTACAAAAAAATCCTAGCTAATAATATAGTCTCAATAGTTTTTTATCAATCTACATGAAATTTCCAAGTAAAATCCATAATGATGGATACCTCAACACTATAAAAAATAAAACAAAAATATTTTATATACTACATGTCTACTTCTGTGTCAGGGGGTTTCACAAAGAAGCTTTGCTCCTTCCTTCACCAATTTTGAGCCAACGATGACCATGTTCCGACGAACTCGAAATTGCTTCACCATAAAAACCCTCACTAGGAATTGCGAATGCTAGGACTTGGAGCAACGTCTTTTCAGTTCAAAGAATATGAAATGATCTCTTTGAATATAGGGGTTCAGTTTTGTAATTCCTTCATATTTGAAATAATACCATTTTGTTATGGGTTTAGCGTCAAAACTAATACGACGACGTTTCCTATTATCCAGCGTGGTAATTATTTGCCAGGTCACTCCCGTCGGGAAGAAAGATGAACGAAAAATTGGGAAGGGACTAGATTGGTGCATTTTATTGAATCTCGAGGATATAAGTAGTGTAATTGAAAAGTCAGGGACAAAATCGACACATTTTGTGAATTTTAGGGACTACTTTATGGTTCAATTTTACTTTATCTATAATAAAAGTTATATATTATTCTCTCTTAGTTTGCTTATCTATTTTTTATTCTATTGAATTTCTGAATTAATAATACATATTTTGTCTATAATAAAAGTTTGAATATTATTGCATTATTTTATTTATTTATTTATTTATTTATTTTGAGAGATAGAGATAAAAAACAAAATAAAGAAAAAAATGATGCATGATAATGATGATGAAGAGAATGAAGAGAAGATGTAAAAGAACAAGAAGGAAAAAAAATAGATAAAGAAGGAAAAGATAATATACATACGAAGAAAAAAAACGTGTATTTAATTGGACTTAATTTAAAAAGTGCTTAACTAGTTAGCGTTTTTATAAAAAGAATAATTATGTTATAATATGTTTGATTATTTTATGATATCAAATTTGATTATTTTAGATTTAATTATTTTATTAAAAATATATAATACATAATAATTAATTTAGACCCTCAATTTTCACGTTAGTGGAGCAATATTTTACTATGAAATCATGTATGACTTCCGTAAATATATAGTGGCTAAACACAAAGTTTCCGGTGTTGGTGTAACACAACCAGTGAGTAAAAGTTAAATTAGCATTTTAATTTTAGAGAAAAAGATAGATATGTCTCTAATTTTTAAAATTTTTGACAAATATATTCTTGACAAAATTTAAATATAAAAAAAGTTCCTGTCTTTAATAAATGAAAAATAATTTAGTCCTTTCGTCTATTTGTTTTTCATACACCAAACGGAACTGGCTGACGTGACTAAAACGGAATTCAGGTGTCTGTTACGGTGTCACGCTGAAAGGGGAATAAAGTTCGAAGGACAAATAAGTTTTTGACGTCATTTTGCAAATAATGTTCAAAGGACAAATAGGTCCTTGAGAATTTAATTCATTATGCTTCTATATGTATCATATATTACTATCTAATTGAAATATACATATATTATGTATCATATATTACTATCTAATTTAATAAACAAATGTGTCACATGACACTCTTATTAAAATTGAGAGAAATTTTTTTTTCAAAATTAATAACCTCCTTTCTTAAATTCTCTCATCTACCTCTCACCATTTTTCTATTTCTCTCTACTATTTTTACTCTATATATAATTATATTTTATATTAGTAATTTGATAAATCAAAATATGTCATCCGATATTTTTTTACAATTAAAATATTTTAAATGTAAAAGTATATACATTAAATTATTTTAAATTTTAGATAACGAATGTTAAAATTAATTATTAATAAAAAAATTAGACTTTTTCATATAAAAATAATAACTAAAAATCTTATTATTTAATTTTTTATCTACATATATCTTTGTCTTCTTAGCCAGAGACTTTTGTCAACTTACGACTTTTTTGTAAAAGTAGTTTGATTTTATAAATCTTTTGTGTCATGCATAATGTATACTATTAGAACAAAGTCAACTATAATTTTTTTAAAAAAAAATTATTCTCGTAATGTTATTATGGATAAAAATACTAGTTCTAATATAATACACAAATGCACTAATGCTAACTTAATACATGAATGATGCACAAATAAACTAATGCTAACTTGATGCATAAATGAACTGATGCTAACTAATGCTACTAGTATGATGAAAACTGAACTAATGCAATTTAATAAATTCTAATATAATACACAAATGCACTAAAATTGAATTAATGTAATTTAAGAAAAAAAAAGTAGAAACAGAAAAAGCGCAATTTCTGTAATTTTAATACAAATAATTTAAATTGAAGAATACAACAAGTTAACTAGATTTCAAAATACAAGCATAATTTTATAAACTAAATTCTCATAATAGAAGTATAATAGAAGTATAATGAACTAAATTCTCAAAGACCTATTTGTCATTCGAACTTTATTTACAAAGTGACGTCAAGGACTTATTTGTCCTTCGAACTTTATTCCCCTTCTAGCGTGGCACCATAACGGAACCTGAACATCGTTTCAGCCACGTCAGCCAGTTCCATTTGGTGTATGAGAGACAAATAAACGGAAGAACTAAATTGTCCTCCGTTTATTAAAATCATAGACTTTTATGTATTTAAATTTTGTTAGAAATGTATTTGTCAAAAATTTAAAAAATCAAGACCTATCTCTCTTTTTCCCGTAATTTTAATGATGAAGTTCTTCTCCCCTTTAAATCCTTTTCTTTGCGTCTTTCTTGATTTGCCCATCAACCAGTAAGTTTCTTCTCTTCTCTTCCATATTATTGTTGCTCTTTGCTTTTTTTTTTATTTGTACTCTGAACTATGAATTAACAACTTGCAACGTAGATATTATAATTCACACTTATATTATTATGTTTGTAAATCATATTAAAGTTCTTGCAGTAATTTATGTACAACTAACATATTTTAGACCTTAATTGCGCTACTTACATCAAAATCTACCTAGGCCATTTTGAAGATTATGGTATTTAATTTGATTTAATTTTTTGTTTAGGCATGACGACAGGGACAAACTTATTATCAGGACTCTCAGGAGCATGTAACCCGGAGGACCCTCCAATTATCCGAATCTGGTTTGCAAAAATGAAGTGTGCCAGAAAAGATGCAAAATTGAACATCTTACACAAACTGAACAACCTCATTGCATTGGCAGAGACACTGTGTTTGTTGCTATCATCCATAGTTAAAGAAATAAATCATTTTCATATGATCAAGGGGGTTATTATTGTATGGGTGGACAAATCCGTATGAATAAGAAATAAATAAATTGAAGATTATTATTGTATTTGTATGGGAAAAAATCCCTATAAAATAAAAATTAAATAAATTGAAGATTATTATTGTATTTGTATGGAAAAACTACCCCTTTAGATAACAAAAAATGTTTAATTTTCTACGTGATTACCAAAGAGTTTGTAATTTTTTTTCGAGTATATACTCATTTTGCTTCTCAAAGAATTTCAGACTGGACACTTTAGTTTTCAACTAAAATTAATTATTCGATTGGTCCGTAATAATTAATTCTGTCAATCACTTAGGTCCTTTACTCCGTTAATTCTAATGGAGAACAAAATAGTCCCTGACAACTCTAATAGGGGACAAAATGGTCCCTAATCTCCTCTGTTCGAAAACGACACTGTTCTCTCCCAATTTCTATCATATCTCGCATAACACTAACAGTCTAACACTGTAACTTTAAACTACACAATGCACACTCTATAAATTTAATGTTCACAAGAAAAAAATTCTCAACTCGTTGTCGTCATTGCCATCTCCCTCTTCCTCTGCCCTGACATCTCTATGACCACATTGTCGACCACTCCGATCGCTTCTTTCAACTTCTTCTCCGAACCAATGTTCAATAATTGCTTTAGTTTTCATATGAACGGCAACGACGACATTGCTCGTTGTAATAGCTTGGATGCGAGGTCGAAGCTGTCTGCCAACTTGAACTCTGGAAAAGAAGGAATGAAGCACTCGGTGTCTTATTTCAAATGAGAATTTGCATATGATGTCGAAGAAGAATCTTCTCATGATGTCCTAATGTCCAACAATCTATATTACTTGCCGGAGAGTGGAGAAAGGCGTGTCCTTGGAGTATTTGTGGAACTTGGTCTTGAGGATGTCGTGGACGTTATCGGGATTGGAGGTGATGTTATCAAAGACATGGAAGTGGATGCTTTTGGTGGGTGAAGTGTGGAGGATGTGGATGTATCAATCACAAAGATTTAGGAAGTGTGTGGTCCATGACATGTTGAGATAGGTGCGACACGTGTGACAATTACACCATGGCTTAATCTTGGAGTTAAAGAAGAAGAAGGAAAAGATGGAAAAGAAGACTTTGAAGGTGAAGAAGGAGAGTATGAATGTTAGGGTTATGCGAGATATGATAAAAATTGGAGAAGAATAGTGTCGTTTCGAATAAAGGGGTCAGTGATCATTTTGTCCCTTGTTAGAGTTGTCAGGGATCATTTTGTCCCATGTTAGAGTTTTCAGGGACCATTTTGTCTTCTATTAAAGTTGACGGAGCTAAGGACCTAAGTGACTGACGAAATTAATTGTTAGGGACCAATCGAGTAATTAATTTTAGTTAGAGACTAAAATGTCTGATTTAAAATTCTTTAAGAACCAAAATAGATATATACTTTTTTTTTCTTTTTGTTAGTCATGGCATGGCTAACTTTTTTTTAACCGAAAACTTAAAACAACTTTAATACTAGTTTTCATTTCAATTTATTTTAAATTTCAAAAAATATTTTGTCGACATTTGTGGGATCATTGTCATAATTCATAAATAATTATTTAAGACTAATGCATTATTTAATTATTCCATCATTAAGATAATTATATACAGGACGGATCCAAAAAATTTAGTATGGAGGGCTGAATTTTAGATAATTTTTTTTCATTCCATAAAAATAATTAACATATAGTTATTAGAGTTAGTTTTTCAAAAAATTTATTAAAATATATATATATATATAATTATAATTTTTTTTCACAATTTTATTTTTAATATGATAGTTACATAAAAAATATAACAATATCAATAGTACATTATAAAATTATAAAGTACCAATAATTTATAGCGTGTTTAGTTAAAATGATCACATATCTTATTAATTAAAATTATTTCTTTCAAAAATTTTTTAAAATTTGAAAATAAATGATAAATTATTAATTATTCGAAAGACACAATACCTTTATAGAATATAAGATATAAGATATTTTTATAAAAGTTTTTCTTTCAACAATGTTGTTGAGTTAAGAAATTAACTAAATTAATTAGTGATAACAAACATTATTTTTGGGCAAAATAAATAATTAGTGTTGAGTGTTAATAATTATATGTTGCTAATTATTTGTAAATTGTTGCAGGCCAAAATTCAATCAAACAGCCCAAATTGGAATGAAAATAAAAGCATCAAGGCTAATGGGATGGTTAATCAAGTGGAGCCCAAAAGAAACAAATAAAGGAACTAACAGGCCAAACGGATTGCTAAATGGAAACCGATCCAGGCCCGTGTCCATCCCACAAAGCTTCTCATATAAGATTGAATCCTTCATTCCCTCTCACTTGCTTTTACCAAAGCAACGTTCTTCTCTTCTCTGTCCCAGTCAAATCACTGAACTTAGAAAAAGTAAGAAAGAGAGCTTAGTCCCTAAGCTAGTCATGAAAGAAGAAGGAAAGAGAAGGTTAAGCAAAGAAGGGTGAGGTCTAATCAACCATATCAAGAAAAGATCAGAAAGCTCAAGGTAATCCATTTCCTCTTACATGCAACACACTTTCTTCTCTTCATCTTCAACCCTCTGTATCTCTGTTTCGAGCTATATGGAAAAGAGGATTTCTGTTCCTCTCTGCTGTATATCCACGGTCTCAAACATGTCTTGGGAACCAAGTTAGTTTTCAAGGGCTCAGATTAAGTTGACCACTAGAAGACATTTGTGGTTGCTGCTTTATGGCTTTCGGCCAAGATGAAGGAGTCAGAAGCAAAGTTTCTACTCTAAGGTTTAATGAGAAAAAGTAAATCTGTGGGTTGGTGAAGTTCAAGGCTCAAGGTGTTGACTTTGGAAGAAGAACCCAGCAACATGCAAGGAGATAAAAGAGGTTTGCTGTTCATTCAAAAATTAAGGAGAGATAACCAGAGTATTGAGGTTTTGTTCTGAGAAGTGTTCCCTGAAGAAGTTCATCTACTTGGACAGTGCTTTCTTTCAAAGAAGCATTCCGCCAAAAATGAAGAACTGAATCAGAAACATGCAAATATGGTTTATCACATAGCAAAGAGGCTGTTGAAGAGTCAATCTCCTTCATGTTTTACAGATTGTACTTTACTTTTCAATGTTTATCTTTCTGTAATTTCTTGAGTGAAAAGGCATATTGAGAGAGTTAAAGTAAAAGCCATGAGTAGAAAAAGGTTGAGTGATACACTTAAGAGAAAAGTTTAGAGTTATTTTCAGATTTCTTTAGGTTGGTTAAGTGTCTTGTATCTTGTACCTATTAGGTATCCCTTTCTTAGTTGGGTTAGCACTAAGAGTGAATAGTTAGGTGTTAGCATAGCCAATGTCAAGTTAGGTTAGAACTTGAGTGTGAAATTGGTGTATGTAATACTTTTAACTATAGGGAAAATTTCTCCATTGTTGTGGAGGAGACTGGACGTAGGTTGCATAGCACAAGACAACTGAACCAGGATATATGCTGGTGTTAGCTTTTCTCTTCTCTGCTGTGTTCTATTTTCTGATATTCATGAGACAAAAATAAATTGTCTCATAAATTTCTACTGCTGACTACAAACAGAATCAGAATTGAAATTTTTGATTTAAAAGGTTATAACAGCAACTTAAAAGGAAGGCATATATTCAACCCCCTTTCTCTAAGCCTACCACAACCTTCAATTGGTATCAAGAGCTAAGGTCTCAAGAATCAAGCCTAACATCTTGGAGCAAAGATCTAATGGCGAACAACTTGGGCACAACCACAGTTGCCTACACTCTCACTAAAGGCCAGTCCAACAACCGGCCACCTTTCTTCAATGGAAAGAACTATGCCTACTGGAAAGAAAGGATAAGGATCTTCATCCAATCCATTGACTACAACATATGGAAGATCATTGTGAACGGTCCAAAGATCCCAACAAAAATAAGTGCTGATGGAGTGGTGACTCCAAAAGAGGAAGCTGAATGGAATGAAGATGACAAGAAGAAGATAGAGCTGAATGCAAAAGCAATCAACCTTCTTCATTGTGCTATCAGCTTTAAAGAGTACCAGAAGGTGTCTAGATGCAAAATAGCCAAAGAAATCTGGGAAAAACTCCAGGTTACACACGAAGGCACTAAACAAGTCAAAGAAACGAGGATTGATATGCTGCGAAAAGAGTACGAGATGTTCAACATGAAGGATGGAGAAAGCATTGATGAAGCGTTTGAGAGATTCTCAATCATAATCAACAACCTTGATGCTATGGGTACAAACTATGCAGAACAAACCTTGGTGAGAAAACTCCTTAGAAACCTCACAAAAGAATGGGAAACCACTGCCACTGTCCTAACCGAGAGCAACAACCTAAGCCCCATAACCTATGATGAGCTGAGAGGAAAACTCCTTGCCTATGAAACCACACACACAAACACCGACTCAAAGAAAAAGGGAATAGCTTTTAAATCAGAAGTAGAACCAAAAGAGAGTGAGTCTAGTGATGGTATTTCAGATGATGAACTATTATTTTTTGCTAGGAGATTTAGAAGGATGATGAAGAACAAGGGCAAGTATAAGGGTTCAAGCTCAAAGGAACACAAGATGGACTTAAGCAAGGTGACTTGTCATCATTGCAAGGAGGCTGGACACTTCAAGCTAAACTGTCCAAAGCTCAAGAAGGAGGACAAAGCCAAGAAAGAAAGGAAAAGAGTGCTCATGGTAGCTTGGGAGTATCTTGAGAACGACTCAAATGAGGAAGAAGATTCTGAAGGTGAAGACAAAGACTGTCTCATGGCTGGAAACAATAACTTTGATGAGGTAAATTACTTTGACTTGTCTATGGATGATTTACATGCTATTATTGATGATCTCACTTCAAACACCTCAAAACTGCTTGACAAGTACAATGAGTGCAGATCTGAAAGAGATGTGTTAAGAGTTGAAAATAATTTTTTTAAAAGAAAAAGTGAAGGAAACTGAATGTGCTTTGGACATTATTAAAGAAAACAGATTTCTAAAATCTGAACTGGAAAAACTAAAAGGAAAGCACATTGTGGATCCTTCTCATGAGTTAATTGCTGAAAATGAAAGATTAAATGATATGATTAAAAGGTTGAATGGTGACTTAGCAAAATTTGCTCAAAGTTCTAGTAATTTGGACAAATTACTTGCAAGCCAAAGACCATTATTTGAAAAATCTGGTTTAGGTTATATAGCCAAGGAAGATGCAGTTTTTAATGATTCCTCTATAAAATTTGTGGCTTCTTCATCAAATATTAAATTCACACCAATCAAATATGGTCTTGGACATGTTCCAACAGTTGAAGAAAAATTTGATGAAGTATACACAAGTGAAACTGAACCTTCACCAAGAACCGAACCTAGTTCGAATAGACCAGGTTTGGGGTACATTTTGAAAAATGAGGTTGCTTTCAAGAAACCACTTTTTTACAACAAAACCTCACATTCGAGAAGTCCAAAAGTTCAAAAAAATTCTGGTGAAAATGTTTTTGTAAAAAGGAACAATTTTAATAAAAATCAATTTGTTAAAAGAAATGCACCTCCTCCAAAAACCAAAAAATTTCAACCTTTCTATCATTTCTAGCAAAGCAACTCACCTCAATTTCAACGATACACATCAGAAAATCATTGTGTAAATTGCAAGAAATTTGGTCACTCATATGCACAATGTTTCATTGAAAAGAGAGTTGTAGGAAATAAAATTTACAATGTTGTTTGTGATTGCAATGCACTTGGGCAACCAAGATGGATTAACTTCAAAGGATCCAAATTAATTTGGATACCTAAGGCTGCTTGAAACTCTTCATGCAGATTTGTCTAGCATCCAAAAATAAAAAAGGACATGTGGTACATGGATAGTGGATACTCAAGGCACATGACTGGAAGGTCAACTTATTTCATCAAACTAAACAAGTATGATGGAGGTTTTGTGACCTTAGGAGATGATGGTAAATGTAAAATCATTGCTTTTGAAAAAGTAGGTAATGAACAATCTACTTTCATTGATGATATGTTTTTGGTATGTGGCATGAAACACAATCTTTTGAGCATAAGTCAGCTGTGTGATTTAGGATATTTAGTGATTTTTAAAAGACTTGAATGTTGTATTGTTGATGAGAAAACAAATGAAGTATTTTTTGTTGCCAAGCATTTTAATAATGTGTATGGACTTACTCTTGATGAGCTAAAGGATCAAAATGTAGCTTGTTTTCACTCTAAAGAATCTGAAAAGTGGTTAAAATAAACAAACTTGTAAAGAAAGAATTAGTAAGAGGTCTTCCTTTGATAAAATTTGACAAAGACATCACATGTGATGCTTGCCAAATGGGAAAACAAACAAAAAGTTTTTTTAAACCTAAGGAAGACATCTCTACTAAAAGACCACTTGAGTTGCTACACATTGATTTATTTGGTCCAACAAGAACTCAAAGCCTAGGTGGTAAACACTATAGTTTAGTGATTGTGGATGACTATACTAGGTTTGGTTGGGTTTTATTTCTTGCACACAAAAATGAAGCATTTTCGGCCTTTGAACCTTTTTGCAAGAAAATTCAAAATAAAAAGGATTTAAAAATCTCTTCTAAAAGAAGTGATCATGGAACTGAATTTGAAAATAATTTATTTGAATCCTTTTGTGAGAAATTTAGAATATCTCACAACTTCTCTTGTCCAAGGACACCACAACAAAATGGTGTTGTAGAAAGAAGAAATAGAAGCATATAAGAGATGACAAGAGCTATGCTTTGTGAGAGTAATGTTCCAAAATTCCTTTGGGCTGAAGCAGTTAACACGGCTTGCCACATTTTGAATAGAACTATCATAAGAAATTTTTGGAAAAAAATCCCTTATGAACTTTGGAAAGGCTACCCACCAAACTTAGACTACTTACACATCTTTGGATGCAAATGTTTTATTTTAAATAACAAAGATAATTTGGATAAATTTGATCCAAAGGCGTATGAGTGTTTGTTTGTAGGATATTCCACAACTAGTAAAGCATATAGGGTTTATCATCAAGATGCTAGAATTATTGAAGAGTCCATACATGTTACATTTTGTGATACTAACTTGGTGCAAAGTATTTTGGAAGATTGTGATGCAGAGAATCAAGTTCAAAAGGATAATGAAACCGCTCAGAATAAAGAAATTGGAAATTTTGGACTAGCTGAACCAGATGCTGCAGCTACTGAAAATTCGAGAGACAATTCCATTTTGTCTCATGAATCTGAAGAAAATCCTGAAACCAGCAGTATCCAGAATCCCTTGGTGACTGAATTTGCCTCCAAGTCCACCAGACCTTGTGAATGGAGATTCTTGAAGAATTATCCTGAGGAATTTGTCATTTGGGACGTAACTCATGGAGTGCAAACTCGGTCTTCCACTAGAAAGACAAATGAAGGATCAAACATTGCCCTTCTTTCTCAAATAGAGCCTCAAAATGTTAATGAAGCCCTTAGTGACCCTTCTTGGGTTTAAGCAATGGAGGATGAGCTTCTTGAGTTTGAGAAGAACCAAGTGTGGACTTTGATTCCAAGGCCAAGTGGAAAGAAAGTGACCGACACCAAGTGGATATTTCGGAACAAGTTAGGAGAAGATGACAACATTGTAAGAAACAAAGCAAGGCTGGTGGCACAAAGATATGACCAAGAAGAAAGAATAGACTTTGATGAATCATTTGCTCATGTTGCCCGAATGGAAGCAATAAGACTTCTCTTAGCTTATGCTGCATTTTGTGGTTTTAAATTATATCAAATGGATGTGAAATGTGCATTTTTGAATGGTGTAATAGATAGAGAAGTGTATGTGGAGCAGCCACCTGGTTTTGAAAATAAACAGCATTCTAATCATGTTTTCAAATTATCTAAAGCTCTCTATGGTTTAAGATAAGCTCCTAGAGCTTCATATAAGAGACTTAGCTCTTTTCTTTTGAAAAATGGTTTTCAAAGAGGCACCACAGACACAACTCTATTTATCAAGAATTCTAATGATTCTTTTATTTTAGTCCAAATATATGTTGATGACATTATTTTTAGATCAGCCAATGAATCCCTTTGTTCTGAATTTGGAAAACTCATGACAAGTGAATTGACATGAGTATGATGGGTGAACTTAATTTTTTTCTTGGGCTGCAAATTAAACAAACTAAAAATGGTATTTTCATTCATGAAGAGAAGTATGCCAAGGAATTAGTTAAAAAATTTGGTATGAAAAATACCAAACCCATGGAAACTCCCATTCACCCTAATTCTAAATTAGATTAGGGAGAAACTGAGAAAGATGTATATGAGACTAGGTATAGAGGTATGATTGGTTCTCTTATGTACTTAACTTCCTCTAGACCCGACATCGTGCAAAGTGTTGGATTGTGTTCAAGGTTCCAATCCAAACCTAAAGAGTCACATCTTTCAGCAGTTAAAAGGATCATTAGATATGTTCATGGCACATCCAATTTTGGTCTTTGGTATCCTAAGATTGATAATTTTTCTGCAGTTGGTTATTGTGATGCAGATTTTACTGGTGATAGAGTTGATAGAAGGAGCACTTTATGCCTATGTTGTTTCCTTGGAAAGTCCTTAAATGTTTGATCAAGTAAGAAGCAACCAACAGTGGCCTTATATATGGCAGAGGCAGAGTATATAGCTGCTTCTTCTTGTTGTTCTCAGCTTTTATGGTTAAAAACACAACTTGCTGATTACAAATTAAATGCTGAAAATATTCCCTTGATGTGTGACAATATGAGTGCCATCAATATTTCTAAAAATCCAGTTCTACACTCTAGGACTAAGCATATTGAAGTGAAATTTCACTCAATAAGAGAACATGTCCAAAAGGGGGATATTAGTATTCAATTTGTTAAATCAGAGGAGCAATTAGCAGATATTTTCACAAAACCTTTAGCTGAGGATAGATTCTGCATGCTTAGGACTTGTCTAGGAATTTTGAGTTATGATTCTTTATTTGAAAAATGCTGATGTATTTGCTGGAGCTTTTTGTCTCATAAACAGGTATGAGACAATTATGGGCAGGTGATGAACGTTTTCTTTAAATCAGCATGTTCTGGGCTTGTTTCAAGTGAAAGTTAATCTGGGCCAACCTCAAAATCAGATCTAGAGTGGTCCAATGTGTTTTCTTAAATCCAACCATCTCAGGGTCCATATATGTATGTTACAATTTTTGTTTGGTTGTTGTGTTTGTTGGGCTGTGTGCTTAATTTTTTTGAAAAGATTTTCATTTAATGTTCTTGATCCAAAAAGATTTTCAGTTTGATTTATTTTTTTAAAAGCTTTTCAAAATTTAAAATTAATTTCCTGTTTTAATTTTCAAATCAAATAAAATCTTTCTTTTATGAGGTTAGGTCTTTTCATGTCATTTCAAAAGGTGATACAGTTGCATGGCTTTGGAAATCTACTTTTGGGTACGGTTACCAACACTCCCTCTCCTCCCTCCATAACTTCTCCTCAAACCCTTCGGTTTCTTTCCACTCACTCTACTGTTTCTCTTCCCTCAAAAGCCTAAATCTAACCAAATGGGGAAGAAAGTTATTGCTAAAAGAGCACCGCGAGAAAAGATCCATAAGCTTCCAGGATATCTTAGACCATCAACTCGCTCTCAAGACCCTACTTTCACTCCCTCACCTTCTCCTCCTACGTCTCCTCCTTGCTTTGCTCCCATGGCGCGGACCAAGACCACGCCTCGATTCCTAGTCCCTACCAAGCCGACGCCACCACTTAAGGCAACGCCATCCAAACCAAGCTCCTCGAAACCTAGTTCATCCAAGGGTAAGCATCCTGCTGTTGAAGAACATGTTCCTGAGACAACAAAACTTAAGCCAAGGTCTGTTCTTGTGCGTTCACAAAGAGGTAACCCTCATTTCCCTCTCAAATCTGTTAGAGAACCAGACATTGATCCTTTTGCTCACAAATCACACTTCATGACATCTCACTCAAACTATAACCTCCATCGTTTCAAATCTGTCATGAACCACGATTTTTATGAGGGAGTTATTCAGTATCGTACTCTGTGTCCCTCTTTTCTTGTGGATTTACCTACTTTAAAAAATAAAGGTTTTCCTTTTGTTGAAAATTTGGAATTCTTAGACTGGAATTACCTTTTCAAAATCAAAAAACATGTGTATCCTCTGTTAGTCAAAGAATTTTATGCAAACATGACTTACCATGAAGGAAGTGTGCACTCTTATGTTAAGGGCAGAGACATTATTTTAAATAATGAAACTATCAGTGATTCTTTGAAGTACACTAATGTTGGGTCGTGTGCTTATACGTCTGTAAAGTGGGATGAAGAAGTTGGTATCTCTTACCATGATGCTTTGGCTCACATTTGTGAACGTGTTTCCTTAATTGATGGCATCACACCCACTCACAAAGTCGTAGGATATGAATGTGCTCAGTTGCACTGAATTGTCAACCACATCTAACTTCCTCAAAGTGGTTCATATCAAAGAGTTTCTTACACAGACACACTTGTTTTGTATGCCCTAATCACTAAAACAGAAATCTCTTTTGCCTATTTGATGGCTAGATACATGTTTGATTCTGTGAGAAGTGAGAAAGATAAAGCACTACCTTATGGCATGTTTTTAACTTGCATATTTGAGCATTTTGGTGTTGACCTATCAAATGAGGATTATGAAAATAGACATTCATACCTAAAAGAGGGTGGTTCAGTGAAACAGCAAAAAGTACCAACTCGATCTAAGAGAGTGGTTCTAGATGATGATGATGAAGAGTTCATTCCGGATGACTCTCCTCCTCTTTCCACCGAGGGTACTTCCATCTCTACTGGGAAGCAATCCGCTCTCTGCTGAATGTTGTCAAGGATGTCGTCCAGGAGTTTATCTTCTAATCCAATCATATGATTGCCATGAGCAAGGAACAAAGGAAGCTAGCTAGCAAGCATGAGAATTTTCTTCGAAAATCAAGGGATAGAGTGACTGTATTTATGAAGTTCATTGATAATCTGAACCAGGATGAAGATCAGGCCACTGAGGATGAAGAAGAAGCTGGTTCGGAGGGGAATGGTTCTGATGCCTAGGATTTGTCTCATGAAAACTGCTGCTACTGCTCTCTTTTTGTCTCATGAATTTGTTTAGTTTGCTACTATTGAACTGTTTTATCTTGGATGACTGTAATAACTCTAAATACTGCTGCCCTTTTGTTAATTTAGTTAGAACTTTAGACTATGATCTAACCTTTTCTTGCAGGGTTTATTTTGATGATTTTGTTGATCGAGCTTATTATCCGCCCTTGATGACAAAAGGGGCAGTAATAGCACTAAGATAATAGGATGATAAATGTGTCCTAGGAATTTTTTGGCATTTGCTACAGCTACTAGTATTTTTTTGGGATTTTAGTCTGATTGCTGCATTAAAACTTGATTTCACATGCTGAATCCTTTTGCTACTGATATTAGCTTGATGTTGGGCTGATTATGTGGTGTTGCTTATTTGATATCCCTTAGACAAGATAAATGTGTATAGCCCTTTATTATGCTCTCTTTTAAGTACAATGTAAAACAGGAACAAAGAGGAAAGCATAAATCCAGGGGGAGCTAATCTTGAAAAGGAAAGGGGGAGCAACATAAAAGCAAATGACAAAAATCAAAGGGAGTTTCTAAACCTTACTCAAACTCAGTTCCTTTTGATTCTTGCTTAAATATGTTTGTCATCAAGGGAGAGATTGTTGAGTTAAGAAATTAATTAAATTAATTAGTGATGACAAACATTATTTTTGGGCAAAATAAATAATTAGTGTTGAGTGTTAATAATTATATGTTGCTAATTATTTGTAAATTGTTGCAGGCCAAAATTCAATCAAACAGCCCAAATTGGAATGAAAATAAAAATATCAAGGCTAATGGGCTGGTTAATCAAGTGGAGCCCAAAAGAAACAAATAAAGGAACCAACAGGCCAAACAGATTGCTAAATGGAAACCTGATCCAAGCACGTGTCCATCCCACAAAGCTTCTCATACAAGATTGAATCCTTCATTCCCTCTCACTTACTTTTAACAAAGCAACGTTCTTCTCTTCTCTGTCCTAGTCAAATCACTGGACTTAGAAAAAGTAAGAAAGAGAGCTTAGTCCCTAAGCTAGTCATGAAAGAATAAGGAAAGAGAAGGTTAAGCAAAGAAGGGTGAGGTCTAATCAACCATATCAAGAAAAGATCAGAAAGCTCAAGATAATCCATTTCCTCTTCCATGCAACACACTTTCTTCTCTTCATCTTCAACCCTCTGTATCTCCGTTTCGAGCTATATAGAAAAGAGGATTTATGTTCCTCTCTGCTCTATATCCATGGTCTCAAACATGTCTTGGGGACCAAGTTGGTTTTCAAGGGCTCATATTAAGTTGACCACTAGAAAACTTTTGTGGTTGCTGCTTTATGGCTTTCGGCCAAGATGAAGGAGTCAGAAGCAAAGTTTCTACTCTAAGGTTTAATGAGAAAAAGTGAATCTGTGGGTTGGTGAAGCTCAAGGCTCAAAGTGTTGACCTTGGAAGAAGAACCCAACAACATGCAAGGAGATAAAAGAGGTTTGCTGTTCATTCAGAAACTAAGGAGAGATAACCAGAGTATTGAGGTTTTATTCTGAGAAGTGTTCCCTGAAGAAGTTCATCTACTTGGACAGTGCTTTCTTTCAAAGAAGCATTTCGCCAAAAATGAAGAACTGAATCAGAAACATGCAAATATGGTTTATCACATAACAAAGAGGCTGTTGAAGAGTCAATCTCTTTCATGTTTTACAGTTTGTACTTTACTTTCAATGTTTATCTTTCTGTAATTTCTTGAGTGAAAAGGCATATTGAGAGAGTTAAAGTAAAAGCCATGAGTGGAAAAAGGCTGAGTGATACACTTGAGAGAAAGCCTAGAGTTATTTTCTGATTTCTTTAGGTTGGTTAAGTATCTTGTATCTTGTACCTATTAGGTGTCCCTTTCTTAGTTGGGTTAGCACTAAGAGTGAATAGTTAGGTGTTAGCATAGCCAATGTCAAGTTAGGTTAGAACTTGAGTGTGAAATTGGTGTATGTAATACTTTTAACTATAGTGGAAATTCCTCCATTGTTGTGGAGGAGACTGGACGTAGATTGCATAGCACAAGGCAACCGAACCAGGATATATGCTGGTGTTAGCTTTTCTCTTCTCTGATGTATTCTGTTTTCTGATATTCATGAGACAAAAATAAATTGTCTCATAAATTTTCGCTGCTGAGTACAAACAGAATCAGAATTGAAAGTTTTGATTTAAAAGATTATAACAACAACTTAAAAGGAAGACATAGATTCAAACCCCCTTCTCTAAGCCTACCACAACCTTCAAATATAAATTTAGAAGAAAAATAAGTATTTTTTGTAAAAAAAGAATACCTAAAGTATATAATGTGATTACCAAAATATAACTACGTAAGTTATTATTAATATAATAATATAAAATTTAAATATGTTAATATAAAATAAACAAATGTTTTTTTAAATAAATATAGAGATTATTATGTAAAAATTAATTTGAAAGTTACAAAGACTTGAGGGTATAATATTAAATTAGTTAAGTGAAAAATATTAATAAATTAAACAATTATGACATAAATCTATCACATAATAAAAAATAATACATATATAAATACTAAATTATATAATATTTTTTAATTTTTTAAATACATATCTCATATATAAATATAGTTTCTAAAAATTTTGGGAGGGCCGAAGCCACTACTCGCCCCCCTCTAGGTTCGTCCCTGATTGTATAAGTGGCAAGACTTTAATAGTTATCTATCAAGATAATACTATCTCTCTGATATAAGACTGATTTTATTATTTCATCTATCAATTCTAATATAAATCAATTCAAAATTAATTTACTTCTTGTAAGTATAAAAAAAGGTTAAGTACGATGTTGGTCTCTAAATAGGGGTTAAAAATTTTTTTCATTCCCAATCTTTTTTTGCTTAAAAAATCGTCCCTAAGGTTTAACTTAGTTTTAAATCGTTCTACCAAAATTTTTATTTTTATTACCCAACTACCCTTAACTAAAAAAATATATATATAAAAAAAGAAAAAACAAAAAAGGGATTAAAGGGAATCATGCTTTGGGGGAGGGGTTCAGGGAAGAAGAGGAGGAAGGGAAGGTAGGGAAGGGGAAGAGAATTTGCCGCCGCTGCTCCTCGTCATTCGGTCTTTGCCGCTGGATATCGCCGCAAAATCTCGCTGCTACTCCTCTTCCTCGCTCGGCATCGACGCCAACAGATCTGCGAGGGTGGACGTTGTGCACCGCTTGCCGTTTTTGCTCCTCCTCCTCGTTCGGTCACCAGTCGTCACTACTCCCTCGTTGGCCGTTTCTTCTCCTCGGCAGTTTCTGCTCCTTGCTGTTGCTATTAATTATATTGTTGAATTTGTTTGTTTGTTAATTACATTATTTCTGATTTTGATTCTATTATTGTTTTTAATTCTAATTTCATTATGCTTCTGGTTGCTCTGCTTCTGCTTCTGGTTGCTTGTGCTTCAGGTTCTAATTTTGCTTCTAATTATATTATTTTTGCTTCTGCTTCTGATTGATTGTGTTTTTGGTTCTGGTTTTGCTTTTAATTTCATATTTCTGCTTCTGTTTCTAGTTGCTTTTTTAAAATGTATATTACATTGTTTTATTATTGTTGTTGCTGATGCTTTGATGAAAAAGAAGAAAAAAGAGGAAGAGATAATGCTGGGATGGAAAAGAAGAAAAAGAAGAATAGAAAATGAGGATTTTGGGGAAGAAGAGGAAGGGTATTTTGGTCCGAAAAATGATTTTAAAATTAAGTTAAACTTTAGGGACGATTTTGTAAGCTAAAAGAGGTTGAGGACGAAAAAATCTTTTATCCCCTACTTTAAAAACCAGAGTCGTACTTAACTCTATAAAAAATAATACTCCAAAAGCACTCTATTGAATTAGTCTTATTAGTAAAAAAAGAATAAATTTATTACTCGCATGTTTTAGTTGTCCACCATTAATTAAATTTACAAAAAAACACAGATATGATATATTTATTAGCTTTAGTTATCCTAATTATTTTCTACAGAGTTTGGTGGATATTATAATACTATTGTTTGGAGTTTTAAAATTTCATCAATTTTAAAACTAAATATTTTTAAAATGAAAAGACTATTAATATAAAATATTTTTAAAAAGTATCATTTTAACATTACTAATTTTTATTATTATTTAATGAATTTTTTAATAAAAGAGTCGTATTATCCTAAAATAAAAAGATTGAGGACTGAAATATTCATTCTTTTGGAAAGAGCGTCTTGTCCTATTTAAAAATGGACAAAAACAGAGTTGGGTCTTTACTTTTTTTTTAATTGTATATGAATCTGATTGCTTTCTCTTTTACCAGCTTATGTGAGCTTTATTGTATATTAATCATTTAATTTTCTTGAATTGTATATTAATATGTAATTAGGGGTGTTCAAATTCAAACTAATCCAAATTAAACCGTTTATCCAATCCAATTCAAACAAAAAAATGATTAAAACCACACAAATTCGGATTTGATTGGATTCTATTTTTTGCAAACAGTTGGATCGGATCGGATTTCGAATCTTTTTTCATAACCGATCAAATCTAATCCAATCGCACAATTAGCTATAATATTATTATTTTATTATTATATTTACAATTATACTTATAACATGTTTAATTTGTCATATATTTTTATATTATTCATGTATTATTATTATTTAATAAATATTTTATGTTTAAAATGTGATTTATTTATTTTTTTAACTAACCTATAATTTTATTTCTACTGTTATGTTATCGTTGACTTTTTAAGATATTGTTGAAACTTGTTATGTCATTGTTAATTATTTAAAATTTGATATTGAAACTTATTATATGTATTTAATTTTTTAATTTATAAAATCGCAAATCCAATCTAATCCAATACACTTAAAATTGGATAGGATTTTTTTAAAAAACCATCCAATCGAAATCGTACTACAAATAAAATTAGTGTTCGGATCGGATGAGTTTTAGATTCAAAACCGATCCAAACCGTACTGCGACACCCTTATTTGTAATGAGTAATTTCTCTCAATTGAATTTTTGACTATTTATCATTTTATTGTATATTGATCTGTTTGGATTAATGTTTTGAAAATCGAACCAGATTGACCAATTCGATCACCGATTAAAGTATAAAACTATTCTGCAAAAAATTGATCAGGAAACTGGGTAAATCATGGTTAATCAGTGAACCGTCAGAACCAGCCGGATATTTTCGTGGTTCCCGCTTCGGTGCATCAATGAAAAACGACGCTGTGTTGCAATCAGAAGGAAGAAGAACGAAGAAATACCCCACTTCCTTTCTCTCACTTTCTGAAACCTAACCCTAAGCCCAGCCAGCCACCATCACCGTCCCTCATCGCCAAACTCTTCTCCTTCGGTACAGGGTGCTGTTGCCGCCGGTGGGGACAAAGCGTGGGTGCCGTCGCACTCTTCTTATCGCAGAACTCTTCTCATCGCATCGCCGAACTGTTCTTAGTTCTCATCGCTCCTCTTCTCGTCGCGGTCGCACGAAGGACGCGTTGATCCGGTGGCGTTGCCGTCGCGAAGGTTGATCGGTCGGTCGCCGTCTCTTCGTGCGCTCTCTCTGTGTCCGAGGCCAGCATCCCTCTTGGAGCTGTCTGTTACTCTCTGTCCGAGCTCAATCCTCCTCGTCTGTTGCCGTCACTTCCCATTCCTCCCTCGCCGTCACTTGCCTTCCTCCGTGGCTGCCAGTAAGCACTGCTGCTCCAATTTATTTTTGCTTGTTTTTGTACTTTTGTTTGGTTTTCTGATTTCTGGTTAATTTCTGCTCATTTTGAGTTAGTGAATTTCTGAGTTTGTAAGCCTCCATCCCTCCACTGCTTCTTCAGTTTCATTTTGGGAGTTAATTGCTATTTTTTTGGATTTAATTATGTTGATTGTTGATTGCTGTTTTCCTGGGTTACTTGTTTTCTGAGTTATTTTTCTTCCTTGTTCATTGTTATTAACAGGGCTGGGTTGTTGTTATTTTGTTCTGACTTCTGGTTTAATTATAGTTGGCTTGTTCGTGACTAAAATTAGTTAAACTTAAAAACTTGTTTTTATTGTTGTTTCTTCTGGTGGCGGATAAGTGTTATCCTTTATGTGCTTCACTGCATTGTTAAGTTTTGTTATTTTTCTGATTTTGACTTGTTGATGGTGCTTTCCTGGGAATGAGTGTGTCAATATGTAATTGAGATACTTGTGCTCTTCAATTGGATTCGGCTCTGATTGATGCTGGAAAAAGAGTTTTCAGTTGAAATCCCGGATGAGAAAACTGATAAGCTTGTTTGCTCTGCCAATGTTGCAAAATACATAGCCTCATCTAAAGCTGACCAGAAAATTGTTGAAAGCCCTGAAATTTCACTGTGTTATTTTCTTGGGGATGTGGCATTCTAAGTTATATGAACCTGTGTTAAGTATGTTTAGTAGTATATATGACTTGATGTTAGTTTCCTTAATAGTGTACTTTATATGGGAATGCCTTAATTAGTCTGAAGAATACCAAATAATTTGCTCTTAACCAATATTGATCACTTGCGTTAGTTTACTTTGTGATGATTATGATTTGTGATGAGGAGCGTACATGTGCATTTTGATTTTTTTTAATTATAAACTTTGATGTTTGAAGTTGTTTGTAAAATTTTAATGGTAAATTATAGATAATTTATTATGTGACATTTTGAATTTTATTAGCTTACAATTCATTGAATTTAAATATTTGAAATTATATAAAATTTTCAATAATTTTATTTTATATTTAATTAAACTGGTTGAATTTCGATTGAACCTCGGTTGAACTATTAAACCATTGAACCAGTCACTTTATTGGTTTATTGACCGGTTCGGTTTGCGTAACCATAGTTTTGATCAATTTTATGAAAACTAGACAGGACAGGCCGGTCGAACTGGTCCAACTGCGAACTGGCAGCATTAACGGTCCGGCCAGCCATGTAAAACTGTGATAAAAAATCGGTGGAGAGCTGCTGAACCGACCTAGAGCTGGCTGGTTGGACCGGACCGGCAACCTGCCGGTTTGAAGGAAATGGCGCCGTGTTGAAGTTTAATGGGGGAAGAAAAATGTGAACCTTATCTTCTCCTTCTCTTCAGTTCAGACTTAAGAGTGTTGCCACCGAAACCCTAGTTTCTCCACCACCTACTACTCATGGTTAATATTAGAAAAAGTTTATTAGCCTTTGTTAAAATTATGCTGAAAATTATGCTAAAATTATACTCATTGATACTGCCCATTGTTAATTTTTTTTGTTCTGTGCTGTGCAAAAAATAATTTAGCTGAAATTATGCTCATTGCCACCACTAATTGTTTAATATTTGAAAAATTTTATTAGCTTTTTTTAAAATTATGCTGAAAATTATGCTGAAATTATGCTCATTGTTACTGTTCATTGTTAATCTTAGAAAAAGTTTATGCTGAAACCTTGTTAACTTGTTAATCTTTAGATATATTTTTTTGATATTTGACTTTTGAATTTGTATTTTGATAAGATCATAAGACTTTAGTTGATATAGTGTTTTAAATTTGAATGACATTTTAAGATTTATATTAGACTATAGTTATGTTTCAGTATGCTTATTTATATTTTATTTATTAGTTTATTATAAAACGATTTTTCCGGTTGGACCAGTAAAGTAGTGAACCAATAATTATAACAGTTCGATGACCGATTCGGTTTTCAGAACTATGGTTTTGATGCTAGTATTCTTGTGACCAAGGTTATGTGATTGTTCTTTATTGTATATTAATCTGTCATTGGCAATTGCTGTCAATTGGAATTTCTTTTTTAGTTATTATATATTGATCTATTTTGATGCTGGCATTGTGAAGGTTAGGCTCCCTCATCTCATGCCACTCTTGGCTCCTCTGTATGTGTTCACTTCTCAAATTGGTGTCCATTTCCAAACTCAACCTCGTCTCGTTTCCAAGGTTCTTTCATTGCAGAGATGGCTTCACCATGCACATGCAACTCCCATACACTTCCACAAGAGCAACAAACTTGGCACTTCCACTTCCGGTTTTGATTTCGATTTCGACATTCTAATCCGAGTTTGCAGGGACATCAACATCGCTAAGAGGCTTCACACTCTTCTTGTTGTGTTGGGAAAAGCTCAAGATGTTGTTTTGTCAACAAAGCTGGTTAATTTGTATGCATCTCTTGGGGACATCACATTCTCTCGCTCCACCTTCAACCAGCTTCAGAGAAAGAATATCTTTGCCTGGAATTCAATGGTGGCTGCTTATGTTCGCAGCTGCCGGCGCCATGAGGCATTGAGCTGTTTCAATGAATTCTTGTTAGTATCTGGTTTAAGGCCTGATTTTTATACCTTTCCACCTGTGTTGAAGGCTTGTGTGAATCTAATTGATGGCAAGAAGATACATTGCTATGTTGTGAAGTTGGGTTTTGAACGGGATGTATTTGTGGCTGCCTCATTGATCAACTTGTATTCGCGGTTTGGTGCTTTGGATGTTGCATATGAGCTGTTTGATGAAATGCCTGATCGAGATGTGGGTATGTGGAATGCAATGATTTCTGCGTTTTGTCAGAATGGGAACGCTGACGAGGCATTGCATGTCTTGAATAGGATGAGAAGTGAGGGGCTGAAGATGGATCCTGTTACTGTGTCGAGCGTACTTCCTGTTTGTGTGCAGTCGGGTGATATTGTTAGCGGTATGTTGATTCACTTGTATGTGATAAAGCATGGTTTGGAGATGGACGTGTTTGTATCAAATGCTTTGATCAATGTGTATTCAAAGTTTGGAAGGCTTGGGGATGTGCAGAGGGTTTTTGATCACATGGAAGTTAGGGATCTGGTATCTTGGAATTCTATAATTGCTGCATACGAGCAGAATGATGATCCAACTAGTGCACTCAGGTTGTTTAAAGAGATGCAGTTTGTTGGAATTCAGCCTGACTTGTTGACAATTGTGAGTTTGGCTTCAATCTTTGGTAAGTTAAGTGATCGAAGGATAAGCAGTTCAATTCATGGATTCATTATTAGGCATGAATGGCTTGAAAAGGATGTTGTGATTGGAAATGCACTTGTGAATATGTATGCAAAATTGGGAGCTATGGATTGTGCTTGCACGGTTTTTGAACAACTTCCTGTTAAAGATATAATATCATGGAACACTTTGATCACAGGTTACACGCAGAATGGTCTTGCAAGTGAGGCAATTGATGCTTTCAACATGATGGAAGAGTGTACAAAGATAATCCCCACCCAAGGGACATGGGTGAGCATTCTCCCAGCATATTCACATGTTGGAGCTTTGCAACAAGGAAGGAAAATTCATGGAAGGTTAATTAAGAACTGGCTCTACAAGGATGTCTTTGTGGCTACCAGCCTAATTGACATGTACGGAAAATGTGGGAGGTTAGTTGATGGCATGTCATTATTCAATGAAATTCCACGGGAAACTTCAGTTCCTTGGAATGCCATAATATCGTCTCTTGGGATTCATGGGGATGGAGAAGTAGCACTCCAACTTTTTAAGGATATGCTAGCTGAAGGGGTAGAGCCAGATCATATCACATTCGTATCTTTGTTGTCGGCATGTAGTCATTCTGGGTTAGTGAATGAGGGTGAACGCTGTTTTGATTTGATGCAGAAAGAGTATGGAATCAAGCCAAATTTGAGACATTATGGTTGCATGGTTGATTTGCTTGGAAGAGCTGGATATTTGGAGAAGGCGTATAATTTAGTGAGTAGCATGTCGATGCAGCCTGATGCGTCGATCTGGGGTGCTCTTCTAAGTGCTTGTAGAATACATGGAAATGTAGATTTGGGTACCTTTGCTTCAAGTCGTTTGTTGGAAGTTGATTCTGAAAATGTTGGCTATTATGTTTTGCTATCAAATATGTATGCAAATGTTGGCAAATGGGAAGGAGTGACTAAAGTAAGATCATTGGCCAGAGATCGTGGTCTGAGGAAGATTCCTGGATGGAGTTCTGTTGTAGTGGGAAATATAGTTGAAGTCTTCTACACTGGGAACCAAACCCATCCTAAATGCACAGAGATATACGAGGAATTAAGGGTTTTGGCGTCCAAAATGAAGAGCCTCGGTTATGTTCCGGACTACAGTTTTGTCCTGCAAGATGTTGAGGATGACGAGAAAGAGCAGATTTTGATGAGTCATTGCGAGAGATTGGCAATGGCATTTGGTATTATCAGCACCCCACCAAGAAGTCCCATTAGGATATTCAAGAACTTGCGTGTCTGTGGTGATTGCCATAATGCAGCTAAGTTCATATCCAAAATTACTGAGAGGGACATTATTATGAGGGATTCAAATCGCTTCCATCACTTCAAACATGGGATTTGCTCATGCAGTGATTACTGGTAGTGTCGCTAAAGTTTGGGAGTTTGAGAAGGATGTCCTTAAATTAAGACCTTGTATGACAAAGCAGGCTTTGGTTGCTCATTGCATTGTAAACTTGATTTTTATTGGTGACGATCTACTTTGATGTAAGAGTATGGTCTTTTAGGATTGAAAGAGAATTGAAGCAGTGGTGAAGCCTAATGAAGTCTTTTCTTTGCTCACACAGCAAGACATCTGCATGATAGAGTTGCTCCAAATCTACAAAATTTGTTGGCTGCTACAAATAGTGATAACTCCAACAACCGAGATGGCACTACGAGAAACACTTCACTTGGGAGAGGTGGCTTTGGTAGAGGAGCATGCGACAGAGGCTGTGGTAATTCTAGTAGAGGAGGTTACACCAAAATCTGTTCCTTCTGCAACAAGGTCGGTCACTTGGTAGATGTATGCTACCAAAAGCATGGGTTTCCTCCCCATATGAAGCAACAATCCAAAGAAGTCAGCATCAATAATATGACTCCCAAAGAGAAATGTGATGATAAAGGCAGCCTAACCTCATCTCAGTTTGCAGATAATAACAACTCCAAAGTTTCATTATCACTAGAACAAAGGCAACTCTTAATGTCCCTCCTTCAACAAGATGACACACAGCTTCAAGGTGCCAATCCAATTGAAGAGTGGCATGAGATGAGGGAGTCTAATCTTCACAACACCAGCATCAAAATAGATCAATATACAATAAAAAAAAAATCCAATTGACTTGCCTATTACAGATGAATATACAATAAAGAACAATCACATAACCTTGGTGACAACTCAAAACACTAGAATCAAAACATATCAATATAAAATAAATAGTCAAAAATCCAAATGATAGAAATTATAAATTAACAGTGCGGTTTGTCTCTTTCTTCTCATAGTTGATGCAAAGCATTGCTTGCAGCCACTATAGCCACTCCCAATTCCCAAGGAGTCAAGAACTCACTATACTCTACTGGTGTGTGGTTCTCTCTGTACCTTCTAACACCAGAAGCAAAATAAAAGCTGGAAGAAGCTTTGGTTTGGGGAAATGGCTTCTGGATTGGTACTATCACGTCCTGTTACTTTTGTAACTGGCAATGCCGAAAAGCTTGATGAAGTTCGTGCCATCTTGGGCCAGTCCATACCATTTCAGTCCCTCAAACTTGATTGTAATACTTCACTCTTTCCCTCTAGTTCTTTTAATTTAACCCTTTCTTCTGTTTGTTTTTTGTTTTGTTTTTGAGTTGCAAGGAGAGCCTGAAGATATCTCCAAAGAGAAGGCTCGTTTGGCTGCTCTTCAGGTATTCACTCACAATCTGGCTTTCACTGATTCCATTATGTGTTATTTTAGGGTCGAATTTTCTTTTTTTCCTCAATTTTTTAACCTTTCTGATGGCTTTTCAAATGTATGTTAAGGTTAATGGACCTGTGTTGGTTGAAGATACTTGCCTTTGTTTCAATGCCATGAAAGGTCTTCCAGGATGGTATAATTATCTTATTTTACATGATTCTAAGTTGGGAATACTATTCAACCTGACACTGCTTTTGTTTGAATGTTTTTAATTTTTTTACAGGGCCTTACATGTAAGTTCTATTTCACATTTTATCATCATCTTGAGGTACTCTCCTTTTGGGTTCACGAAAAGTGTTGTTTATTTTATGTCTGTTCTATAAGACTAGTACCTTGATACTATGAAAATAAAAAAATAAGGAAAAGGACAATTTCTCAAAATTGGTTGATAATATGGTGGTAGATCGACAAATGAAAGCAGGGGGTCATTCTATAACATTTTAGGAATGGGTTCCCTTGTATATAAGGATAGTTGCTGAATAAGCACTGTGTCACATTGTTCATATCAAAATTTAAACCCACTTTTATTTGTTGATCATAAATCTGTGATGGTAGTACTGTCTTGGTAGTGGAAATCACTATATGCTACCAATTTATATTTGATTCACCATTTGGGTATGATTCATTTGTTCTAGTAAGATTATGACCATATACATCATCCAAATGGTTAAGAAAATGTTTTATCTTGTTAAGAAAATATTTTACAAGAGTGCTATGCTTTATTATTCACTGTGTGTTGTAGAAATGCATTTTCACTGCAACAACAAACTCATCTTCCTACAAACTCGGGTTTGTTACATGGATTTTCGTTTGGCTTTGGGCTTGATATTGTATCATAAATCCACTTATATCTTTCTATCCACTAATGTCAGTTTTAGACTCCACCTAGGGAATGCATAGCTAATCCAATCCTTTCCACATTTTTGACATTTCTAATCATATTCATCCCAGTTTCTCTGCCCATCGATTATGATTGTCTTTGCACATGATTAGAATTCTGCAGTCCAACATTCTTTGATTGTAATTCAGTAAAAGTTTACCTTCTAGGACCTATTCGAATCAAATATACCAGCCAATAAGAGTGATATAGATAATAAGGCAGCAAGAATAAGAATAACCTTGGCAGGAAAAGCTGTTAACAAAGGTTGAACATTTACAGATCAATAGAAAGGGGGTGGAAGAGTCGGTTAGGGCCTATTTGTGTAAAAAGAATTTAAGCGCTTGTGTGTGATGCGTTATTTTACAACCCACAAACTAACCGGCAAGTACATCGGGTCGTACCAAGTAATACTTTACGTGAGTAAGGGTCGATCTTCAGAGTCGATCCCACCGAGGATTGATGGATCAAGTAACAATAGCGTTTGATAGGATTAGTTAGGCAAGCAGAAAATGGTTTTGAGATATTCAAAGAGCATTAAACAGTACTTTAAAAATTTCAGAATGCAAGCAACAATGAGTTGGGAATAAAATATTTGAGAAAGCAGTTAAGGTTTCAGAGTTATCTATTTTTCGGATTAACTTTTATTACTAATTAATTTAATCATGCAAGATTTAATTTCATGGCAAACTATATGTGACTAGACCTTAATTCCTTAGACCTTCCTAGTCTCCTCTAAAATTCATTAACTGCCAATTCCTTGGTCAATTAATTCCAATTAGAGGGTGATGATCAATTTCTAGTTTATATGCCAAAAGAATCCTAATTATCCAAAAATAAGGGGATTATATGTCACGTATCCCATTAAATACAAACAATTAGAAATTCAGTATAATATGTTTTCAAGCTGTTGTTCAAGTAAAGAGCTTTTTCAAGTTTTACAAGAACTCAATTAGAACATGGGTCATACTTCCGTTCCACCCATATTCATAGAATAAAGAATGAAAACAATTATTGAAATATAAATCTAAACATGAGTTAAATTAAAAAGATCAAACGAATTAATTCATGAAAATAGACAGAGCTCCTAACCTTAACAATGAAGGATTAGTTGCTCATGGTTCAGAGAGAAAAAAATAAGGGTTCTGGTAACAATGTACTGTGTTTTTTTCTGATGGCATTTAAATTCCTATTTATAACTAATCCTAATAAATTTAAAATCTAATTATCTAAAATTAAAAATAATATCTTTTCCTGAAAATAAGATTTGAATTTAAATTCAAATTAATTAACAAGTATTCAGCTGATGGGTGGGGACCACTTGATTTGTCCATTCTGCAGCTTTTAATCTGTGTTTTCTGCGCTGAAAACTGGGTCAAAACAGCCTAGAAATTGCTCTCCAGCATTTTCTGGGCTTTTCTGCACGTGGCGCATGTCACGCGTACGCATCGATGGTCTTTTCTGCGAGTCACGCGGACGCGTCGGTCACGCGGACGCGTCGCTGAGCAAATCTTCAATTCACGCGTACGCGTCAGTCACGCGTACGCGTCGCCATGGATACTTCCAGATCACGCGTCGCTTCTCGCAGCCATCTCCTTTGATTCTTGTGCTGCAGAAACTCCATCAAGTCTAGCCGAATGCTACCTAAAATAAATAGTATTGCACAAAACTCAAAATAGCATCCATTGTGGCTAAAATATAATTAATTCTTGATTAAACTCAACAAATTAGATGCAAATTCATTAGGAAAAGATAGAAAAAATGCTCACGCATCAGTGTGTAAAGAACTAAATTTGCAACTGAGTTCTTTTGTGTTTGGATATGCAGTGACAGCCGCTTCTTTTTAGTGTTTTAAATACTTCTTAAGAAGCTAAATATTCTACTACTAAAAAATCACTAGAAGAGTTTTTGGGAGGGTTAAGATGTATAATCGAACATGGAAAAATGTTAGAAATGTGAATTTTAACTTTTAAGTTATAACAACTATTGAATGTATAGCTAGCTGAACAACGTAAGTCTTAGACTTAGTCAATACCAAAACTAGTTTTTGATCACTAAGATGTTGGATTATTTTAATATATTATTCATATGTGAATCTATGCTGACGTCACCTAGTGGGATAAGACTTTGTTGTTGTTGTATTCATATGTGGATCTACCTGAGGTTATATGCAATCTTTTGTCATAGTCTAACGAGTTTAATAAATCATGCAGCAAATGGTTTTTGCAGAAGATTGGTCATGAAGGTTGTCCGTAAGCTGATTTATTCTGATTTAACTTTTACTTCTTTGAGTGCCTTTCTTCAGGATATCTCAGAATCTGATCTACTCATTTCCAACTTATTTTCCAGGTCTCAACAATTTGTTGAGGGCATATGATGATAAATCAGCTTATGCCTTATGTGTATTTTCCTTTGCGATTGGCCCAAATAGGGAACCTATCACATTTGCTGGAAAAACTCCGGTATCTCTCTGAAATCCCATGTGGTGTTTTTGTCTACCATATATTATACACATTTTCTTTAAATTGACCGTCATGTTTTAGTAAACAAACATGAATCTAATTATTTCTTGAAGTTGCAAAAGTAAATAAATTCAGTTACGGAGTTCCCATGCGTGACTTGATGTTTTGCTAACTCATGTTTTGCTGTCATGATAGGGGAAGATTGTTCCTCCAAGAGGACCCACTGATTTTTTATGGGATCCAATTTTTCAACCTGATGGCTATGAGCAAACGTAATTCAAATTATTCTCTTGTTTTTAATTCTTTTTTATAACAAAGGTCATAGAGCTAGAAATTTCTCTGAGGAAGCATGTGGTTCGTGAAAAAGTTTTAAATTCCTGGGAATCTTACGTTGTAAAATCATTTCGATGCAAGGGTTTTGTGTAAAATTTCCATAAATGTAAAAACATTCTTCTAACCACACGTCCTATTTGGGGGAGAGGGATGGAAGTCAAGACACCCTAAGCTCAAATAAGATATGCAAAAGATAACCGTTGTGTTCAAATTTCACTAGTCTGCTTAAGCAAGAGTCGGGGGTTCGAATCCTGCCTTGTGCATGCAGCAACCCATTCGTCAGCAGCAAACCCTTAAATGGAGCTCAGTACTTCGGCAAATTAGTCCTTGGCCTGTCGGGTTGAGAAATACCTTGGGAAACAAAAAAAAAAAAAATAAAAAAAACTGTGTTCAAACTTCAAACTCCTTTTTATCATTCTTCTTTGTTACAAAATGCTAATCTTTTAAAATTTGTCCCTTGTAGGTATGCAGAGATACCCAAGGAGGAGAAGAATAAAATTTCCCACCGTTTCAAATCTCTTGAATTAGTGAAGCTGGATGTGCATTTCAGATCAATAATGTCTGGCAGAGCTTTTGTTGCCATTGAGGTTAGACTATAGGTGCAAGAAATTTTTGAAATTTGGTTTAGTTTTTGGCTAGTTGCCATTTCTTTGTTAGACTTGAATATGGAAAATGATATTTGAGTTCAACAATAGAAGAATCAACGATCTCTGAAATTGACAGAAAACTTGGATCTCTAGCAACTTGGAAATCATTTGAACGTATTAAAAGGTAGCTTTCTTATCTTTAAAAGAAAAAAAATTCTAAACTTTCAATGTAAATTAGGCACATTGTATAATTTTTAAAAACTTGTGAGGCTTTAGATTGTCAAGTTTTATCCCTTTTGGTCATGTAACACAAACCACTCACTACAGTGCACATCCCAGCAGTGCCAGGGTGTGGCTGCTTCAAGAGGCAATGTGTAAGGGATAGAGCTCCTAATGGATCTAAATTTTATAAAAGGAAGAAGTTGAGTAATACTCCAAATTTTAATTACCAAATTGGCCTCTAAATTTTTATTGTTCGATAAATCAGTGTATATCAGATTGTTCATTTATATAGATCGATTAATTTGAGAATTTTAAAATTAATTTAATTTATTTCCTCAACATATTAATTTAATTTAATTTAATTTATTTCCTCAACATATTATTTATGTCTGACTTATTTACTTCACATGGTCCTTTCAAAAAGACATGAATCCTTTTTACAAGCTTAGTCTAATCTAATGATAATTGATCAATTAGGCCTTTTAAATAAAAAGATAGATCTGTCACTAGATCAGTCAACAACCTTTATAGAGGTTAAGACAAGGGACCCTGAAATATATATATATATATATACAAGATACGAATAAGAAGTTTACGTCTTTAGTTTGTTGAAGTAAATAAATATATCTGTAAAAGTTAATAATCATGCCTATCAATTGACCATTTTCTTTTATCAAACATGTATAATAGTAATAAAAAAATATTAATTGTATACTAAAATTAGTCATTTATAATAATTATTATATATTTATGTATAAATACATGTGTAGTTTAATTTATTTTTAATATGTATTTTGTATTTTAATTTATATTCTATATTAGTAGCTGATTTGGTCTATATCTAATATAGTTGATAATAATATACTTTACGTATAATAATAGCATATATAGCATTATTCAAGATAATAAATAGTTTTTAACTCAACCAATTATCTTAGGTTAAATTTTAGAAATAGAAAAAATATTTTTGGGATTCTAATAATTGAAAATAGATATTTTAAAGGAAAAAAATTAGAAACTAACCTTTTTTCTGTCTCCTTTATCTATAGTAGATTATTTATTTGACTTTTGCTAACAATATGTTTGATTTTGTTTTATGTATATATTTATTTGTCTAATTTACCGTATTTTGTGAAATTTTTTGTGAAACGTATTATTTAGGCTTTTTTAACGGTACATTGAAAAGAGTGATAATACTATTATGAGAAGAAATTATGTATTAGAATTGAAAGGCAAATATTAGTTTGATTCAGAAAATTGCTACTATACTGTTATTCATAGTTATTAGAATTGGATTCGACCGACTGATTCGATCGAAAATTATAGGTGGATTTGTGCGCTTCTATTGTGCTACAGCTGATTGCTTCACCATCCATGGACCCATGCGGGTTGAAGAGCGATTTGATATGAACCGGACAGTTTTTAACGGATTTGATCACTATTGACTGACCTAATTGTAAGTGTGATTAAGATATTAATTTAAATCGATCAGACTATCAGTTTATTGATTTTTTTAGTTAAATCGATCGATCCAGTCCGATTTTAATAATTATGATTAGCAGTATAGTTGATAGTTTTCTAAATCAAACTAATGTGTACCTGCAATATAAAGATTAACAAGCATAAATTGACCTTTGAACCAACTTTGCATTTGTTATTATATGCGCATATTAAGATATGCTAGTGTATGCTTTTGTACACTGTACGAGATAATTAATAAAAATATATAAAGTTTTTTATTAAAGTGTTGAGTTAAGAAATTAACTAACATAATTAATGATGACAAATATTAATTTTATTGGGCTAATTACTCAATTAGTTTTGATCATTTTGTTTAAGTGATGCAGGTCAAAACTCAATGTAGCAATAGCCCAATATGAAACAAATTGAATCGGCTGATGGGCTATCCAAACAAGAAGCCCAAGGAAAAACAAAGCTAAGAGATGATTTAGTTGGGCCAAATAAATTAAAGCCAACCCAAGCTCGAATTGAATTCTCTCAAGCTGATCTCTCCAAGTTGTTGCCTCCAAAGCAACGTTCACTTTTTCACTTCGGTCAGAACTCAGAGGAAAGAGAGAGAAAGCTTTGTTCTTCAACTATTCACCAAAGAAGAAAGAAAGAGAAGGATTAAGCAAGAAAGGTTGAGGTCAAATCACCAAAATCAAATGATATCAAGCTAAGTCAGAGGCTAAAGGTGATTCATTTTCTTTTACGTGCATCTTACTTTCTTCCCTCCTTCTCCAACTCTCTGCTACTTCATTTTGAGATATATGGAGAAAGTGATTTCCGAAACACACTGCTGTGAATCAAAGGCCAAGATTGTTTCTTGGAGACCAAGTAGTATCTCAAGGGTTCAGATGTTGGATTGCCATTAAAAACTTTTCTTCTTTGCTTTTTTGAGTCATTCGGTCAAGAAAAAGGGATCTGTTTCAACTTCCAATTTGGGAATTAATGGAAAAAGTGAAAGGTAAGTTGGTGAAGCACAAAGCTCGATGGTTGACTTGGAAGAGAGAAACTCAACAACATGCAAGGATATACAAAAAGAAAATTTTTGTTCATACTGAAGCAAGGAGAGAGAACCAGGGTTTGAAGTTCATGTTCTGAGAAGTCTTCTCTGAGAGAGTTCATCAACTTGGATAGTGCTTTCTATCAAAGGAGCATTCCACCAGAATGAGGAACTAAATCAGAGTCAAGCAAATCTGGTTCATCACATAGCAACAGAGGTTGTTGAAACAATCAAGCTCCTTCATGTTTTACATATTGGAGTGTTCATTTTTAATGTATATCTTTCTGTAATTTCTTGAGAAGTAAAAGGCAAAAGAGAGAGCTCAAGTAAAAGCCAATGAGTGTTTAAAAGGCTGAGTGATACACTTGAGTGAAAAACATAAAGTGATTTTAGATTTCTTTAAGTTGATTTAGTGTCTTGTTTCTTGTACCTGTGAGGTACTCCTTTCTTAGTTGGGTAAGCACTAAGAGTGAAGTTTTAGGTATTAGCATAGCCAAGTCAAGTTAGGTTAGAATTTGAGAGTGAAAGAATTGTGTCAATCCTGTGGAATTGGTGTATGTAATACTTTAACTATAGTGAAAATTCTACCACTGTTGTGGTGGAGACTGGATGTTGGTTGCATTGCACAAGACAACTGAACTAGGATACATGATGGTGTCAGCTTCTCTCTTCCCTTCTCTGTTCTATTTTTTAATATTCATGAGACAAAATGAAATTGTCTCATAAATTCTTCGCTGCTGTGTTTAAACAGAATTTAAGTGAAAGTTTATAAGTTTCATTCAACTAAAAGAAGGTCATAGATTCAACCTCCCTTCTCTAAGCATTCTACAACCTTTAATTGGTATCAAGAGCCAAGGTATCAAGAATCAAGCTTCACCGCTTGGAGCAAAGGTCCAATGGCGAACAACTTGGGTACAACCACAATTGCCTATTCTCTAACTGAAGGACAGTCAAACAATAGGCCTCCCTTCTTCAACGAGAAGAACTATGCCTACTGGAAAGAGGGGATGAGGATATTCATCTAATCCATTGACTACAACATACGAAAGATTGTTATAAACGGTCCCAAGATTCCAACAAAAATAAGTGCTGATGGAGTGGTAACTCCAAAAGAAAAAACTGAATGGAATGAAGATTACAAGAAGAAAGTGGAGCTGATTGCTAAATCCATCAACCTTCTTCACTGTACTATAAGCTTTGAAGAGTACCAAAAAGTGTCTAGATGCAAGACAGCGAAAGAAATCTGGGAGAAACTCCAAGTTACACATGTAGGCACTAAACAGGTCAAAGACAGCCAAAGTTTTGAACTTCACCATTTTCCTGAATTTTTTGGCAAACAACACAAATTCATTTTCAGAGGAGTCATCATTGGATTCATCATCCAGAGGGTTAGTTACAGAAGAAAATGCAATTCCTTTCTTTTTTGACTCTTTTTTCAAATAAGTGTTTTCAAAAGCAAGAAGGTTTCCTCTCAAATCATCAAGTGTCATGGAATCAAGATTACTGCTCTCAGAAATAATTAAAGCTTTTGTTTTCCACTCTTTGGTGAGACATCTCAGCACTCTTCTCACAAGCACAAAATCAGAATGTGTTACTCCCATAGCATCCAAGCCAACAGTGATGGTGTTGAACCGTTCGAACAGTTCATCAATGGATTCTCCTTCCTTCATTGTGAACATTTCATATTCCCTGTTTAACATGTCTATCCAAGTCTTCTTTACGATGGTGGTTCCTTCATGAGTGATTTGTAATTTGTCCCAGATTTCTTTTTCCGTTGTGCATCGTGATACCCGTCGGTACTCCTCGAAGCTGATAGCACAGTTGAGTAGATTTACAGCCTTGGCATTTAGCTCTACTTTCTTCCTATCTTTCTCTGTCCAGCTTGCTTCTGGTTTAAGACTGACTACTCCTTCAGCACTTGTGTTAGTAGGAAACTGTGGTCCTTCTAGAATGATCTTCCAAAACCTGTAGTCCACTGCTTGCACAAAGATCTTCATTCTCTCCTTCCAATAGGTATAATTTTTCCCATTGAAAAGAGGTGGTCTGTTGCTTGACTGTCCTTTTGTGAGATTGTAGGACACCAGATTTGAGCCACTGCTTTCTGCCATGAGGATCTTTTCTCCAATCTGCAAAGCTTGATCTCTTTGAGACCAAGCTCTGATACCAATTGGTGGTTTCAGTGGCTAAGAGAAGGGGGGGTTGAATCTTAGCCCCCTTTTCTTGATTACACTTTCTGGTCTTTGAGGAGACATTTCTGTTTTTGTCTCGTCCCTAGCCACGAGACTTTTTATTTTTGTCTCGTCACTTGGCACGAGATATTTTTGATTTTAGCTCCTGTACGACAAAAACAGAAATGGAGTAGTAGAGAAAGAAGATTACACCCAGATATATCCTGGTTCAGCTGCTAAGTGCAATGCAGCCTACATCCAGTCTCCATCACAACAATGATGGAATTTCACTATAATCATCCAGATTACAAACTGTAAAGTGCTAACCCAACTTACAAGGAAATTCCCACAGAATCATGAAACACAACATAGATGAACAAAGGAACTCTAAGGACATCTATGACTTTTTTTTTAATTTTGCACTCTCTGCCTTTTTCCGCTCTATGGCTTTTTCTTACAAAACTCATTGTTTGCCTTTTTCCATGAGACTCAAGACATGACAAAATTAAACAGAAAAATTACAAAATAGAATACATTGAAGGAGAAGAAAATCTGTAAGCTTAGGTAGCTATGAGACTTCTGTGCCTTGCACTCTCAAACTTTCTCTCTTGCATCAAACCGTGACTGTTCACCCCTTTTATAGAGAAGTGAAGCCTTCACAGTTGAAACAAAAAACCAAGCTTAACTTCTTTTCCTTCAAAACAGATCCGGTTCGGCCACAGAGAGAGAAGAGGTAATCATGCAAAACCCAACATGCAAATACCTCTAGTTCTTCCTTGGTCATCACTCTTCATCAATCTGAGCGCTCCATCCTTGGCTTGCTCTCCAAGATGAATTTCTGGCCCTTGATGCTTCATGATGATGATGACTTCATCTGCTCCAATCTCTACTTCTTCCATCACTTCGCCGCTCTAGCTACTTCCTGTGGTGGTTGAGCAGAATCAGAGACAAGCCATGCTTCCATGAATCTCCTCCTTGCTGGCCGAATCTCCTTCTTTCTTTTTGAGTATGAAGAGCTCGAGATTACCTCACCAAATCTTACCACTTTTGGTGATAATCTCAGCCACATCATACTTTTATTTTGTTATGTTTTCTTGCCATCATTAGTTCGATGGTCTTGATGCATGCAGCTTCTTCTTTCTTTTGGTAGCTGAACATAGCTTCCATTGTTTCCTGGGTAATAACCGAAAAGAAGAGAAGCAAACAGAGAGAGAAGATTGAAACTTGAAAAGCATTGAATTAGGAAAGAGAATGAGATTAAATGAAATTATTCTTTCCTTGCTGAGTAGCGTGTAGCCATAAGTGCTACAATCAAATCAAGTGTCTTGTTTTCTCTCTCATAGTTCCCATGCAGTAAATGACAATGTAATGAATTTTGGAATTCATCACATGGTGAAATGCTTGGATCCGTTGGAAGCATTAAAGCTTTGTTTTCTTTGCTTCATGGATTCGGACTATGCATGTGGAACAATTTTTGGGCTTGTATTAATAATGACTAAAATTGGCCCAATGATTTCAGCCATGAGCAAATGATAACATTTGCTTTTCTTTTTCATTTGTTTTCGGATCATGCATGAGGAACTTTCATCAAATATAAAATTGGGCTTAGTTGCAACAACATTTAATTCTGGCCCAATAGTAACATTTACTTTCTTGATGAATTTTTGGATCATGCATTGAGCAAATAGGAAAGCATTTATTTGGGCTTGTAGTAATAATAACTTAATCTGGCCCAATATAAACATGCATTGCAAAATTATTTTAATCAACATTTAATCCAAAATTAATTTTACAATTAATTATATTAATAATGTTTAGTCATCACAAATATTAATTTAGAGTTTTTCAAACTCATCAATCTCCCCCTTGATGACAAACATTATTAAAAAATTGAAATGGAAAGAAATTAAAGGTTAGAGTATAGGATCCTCCCTTTGAATGTTTTGAATTTTTCTCCCTTTCAAATTGTCACAAGGCTCCCCCTTAATATATGTCATTTTTACCAAGGGAAGCTTTATACCTGTAACAATTTAATCAAGCTTCAAGTAACAATGTTATTTAGCATATTCATTCCATGATGCTAAATGCTTGATTTATGAGCAGATTTGAATGATATACTAAACCTTTTTTTTGCTATCACAAATTTAATTTTCTGCTCAAACACACCATAAACAATCAAAAACTGTTTTTGGTAGAAAACTTGCTGTTTAAAAGTATTTTTCACTAAATCAGAGCAATCTTGGTAGGAAAAATATTTTTCAATCATGATTTAATCTTTCCAAGCACACCATCTTTCATCATTAAGAACTACCAAAAATAAATCCAACCAAAAATCATTTTATCAAGGTAAGTTAAATGTATTATAAACACAATAAACACACATTTTACCAAGATAAACATAAAATAATGGCAGCAATCAAGATAAATCGAATGCATTCTCAATTAACATAAACCGAATGCATTGTTTATTTATCAACAGAGGTGATAATGAATTTTCACAAGATGAAAATTTCATCCCCTGTTTTCAAATCCCTTGTTCCAGTTTTAATTTTTTTGCTTATTCTCCCCTTTTTGTCATCAAAGGGGCACCTGCAATCAAGATTTTGTCATAGAAAACAGGATATGTAAGATATAACCAAACAAAATAGAGTATCACAAAGTATCTCAGAGTTATAGCAGTATCTTAACACAAAATAGAGAAACAGATTGAGCCTAATTAAGCCAATATCCTAAACTTAAACAGAAATTTAATCATCAGACAAATGCAGATTAGATTCTCCTTCGTCTTCTTCATTATCAACTCCCAAATCGTTCTCCAAGTTTTCCAGCATTAGACCCACTCTATCTTTGCATCTCATCTATGCTCTTTCAGTTTCATATACTAGTTTACGTGCAGCCTTATGAGATTGTACCATGACTTCTGACATATTTGAAAATTCTGTGAGAATTTTTTTGATAGACTTGGTGGTCTTGGAGGACTCAGGTCTGCCCTCAAACTCACTTTCTGAAGCCATGGTTTTCTTGCTTTTGGTTTCTTTCACTGCTCTGCCTCCTTTGACCATTGACACTTTGTTCTCTACTTTCTCATTCAAAAGGTCAACTTTAAAGAATTCAAAGATACTGGTTAAGAACATACCATAGGGCAGATTTGCCTTTTTGGTGCTCTTGACCGAGTCCCACATATAGCGGATCATAATATAACCAAAAGAAATGGGAGTAGATGTAATAAGTGCAAATAAGATGAGGGAGTCAGAATATGTTACTCTATTGTGAGACTCGCTTTGAGGAGTTAAGATGTGGGTGATGATCCTGTGAAGCAATGAGTTGATGGAGCCTAAAGCCTTGTGAGTAGGAACATTTCCATCCAAGCCTGAGAAACGCTCACATATGTGTTGAAGAACAACCGTATGGGTGATGCCGATCTGTGAGTCCCACCTTTCGGCCATGTATGCTCTCGGCCCTTCATCTTTGTATCCCAAGGCAGTTCCAATGGTGGCAGTGTCAAGAGTGATGTGAACTCTTTTCACATATGAATGGATGGTGCCATCAATAAGTCGCATGTTGGCGTAGAACTCACGGACCAGTCCTGAATAAATTGGCTTCTGGATTTGAAGCAGAGGAGTCCATTGAAGCAGTTCGAAGAGAGGAGAGACATTTATTCCCTTGTTGGCGAGAGTCTCAAGGTTGACAAGGTACGTAAGACAGAGATGACACTTTTGTATGACTTCTTTATGGAATTCATAAGAAGTGCAAGAATTGAATCTGGCAGGATCATAATGGGAGTGATTCTTGGCAAATTTATTTTTGAACTCCAAGGATTCCAGATTTTCCGGTTCCATGGTGTTGTGTAGAACGAATCCCTTTGATTTCTGACCACTCTTCCCAGGTGTGGCTTTCTTCGGTGATGGTGGTGGTGATGCGATGGGTGAGGTGTGAGATGATTCTTCCTCAACACTTGGCTCTTTGTTTTTGCCTCGGCCTGAACTTTTGTGGGCAATTACTTTCTTTCTCATGGTGGCAGTATGTTTGGATGGTGGTGAAGGAGAAGATGAGGATGTAGAATGAATATGGATATAAGTGTGGGTCTGTGGAGATGGGGTCTTTTGAGAAAGGCGAATGCGTTCACTCTTTCTAGAAGCCATTTTCTTTCTCATGATGAAGAGAAGATATGGAATTGGAAGAAGAAGAAATGGCCGAAGAGTGTGGAGAGTGGAGAGAAGTTAGAGGTGCATTAAATATTGATTGGAAAGGGAAGTTAATGATCATCATGGCGCGGTTATTAACCGAGGGGTTTTCAAGAATTTGAAAAAGTGGTTTCCTAGAATCAAGGGATTAGATGGAGAGAGAGATTTGATTTGACAATAACCACTTCCAATAGGATTTGATATGACAACAAAAAGATTTTGATCATCATAAAATGAGGGATCAATCAAAAGTCAAGGTGGGGTCAAAGAGATTTTGTGGGGCCCATGAGGAATAAATTCTGCGCAGCCTCCCCCTTAATTACAGCTTCTCCAACATGCTTGTAATTTTATCTCGTCCATTCCTATGAGACAAAACTGAGCAGAGTTAGAATTTCACAGATTTTCAACAAAACTTAAATCAAACATTCCCAAGCTTTTTCTTAGAGAACAGAATCTGTCTTCACAGAGGGGTTTTGTAAAAATGTCAGCAAGTTGATCTTCAGATTTTACAGATTGAATATCAATAGTACCCTTTTGCACATGTTCTCTAATAAAATGATGTTTGATTTTAATGTGCTTTGTTCTTGAGTGAAAAACAGGATTTTTTGAAATATTTATAGCACTCATGTTATCACAAAATAATGGTATACTATTGATTTTTAATTTGTAATCTTCCAACTGCTTTTTTAACCAAATTAATTGTGAACAACATGCAGAGGCGGATATGTATTCAACTTCAGCTGTGGATAGAGCTACTGTGGCTTGTTTTTTGCTTGACCACATGTTGAGTGAGCTTCCAAGGAAACAACACATGCCGGAGGTGCTCCTTCTATCCACTCTATCTCCCGCATAATCTGCATCACAAAACCCTACTGCACAAAAATCATCAGATTTTGGATACCACAAGCCATAATCATATGTTCCCTTAATGTATCTAATAATGCGCTTAACAGCCGAAAGATGGGATTCTTTTGGATAAGATTGAAATCTTGAACATACACCCACACTTTGAACAATACCGGTCTAGAGGATGTAAGATACATTAGTGAGCCAATCATTCATCTATACCGTGTTTCATCCACATCTTTTCCATTATCATCTTTTTCAAGTTTAGTGTTTGGATGCATTGGTGTTCCCATAGGTTTAGAGTTTTCTAGGCCAAACTTTATGATAAGTTCTTTTGCATATTTTCTTTGGTGAATAAATGTACCACTAGGAGTTTGTTTAATTTAGAGGCCAAGAAAGAAAGTAAGCTCTCCCATTAAGCTCATCTTAAACTCACTAGTCATGAGTTTTCCAAACTCTTCACACAAGGACTCATTGGCCGAACCAAACACAATGTCATCCACATAAACTTGAACTAGAAGAATATCATCATTAGATGCTTTAATAAATAAAGTTGTGTCCGTGGTTCCCCTTTGAAATTGATTTTCTAATAGGAAGGCACTAAGCCTTTCATACCAAGCTCTTGGAGCTTGCTTAAGGCCATAAAGGGCCTTTGAAAGTTTGAAAACGTGATTTGGAAAATCTTTATGTTCAAAACCGGGGGGTTGGGCCTGGTGCACGAATTTGTGATCCGCACAACTAACCAGCAAGTGCACTGGGTCGTCCAAGTAATACCTTACGTGAGTAAAGGTCGATCCCACGGAGATTATTGGTTTGAAGCAAGCTATGTTTATTTTATTATTCTTAGTCAGGATAATAATTAAAATTATCAGTTGGAATTATTAGATTGGAAAAATAAAAAAGAATAAAAGCGTTACTTGTTGTGCAGTAATGAGAAATATGTTGGAGTTTTGGAGATGCTTTGTCCTCTGAATTTCTGCAATGTAATATTCAACTCAATTGTTTGTAAGGCACGTCTACGGCAAGCTGTATGTAGGGTGTCACCATTGTCTGTGGCTACCTCCCATCCTCTCAGTGAAAACGTTCCTATGCTCTGTCACAGCACGGCTAATCAGCTGTTGGTTCTTGATCATGTTGGAATAGGATCCATTGATCCTTTTGCGTTTGTCATCACGCCCAGCAATCGCGAGTTTGAAGCGCGTCACAGCCATTCAATTCTTGAATCCTACTTGGAATACCACAGACAAGGTTTAGACCTTCCGGATTCTCAAGAGTGGCCGCCATCAATTCTAGCTTATACCGCGGAGATTCTGATTAAGGAATCTAAGAGAAGCTCATTCAGTCTGATGTAGAACGGAGGTGTTTGTTAGGCACACGTTCATGGATTGAGGGAGGTGATGAGTGTCACGGATCATCACCTCCTTCACAATTAAGCGCAAATAAACATCTTAGATCGGACCACACACACGTTTGAGTGAAATAGAAACAATTGCATTAATTCATCGAGACGCTGCAGAGCTCCTCACCCCCAACAATGGAGTTTAGAGACTCATGCCGTCAAAGTGTATAAAGTTCAGATCTGAAAATGTCATGAGGTACAGAATAAGTCTCTAAAAGTTGTTTAAATAGTAAACTAGTAACCTAGGTTTACAGAAAATGAGTAAACTAAGATAATTGGTGCAGAAATCCACTTCTGGGGCCCACTTGGTGTGTGCTGGGGCTGAGACTAAAGCTATCCACGAACTGAGGCTTTTCTTGGAGTTGAACTCCAAGTTATAACGTGTTTTGGGCGTTCAACTCCGGATCATGACGTGTTTCTGGCGTTTAACTCCAGACAGCAGCATGTACTTGGCGTTCAACGCCAAGTTACGTCGTCTATCTTCGCGCAAAGTATAGACTATTATATATTGCTGGAAAGCCCTGGATGTCTACTTTCCAATGCCGTTGAGAGCGCGCCAATTGGACTCCTATAGCTCCAGAAAATCCATTTCGAGTGCAGGGAGGTCAGAATCCAACAGCATCAGCAGTCCTTTTTCAGCCTAACTCAGATTTTTTACTCAGCTCCCTCAATTTCAGTCAGAAAATACCTGAAATCACAGAAAAATACACAAACTCATAGTAAAGTCCAGAAATATGATTTTTTCCTAAAAACCAATAATATTCTACTAAAAACCAATTAAAACATACTAAAATCTACATGAAATTACCCCCAAAAAGCGTATAAAATATCCGCTCATCACAACACCAAACTTAAACTGTTGCTTGTCCTCAAGCAACTAGATAAATAAAATAGGATGAAAGAAATTAAGAAGTAATAATATCTAAGAGTTTTAAATGGAGCTCAGATTCTTATTAGATGAGCGGGGCTTGTAGCTTTTTGTTTCTGAACAGTTTTGGCATCTCCCTTTATCCTTTGAAATTCAGAATGATTGGCATCCATAGGAACTCAGAATTCAGATAGTATTATTGATTCTCCTAGTGTAGTATGTTGATTCTTGAACACAGTTATTTTATGAGTCTTGGCCGTGGCCCTAAGCACTTCGTTTTCCAGTATTACCACCGGATACATAAATGCCACAGACACATGACTGGGTGAACCTTTTCAGATTGTGACTCAGCTTTGCTAGAGTCCCCAGTTAGAGGTGTCCAGAGCTCTTAAGCACACTCTTTTGCTTTGGATCACGACTTTAACCACTCAGTCTCAAGCTTTTCACTTGGACCTGCATGCCACAAGCACATGGTTAGGGACAGCTTGATTTAGCCGCTTAGGCTTGGAATTATTTCCTTAGGCCCTCATATCCACTGATGCTCAAAGCCTTGGATCCTTTTCACCCTTGCCTTTTGGTTTTAAGGGCTGTTGGCTTTTATTCCTTTTGATCCAATGAATTCTTGTAAATTTTTTTTTGACTGCTTTCTCTTGCTTCAAGAATCAATTTCATGATTTTTCAGATCATCAATAATATTTTTTGTGTTCCTCATTCTTTCAGGAGCCAATATTCATAAAATTCAAGATAAAAATTATGTACTGTTCAAGCCTTCATTCAGAGAACAAAAAGTATTGCCACCACATATAGTTAATTGTAATTTTTATTATTAAGAACTCGAAAAAATAAATTACTTCTTAATTCTAATTATCTACTATTTTATTCATGCCTGATGATGATGAGAAAAATAAATTATAACTTAATTGGAAATAAAACCAGAATAGATATACTAATTACTACTACTACTTACTATATATCTCCTAAGGTAAATTTCTATAAAAACACTATCACAGAGGTAAAGCTAAAAATTGGAACTCAACAACCTGTTGTTTTGAGAAGTAGATGTTCCTCTAATCTGTGGGGTGCTTTTCAAGGATTAATTTTTGGCGCTTCAGCTCCCTTAGATCACGCCCTTGCTTGTAACACCCTACCATACAGAGTCTTATGCTTAAGTCATAGTTCAGAGATGGCAAGGTATTACAACCTCTAAAATAAAAATTTAGTACGTATAGTAGTTTGAATGATTGATTATAACTAGGAGCCTTTGTAGAAAAAAGGGGTAAACAAAAATCGCAATTCAAAGCGCAACACTCCGATCGATAACGTAACGAACAAGGATAACCAACGCGTGATTATATATATACAAAGGAGTGTCAAAAACAGGAATATCAGGACTCAAGATCCGGCTGCGAAGATCACCGGTCCGAGCATAGTAATATATACATATGATAAAAATAAGGAAAACCCCAAAGGAAACCCAAAGGGACACAAATACATAAAACATATTCTCCAAAATCTCCCATAAGAGGAGTCATCACAGTTTGTATTATTTAATGGAGATAAAAGTATCTAAGCAAAACATATAAACCAAAACATAGCCCCGAGAACAAGGATCTTCGCAAATATAGAAGTCTCCAGCATGCCTCAGCGGGAAACCTCACGTCCTGCATCTGAAAATCACAAAATCCGCATGGGTGAGAACCAGAGGTCCCCAGCATGGTAACAGCTTCCACATATATAATACATAATAATGGAGGAAAGCCGAAGGCAATCCTAGAACTTCCTCCAGATAATATCAAAGCTTATAAACAAGCTAAACCATATAAGGGCATCTGACTAAAGATTCTTTAGTCTAACTAATACTTCCCTTTCCAATTCCTTCAAACCTCCCATCCACCAGCAGGAGTATAATGTAGCAAACACAAATATATCAAACAAGAAATATACAAATAGGAGTAATTAAGGCAATTAGACAATTAGCAAGTAATATGCAGTCAAATAGGCAATCTCAAACAATTCATATAGTATGCATATGATGAATGCCTGTCCCTAGTGGCTGATGATATCATCTGTCGGTTATAGAGCCAACCCGACAAGTCCTGGTAGCTAACCCTTGGACTGTCCCTCTGTCACGCATCCCCAACTCGAGTTATACTCATCATAAACTTGATCATAATCATGATCTATATCCATCACCTTCACTGGTGAATATTTACGGGGGCGAGCTCATCCGGGTCTTTCACAGTGCCCGGCCACACTTATGACATAGGGTCAAAAGAGCTTCGAGTCTCAACCTGGAGCACGTGGTGGCTAGCCACTGCTACTACCCAGGGAAACTCGTATCTCCGATAGTGGAAGTGCAAATCACAATTATCAATAATTCAGCATAAACAATATTCATAGCATACACAGCTATTCCGGCTCACGGTTCAATCCAGAACCAGCCAATATCCATAGCATACACAGCTATTCTGGCTCACGGTTCAATCCAGAACCAGCCAATTCATAAACAAATACGGCCTTTCGGCCCATGGCATAACAAGCACTTCCACCACCATCCTCCACATCTCACATAATCATCTTCGATCCTCATTGATCATTCAATTTTCCCTTGCTTCACTCGCAAGTTACCTCATTCACTAGCCCCTTTTTAATAGCTAGGCATGTCATAAAGATTTAAGACATAAATGGTGAGATCGGAGGCTTAGAAGTATGAGATTTGGCTTTGAAAACTCAAAAATCAACTTTGGAATGAAAAACAGGTCCACGCGTACGCGCACTCCACGCGCTCGCGTGGATGGCTTCAAAACTCCTCGACGCGCAAGCGTCATGCACGCTAACGCGTGGATTAAAAATCTGCCAGTCGACGCGCACGCGTCAACCACGCGTACGCGTGGGTGTTCTCGTGCCCCAGGCACAACATTGGCACAGTTCTAGCATAACTCTCTGGAAAATGGCTGGGCATTGGGTGCAGCAAAATCGGCGCGTCCGCGCACATCACACGCACGCGTGGATGGCGTTTTCTGGAAGATCGGCGCGTACGCGCCAAGTGTGCTTACGCGCAAGGGGTTATTCTGCTAAAAATTTTCTAAGTTAAAAGCTGCAGAATTCACAGATTTAAACCCCAATCTTCCGATGGGCATAACTTCCTCATTTTAAATCGTTTTTCACCCGTTCTTCGAACGGCATGGGCTTCCCGGATCCAATTTCAATTCTAAATAGATTTGGCACAAAACGGAGATCCGTAGTCCAAGTTATGGCCCATAAAAGTATGCCCAAAAACCATATTTTCATATAAAACCACAATATGCCATTTTCAAAACAAGCCATTTTCAACTCTTTTCAAAATCAATCAAAACATGCCAATTTCATCCCTTTTCTTTGAAATCAATCAAAATATATCAAATTCAACATCAAGCCTCCTCAACTCACACATTGACACTTTACCACAATTTACAAAATCACTATCTCATCATTTTAACCCACTTCACCCAAGTGGCTCAAACTCAAACATATTGACATATCCTATACTCCTCCCCATGCCAATTCTCAACAACACCAATTCCAATAAATCATCATTGTACACAATCAACATCATACATACCATCAACATGGTTCAACCCACAATTCAACCATAACCAATCATCAAGCATATATCACAACATGCATATTTCTCATACATCATACCACCAAGGCATCAATAATCATCATCACATATATGACCACATCATGTATCTCAACAATTCAATAACATCAACCATTCAATGCCTATCTTAGGGCCTCTAGCCTAAGTATTTCCTACCACATTACATTTTAGATACGGAAAACCGAAACCATACCTTAGCCGACTTTCCCAAGCTCCACCGGAGCACTTCCAAACGACTTATCCACAAGCTCTCTAGGCCTCAAGACCTCCAAGAACAGATTTTTCACCACCAAACCCTTTTCAAACTTTTCAAAATCACCAATCAAGCTCCAATATTCACATATACACAACCTAAGCCACAATCATCATACCCATACACAACATCTCAATACCCAAACATCATAGAACAACAAAATTACACTAGGGTTGAGAATCTTACCACACCCAAGGTCCAAGGAGACAAGATTAACCTTCTCCTTCAAGAGAGTTGGGTCCTATAACATCAAAGAACCCAAAATCTCAACATTTCACCCATGAAACTCGAAAATAAGGGCTGGAATTTCGAACAGCAACACGTGGCTTACCTCAAGATTGATTGTATGGGTTTTGTAGAGCTCTCCGCGGTGAACGCGTGGCCGCAAACGGAGCGGCAATCGGAGCTCTAGATCAAAAGTTATGGTGGTTTGAAGATCAAGTGAGAGAAAGAACTTGAGAGAGTGTTCTTCCCTCCATGGCCTCCATTTTCAGCATGTGAGTGTGTTTAGTGAGGAGAGAGAATGCTGAAAACTAGGTTTTTGGTTTAGTTATGTTGGGCCAAGGGACCACTTTGGGTCCGTTTGGCCCGGTTTGGCCCGTTCGGTCCAATCTTGGTCCGAATTCTATGAAATTGGTACTAAAATTCTCGTCTCAATCTCCTCTATCACATTTAGCCATAAAAAATCACATTTTAGGCTTTCTAGAATAAATTCTCATTTATGGGTTAATTAGCCGTTAATTAACCGGGTTTTACATTCTACCCACCTAATTGGGAATTTTGCCCACAAAATTCAAATGCAATTACCTGAGAATAAAAGCGGATAATCCGTTCGCATCTCCGACTCAAGTTCCCAAGTGTGTTCCTCAACACCGTCTCGACTCCAAGCCACTTTCACTAAAGAAACCTATTTTTCCACGCAACCGTTTGATACTAGTATCATCAATTCTGACCGGAGCCACTGGAAGCGTCAAATCTTCCCTTAACTGAACCGACTCAGGTTCCAACACATGGCTAGCATCAGGAGTGTACTTTCGAAGCTGCGACACGTGAAACACGTCGTGCAGATTCGAAAGATGAGGTGGTAGAGCCATCCGATACGCCACCGGTCCAATCCTCTTCAGGATCTGAAATGGACCAATGTATCTAGGATTCAACTTCTTTGCCTTAATCGCCCTACCTACTCCCGTAGTTGGAGTAACCTTAAGAAAAACATGATCCCCTTCCTCAAATTCTAAGGGCTTTCGCCTCTGATCGGCGTAACTCTTTTGACGACTCTGCGCCGTAAGCATCCTGTCACGGATTTTCTTGACTTGTTCAGTAGTTTCAGCTATCATTTCCGGTCCCAACAAGCTTTTCTCTCCAGCTTCATACCAACATAGCGGAGATTGACATTTCCTCCCATACAAGGCCTCATACGGAGCCATTCCGATGCTCGCATGATAACTATTATTGTATGCAAACTCCACTAACGGCATATACCGATCCCAACTCGCCGGTTGGTCCAAAACACAAGCTCTCAACATATCCTCTAGTGTTTGGATCGTCCTCTCAGATTAACCATCTGTTTGAGGATGGTAAGCCGTGCTCAAGCTTAATCGGGTTCCAAAAGCTTTCTGAAATGCACCCCAAAACCTTGAAGTGAAACGAGGATCTCTATCAGAGATTATAGTAGCAGGTACACCATGAAGTCTCACAATCTCCTTTATGTATAACCGTGCTAGCTCCTCAAGGGTGTAAGTCATACGAATGGGTAAAAAGTGAGCTGACTTCGTCAGTCGGTCCACAATCACCCAAATAGCATCAAAACCAGCCCTAGTCCTTGGCAATCCCGACACAAAGTCCATTGCAATACTTTCCCACTTCCATTGTGGAATCTCTAAAGGTTGCAACATCCCGGAAGGTCTTTGATGTTCAATCTTTACCTTTTGACAAGTTAAGCACTTTGAAACATATTCCGCCACATCATTCTTCATACCCGGCCACCAAAACATCGCCTTTAAATCATGGTACATCTTAGTACTTCCCGGGTGAATGGAGAATCCACTTTTGTGTGCCTCCTTTAAGATATCATGCCTCAAGGTGCCAACATCCGGCACAATAATCCTACCCTTGAATCTCCATAACCCATCTTTTTCTTCCGACACTCTCCACTGTTTTCCTTGCTCAATAGCCGGTATCACTTTCCATAACGCTTCATCATTTTGATGGGCCTTTAGGAGTTCGGACTTAAAGTCACTTGAGATTTCTAATCGGCTCAAACACAAGGTTCCGGATACTTCTCGAGTACCAATTTTCAGACTCTCGAATCCCTTGAGCAACTTCTCCTCTTGGAGCATCATCCAAGCCGCATATAACGACTTCCGACTTAACGCATCCGCCACTACGTTCGCCTTCCCCGGATGGTAATGCAACTCAAAGTCGTAGTCCTTCAACAATTCCATCCACCTTCTCTGCCTCATATTAAGCTCTTTCTGATCAAAGAGATACTTCAAGCTCTTATGATCAGAGAAAACTTGGAACTTAACCCCAGAGAGATAATGCCTCCACACCTTCAAGGCAAACAAAACCGCAGCGAGTTCCAAATCGTGCGTAGGGTAACTAACTTCATGAGGTCTCAACTGTCGTGAGGCATACGCCACCACATTACGATGCTGCATCAGCACGCACCCTAGACCCTTCAATGAGGCATCACAATACACCTCAAATGGCTCATTCGGCTCGGGTAACACTAACACAGGTGCAGTGGTCAACTTTTTCTTCAATGTCTGAAAGCTCTCCTTGCACTCAGGAGTCCAAACAAACGGAGTGTCTTTGCGGGTTAACTTTGTCATTGGCAAGGCTATCTATGAAAAGCCCTTGATAAACCTTCGGTAATAGCCAGCTAAACCCAAAAAACTCCTTATCTCTGTTACGGTGGTTGGTTGCTTCCAATCCATCACAGCCTCCACTTTAGTTGGATCTACGGCTATTCCCTTCTTACTCACAACATGACCCAAAAACTTCACCTCATTCTTCCAAAACTCACACTTAGACAGTTTTGCATAGAGTTTCTTCTCCTTTAGAATCTGCAACACGGTCCTCAAGTGTTCCGCATGCTCTTCTTCAGTCTTGGAGTAAATCAGTATGTCATCAATGAAGACAACAACGAATTTATCCAAAAACGGACGAAAAACTCTATTCATGTAATCCATGAATACCGCAGGAGCATTCGTCAACCCAAAGGACATTACAGTGTACTCGTAGTGACCATAACGAGTCCTGAAAGCGGTCTTAGGGATATCCTCACCCCTCACCCTTATCTGGTGATAACCGGATCGCAAATCAATCTTAGAGAAAACTCCAGCCCCTTGTAACTGATCCATGAGATCATCAATCCTCGGCAATGGGTACTTATTCTTTATTGTAACCTTGTTTAGCTGCCTGTAATCCACACAGAGCCGCATACTCCCATCCTTCTTCTTCACCAGTAACACTGGAGCACCCCACGGAGAGACACTTGGTCGTATGAAATTCTTTCCCAATAAATCCTCTAACTGAGACTTTAGCTCGTTCATCTCTAACGGTGACATCCTATAAGGAGCACTTGAGATTGGTCCCGCCCCGGGCACCAACTCAATAGCAAACTCAACCTCTCGGTTAGGTGGAAACTCATCAATATCATCGGGAAACACTTCCGGAAACTCACACACAACCGGAATCTGTTATAACCTTTGATCATCACCCGAAACACCCGCGGTTAACAACATGATACCCTGACATTCGATTCCAGAACAGTTTACCATCATCGAATTCAAGTAATAATTATTCACCACGACCGGCCCTTCTGTATCTTCCGGCATAAAGAACACCGACTTTGTAGAACAATCTAGCAGAACATGGTTCTTAGATAACCAGTCCAATCCCAAGATAAGATCAAGACCGGTCATCGGCAAGCAGACTAAATTATGAACAAAATCACGCTGCTTGAACCTAAAGGAAACCTCCGGGCATCCTAGCCTAGTTACCGTGGCTTCATGGGTAGCATTGTACACTCTTAGATCATAACCTAAGGTTACAATCTTCAATCCTAACTCATGGGCTTTCTCAAATGCAATGAATGAATGTGATGCTCCCGAATCAAATAAAGCATTTAAAGTTTGACCAACCATTTCAAAGTTACCTCGAATAAGTGTCTCGGATCCCTCGGCACCTATAGCTGAAGTGGTGAACACCCGACCAGTCTGTTGTGCCTTTCCAGCACCTTGTTTCTGCCTCTCCGGACAACTTGCGGCTTTATGCCCCGCCTTTCCACAATTGTAGCACAAACCCCATCCGGCCTTGCATGGTGCTCCCGGATGGTGACTTCCACACCTAGTACAAGCTTGATCATTCTGAGGTTGCTTCCCAAACTTCTTCCCTTGGAAATTGTTGTTGTTGTTGGGCCTCCTGAAAGAGCTTCTCCTCTTGAAAGACGAACCTCTAGGTGCAAAGCTCTTCCCTCGGTTTTGTGGGAATGAACCTTTGTGACTCCCTTTCTCAGCGGTTGCCCTTTTCACACACTCTTCAGCAACCCTACACTTGTTCACCAATTCGGAGAAAGTCCTAATCTCCATTAGTCCCACTGAACTGAAGATATCACTCCGGAGTCCTCCTTCATACTTAACACACTTCCATTCCTCATATTCCACCGGAGTCCCTTGGCACATACGAGAGAACCTGAACAGCTCCTCAAACTTGTCAGTATACTCTGATATGGACATAGTACCCTGCTTCAGCTGTAACAATTCAAGTTCCTTAGCCGTCCTAGCAGAAGTCGGAAAGTACTTCTTATAGAACTCTTCTTGAAAGACATTCCAGGTGATATAGTCATCACCCTGTTGCAAAAGACGTCGGATGCCTCGCCACCAATGCGACGCTTCACCGACAAGCATATAGGTAGCAAACTCGACACGCTGTCCTTCAGGCACCACTTGCGCTTGCAACGCTCGCTCTATAGCCTGAAACCATGTGTCAGCCTCAGTCGGACTAGTAGTCCCCTTGAACTTAGGCGGATTAACCTTCAAAAAGTTGGCCAGTGTCATCGGGCCTTGAACTCCACCTCCATCATTACCATGGTTGTTCATCTGTTGACCAAGAGCCTCAGCAGTGGCTTGCATAGCAGCAGCCATGTTCTCCAATGCAGCCATAAAGTTCACCGGGTCGTTAGGGTTATTCTCCGGTGCACGAGCATTCGTACGATCTCTCGCATTACCTCTACCGCGTCCACGAGGCGCCATCTGGTTCCTATACACACCAAACAATCGATATTAAGTTGATCAGTCTCAATATCGGAAGTCTAGTGCTTCAAAGTCCCAAATGCATGCTCATGAACGTTTATGCCAATTATATCAAGCAGATATACTAATAGCACATAACACACACACAGAGAATGCACAGAAGCATAGTCAGTCCATCCCTCAGGCTCTACAGGAACGAACTGCTCTGATACCATAATGTAACACCCTACCATACAGAGTCTTATGCTTAAGTCATAGTTCAGAGATGGCAAGGTATTACAACCTCTAAAATAAAAATTTAGTACGTATAGTAGTTTGAATGATTGATTATAACTAGGAGCCTTTGTAGAAAAAGGGGGTAAACAAAAATCGCAATTCAAAGCGCAACACTCCGATCGATAACGTAACGAACAAGGATAACCAACGCGTGATTATATATATACAAAGGAGTGTCAAAAACAGGAATATCAAGACTCAAGATCCGGCTGCGAAGATCACCGGTCCGAGCATAGTAATATATACATATGATAAAAATAAGGAAAACCCCAAAGGAAACCCAAAGGGACACAAATACATAAAACCTATTCTCCAAAATCTCCCATAAAAGGAGTCATCACAGTTTGTATTATTTAATGGAGATAAAAGTATCTAAGCAAAACATATAAACCAAAACATAGCCCCGAGAACAAGGATCTTCGCAAATATAGAAGTCTCCAGCATGCCTCAGCGGGAAACCTCACGTCCTGCATCTGAAAACCACAAAATCCGCATGGGTGAGAAACAGAGGTCCCCAGCATGGTAACAGCTTCCACATATATAATACATAATAATGGAGGAAAGCCGAAGGCAATCCTAGAACTTCCTCCAGATAATATCAAAGCTTATAAACAAGCTAAACCATATAAGGGCATCTGACTAAAGATTCTTCAGTCTAACTAATACTTCCCTTTCCAATTCCTTCAAACCTCCCATCTACCAGCAGGAGTATAATGTAGCAAACACAAATATATCAAACAAGAAATATACAAATAGGAGTAATTAAGGCAATTAGACAATTAGCAAGTAATATGCAGTCAAATAGGCAATCTCAAACAATTCATATAGTATGCATATGATGAATGCCTGTCCCTAGTGGCTGATGATATCACCTGTCGGTTATAGAGCCAACCCGACAAGTCCTAGTAGCTAACCCTTGGACTGTCCCTCTGTCACGCATTCCCAACTCGAGTTATACTCATCATAAACTTGATCATAATCATGATCTATATCCATCACCTTCACTGGTGAATATTTACGGGGGCGAGCTCATCCGGGTCTTTCACAGTGCCCGGCCACACTTATGACATAGGGTCAAAAGAGCTTTGAGTCTCAACCTGGAGCACGTGGTGGCTAGCCACTGCTACTACCCAGGGAAACTCGTATCTCCGATAGTGGAAGTGCAAATCACAATTATCAATAATTCAGCATAAACATGCATGAATTCTCATCCATGGATCAACATCCATATCAGCCATCCGGCTCACGGTTAAGTCCATAACCAGCCAATATTCATAGCATACACAGCTATTCCGGCTCACAGTTCAATCCAGAACCAGCCAATATTCATAGCATACACAGCTATTCCGGCTCACGGTTCAATCCAGAACCAGCCAATATCCATAGCATACACAGCTATTCCGGCTCACGGTTCAATCCAGAACCAGCCAATTCATAAACAAATACGGCCTTTCGGCCCATGGCATAACAAGCACTTCCACCACCATCCTCCACATCTCACATAATCATCTTTGATCCTCATTGATCATTTATTTTTCCCTTGCTTCACTCGCAAGTTACCTCATTCACTAGCCCCTTTTTAATAGCTAGGCATGTCATAAAGATTTAAGACATAAATGGTGAGATCGGAGGCTTAGAAGTATGAGATTTGGCTTTGAAAACTCAAAAATCAACTTTAGAATGAAAAACAGGTCCACGCGTACGCGCACTCCACGTGCACGCGTGGATGGCTTCAAAACTCCTCGACGCGCAAGCGTCATGCACGCTAACGCGTGGATTAAAAATCTGCCAGTCGACGTGCACGCGTCAACCACGCGTACGCATGGGTGTTCTCGTGCCCCAGGCACAACACTGGCACAGTTCTGGCATAACTCTCTGGAAAATGGCTGGGCATTGGGTGCAGCACAATCGGCGCGTCCGCGCACATCACGCGCACGCGTGGATGGCGTTTTCTGGAAGATCGGCGCGTACGCGCCAAGTGCGCCTACGCACAAGGGGTTATTCTGCTAAAAATTTTCTAAGTTAAAAGCTGCAGAATTCACAGATTTAAACCCCAATCTTCCGATGGGCATAACTTCCTCATTTTAAATCGTTTTTCACCCGTTCTTCGAACGGCATGGGCTTCCAGGATCCAATTTCAATTCTAAATAGATTTGGCACAAAACGGAGATCCGTAGTCCAAGTTATGGCCCATCAAAGTATGCCCAAAAACCATATTTTCATATAAAACCACAATATGCCATTTTCAAAACAAGCCATTTTCAACTCTTTTCAAAATCAATCAAAACATGCCAATTTCATCCCTTTTCTTTGAAATCAATCAAAATATATCAAATTCAACATCAAGCCTCCTCAACTCACACATTGACACTTTACCACAATTTACAAAATCACTATCTCATCATTTTAACCCACTTCACCTAAGTGGCTCAAACTCAAACATATTGACATATCCTATACTCCTTCCCATGCCAATTCTCAACAACACCAATTCCAATAAATCATCATTGTACACAATCAACATCATACTCACCATCAACATGGTTCAACCCACAATTCAACCATAACCAATCATCAAGCATATATCACAACATGCATATTTCTCATACATCATACCACCAAGGCATCAATAATCATCATCACATATATGACCACATAATGTATATCAACAATTCAATAACATCAACCATTCAATGCCTATCTTAGGGCCTCTAGCCTAAGTTTTTCCTACCACATTACATATTAGATACGGGAAACCGAAACCATACCTTAGCCGACTTTCCCAAGCTCCACCGGAGCACTTCCAAACGACTTATCCACAAGCTCTCTAGGCCTCAAGACCTCCAAGAACAGATTTTTCACCACCAAACCCTTTTCAAGCTTTTCAAAATCACCAATCAAGCTCCAATATTCACATATACACAACCTAAGCCACAATCATCATACCCATACACAACATCTCAATATCCAAACATCATAGAACAACAAAATTACACTAGGGTTGAAAATCTTATCACACCCAAGGTCCAAGGAGACAAGATTAACCTTCTCCTTCAAGAGAGTTGGGTCCTATAACATCAAAGAACCCAAAATCTCAACATTTCACCCATGAAACTCGAAAATAAGGGCTGAAATTTCGAACAGCAACACGTGGCTTACCTCAAGATTGATTGTATGGGTTTTTTAGAGCTCTCCGCGGTGAACGCGTGGCCGCAAACGGAGCGGCAATCGGAGCTCTAGATCAAAAGTTATGGTGGTTTGAAGATCAAGTGAGAGAAAGAACTTGAGAGAGTGTTCTTCCCTCCATGGCCTCCATTTTCAGCATGTGAGTGTGTTTAGTGAGGAGAGAGAATGCTGAAAACTAGGTTTTTGGTTTAGTTATGTTGGGCCAAGGGCCCACTTTGGGTCCGTTTGGCCCGGTTTGGCCCGTTCGGTCCAATCTTGATCCGAATTCTATGAAATTGGTACCAAAATTCTCGTCTCAATCTCCTCTATCACATTTAGCCATAAAAAATCACATTTTAGACTTTCTAGAATAAATTCTCATTTATGGGTTAATTAGCCGTTAATTAACCGGGTTTTACATTGCTCTTCCTGTTCCTTAAGCAGTTTGCAAAGCATGCTACTTTGATTGTTTTGTTCTTCCTTTATTTGGTCCATAGCTTCTTGCAATTTGGAAATAGAGGCCTCAAGATGTCCCCAATATTCGAATTGAGGGAGTTCTGGGAGGACTTCCTGTGCTCTCCTCTTGATTGAATCATCCTGCAGCTGTTGTCTGTCCATTGATATTCTAGTGATTGGCCTTTCAACTGAGATATACTCTGTTATTCCCATCTTCACTCCCGCATCTTTGCAGAGCATAGAAATTAAGCTTGGATAGGCCAATCTGACGTCCTTGGAATTCCTGTTTGCTATTTTGTATAGTTCACATGAAATCAGTTGATGGACTTCTACTTCTTTTCCCAACATGATGCAGTGAATCATCACTGCTCTTTTAATGGTAACTTCAGAACGGTTGCTGGTGGGCAGTATGGAACGCCCAATGAAATCCAGCCAGCCTCTGGCTACTGGTTTGAGATCTTCTCTTTTGAGTTGAATTGGGGTGCCAGTCGTGCTGGTGGTCCACCTGACTTCAGGGATGCATATATCCTCTAGAATCTTGTCTAGACCTTTATTTACCCTCATCATTCTCCTATTAAAGGAGTCTGGGTCATCTTTCAGTTGAGGAAGGTTAAATATCTCCCTGATCTTGTCAGGATGGGTATGAACAATCTTTCCTCTGACTAAGGTCCGATGGTCATAGAGAGCAGCTCCAATTATTCTTTGCCTGTCTGTCTGCCAGAGATTAGCATAGAACTCCTGAACCATGTTCCTTCCCACTTTCGTTTCAGGATTGGCTAGAATTTTCCAGTTCCTATTTCGAATTTGTTCTTGGATCTCCGGATATTCATATTCTTTCAGATCAAATTTGACTTCTGGGATCACTGATCTGTGACTCATTATTTTGTAGTAATGGTATGAATGTTCTTTAGTTAAGAACTTCCCTTGATTCCAAAGTGGCTTTGGAGTATTCTCTTTCTTGCCTCTTGGGGTGGGTTGTTTTCCTTTAGGAGCCATGATCTTAATGAGTATATTTTTGTGATCACGGATAAACACACCAAACTTAGAGCTTTGCTTGTCCTCAAGCAAAATAGAAGAAAGGAGAGGGATAGGAGGAGAGCAAGTGTGGGATGGCGATGAGGAGAGGGGCGCTGAATTCAATATATAGGGAGGGGGTGGGAAATTTTGAAAATAAGAAAAAGATAAAATAGAAGATATGATTTATAAAAGATAAATATGATAAGAAAGAGATATATTAAAAAAAGAAAGAAAGATATGAATGATAATTAAAAAGATAAATCTGAATTTTTAATTTTGAAAAAGATTTTAAAAAGATAATTGAGTTTTGAAAACAAACTTAAAAGAGTTGGATTGGATTGGAAAACAATATGTTTTTATGGATTAAGATATATTTGAAATTTTTGAAAAAGGGATTTTAGAAATTAGGGTTCTTAGAAAACTAATTTGATTTGAAGGATGACATTTTAAAACATGTTGATGCAAGAAATTATGAATTGAAACATAAAAATTTAGAAAATTTGTAAAGAAAAATGAATTTTACCTCCTCCCCACCATCCTGGCGTTAAACGCCCAAACGATGCATGTTTTGGGCGTTTAACGCCCAAATGCTGCTTCTCCTGGGCGTTCAACGCCCAGCTGATGCATCTTTCTGGCGTTGAACGCCAGGAAGTCCGTTGTCACTGGGCGTTTTTCTGAACGCCCAGGATGCTGTCAATCTGGCGTTAAACGCCCAGAAGGTGCTTCTTTCTGGCGTTTAACGCCCAGAAGATGCTCCTTTCTGGCGTTTAACGCCCAGATGGCTACCCTTACTGGCGTTGAACGCCCAGTGGGTGCTTCTTTTGGGCGTTCAACGCCCAAAATGTTTCTTACTGGCTTTTTTTCGCCAGTGAACTTCCAAATTCCCCTGTAACTCTGTGAATTCAATCAATTGCTTTTTTACCTTGAAGATATTTTGACATATACCTGTAAAAATCAATAGAAATAAATAAAATTAAATTTTGTGATTGGCTGGGTTGCCTCCCAGCAAGCGCTTCTTTAATGTCGTTAGCTGGACTATTACTGAGCTTTAATTAAGTCTCAGTTTTGAGCATTCTTGCTCAAAATTGCTTTCAAGATAATGTTTAACTCTTTGTCCATTAACAATGAACTTTTTGTTAGAGTCATTATCCTGAAGCTCTATGTATCCATATGGTGATACGCTTGTAATTACATATGGACCTCTCCACCGGGATTTTAATTTCCCGGGGAATAATTTGAGCCTAGAATTAAATAGCAGAACTTTTTGCCCCGGCTCAAAGACTCTGGATGACAATTTCTTATCATGCCATCTTTTTGCTTTCTCTTTGTAAATTTTTGCATTCTCGAAAGCATTGAGTCTAAATTCCTCTAGCTCATTTAACTGGAGCAATCGTTTTTCTCCAGCTAACTTGGCATCAAGGTTTAGGAATCTGGTTGCCCAGTAGGCCTTGTGTTCCAGTTCCACTGGCAAGTGACATGCCTTTCCATACACAAGATGGTATGGAGAGGTCCCTATAGGGGTCTTGAATGCTGTTCTGTATGCCCACAAAGCATCATCCAAGCTTCTTGCCCAATCCCTTCTACGGTTAATTACAGTCCGTTCCAGGATTCTTTTGAGTTCTCTATTTGAGACTTCAGCTTGCCCATTAGTTTGTGGGTGATATGGAGTAGCTACCCTGTGGCTAACTCCATAACGAACCAGAGCAGAGTAAAGCTGTTTATTGCAGAAATGAGTCCCCCCATCACTGATTAATACTCTAGGGGTACCAAATCTGCTGAAGATGTATTTCTGGAGGAATTTTAATACTGTTTTAGTGTCATTAGTGGGTGTTGCAATAGCCTCCACCCATTTGGATACATAATCCACTGCCACCAGAATATAAGTGTTTGAGTATGATGGTGGGAAAGGTCCCATAAAGTCAATGCCCCATACATCAAACAACTCAATCTCCAAGATCCTTTGTTGAGGCATGGCATAACTGTGAGGTAGATTGCCAGATCTTTGGCAACTGTCACAATTAAGTACAAACACTCGGGAGTCTTTATAGAGGGTAAGCTAGTAGAAGCCACATTGGAGGACTCTTGTGGCTGTTCGCTCACTTCCAAAATGTCCTCCATACTGTGATCCATGGCAGTGCCATAGGATCTTCTGCGCTTCTTCCTTAGGCACACATCTACGGATTACTCCGTCTGCACATCTCTTGAAGAGATATGGTTCATCCCAAAGATAGTACTTTGCATCTGTGATTAATTTCTTTGATTGCTGCCTACTGTATTCTTTGGGTATGAACCTCACTGCCTTGTAGTTTGCAATGTCTGCAAACCATGGCACTTCCTGGACGGCAAAGAGTTGCTCATCTGGAAAAGTTTCAGAGATCTCAGTGAGAGGGAGGGATGCCCCTTCTACTGGTTCTATTCGGGACAGGTGATCTGCTACTTGGTTTTCTATCCCTTTTCTGTCTCTTATTTCTATGTCAAACTCTTGCAGAAGCAACACCCATCTTATAAGTCTGGGTTTTGAATCCTGCTTTGTGAGTAGATATTTAAGAGCAGCATGATCAGTGTACACAATCACTTTTGATCCTACTAAATAGGATCTGAATTTGTCAATGGCGTAAACCACTGCAAGTAGCTCTTTTTCTGTGGTTGTGTAATTCCTCTATGCGTCATTTAGAACACGGCTGGCATAGTAAATGACGTGCAGAAGCTTGTCATGCCTTTGTCCCAACACTGCACCAATGGCATGGTCACTGGCATCACACATTAATTCAAATGGCAATGTCCAGTTTGGTGCAGCGATTATTGGTGCAGTGACCAATTTAACTTTCAGAGTCTTAAATGCCTACAGACACTCTTTATCAAAGACAAATGGCGTGTCAGCAGCTAACAGGTTGCTCAGAGGTTTGGCGATTTTCGAAAAATCCTTTATAAACCTCCTATAAAATCCTGCATGCCCCAGAAAGCTTCTGATTGCCTTAACATTGGCAGGTGGTGGTAATTTTTCAATTACCTCTACCTTAGCTTGATCCACCTCTATTCCCTTGTTCGAGATTTTGTGCCCAAGGACAATTCCTTCAGTCACCATAAAGTGACACTTCTCCCAGTTTAAAACCAGGTTAGTCTCTTGGCATCTCTTTAGAACAAGTGCTAAATGGTTAAGGCAGGAGCTGAATGAGTCTCCAAACACTGAAAAGTCATCCATGAAGACTTCCAAAAATTTTTCCACCATATCAGAGAAAATTGAGAGCATGCACCTCTGAAAGGTTGCAGGTGCATTGCACAGGCCAAATGGCATCCTTCTGTATGCAAATACTCCAGAAGGGCATGTGAATGCCGTTTTATCCTGATCCTGGGGATCTACTGCAATTTGATTATAACCTAAATATCCATCCAGGAAGCAGTAGTATTCATGACCTGCCAGTCTTTCTAGCATCTGGTCTATGAATGGTAAAGGAAAATGATCCTTTCTGGTAGCTGTATTGAGCCTTCTGTAATCAATACACATACGCCACCCAGTAACTGTTCTTGTAGGAACCAGTTCATTTTTTTCATTATGAACCACTGTCATGCCACCTTTCTTAGGGATGACTTGGACAGGGCTCACCCAGGGGCTATCAGAAATAGGATAAATAATCCCAGCCTCTAGTAACTTAGTGACCTCTTTCTGCACCACTTCCTTCATGGCTGGATTCAGCCGCCTTTGTGGTTGAACCACTGGCTTGGCGTCACCCTCCAGTAAGATCTTGTGCATGCATCTAGCTGGGATAATGCCCTTAAGATCACTGATGGACCACCCAAGAGCTGTCTTGTGTGTCCTTAGCACTTGAATTAGTGCTTCCTCTTCCTGTGGCTCTAAGGTAGAGCTTATGATCACAGGAAAGGTATCACCTTCTCCCAGGAATGCATATTTTAGGGAAGGTGGTAATGGTTTGAGCTCGAGTTTAGGAGGTTTTTCCTCTTCCTGAGGGATTTTCAGAGGTTCTACTATTCTCTCTGATTCCTCTAGATCAGGCTGAACATCTTTAAAGATGTCCTCTAGCTCTGATTCGAGACTCTCAGCCATATTGACCTCTCTTACCAGAGAGTCAATAATATCAACACTCATGCAATCATTTGGGGTGTCTGGATGTTGCATGGCTTTGACAACATTCAACTTAAACTCCTCCTCATTGACTCTGAAGGTTACTTTCCCTTTTTGGACGTCAATGAGGGTTCAGCCAGTTGCTAGGAAAGGTCTTCCTAGAATGAGAGTTGCACTCTTGTGCTCCTCCATTTTCAGCACCACAAAGTCAGTAGGAAAGGTAAATGGCCCAACCTTGACAATCATGTCCTCAATCACGCCTGATGGGTATTTAATGGAGCCATCAGCAAGTTGAAGACATATCCTGGTTGGTTTGATTTCTTCAGTTAAACCAAGCTTTCTGATAGTAGATGCAGGTATTAGGTTGATACTTGCCCCAAGATCACATAAAGCTTGCTTGGTACAAATACCCTCTAATGTGCATGGTATCATAAAGCTCCCAGGATCTTTGAGCTTTTCAGGTAAGCTTTTCAGAATGACTGCACTGCATTCTTCAGTGAGGTAAACTTTTTCAGTCTCCCTCCAATCCTTCTTATGACTTAAGATCTCTTTCATGAACTTAGCATAAGAGGGTATTTGCTCAAGTGCTTCTGCAAACGGGATCTTTATTTCAAGAGTCCTGAGATAGTCTGCAAAGCGGGCAAATTGCTCATCCTGTTCCGCTTGGCGGAGTTTTTGAGGATAAGGCATTTTGGCTTTGTATTCCTCAACCTTAGTTGCTGCAGGTTTATTACCTACAGAAGTGGGTTGGGAAGCCTTTTTAGAAGGGTTGTTATCAGCATTTGTATGTGACTGATCCCCCACTGGCATTTGAATGCCAGGGGTGGAAGCTGGAGTGGCGTTAGACGCCACCTCCTTATTTGTTACTGGCGTCTGAACGCCAGAACCATGCTCCCTTTGGGCGTTCAACGCCGGATTCATGCTTGTTTCTGGCGTTGAACGCCAGGAATGAGCATGGTCTGGGCATTCAGCACCAGCATTATTCCTCTCTGGGCGCTGATTGTCCTCAGAGGGATTTTGAGTAGCCATATGTTCATTTCTTGGCTCCCTGCTGCTTTGAAGTGAGGTATTTAATGTTTTCCCACTTCTTAATTGAACTGCTTGGCATTCTTCTGCTATTTGTTTTGACAGTTGCTTTTCTGTTTGCTTTAACTGTACTTCCATATTCCTGTTAGCCATTCTTGTTTCCTGTAGTATTTCCTTGAATTCGGCTAGCTGCTGAGTTAGAAAGTCTAATTGCTGATTGAATTCATTAGCCTGATCTACAGGACTGAGTTCAGTAGTTACTGTTTTAGCTTCTTCTTTCATGGAAGATTCACTGCTTAAGTACAGATGCTGATTTCTGGCAACTGTATCAATAAGCTCTTGAGCTTCTTCAATTGTTTTTCTCATATGTATAGATCCACCAGCTGAGTGGTCTAGAGAAATCTGAGCTTTTTCTGTAAGCCCATAGTAGAAGATGTCTAATTACACCCACTCTGAAAACATTTCAGAGGGGCATTTTCTTAGCATCTCTCTGTATCTCTCCCAGGCATCATAAAGGGATTCATTATCTCCTTGTTTGAAGCCTTGGATGCTTAGCCTTAGCTGTGTCATCCGTTTTGGAGGGAAATAGTGACTCAGGAATTTTTCTGACAGCTGCTTCCATGTTTTTATGCTGTTCTTAGGCTGGTTATTTAACCACCTCTTAGCTTGATCTTTTACAGCAAATGGAAACAGTAATAATCTGTAGACATCCTGATCCACTTCCTTATCATGTACTGTGTCAGCAATTTGCAAAAATTGTGCCAGAAACTCTGTAGGTTCTTCATGTGGGAGACCAGAATACTGGCAGTTTTGCTGTACCATGATAATGAGCTGAGGATTCAACTCAAAGCTACTAACTCCAATGGAGGGTATACAGATACTACTCCCATATGAAGCAGTAGTGGGGTTAGCATATGACCCCAGAGTCCTCCTGGACTGTTCATTCCCACTTAATTCCATGATGGAATAAAAGAGATGATATGTATGTTGATATTGTTTATTTTTTTAAAAATTAATTTTTATAAAATAAAATAAAAAAAAGAAATAAATAAAAGAAATTGGAAATATTTTGAAATTGAAATTTGAATTTTTATATAAAATTTTCGAAAAATGTAGTTCAAAATTAGTTAGAAAATATATTATTTTTTTTTTGAATTTTGAATTTTATGATGAAAGAGAAAAATATGCAAAAGACACAAGACTTAAAATTTTTAGATCCAATGCTCCTTATTTTGGAAAATTTTGGAGGGAAAACACCAAGGAACACCAAACTTAAAAATTTTAAGATCAAAACACAAGAAAGACTCAAGAACACCTTGAAGATTCACAAGAACACCAAGAACAAAAGAAAGAACACCAAACTTAAAATTTTTAGAAAACCAAGACAAATTTTCGAAAATTAAAGAAAGATCAACAAGAAAACACCAAACTTAGAGTTTGGCACAAGATTCAATCAAAGAAAAATTATTTTTGAAAAAGATTCCAAAGAAGATACCCAATTATCAAGAACAACTACCAATGCTCCAGCCAATTGGGCAGTAACTTCATTGTTGATTTTAAAAATGTATTATATTTATAGATAAAAATATAATTTTTTGAAAGTTAATGTTTTGAAAAAAGCACAAGAAAAACAAGAAAAGACACAAAACAAGAACAACTTGAAGATCAATGAAGAACAAAGAACACAAGTTCGAAAATTTAAAGAAAATTGTAAAATATGCAATTCACACCAAACTTAGAATAAGACACTAAACTCACGAAAATTAGCAATTAATTATGAAAAATAATAAATTTTGAAAAGAAATTTTTGAAAAGAAACTATCCTATCAAGATTTAATGACTCTATAACAATAAAAATAAATTATTCCTAATCTAAGAAATAAAATAAACCTTTAGTTGTTCAAACTCGAATAATCCCCGGCAACGGCACCAAAAACTTGGTGCACGAATTTGTGATCCGCACAACTAACCAGCAAGTGCACTGGGTCGTCCAAGTAATACCTTACGTGAGTAAGGGTCGATCCCACGGAGATTATTGGTTTGAAGCAAGCTATGTTTATTTTATTATTCTTAGTCAGGATATTAATTAAAATTATCAGTTGGAATTATTAGATTGGAAAAATAAAAAAGAATAAAAGCGTTACTCGTTGTGTAGTAATGAGAAATATGTTGGAGTTTTGGAGATGCTTTGTCCTCTGAATTTCTGCAATGTAATATTCAACTCAATTGTTTGTAAGGCACGTCTACGGCAAGCTGTATGTAGGGTGTCACCATTGTCAGTGGCTACCTCCCATCCTCTCAGTGAAAACGTTCCTATGCTCTGTCACAGCACGGCTAATCAGCTGTTGGTTCTCGATCATGTTGGAATAGGATCCATTGATCCTTTTGCGTTTGTCATCACGCCCAGCAATCGCGAGTTTGAAGCGCGTCACAGCCATTCAATCCTTGAATCCTACTTGGAATACCACAGACAAGGCTTAGACCTTCCGGATTCTCAAGAGTGGCCGCCATCAATTCTAGCTTATACCGCGGAGATTCTGATTAAGGAATCTAAGAGAAGCTCATTCAGTCTGATGTAGAACGGAGGTGTTTGTCAGGCACACGTTCATGGATTGAGGGAGGTGATGAGTGTCACGGATCATCACCTCCTTCACAATTAAGCGCAAATAAACATCTTAGATCGGACACACACGTTTGAGTGAAATAGAAACAATTGCATTAATTCATCGAGACGCTGCAGAGCTCCTCACCCCCAACAATGGAGTTTAGAGACTCATGCCGTCAAAGTGTATAAAGTTCAGATCTGAAAATGTCATGAGGTACAGAATAAGTCTCTAAAAGTTGTTTAAATAGTAAACTAGTAACCTAGGTTTACAGAAAATGAGTAAACTAAGATAATTGGTGCAGAAATCCACTTCTGGGGCCCACTTGGTGTGTGCTGGGGTTGAGACTAAAGCTATCCACGAACTGAGGCTTTTCTTGGAGTTGAACTCCAAGTTATAACGTGTTTTGGGCGTTCAACTCCGGATCATGACGTGTTTCTGGCGTTTAACTCCAGACAGCAGCATGTACTTGGCGTTCAACGCCAAGTTACGTCATCTATCTTCGCGCAAAGTATGGACTATTATATATTGCTGGAAAGCCCTGGATGTCTACTTTTTAACGCCGTTGAAAGCGCGCCAATTGGACTCTTGTAGCTCTAGAAAATCCATTTCGAGTGCAGGGAGGTCAGAATCCAACAGCATCAGCAGTCCTTTTTCAGCCTAACTCAGATTTTTTGCTCAGCTCTCTCAATTTCAGCCAGAAAATACCTGAAATCACAGAAAAACACACAAACTCATAGTAAAGTCCAGAAGTATGATTTTTGTCTAAAAACCAATAATATTCTACTAAAAACCAATTAAAACATACTAAAATCTACATGAAATTACCCCCAAAAAGCGTATAAAATATCCGCTCATCAGGGCCACATACACTTCTCTATCAATAAAGCCATTAAGGAAAGCACATTTGACATCCATTTGAAACATTTTGATACCCTTATGGGCAGCATAGGCAAGAAGCAACCTAATTGCTTCCATTCTAGCTACCGGAGCAAAAGACTCATCAAAATCTATTCCCTCTTCTTGATCGTAACCTTGGTCCACTAATCTAGCCTTGTTACGAACAACTTGTCCATCCTCACCAAGTTTATTTGTAAACACCCACTTAGTACCCGTAACTTTCTTACCATCCGGATGAGGTACTAATGTCCAAACCTCATTTTTGTCGAATTGAGCAAGCTCCTCTTGCATGGCCTTGACCCATGATGGGTCTTCAAGGGCTTCTTTTATATTATTGGCTCCATTTGTGATAAAAGTGCAAAGTTGCTTGGTTCGGATTGTCTTTTGGTTGAGGATCTTGTTGTCACTCCTTGGGAGGGATCACCAATGATGAAGTCACGAGGATAAACCCTCATAGACTTCCATTCTCTAGGCTTCCTTTGTGGTGTTAAACTTTGATGAGTTTCTGTTGGTCTTACTATTTCAGTTTCTCGTGCTGGCTCAGGAGACAAAATGGAAATGTCTCCTCCAATCTGACGAGACAATTCTGGACTGGCAGATTCTTCAATTTGGGCAGACTTAGGATTTTCTTTGCTTGTTTTAGCTCCTTCACAATCTGAATAATTATCTATCACAGTACTGAGAATTAAGTTAGAATCGCAAAAAGTAACATATATGGATTCCTCTATGGTTCTATGTTCTTTAAGATAAATCCTATAGACTTTGCTAGTGGTGGAATATCCAACAAACATTCCTTCATAAGATTTTGGATCAAACTTACCAAGATTTTCTTTGTTGTTAAGCACAAAATATTTGCATCCAAAAACATGAAAGTACTTAAGATTTGGAGGGGTTCCTTTCCATAGCTCATAAGAAGTTCTTTTCAACCCTTTTCTAATTATTGTCCTATTCAAAATATAACATGCTGTATTTACAGCTTCAGCCCATAGAAATTTAGGAACCTCATTCTCACATAACATAGCCCTAGTCATTTCTTGAAGGCTTCTATTCCTTCTTTCAACAACCCCGTTTTGTTGAGGTGCTCTAGGGCATGAAAAATTATGAGAAATTCCAAAGTCATCACAGAATTTTTCAAAGTCTTGGTTTTCAAATTCTTTTCCGTGATCACTTCTCAAATGAGCTACTTTTAAATCCTTTTCATTTTGAATTTTCTTGCAAAGGGTTGAAAAAGCATGGAAAGCATCATTTTTATGAGCAAGAAAAAGTACCCAACCAAATCTAGAGTAATCATCTACCACTACCAAGCCATAGTGTTTACCTCCTAGACTTTGTGTTCTAGTTGGACCAAAAAGATCAATGTGTAACATCTCTAATGGCCTTTTGGTTGAAATTCCATCTTTTGGTTTAAAAGAGGATTTGACTTGTTTGCCTAATTGACAAGCATCACAAGTAAGATCCTTATCAAATTTAATTTTAGGAATTCCTCTAACCAGATTTTTCTTTACTAGCTTAGAAATTTGGTACATGCTAGCATGACCCAACTTTCTATGCCATAGCTAATTTTCAGATTCAAGAGATGTAAAACATGTTACATTTTGTTTTTTCAAGTCCTCAAGAGTTAATCCATACACATTGTTGCATCTTTTAGCTTCAAAAAGAACATCTCCAGTTTTTTCACAAACTACCAAACACACAAACTTTCTAAAAATCACTTCAAATCCTAAATCACACAATTGACTTACACTAAGTAAATTATGTTTCAAACCATTTACAAGAAGAACATCATTTATACAAGATGAAAAGCTTTTACCAACTTTTTCAACGGCCACTATCTTTCCTTTACCATCATCACCGAAAGTGACAAGTCCTCCATCATATTCGTCAAGCTTTATGAAGAAGGTTGTCTTTCCGGTCATATGCCTAGAGCATCCGCTGTCCATGTACCACATGTTTTCCTTCCTCTTGGATGCTAGGCATACCTACAAAATAAGCTTAAGTGACCTTAGGTATCCAAATTTTCTTGGATCCTTTCACGTTAAACCATCTTCTATGTCCCAAATCATTGTAATCAAAAACAACTTTGTAAACTTTATCACCAATCATTCTTTCACCAAAGAAACACTGAATGGGAAAATGACCACTTCAGTTACACAACCTACAAAACCTTGGAGTTACTGTTTTGTTAAAGTAGGTGGGATCTTGAAATCTTGTGTCATTGGATGAAGAAGCTTTATCTTTAAAAGAAGGTTTTCTATCAGATTTATAAAACCCCAAAACAGCTTTATCAAAGAGTGGTTTTTGACTAGCCAAAATTTGATTTAGATTTCCAGAACTTTGAGTAAATTTGGCTAAGTCATTTTCAAGACTTTTAACCTTTTTCAGCAACTCTTCATTTTCCTTAAAACAGTTTACATATGCAACTACCGAGTGATCACGTTCACAACTTCTAAGTTGAGCTTTCAACTGCTTATTTTCTTCCACAAGATCACAAGCAGTTTCGGCCTCCCTTAGCCTTTCTTTGAGAAAATCATTTTCAGCTTTAAGAATGAAAATTTATTGTTCAAGATCTTGATTATCAGTCAGAAAACATCTTATTTTTTCAGAAAGGTGATCTATTATAAGATGAAGGTCTTCAGTGTCAGAGTTTTGAAAAAATACCTGATCTACATGATTTGCCATGAGACAAGGCTGTGACTTGGTCTCAGATTCTTCATCACTATCTGAGTCATTTTCCAAGTCTTCCCATGATGCCATCAGACCCTTCTTATTTCCTCCTTTTTTCTTCTCCTCTCTTTTTAACTTGGGACAATCAGATTTGAAATGCCCCATTTCCTTGTAGTTGAAACAAGTCACTTTGCTAAAGTCTTTCTTCATTTTCCTTGAGCTGCCGCCTTTGCCTTTGAACTTCACAATTTTCCTGAATTTTTTGGCAAACAACACAAATTTATTTTCAGAGGAGTTATCACTAGATTCATCATCCAGAGGGTTAGTTACAGAAGAAAATGCAATTCCTTTCTTTTTTTACTCTTTTTTCAAATAAGTATTTTCAAAAGCAAGAAGGTTTCCTCTCAAATCATCAAGTGTCATGGAATCAAGATTACTGCTCTCAGAAATAATTAAAGCTTTTGTTTCCCACTCTTTGGTGAGACATCTCAGCACTCTTCTCACAAGCACAGAATCAGAATGTGTTACTCCCATAGCATCCAAGCCAACAGTGATGGTGTTGAACCGTTCGAACAGTTCATCAATGGATTCTCCTTCCTTCATTGTGAACATTTCATATTCCCTGTTTAACATGTCTATCCGAGTCTTCTTTACGATGGTGGTTCCTTCATGAGTGATTTGTAATTTGTCCCAGATTTCCTTTGCCGTTGTGCATCGTGATATCCGTCGGTACTCCTCAAAGCTGATAGCACAGTTGAGTAGATTTACAGCCTTGGCATTTAACTCTACTTTCTTCCTATCTTCCTCCGTCCAGCTTGCTTCTGGTTTAAGACTGACTACTCCTTCAGCACTTGTGTTAGTAGGAAATTGTGGTCCTTCTAGAATGATCTTCCAAAACCTATAGTCCACTGCTTGCACAAAGATCTTCATACTCTCCTTCCAATAGGTATAGTTTTTTCCATTGAAAAGAGGCGGTCTGTTGCTTGACTGTCCTTCTGTGAGATTGTAGGACACCAGATTTGAGCCACTGCTTTCTGCCATGAGGATTTTTTCTCCAAATTGCAAAGCTTGATCTCTTTAAGACCAAACTCTGATACCAATTGATGGTTTCAGTGGCTAAGAGAAGGGGGGGTTGAATCTTAGCCCCCTTTTCTTGATTACACTTTCTGGTCTTTGAGGAGACATTTCTATTTTTGTCTCGTCCCTAGCCACGAGACTTTTTATTTTTGTCTCGTCACTTGGCACGAGATATTTTTGATTTTAGCTCCTGTACGGCAGAAATAGAAATGGAGTAGTAGAGAAAGAAGATTACACCCAGATATATCCTGGTTCAGCTGCTAAGTGCAATGCAGCCTACATCCAGTCTCCATTACAACAATGATGGAATTTCACTATAATCATCCAGATTACAAACTGTAAAGTGCTAACCCAACTTACAAGGGGATTCCCACAGAATCATGAAACACAACATAGATGAACAAAGGAACTCTAAGGACATCTATGGCTTTTTTTCTTTTAATTTTGTAATCTCTGCCTTTTTCCGCTCTATGGCTTTTTCTTACAAAACTCACTGTTTGCCTTTTTCCATGAGACTCAAGACATGGAAAAATTAAACAGAAAAATTACAAAATAGAATACATTGAAGGAGAAGAAAATCTGTAAGCTTAGGTAGCTATGAGACTTCTGTGCCTTGCACTCTCAAACTTTCTCCCTTGCATCAAACCGTGACTGTTCACCCCTTTTATAGAGAAGTGAAGCCTTCACAGTTGAAACAAAAACCAAGCTTAACCTCTTTTCCTTCAAAATATATCTGGTTCAGCCACAGAGAGAGAAGAAGTAACTCATGCAAAATCCAACATGCAAATACCTCTAGTTCTTCCTTGGTCATCACTCTTCATCAATCCGAGCGCTCCATCCTTGGCTTGCTCTCCAAGATGGATTTCTGGACCTTGATGCTTCATGATGATGATGACTTCATCTGCTCCAATCTCTGCTTCTTCCATCACTTTGCCACTCTAGCTACTTCCTGTGGTGGTTGAGCAGAATCAGAGACAAGCCATGCTTCCAAGAATTTCCTCCTTGCTGGCCGAATCTCCTTCTTTCTTTTTGAGTATGAAGAGCTCGAGATTACCTCACCAAATCTTACCACTTTTGGTGATAATCTCAGCCACAGCATACTTTTATTTTGTTATGTTTTCTTGCCATCATTAGTTCGATGGTCTTGATGCATGCAGCTTCTTCTTTCTTTTGGTAGCTGAACATAGCTTCCCTTGTTTCCTGGGTAATAACCGAAAAGAAGAGAAGAAAATAGAGAGAGAGAGAGGATAGAAATTTGAAAAGCATTGAATTAGGAAAGAGAATGAGATTGAATGAAATGATTCTTTCCTTGCTGAGTAGTGTGTAGCCATAAGTGCTACAATCAAATCAAGTGTCTTGTTTTCTCTCTCATAGTTCCCATGCAGTAAATGACAATGTAATGAATTTTGGAATCCATCACATGGTGAAATGCTTGGATCCGTTGGAAGCATTAAAGCTTTGTTTTCTTTGCTTCATGGATTCGGACTATGCATGTAGAACAATTTTTGGGCTTGTATCAATAATGACTAAAATTGGCCCAATGATTTCAGCCATGAGCAAATGATAACATTTGCTTTCCTTTTCCATTTGTTTTCGGATCATGCATGAGGAACTTTCATCAAATATAAAATTGGGCTTAGTTGCAACAACATTTAATTCTGGCCCAATAGTAATATTTGCTTTCCTAATGAATTTTTGGATCATGCATTGAGCAAATAGGAAAGCATTCATTTGGGCTTGTAGTAATAATAACTTAATCTGGCCCAATATAAACCTGTATTGCAAAATTATTTTAATCAACATTTAATCCAAAATTAATTTTGTAATTAATTATATTAATAATGTTTAGTCATCACAAATATTAATTTAGAGTTTTCCAAACTCATCACCTTTGGCTTCCCAGGACCTTATATATTATCTATATGGACACCTTTATCATACTGAGAACTCCCGGTTCTCATTCCATACATATTCTATTTTTTTCAAATTTAGGACGTGAGACACCTCGTTGAGCGTGTTGGAGACTCTGCTGAAGCGAAGATCTACTTTGGGGCATTATGTTTTGTATTATGTACATATATATGTAGTACTCTCCTCCTTTGTATAAATTTATACTTTGTCCCTTCTAGAGGTTGATTTGGAGAAACATGATTTATATTTTGTCTTTGGTAACCATTTTGGGTTGTGTATATGTATATATATACTCTGGCTGGCCTTTGCTTTATAGGTCGAGTCTAGAGCTTGTTAATATGTATTTCTTTTGAAACTCTTATCTCATATGAATTATGTTCCTTCTGTTTCACTATTATCTACGCGTTTTATCCTTAACTGTTCGAGTGTGAAGCGATTTTCTATTTCTGTTTTGTTCGACTTTTCTTCAAGGCTCCTAGCGTGCGTGCGTGCGTGTACGTATTTATTTTTAAAGGTTATAATACTCCACCACCTCTTATTTACGAACTTAGCATAAAACTTTATGTGGTAAGGTGGTACAATATTTGAATACACAAAATCCTTGAGGTCATCTAAAGCTTTCTCAGAGTTCTTTACCAAAATGTCAAGTGGTATCTGAATGATCGATTCATCATCTGTTGTATCACCAGCCAAACCATCACCAATTTTGAATAGCCACTCTACAAAATTTCTGAGTTCACATAGTAACAATCTCTTATTTTTTGTAAGTTTTAGAACTTTACAACTGGTGCACTAAATTGTGATCTCTAATAATGGCATTCAACTTGGTATGCACGTTTATAATTCAGCACTTTCTTCATAACTTCGCACAACTAACCAGCAAGTGCACTGGGTCGTCCAAGTAATAAACCTTACGTGAGTAAGGGTCGATCCCACGGAGATTGTTGGTATGAAGCAAGCTATGGTCATCTTGTAAATCTCAGTTAGGCAGATAATAATTGGTTATGGAATTTTCGAATGATAATAATAATTAAATAGAAAATAAAGATAGAAATACTTATGTAGATCATTGGTGAGAATTTCAGATAGGCGTATGGAGGTACTTTGTCCCTGTTGGATCTCTGCTTTCCTACTGCTTTCATCCAATCCTTCTTACTCCTTTCCATGGCAAGCTGTATGTAGGGCATCACCGTTGTCAATGGCTACATCCCATCCTCTTAGTGAAAATGGTCCAAATACTCTGTCACAGCACGACTAATCATTTGTCGGTTCTCGATCATGTCGGAATAGAATCCCTTGATTCTTTTGCGTTTGTCATCATGCCCAACAATCGCGAGTTTGAAGCTCGTCACAGTCATTCAATCCCTGAATCCTACTCAAAATATCACAGACAAGGTTTAGACTTTCTGGATTCTCATGAATGCCGCCATAAATTCTAGCTTATACCACGAAGATTCTGATTAAGGAATCCAAGAGATATGCGCCCGGTCTAAGGTAGAACGGAGGTAGTTGTCAGTCACGCATTCATAGGTGAGAATGATAATGAGTGTCACGGATCATCACATTCATCATCTTGAAGTGCAACGGATATCTTAGAATAAGAATAAGTCAAATTGAATTGAAAATAGTAGTAATTGCATTGAAACTCGAGGTACAGCAGAGCTCCACACCCTTAATCTATGGTGTGTAGAAACTCTACCGTTGAAAATACATAAGTGATGAAGGTCCAGGCATGGCCGAATGGCCAGCCTCAAAACATGATCACAGGATCAAAAATACAATCCAGGATCCAGCATGTCTAATACAATAATAAAATGTCCTATTTATACTAGACTAGCTACTAGGGTTTACAGAAGTAAGTAATTGATGCAGAAATCCACTTCCGGGGCCCACTTGGTGTGTGCTTGGGCTGAGCTTGAGCTTTACACGTGCAGAGGCTTCTTTTGGAGTTGAACGCCAAGTTGTAACGTGTTTTTGGTGTTCAACTCTAGTTCGTGACGTGTTTCTGGCATTTGACTCCAGAATGTAACATGGAACTAGCGTTGAGTGCCAGTTTATGTCATCTAATCTCGAATAAAGTTTAGACTATTAAATATTGCTGGAAAGCTCTGGATATGTACTTTCCAACGCCGTTAAGAGTGCACCATTTGGAGTTCTGTAGCTCTAGAAAATCTATTTCGAGTGCAGGGAGGTTGGAATCTAACAGCATCAGCAGTCCTTTGTCAGCCTTTTATCAGAGTTTTGCTTAGGTCCCTCAATTTCAGCCAGAAAATACCTGAAATCACAGAAAAACACACAAACTCATAGTAAAGTCAATAAATGTGAATTTAGCATAAAAACTAATGAAAACATCCCTAAAAGTAGCTAGATCCTACTAAAAACTACCTAAAAACAATGCCAAAAAGCGTATAAATTATCTGCTCATCACAACACCAAACTTAAATTGTTGCTTGTCCCCAAGCAACTGAAAATCAAATAGGATAAAAAGAAGAGAATATACTATAAATCCCAAAATATCAATGAATATTAGTTCTAATTAGATGAGCGGGACTTGTAGCTTTTTGTTTCTGAACAGTTTTGGCATCTCACTTTTTCCTTTGAAGTTTAGAATGATTAGCATCTTTAGGAACTTAGAATTTTAGATAGTGTTATTGATTCTCTTAGTTAAGTATGTTGATTCTTGAACACAGCTACTTTTATGAGTCTTGGCCGTGGCCCTAAACACTTTGTTTTCCAGTATTACCACCGGATACATAAATGCCACAGACACATAACTGGGTGAGCCTTTTCAGATTATGACTCAGCTTTGCTAAAGTCCCCAGTTAGAGGTGTCCAGAGCTCTTAAGCACACTCTTTTTGCTTTGGATCACGACTTTAACAACTCAGTCTCAAGCTCTTCACTTGGACCTGCATGCCACAAGCACATGGTTAGGGACAGCTTGATTTAGCCGCTTAGGCCTGGATTTTAGTTCCTTGGGCCCTCCTATCCATTGATGCTCAAAGCCTTGGATCCTTTTTACCCTTGCCTTTTGGTTTTAAGGGCTATTGACTTTTTTTGCTTGCTTTTTCTTTTTCTTTCTATTTATTTTTTTCGCCAAAATTTTCGCTTTTTTCGCAAGCTTTTGCTTTTTCACTGCTTTTTCTTGCTTCAAGAATCAATTTCATGATTTTTCAGATTATCAATAGCATTTCTCTTTGTTCATCATTCTTTCAAGAGCCAACAATTTTAACATTCATAAACAACAAGATAAAAAATATGCATTGTTCAAGCATTCATTCAGAAAACAAAAAGTATTGTCACCACATCAATATAATTAAACTAAATTCAAGGATAAATTCGAAACTCATGTACTTCTTGTTCTTTTTGTATTAAAACATTTTTCATTTAAGAGAGATGAAGGATTTATGAATTAATTCATAGCCTTAAGACATAGTTACTAAATACTAATGATCATGTAGGAAAGACACAAATATAAATAAACATTAAGCATAAAAACCGAAAAATAGAGAAATAAGAACAAGGAATGAGTCCACCTCAGTGCTGGTGGCGCTTTCTTCTTAAAGAACCAGTGATGTCCTTGAGCTCTTCTATGTCTCTTCCTTGCCTTTGTTGCTCCTCCCTCATTGCTCTTTGATCTTCTCTAATTTCATGGAGAATGATAGAGTGTTCTTGATGTTCCACCCTTAATTGATTCATATTGTAACTCAAGTCTTCTAGAGAAGTATTGAGTTGTTCCCAATAGCTATTGGGAGGAAAGTGAATCCCTTGAGGCATCTCCGGGATTTCTTGGTGATGAGCTTCCTCATGCGTCTCTTGGGATCCATGAGTGGGCTCTCTTGTTTGCTCCATCCTCTTCTTGGTGATGGACTTATCCTCCTCAATGGGGAGGTCTCCTTCTATGATAACTCCAGCTGAGTAACATAGATGGCAAATAAGATGAGGAAAAGCTAGCCTTACCATGGTGGAGGACTTTTCGGCTATTTTATAGAATTCAAGGGAGATGACTTCATGAACTTCTACTTCCTCTCCAATCATGATGCTATGGATCATGATGGCCCGATCCACAGTAACTTCGGATCGATTGCTAGTGGGGATGATGGAGCGTTGGATGAACTCCAACCATCCTCTAGCCACAGGCTTGAGGTCCAGTCTTCTTAATTGAACCGGTTTGCCTTTAGAGTCTCTTTTCTATTGAGCTCCTTCCACACATATGTCCATAAGGACTTGGTCCAACCTTTGATCAAAGTTGACCCTTCTAGTGTAGGGGCGTGCATCTCCTTACATCATGGGCAAGTTGAACGCCAACCTCACATTTTTCGGACTAAAATCTAAGTATTTCCCCCGAACCATTATAAGATAATTCTTTGGATTCGGGTTCACACTTTGATCATGGTTCCTAGTGATCCATGCATTGGCATAGAACTCTTGAACCATTAAGATTCCGACTTGTTGAATGGGATTGGTCAAAACTTCCCAACTTCTTCTTTGGATCTCATGTCGGATCTCCGGATACTCATTTTTCTTGAGTTTGAAAGGGACCTCAGGGATCACCTTCTTCTTGGCCACAACATCATAGAAGTGGTCTTGATGGGCTTTAGAGATGAATCTCTCCATCTCCCATGACTCGGAGGTGGAAGCTTTTGTCTTCCCTTTTCCTTTTCTAGAGGTTTTTCCGGCCTTAGGTGCTATAGGTGGTTATGGAAAAACAAAAAAGCTATACTTTTACCACACTAAACTTAGAATATTGCTCGCCCTCGAGCAAGAGAAGAAATAATAGATGAAGAAGAAGAAGATATGGAGGAGAGGGAGAGAAGGTTGTGTTTTGGCCAAGGAGGAGAAGAAAAGGTTGTGATGTGTGAAAATGAAGAAGGATGAAGGGGTATTTATAGTGGAGGGAGAGGGGTTAAGGTTCGGCCATATTGGGTGGGTTGGGTGGGAAAGAGATTTTGAATTTTGAAGGTAGGTGGGGTTTATGGGGAAGAGTGTTATTGGATTGTGTGAAGAGGAGAGAAGGTGAGTTGATGTGGTGGGGAACTTGTGGGGTCCACAGATCCTGAGATAATCCTGTGGGTCCACAGATCCTGAGGTGTCAAGGATTTACATCCCTGCACTAATGAGGCGTGTAAAACGCCCTTTTCATGCAATCCTAGCGTTCAACGCCAGATTGATGCTTGTTTCTGGCGTTGAACGCCAGCTTCATGCTTGTTTTGGGCGTTCAACACCCATTTGCAGCATGTTTCTGGCGTTGAACGCCAGTTCCATGCTTGTTTCTGGCGTTCAGTGCCAGCTCTCCTCAGGGTGTCTTCCTGGCGTTTAAATGCCAGGATGCTGCTTGTTTCTGGCGTTCAACACTAGATTCATGCTCTGTTCTGGCGTTGAACGCCAGCTAGATGCTCTTTACTGGCGTTTAAACGCCAGTAAGTACTTCCTTCAGGGTGTGGTTTTTCTTCTGCTATTTCTTTATTTTGTTTTTTTATTTTAGTATTTTTTTCGTAACTCCACATGATCATGAACCTAATAAAACATAAAAGAATAATAAAAAGAAAAATAAAATTAGTTAAATAAAAATTGGGTTGCCTCCCAATAAGCACTTCTTTAATGTCAATAGCTTGACAGCGGGCTCTCATGGAGCCTCAAGGGTGATCAGGTCAATGTTGTAGACTCCCAACACCAAACTTAGAGTTTGAATATGGGGATTCAACACCAAACTTAGAGTTTGGCTGTGGCCTCCCAACACCAAACTTAGAGTTTGATTGTGGGGGCTTTGTTTGACTCTGTACTGAGAGAAGCTTTTCATGCTTCCTCTCCATTGTTAAAGAAGAACACCCTTGGGTCTTAAACACAAGGTAGTCCCCATTCAATTGAAGGACTAATTCTCCTCTGTTAACATCTATCACAGCTCCTGCTGTGGCTAGGAAAGGTCTTCCAAGGATGATGCATTCATCCTCCTCCTTCCTAGTGTCTAGGATTATAAAATCAGCAGGGATGTAAAAGCCTTCAACCTTTACCAACACGTCCTCTACCAATCCATAAGCTTGTTTTACTGACTTATCTGCCATTTGCAATGAGAATATGGCAGGTTGTACCTCAATGATCCCCAGCTTCTCCATTACAGAGAGTGGCATTAGATTTATGTCTGACCCTAGGTCACACAGAGCCTTTTTAAAGGTCATGGTGCCTATGGTACAGGGTATTAAGAATTTACCAGGATCTTGTTTCTTTTGAGGTAAAGTTTGCTGAACCCATGTATCTAGTTCACCAATGAGCAAGGGAGGTTCACCTTCCCAAGTCTCATTACCAAACAACTTGGCATTCAGCTTCATGATAGCTCCTAGATATTGAGCAACTTGCTCTCCAGTTACATCTTCATCCTCTTCAGAGGAAGAATAATTTTCAGAGCTCATGAATGGTAGAAGGAGGTTTAATGGGATCTCTATGGTCTCTATATGACCTTTAGAGTCCTTTAAGTCCTCAATAAGGAACTCCTTCTTGCTTGAGAGACGTCCCATGAGGTTTCTTATTGGGATTCACGTCCTCTCCTTCCTCTCTAGGTTCGGCCATTTTGATTATATCAATGGCCTTGCACTCTCTTTTTAGATTCTCTTCAGTATTGCTTGGGAGAGTACTAGGATGAGTTTCAGTGACTTTCTTACTCAGCTGGCCCACTTGTGCCTCCAAATTCCTGATGGAGGACCTTGTTTCACTCATGAAGCTTAAAGTAGCCTTAGACAGATCAGAGACTATATTTGCTAAGTTAGAGGTGCTCTGCTCAGAATTCTCTGTCTGTTGCTGAGAAGATGATGGAAAAGGCTTGCTATTGCTAAACCTGTTTCTTCCACCATGATTAAGGCCTTGTTGAGGCTTTTATTGATCCTTCCATGAGAAATTTGGATGATTTCTCCATGAGGGGTTATAGGTGTTGCCAAAGGCTTCCCCCATGTAATTTACCCCTGCCATTGCAGGATTTTCAGGATCATAAGCGTCTTCTTCAAAAGATACCTCTTTAGTGCTGTTGGATGCATTTTTCCATCCATTCAGACTTTGAGAAATCATGTTGACTTGCTGAGTCAACATTTTGTTCTGAGCCAATATGGCATTCAGAGCATCAATTTCAAGAACTCCCTTCCTCTGAGGCGTCCCATTATTCACAGAATTCCTCTCAGAAGTGTACATGAATTGGTTATTTGCAACCATTTCAATAAGTTCCTGAGCTTCTGCAGACGTTTTCTTTAGGTGAATGGATCCACCTGCAGAATGGTCCAGTGACATCTTAGAGAACTCAGACAGACCATAATAGAATATATGTATCATGGTCCATTCTGAAAATATGTCAGAAAGACACTTTTGGTCATTTACTTATATCTTTCCCAAGCTTCATAGAGGGATTCACCATCTTTTTGCTTGAAGGTCTGAACATCCACTCTAAGCTTGCTCAGCTTTTGAGGAGGAAAGAATTTAACCAAGAAGGCTGTGACCAGCTTATCCCAAGAGTCCAGGCTATCCTTAGGTTGTGAGTCCAACCATGTTCCAGCTCTGTCTCTTACAGCAAAAGGGAAAAGCATGAGCCTGTAGACTTCAGGATCTACTCCATTAGTCTTAACAGTCTCACAGATTTGCAAGAACTCAGTTAAAAACTGGTAGGGATCTTCTGATGGAAGTCCATGAAACTTGCAGTTTGTTGCATTAGAGCAACTAGTTGAGGTTTCAGCTCAAAATTGTTTGCTCCAATGGCAGGAATTGAGATGCTTCTTCCATCAAACTTGGAAGTAGGTGTAGTATAATCACCAAGCATCCTCCTTGCATTATTGTTGTTGGGTTCGGCTGCCATATCCTTTTCTTGTTCGAAATTTTTAGTAAGGTTGTCTCTGGATTGTTGTAATTTAGCTTCTCTTAGTTTCCTCTTCAGAGTCCTTTCAGGTTCCGGATCAGCTTCAACAAGAATGCCTTTTTTCTTATTCATGCTCATATGAAAGAGAAGAGAACAGAAAAAGAAGAGGAATCCTCTATGTCACAGTATAGAGATTTCTTTATGTTAGTAGAAGAAGAAAGGGAATAAGAGTGAAGAAGAATGAATAATCCAAATACAAGGGTGAGGATAGGAGCAGAGATTTGAGATGAAGAGAAGTGTTAGTAATTGAATAAATAAAAAGAATAAGATGAGAGAGAGAAGTTTTCGAAATTAATTTTTGAAAAGGAGTTAATGATTTTCAAAAATTAAAGAGAAAATAAAATTAAAATTAAAATTTAAAATAATTAATTAATTAAAAAGAATTTTTGAAAAAGAGGGAGGTATTTTCGAAAATTGGAGAGAGAAAAGTTGTTAGGTGGTTTTGAAAAAGATAAAAAATAAACAAAAGTTAATTGGTTAGTTTGAAAAAGATTTGAAAATCAAAACTGAAAAGATAAGAAGATAAGAAGATATTTTGAAATCAAATTTTTGAAAAAGATAAAATTTTGAAAAAGATATGATAAAAAGATATGATTAAAAAGATATGGTTGGAAAAGATTTAATTTTTAAAATTAAAATTAATTACTTGACTAACAAGAAACTAAAAGATATGATTCTAGAATTTAAAGATTGAACCTTTCTTAACAAGAAAGTAACAAACTTCAAATTTTTTGAATCAATCACATTAATTGTTAATAAAGTTTTCGAAAATTATGAATTAAAGATAAGAAAAAGATTTTAAAATTCAAATTAAAAATTTTCGAAAAAAATGGTTTTGAAAAGATAAGATTTTTAAAATTGAAAATTTGACTTGACTTACAAGAAATAACTAATTTTTAAAAAAAAATTGACTAAGTCAACTCAAATTTTCGAAATTTTGAGAGAATTAAGAAAAAGATATTTATTTTTAAATTTTTAATGATGAGAGAGAAAAACACAAATATGACCCAAAACATGAAAATTTTGGATCAAAACCAATGATGCATGCAAGAACACTATGAATGTCAAGATGAACACCAAGAACACTTTGAAGATCATGATGAACATCAAGAACATATTTTTGAAAAATTTTTATGCAAAGAAAACATGCAAGACACCAAACTTAGAAATCTTTCATGTTTAGACACTATGAATGCAAAAATGCCCATGAAAAACATCATACAACACAAAACAAGAAAATTTAAAGATCAAACAAGAAGGCTTACCAAGAACAACTTGAAGATCATGAAGAACACTATGAATGCATGAATTTTCGAAAATGCAAGAACAAGATGAACATGCAATTGACACCAAACTTAAAACATGACACAATACTCAAACAAGAATCACAAAATATTTTTGATTTTTATGTTTTTATGATTTTTTTTGTATTTTCTTTTATTTTTTTCGAAAAATATATAGGAAAAAGAAAATAAGAATTTCAAAAATTTTTAAGAAGAATTCCAGGAATCTTTCAATGTTAGCCTAAAGCTCCAATCCAAGGGTTGGACATGGCTTAATAGCCAGCCAGCTTTAAGATATAAATCACACATACAACAGCTGATATTTAAATTAACTTGCCTCTATGCTGATGATTGGAAGCCTCAGCACAAAAGAATTAAACATGGCTTTACAGCCAGCCAGGCTTCAACATGCTTCATGAAACACTAGAATTCATTCTTAAAAATTTAGAATAATTTTCGAAAACAGATGAGAAATTTTTGAAAGATTTTTTTTGAAAAATTCTTGAAAATAAAACAAAAAGAAAATTATCTAATCTGAGCAACAAGATGAACCGTCAGTTGTCCAATCTCGAACAATCCCCGGCAACGGCGCCAAAAACTTGGTGAACGAAATTGTGATCTCTAATAATGGCATTCAACTTGGTATGCGCGTTTATAATTCAGCACTTTCTTCATAACTTCGTATAACTAACCAGCAAGTGCACTGGGTCGTCCAAGTAATAAACCTTACGTGAGTAAGGGTCGATCCCACGAAGATTGTTGGTATGAAGCAAGCTATGGTCATCTTGTAAATCTCAGTTAGGCGGATAATAATTGGTTATGGAATTTTCGAATAATAATAATAATTAAATAGAAAATAAAGATAGAAATACTTATGTAGATCATTGGTGAGAATTTCAGATAGGCGTATAGAGGTACTTTGTCCCTGTTGGATCTCTGCTTTCCTACTGCTTTCATCCAATCCTTCTTACTCCTTTCCATGGCAAGCTGTATGTAGGGCATCACCGTTGTCAATGGCTACATCCCGTCCTCTCAGTGAAAATGGTCCAGATGCTCTGTCACAGCACGGCTAATCATCTGTCGGTTCTCGATCATGTCGGAATAGAATCCCTTGATTCTTTTGCGTTTGTCATCACGCCCAACAATCGCGAGTTTGAAGCTCGTCATAGTCATTCAATCCCTGAATCCTACTCGGAATACCACAGACAAGGTTTAGACTTTCCGAATTCTCATGAATGCCGCCATCAATTCTAGCTTATACCACGAAGATTCTGATTAAGGAATCCAAGAGATATGCGCTCGGTCTAAGGTAGAACGAAGGTGGTTGTCAGTCATGCGTTCATAGGTGAGAATGATAATGAGTGTCACGGATCATCACATTCATCATGTTAAAGTGCAACGGATATCTTAGAATAAGAATAAGTCGAATTGAATAGAAAATAGTAGTAATTGCATTGAAACTCGAGGTACAGCAGAGCTCCACACCCTTAATCTATGGTGTGTAGAAACTCTACCGTTGAAAATAGATAAGTGATGAAGGTCCAAGCATGGCCGAATGGCCAGCCCCAAAACGTGATCACAGGATCAAAAATACAATCCAGGATCCAGCATGTCTAATACAATAATAAAATTTCCTATTTATACTAGACTAGCTACTAGGGTTTACAAAAGTAAGTAATTGATGCAGAAATCCACTTCCGGGGCCCACTTGGTGTGTGCTTGGGCTGAGCTTGAGCTTTACACGTGCAGAGGCTTCTTTTGGAGTTGAACGCCAAGTTGTAACGTGTTTTTGGCGTTCAACTCTGGTTCGTGACGTGTTTCTGGCGTTTTACTCCAGAATGCAACATGGAACTGGCGTTGAGCACCAGTTTTCATCATCTAATCTCGAATAAAGTATGGACTATTATATATTGCTGGAAAGCTCTGGATGTCTACTTTCCAACGCCGTTGAGAGCGCGCCATTTGGAGTTCTGTAGCTCCATAAAACCCATTTCGAGTGTAGGGAGGTCAGAATCCAACAGCATCAGCAGTCCTTTGTCAGCCTTTTATCAGAGTTTTGCTCAGGTCCCTCAATTTCAGCTAGAAAATACCTGAAATTACAGAAAAATACACAAACTCATAGTAAAATCCAGAAATGTGAATTTAGCATAAAAACTAATGAAAACATCCCTAAAAGTAGCTAGATCCTACTAAAAACTACCTAAAAACAATGCCAAAAAGCGTATAAATTATCCGCTCATCAACAGCTATGCCATAAATATGAAGAATTAATAGAAGATTGAATTATATCATGTCTTTAGCCTTTTGGAATCATAGGTAAAATTTGTCTAAAATTTTCTCTTAAGACAATAACTTTATCTCCAAATGACAAATGAACATTATACGAATTTGAGCATCTCAAGATGTCTTTGAGAAATTTGTTTAAAACTTCATAACAATACTTACTTATCATTGGAGTTTTATCCCATATGTTTAATTTGGCTTTGGTTATTAACCTTGTAAGAGGTGTTTTCTGTTTAATGTTGTACAAAAAATCTTCATTTATGTTCAACGAAATTTTAAACCTTGAATGTGCAGTTCTTCCATTAAGCAACAAAAGAGCAGTAATCTCACTTGAAGCAACATTTAAAACTATATTTCTTTTAGATCGAATTGAGCATACTATTGTTGATTATAAGAATATTTTTTCACAACCACCTTGACTGTATAAGAAGAAAAGTCCACCCATATTATCTCTAACAGCACCCATTATTTAATCATACGCAAATTTATGCTCATCAATTAGTTTTTGCAAGTACCCACTTAGTTTATTCGCAAGAGCAATAACATCAAAGTTTAACTCTTCCATTATAATTCTATCTTCTAAGTTGGACACCAAATTTTTTAGAGAATATAGCATCTCACAATATTTTTTCAATGACTTGCCATTTGACTAGAATAACTTCTCGATTTTGCAAGTGTAATATTTTTTATTAAATGAGTCTCGGGTCAAAGAAATCTGAAATGCATTAGTTGAATAATAAATAATCCATCTTACCTTTGGTTTAAAAAACACTTCGCTAGTAAACATGTCCATTAAAAGTTAGTGTTGTGATTAACATAGATATCAAATCATTAAAATACAAAAAAAAAAAAAAACACAGCCGATGCAAATGCAATTCTTCAATATATGAGAATTTAATTGTGGTTTCCTAGATAAAATTATCCCATTTAAAATATTAAAATTACGATTTCAATCATAAATTATAATTATGATTTAAAAAAATTTTTTTGATATAATATTACATTTCTTTTCTCTACTTCATTATTAGTATACTGATATTGCAAGTCTAAATTACAGTATTTTATTGAATTTTGACTGAAAAAAATAGTTACATGTTTCTATCTTTTAATTTATTTAATACACCATGTGCTAACACTAACTTGTATTTTTTTAAAAAGATATATTGATAAAAATAGATATAATATGATTACAAATATAACATAAATAAATAAAATATATAAATAAATGCTAAACCAATATGCTTACCAATGCCTTTGTTAAATTTTGTAAATTAGAGAATAATTATGTATTCGGTTGCTTGGTGATCACATAGATAATTGAGTAATTAGATTGTAAATTGATCTCAAAGTGTACATTTTATTTTTTCTTCATTTTTGAATGAAAGCGAAAATTAAGAGAAATAAGTAGTAATACATAAAAAAAAATTATTTTGCACCACAAGAGATAATTATTACCAAAAGAATATTCATATTAAAATATTAAAATTTTACATACTGCAAATCATGAAGATCAATCACAATGTACTAGCCACTTTTTTCTGTTTCTGATCATGATATAAGTTTTTCTTTTTCGGTCAAGAGTCCAATAACATCTAATTGAACAAAAAATATTGAATTAAAAGTACCAAATTAAGGACAGATTAGTGAATAATATAAGAAATTATGGCTTTGTACATGTATAAAATAAAGAGAAATTACTAATTTATTTTATGTTAAACAATAAAATTAACAGTATATGAATAAAAGGATATAGTTTTAAAAAAAGTCAGAATACAATTTCAAAAATTTTCATGAATAAACCATTAAAATTTTTGTTATCGATAAAATGATGCTATTATACAATTTCTTGGAAAAATTTAAAATTAAAAAGAAAACAGTTTTGAATGGTTTAATATAAATTAACTATGTACTAAATAAGTGAAATCGTTCATTTGTTTGTTTCAATATATCAACATGGGTAAGAAATATTGTTTACAATCATTGACCTTATTTATTACACGTGACTCTTTCTTAAAAGATATTCTACATGTGTGTCAGTCAGAAGATATATTCCGCTTGATTTCTTAATCGTAAAATTTGAGAAGACATAGATCTTTTCTTCTACCAATTTATTCTCAAACATCTTTATCAACTAATTCTTGATTGAATAATGAATTTTATCGTACTACAAAACAAATTAAATATAAAATTTATTAGCATCTATAAAGCTATTGAATCGCACCGTCTTTCACTTATAGAAAGGTGTATTTATCAAATAAACTTAAAATACAAGCTAAAAGTATTTATAAATTGAACTTAGCATCACTTGAAAAAATTTAGAAAAAGAATCAACAAACACTACAACATTTTCAGGTTGAGGCAACATTTAAAAAGTGTTGCCTAAAGGTTGACAAAAAGTTGCTTTTGATCTATGGCAACACTTTTGAGCCTAAGGCAACATTTTTGGTCGGCGTTGCATATGCAGCCGTTGCCTTAGATCAAGGCAACACTTTTTTGTTTCAAAAGCAACGCTTTTGAGAGCAACACTTGGTAAGTGCTGCCTTTGATTGAAAAACAACAACACTTCAAAGGTGTGTTTGAGACAACACTTTTGCAGTGTTGTCTCCTCTTTCGTATTTTGGTCACTACTAAAAAGTTTGCCTATTTGCAATAAAATGCAACTTTTTACGTGTTGCTTATAAGTTGGAATTTGCAATCCTTTGAAGTGTTGCCTATTAGTTTTGAATATGCAACCATTTAAAGTATTGCCTTTTCTTTTGGATATGCAACCTATACAAGTGTTGCTTTTTCTTTTGGATATGCAACTATAAAAGTGTTGTCTAATATTCAAAATATGCAACTAATAAAAGGGTTGCCTTTTTGATAAAAATAAAAATTATTTTTGTAATAAAAATATAAAAAAATAAAATTTACAATAAAATTTTTTGTTCATACATGTGTAATTATTTTAATTAATAAATAAATTTGTGCACAATAAAAAATAATTATAAGAGACAAAATAACTAATAATAAAATTCTAATTAAAATAAATATTAAAAAGTTCAATTAGTATTTCAAATACATGTTCATCAATAATTCTCAACAAAATAATAAAATTCTTGTCTAACAATAATTGTCATAACAAAATAGTAATTAATATTTATCAAAAAGATGTCAATCTATTTGTATATTTTATATATATGCTTGACTTTGTTGGAACAATCTGATAGTGTGTGGATCTAAAATCAGTGCCAAATGAAAGCTTTTCGGTAACATCAGAGTAATGGTATGATGAACTCAAAATCTTCTTGCCTCCACTGAGTCCAATAACTGCTGCAGTAGCCATTGTTATACTCCCCTAATAACTATGTGTGAGTAACATCAAACTTCCTTATTAAGGAAATAATTCTTAACCTGTGTCAGCTGAAAATACAGGTGTCAGAAAACTCCCAAATTGTTCTAAGTTCTAACCATATGATTATCCATAAAATAGCAAAACAACACTAATAGAATAAAATCAAAGGAACAAAATAATTCAGGATCCATATACTTCAATTTTTTAGTGTAGAATCCATTGAAACAACTATAAAGTTACAGCATATAAAAGCGGAAGTTCCCAAATGAAAAATAAACACATAAATGAATTGGGGTTTAGTTAAAGTTGCATTTAAAAAAAATTGAAACATAAAAGGTGCAATAACGGAAAATGATGCATGGTATGTGTTTGATGAAGTACCTGAGTAAACTGAGAAAGAGAAATGCAATTCAGAGAATGATGATTGCTCCAAAAAGGTATTAGCTTAGTAGTTTTTATTTAGAATCATAGAATCAGAAGGAACAAGCTCACAGGAAGAGACTTCACTCACATAACTGTTTGGTGTGGAAGGAAATAACGTTGCTGCTATATTAGTTTTTTCTCTTTTATTTTTTAATAATTATTCTTTTATTATCACTATCATATAAAATTAATTAATTTATGTTTGAGAGAAAGCAACAGAGAAATAAATGACTGAAACATAAATTTGAAGGGGAAAAAATGAAAAGATAAAGATATGAAACAACTCCCTTGACAATTTCTGCCATTCCTGCGAATGAAACAGCAGTTACTAGAGTTTGTTGCAGTGACAACATGCATCACTCCCCAACATAGCCACATTATTTCAGCAATGAGGAAAAAATTTTCTTCCTCACAGTAGCACAATGCTACAAAAATAAGTAATTAAAAAGAAAAAAAAAGATGATTGATTAAAAATAGCAAGAGTGTATTGCAGAAGCCACCATGAAGTAAGATGGCAGAAGACAGAGAAAGAAAAGGCCAAAAATCCATTCCCAATAAATGATAAATCACAAAAACTACTGCAAATTTTTTGGTTATACCTGGTCATCATTTTGGATCACGAGTTGATGAGGAAGGACGATCGTTGCCATTCGGACATTGCTTACTATTTATATCATGTGTTGATTCCTTGGCTCGTAATAAAGACAGTGCTTCATCAATATTTGTGCCAAGAGAACTCTGTTGCAAGAGAAGCTTCACAAGATCTTCCAAACTTTGGACTCTGTCTTTTGTCTCATGAAGTTCAGTTTTCATTGAACTTATAGTCTCTGCATGTTGTTGCTTAATTTTAGCAATCTCCCGTTCTTTCTGCAGAGATATTTTTGTGATTGTCCTCCCATAACATCGAACTCTTCCTGGTTGTTCTTTGCCAAATATTGCAGTAAATGCTTTCTCGGGAGTGTCTCCAGCTTCTTGGTGGCTCTTAAGTTTATCCTATTAAAAGAAAACATAACGATTTTAGCTTGTTCCACTCACTGATTCTCATGCTTCTTTCCAAACATAGCCTAAAAGTAAAGGTGTTATGTCATGGCTATTTCCTTGGTTCAAGAAGAAGCATAGCAAGAATGTGATGATGAGTTCCCCAAACAGAAGTGAATCTGAGGAAGTTTCTCAAGTTCTTAAAGACATGTGAATAGTTTCAATTGAGACACTCAAGAGGGAGTTAATGGAAGCAAATGAGAGTAGGGATGCATCATTAATGGAAGTTTCAGAGATGAGAACTTCATTGGGGGAACTTTTCTTGTCGACTAGTAGGATGCAGCATTATTCTTCAAGCTTTCTTTGTGGCAGCAAAATGCATATGGTTGCTGCATTTGTTGCCATTTTCTTTCAACCCTCTATTGGGAATCTTAAGGGTAGAAGAGAATATGAGCTTTGATCCTCAATACATGGAAGATATGGTTAATGATAGGCAGAGATTACAGGGTCCAAATAGGGTTAAGATCATGGTGAATCCAGGATTTTATGTTCAGGATAGGATACTAAGTTTTATACAGGACAATCTGACTTGAAATGATACTGTAAATTAAGGCAGTTCTACTTCAGATCAATTTGTAAATTAAGGCAGTTCTACTTCAACTTATTATGACTTACAATAATAGCTTGTGTTCCTGAATCAAGCTCTTTTCTTTTTCGTCCAGTTCGAGTTGCAACAAACACATCAACCTGTGATGGGTCTTCTTTGTTCTCATTCATTTCACGCTACAAGTAAGGGGAAAGAGTATTAAAAATGGCCAAAAATAATATTTATCTAGTTTTAAGATGGTCATTATACAACAAGAAAAAACTTATAAAAAATCAAAATTATTACCATTTCATTACGCACTCTTGCAAAACTTATAGGTCCCATTCGATATTGATGTTGTTGCTTTTTACGATTTTCAGAATTTAAACGAGATAGAGCCTATACCCAACAAAATTAAAGGGAGTTATATGTAATAAACCAAAAGCATAAAAAAGACAAAGAAACGGAATTATTTATTCTACAACTCACCTTAACAGAAGGAATAATCCAATATGCAATTAACTTTCGAAATTGAACTTCCGGAATATCTAAAGGGCAATTTTTCAGCATATCTTCAATGTTGTTATATATCTCAAAATGCTTTCCCTTGATTCTTGTTTTGTAACCTTTCCAAGCTTTTCGAACACCAGTCATCACCCACTCTTTCCCCTCTTTTTGGAAGAATGAACTTTGACTATGAAAAAGTACAAAACAAAAATTATAAATGACAATTCAAGAACACTAAAAACAAAGACAACTGGAGCATAAAACAGCAGCTATATATTTTCACAAAACTACAGCTAAGCCATATGAAATTGAAAATTTTCAGATCATAAAAAATAGATGAGAAATAAAACACTTACGTTAATATATTTCCATATGCGCTTTTTGACTTTGAGGGGCACAGCTTTCCAACTAGTGTACATCAATGTTATGAAATCACTATTCCTTCCCATTATTCCAATAAATTAAGTTAAATCCTTCACTCTACTTGGAGTCGGTCCCACTGCTTGTCCTTCATAAAAAGTCACCTCTTCTCTTTCTTCCGAACTTCTTGCATGGATTTTAGCACACCTTGTTTTTCCTCGTGTCCTTCTAGTCTTTGGAGTATCTATAAATATGTGCAATTTAAACATTTAAATAAATTATATAGCTATACATGCTAATGAATAAGTAAAATGCTAATTATGTATAAAATACAGCACCTTTAACATTGTTAGTTTCCATAAGGTGATTGTCATCACCATGAAGAACTACATCTTCATATTCACCAACATAGTCCTCATCATCCGAGAAATCATCATTATTATCATCTCCAACTTCATTAGCATTTGCTCCACTATGTTCCTCCTCTCCTTCCACATGAATCCCATTTGTCTCCAAAAATGTATCAAGTGTCATGGCTTGACAACTTGATTTTGTATTTATCTTCCTAAGATTTTGTTGCTTTTCTTGAATAGATCTTTCGTTTTCAGCACTTGGTTCAAAATCGTCATCTTCTCTTTCCAAATGAATCCCATGTATCTCCAAAAATTTATCCATACCCATGGTTGGACGCTTTTTAAGATTTTCTAGTTCTTCTTTACTAGCTACAATTTTCTGGTTTGGCGTACTTTTCATTCTTTTGGAAATTGGGACTTCTTTTTGAGTGCTTTACTTAGAAGGCATAGGAGTCACTCTCTTTTGTCCATGACCACCAGCCATCATGGGAGAGATAAAATGCTGCTTCTTATGAATATCTGCTGTATTTTTCTGCATGAATTCCTTGTTGCTTTGATATTATTTTACCAGTCTTCTCCGCTTTGGAGTAGTTCTTGTTTCCATTGTATTTCTGAAATAAAAAAAAAATAAACCTATTCTATTAGAACCTTAAAAATAAAAAGGAAATAAAATTAATCAGTTATGCTATAGCTGCTGTATGTTAATAAAAAAGAAGAAAACTATCATTTAATAGAAATAAACAAGAAGGCATGCCATAAGACACATATATAAAAAAAGTGATACATCTTTCATTCCACTTCCCTACTATTTAATGCAATTAAAAAGTTAAAGTATATACATTTTTCATTGCACTTCCCTACTATTTAGTGTAATGAAGGAAAAAAAGTATAAATCATTCAATGTCGTCTTCAGAATTATCTTCTAATTATGTATTATATTCTTGTTAAAGAAGACCTCCTTTTGAAGCATCTATAACAACTTCATGCAAGTCACCCCTAATCAAATCAATTTCACCATTATCATTGGGTATAGAAGGACCCATTGACTGGTCAGATGGCTCTTTTTCATAAATAGCTTGGGGATCAACATCAGCTTCGTCACCTATGTTAAATAAATCCCTTGGAATTGACTTCATAACATAATGTTTATTTTGATCGAATGGATCTTGCACATAGAAGCATTGGTGTACTTGACATGCCAACACAAAAGGCTTTTCTTGATAGCATTTTCTGTTGAATTGAACATATGAAGAGCCATAGCCATCCTCTTGAGTCTCATACCAGTCACATATAAACAATACAACCTTAAAATTGCCAAAGTAGTCTAACTCAATTATATTATTTATTCTGCCATAGTAGGAAACTTTTGCACGAATTGGATTTGGATCCTTTGCACTTGCAAAGCTTGTAGTCAACGCAACTAAAGTTACACCACTATTTTGCGTTTTGCGTCTTGCCTCACGTTGCCTAGTATGAAATCTATACCCATTGATAAAATACCCCGAATATCTTTTTGCAATCTTGTTGGGTCCTCTAGAAAGCTTCTTAATACAATTTGGAACATTCTGACGCATGGCACGTGCTTTAAACCATGAGGAAAAGGTTATACTATGGTTCATAGCTTTCACCCAACTTGTTCCTTGTTGATCAGCCTCATGCTCTCTAAATCCAAAATTAGGATTTTCGTAAGTAAAACCTAGAGATAATACCATGATTCATAATTTAAAAAATTAAAAGAAATGGACAGTCCAATAAATGGACAGTTACCTAACATAGTCTTCAATTTTTCCACAGTTCAATAATATATAGCTATGGGCTTGGTTTCAAGACTTGTCGTCAAGAGAAAAAAGCTCACCCTTCTTTGCTCCCAATGGACAGCCTTTCTTAAGAAACAAAATTGGAAATAAATGTGGAATTTCCACTTCAGAGTCATTAGCATCATTATTCCGGGGTATTCTATTCAATTTTGTTTGAACACCATCATGTAAATAACATGAGCAAAAAGTCAAACACTCATCAACCAAGTAGGCCTCCGCAATAGATCCTTCAGGACGACTTCTATTTCGAACATATGACTTCAAAGTACACATGTATCTTTCGGGAGGATACATCCACCGAAATTGAACTGGGCCACCTAGTCTTATTTTATTAGCCAAATGAATAGGCAAATGCATTATTATGTCAAAAAATGAAGGAGGAAAGATCCTCTCCAATTGGCATAGTGTTATAACAATCTCTGCTTCCAATTGATTTATCTCTTCTAATGTGATAACCTTTTGACATAACTGACGAAAAAAAGAGCCCAGCCGAATTAAAGGGATTGCGACCGAATCTGGAAGTATACTTTTGATGGGAATTTGCAGTAAATAATGCAGCATAAAATGGGCATCATGAGTCTTGTAACCAAATACTTTTCTTTCTGCAAGGTTCACACATCGAGAAATATTTGAGGCAACACCATCAGGTAGCTTTGCTTTCTTCAAGACATCACAAAAAATTGATTTCTCAACTTTAATCATGGAGAAACATGCTTTTGCAAACTTCACTTTTCTATGACCTCTTATTTCTTTTGGATGAAGATTCTTACGAATGCCTATTTCTTGCAAGTCATATCGAGCATTTAGGTGGTCTTTTGTCTTGCCAGATATATCCAAGAGAGTTCTAAGAATACTATCAACTATATTCTTTTCTATATGCATTACATCAAGATTGTGTCTTGATGTGTTATACTTCCAGTAAAATAAATAAAAAAAGATTGACCTTTTCCTCCACGGGCCTTCATTCACCTTTTTTTTTGTCTTCCCAAAGGAATTCTCCATAGAATCTAAGTGACTTAAAACTTCCATGCCCTCTAGCAACGGTGGAGCTTTCCGATGTTCTTCTTTTCCATTAAATGACCTCTTATTAGTTCTCCATGGATGTTCCTCGGGCAAAAAAACACGATGACCCATATAACACATCTTCCGACTATGTGTAAGATAACTAGAACAAGTCCCATAGTTACAAGAAGGGCAAGCTAGTTTCCCCTTTGTATTCCACCCAGATAACATTACATATGCAGAAAAATCACTAATTGTCCATAAGAGAGCTGCATGCATTTGAAAAGTTTTATTTCTTGCGGCATCGTATGTTTCTACCCCAAGTTCCCATAACTCCTTCAATTCTTCAATCAATGGTTGCAGGTACACGTCAATATCATTTCCTGGCGATTTTGGTCCCGGGATCAATAGAGAAAGCATGAAGTATTCTTGTTTCATGCACATCCATGGTGGCAAGTTATAAGTCATTAAAATAACCGGCCATGTGCTATAAGATATCTCATGGTTCGAAACGGATTGAATCCATCGCTCGCCAAACCAAGTCTCAAGTTACGAGATTTCTTGGCGAATTCTGAATGTCGGTTATCAAAATCTTTCCATGATTGACCATCGGCAGGATGCTTTAGCTTTCCATCCTTTTTACGCTCTTCCTGATGCCAACTCATATTCTTAGCGGTCTTTGAGCACATGAATAGCCTTTGAAGCCTGGGAATTAGAGGAAAGTGCCATAATGTCTTTGCAGGAATGTTGTGAGATTTCTTTGAAGATATGTCACCTTCAACTACCGCAGGCTCAATCCAACGAGAAGTTCCACATTCATGACAACATGTTTCATTCTCGTGCTCTTTCCAATATAGCATGCAGTCATTTGGGCATGCATCAATCTTTTTATAATCAAGACCTAAATCTCTCACCATAGCCTTGGCTTTGTTGAAAGAAGAAGGGAGATTCAAGTTAGAAATAGCCTCTTTCAACAACTCCAGGGGGGAAGTGAACGAGGCATTGCTCCATCCATGTAGACACTTCAACAAGTATAGTCGGATGGTAAAAGATAACGTAGAAAATCCCTTGCAACCAGAATATAGTTTCTTGCTAGCCTCGTTAACCAAATTATAGAACTTCTTTGCATCTTCATTCATACCTTCTTTTTCTCCTTCAGCATTTGCCACATTCCTAAACCTTTCATCTAGCAAGCCTTCAATGTCATCGCATGAATAAATCTCATCGGTATCACCAGTATCGACATCCATACCAATTACACTTTCCCCATGATTAACCCATCATGTATAGCCCTTGACAAATCCAAAGCATATTAAATCGCTATAAATAGACTCTCTTTGACCCCAAAGAAAGTTGCAACATTTTGCACAAGGACATAGAATTTCCTCTCCTTGAGGATTTCCAACGGAGTAAGCATAGTCCAAGAATCTATTGACGCCGTCTCTAAACTCTTGGCTATGTCTTGGTAAACTCATCCAGTTCTTGGATGAGTCCTGGGAAAACCTAATTGTTCATAGTGATATTACTATTAAACTAAAAATGATTATCATTTTAAACATCAGATAAAAACGATTTTTATTTATCAAAATAGAATTTGAAACTTGCTATATATGCACAGTTGCTTAATATAAAATATATAAAAAAGTACAAAAGAATAACATAAACATATAAGAATGAGACCAAAATTAAAAAAAAAAGCTAACCAAATACAAGCTAATCATAATTCTTTTATTATTCTAAAAGAAATATTAATAATTACTTTTAAAAAGATATATTTTAAAATAAAAATGCTTTTTTAATTAAACAATCAGTATTTTGTTACATAAAAAAGTAAAAAAGAATAACATAAACATATAAAAGCAAATAAGTAAACGATACAAATATCTTACGAGGTCATGCCGCAACAATTTACACTTAGTGTTCAGCTGCGTATACCCAAGTATGAGTGAAGGAATCAATCTGATTAAGAAGGAGAGACCAGAGGAGATGAGAAAGAGTATGAGGACTTGCATAGAATCAATCTGATTCTGCACTTAGTGCAGCTTTTATATACACAAGAGAGTGCATGTTTTATATAAACAAAAGCACTATTAATACTACTACCATTTTATTCTTTGTAGCTGTCCATCTTTTGATATATTGCTGCCAGTTATTCTAAATCTTAAAAATAAATTCTAAATTCTAAATCTTGAAATTTTTAAAAATGATGGTTAAAGAGCAATAACCATGGTTAAATATATTGCTGCCAGTTATCTGTCTCTTTTTTATTTTCCCTTTTCTATTTTCTGTTCTTTGAAAAGCTTGCTTTATTCTTTGTTTTTTGGTTAAAATGTTATTTAGAAGTTAACAAGTCACGACGTAAGAAGCATGGGGAGGACTAGATTTATAATGAAGAAATTTGGTATATTGCTATTTGCTATCCATGAATAGATCAGAGCAGGATAAGTTTTATAATGTAAAAATTAAATATCATATAAACATATAAAACAAGAAGCCACTTCTCCTTTTTACCAAAAGAAAAATTTAAATCAGCATGACACTTATTTTCTGGTAGGAAACGTAGTGTAGGCATGGCAAATAGATAAATACCATGATTTATATTAGCTAAAATTTACAAGAGGTTAGTGTGATATACCCAAGTAATAGCTTCTTTTTCTCATTTTTCTTTCATGCTGTAACTTTCATACCAATAACAAAGCTAACACATGACAATCTTCTATTAATATGAACTTGCCACTCGTCATCTGGCCTGATTTTGACTCAACAAAATCATGGTCACCGGAAAGGAATTAAGATACAAAACCAGAGACAACAACTTATATTCAGAGACAGAGACAAAATATTTAATAAAATTCATAGAAAGAATCATATGTATAAACACATGGAACAATTTTTAGAAGAAGGAATTACACTCACTTTTTCTAATTTTTAGTGAAGTTCAACAAAACTCTCTTCTATTTTTAGAATTTTGGTAACATAACTTGAATAGAAAAGTGATTTCCAGTGAATTTCACCAAACTTCAACCATATTAATCAAAGTATGAACATGTATAAAGTATGAATAATAAGATCCCAAACAAAAACAATAATGATATACAATAATTCAAGCATGTTAGAACTTAGAAGAGTACCTTGATAAGGAAGAATATTCAGTTATCTTCGTTGTGTGGAATTTGGTTAAGGGAAGATAATAAGACTGCAATTCTTCTTATTTTCTAATTCTTCTTCCCTTGTTAGTATGTAACATGTAACAAGCTTATGTTACATACCAAAAGTGCAAACTGCAATAACAATATATTTATGAAGTAAGAGAGCGGAAGAACCAATGAAATGCAAGGGTGGGACCCACTGAGTTGCACACGTGGCAAATAAGGGGGAACAAGATTTTGCTACCATGAGGCCAGGAATGTGAATACTCATCAGTTTCTGGCAGTTAATAATAATAATAATAATATAAACATCGACAAACGATCTGATTTTGCAGTGGACTGAGGAATAAATGCAGAAGTAAAAGTAGAAATGAGACAATCTGATAAAAGCTGAAACTTATAATAACCATCTATATATTAGTCTCGCATACAATACTTTCCCTATTTCTCAATTGCTAATCTCAAAATATCAGCACTACTTCCCCTGTTTTCCAATTTCTACAGAGTATATAGAATGAAAATAAGCTAAAATTCAAAATCATAATAAAAGAACCAAAATAAAATGGTACTGCACAAAGCTATGTATGTAAAAGTTTAACTAGAAGATTTAAAATACACATGCAGTTCCATTAAACGCACACAGTGACAGTAGAGTTACCTCAACATTAATGCACACAGCAACAAGTTTCATATAACCAAAAATTAGGATTAAAAACACAAAAAGAAAAAAGAAAAATAGAAGTAAAATCATGAGTACCTACAGAACAATGATCAGCGATGATAAACCATAGCAGAAGAACACTGACAAATTAGAAGAGATCATAGATGAACGACAAGCAAAACCTAAAGACTTTATAGATCTAGTTACAAAATACACAAATATACACAAATATGAACGGCAAGCTCGAAACAGCAACATTATTACCAAAAACCCTATAATAGCAACGTCAACATTATTAAAATTAGGATTCAAAATGAAAAAGAAAAAGGAATAGGCAGAATCATAGGTACCCGGTGATGAACAAGCGAGAAGAAATGATGGAAGCTCGAACTGCTAGCGAAGACGATCGAAGGTCAAACGCGAACAAAGTGGATTGTATCTCGAATGCGAGCAGAGAAGATTGAATCTCGAATTGCGAGCAGAGAGAATCAAAGCTCAAACGCATGTCAAGATCTCCATTGCCATCCTCAAAGAGAAGAAGACGAAGATGAAGATGATTTATCAGCATGTCAATGTCTAAGGAAGGTGAAGATGATGATGAATTAGCAAAGAAGAACACACGTCAATGTCTCCTCTATTGTCATCATCGAAGAGAGAAAGATGAAGATGATTTTGGCTTGTAATTTAAAAAATTAGGGTTGGAGTTTTTGTTTCAGACTTTCTTTCAGTAAGAGGAGAAGATGATGAATTGAAGGCGCGTGGAAGTAAAGGGTTTTGTTTTTCTTTTTTTTAGTTAAAGTGGGAAAAATTGTTAAGTTGATTATAATTTTAAGAAAAAATATTAATTTATTTTAGACAACATTTATAAATTGATGTTTATTAAAAAGTTTAAAGCAACTTTTATAAAATGTAATATATAAATACAATAAATATTTTCTATTTAATTTATTAAAGCAACATTTTTGTTATGTTTTTTAATTAACTAAAAAAGAACATTTATAACATGTTGATTTAAAAGAGTTGCAATAGTCTTATTTTTTGCAACAAATATTAAGAGTTGTATTTTATTATTTTAGACAACACTTTTTAAGTATTGTTTAGAATATATGTTGCCATAGATCAAAATTGTTGTAGTGAGACTTTATCATTCATTAGAATCATTTCTATGTAAGTCGTCTTGCTTTTAGATGAGAATTTTCATAGTCTTATAATTCTTACTTTTATTTTTCATGTTTTCTCATTGCATAATCTACTATAGGTGAGACTATTGATAGGATCGTATACAGTAGCTATTAGGTATGAAGAAAAAAAAATAGAATAAGGACTATACTTAAATTATCAATTTTCTAAATGATAAACATGAGAGAAAATTTATTATTGCTCATTATATATACTAATAATATGCCAATATTTCTAAAAATATACCAATATACTAATAATATTAATAATTAAAAAATAATTGTAGAAACTTACTATAATTATAATAAATTTAATTATTACTCTAAATAAATAAAATAAATAACAATAATTGAATAATTGAGCTAAGGAGAAACGAAGGATATATAAATATTATTACAATATGACTAATAAATTTTAATAAGATACTCACTAATATATTATACTAATATATCAAATCAAATTGATATTATTTTTTTTCTCTTACATTTAATATTGATTGTAAATATAAAAAGTACAATAACTAATAATTAGAGATATAAATAGAAAATAAAATATATCAATTAAAATTAAACAATTAGTAAGTGATTGAAAAATCAAATAATTGTAGGCAATTATTTTAGTATTTAATTAAAATTTATTCTATATCTAAATTATGAATTTTTTAAATGATAAACATGAGAGAAAATTTATTATTATTCATTATATATACTAATAATATGTCAATGTTTTTAAAAATATACCAATATACTAATAATACTAATACTTGAAAAATAATTGTGGAGACTTGCTACAATTATAATAAGTTTAATTATTACTTTAATTAATTAAAATAAATAACAATAATTGAATAATTGAAATAACACTACAAGAAAACGCTGAGTATCATCAGAATTATTGTTGAAAAAATGAGCAAAATTTGACGGTACAGACCTTGTCGGTAACATAATACCGGTAGATTTCTTACGTCCGACGGTAATTTTTGTCAGATTTAGTGACGAAATATAGTTAGTACGAAAACAAAATCTGATGAACATTACCGGAGAAATTTTTTCGACGGTAAGTTGGCGCCATGTCATACGTCTCCCCGCCAACTTTTAAATTTTTTTAAAAAAATAAATTGATTAGTTGTCCTAAATTCCGCCCTAAAACTCTATGATAGGAAAAGTAAAAAGTTACGGTTGGAATACATTTTCCGTTGCAAATACCGACTGTAATTCTTGGCACGAAGATATTACTCAATGGCACCAATATTACCGTTGGATTTTTCTTCTATATAATCCGCCGGTACAACGGTTTAATGAAACGCATCATTGTAGTGATTTACCATCGGAAAAATCCGATAGTAAATGTGGCTTAAAATTCAAACACGAAACCCTTCCCCCTCATTATATTCGAAGATAGAAAACTAACCTGAAATATTACTGCACAAACAATAAAAAAAACAAACTCCAACTGATCTCAGAGAGAATAGCACCATCCTAATGAAAAGGACAACGTATTAAATTTACAAGCTGAAACTAAATTAGAAAATAATCTGAAAGAATAAGTAAAACTCATTATTCCAATTAATTAAAACCTAATTCTAATTTCACTAAACTAACAAGAGGCATATAAAAAATAAGCGACATAAGTTTAATGCAACTGAAAGAAACTCGTTAATTCACTAAACTCAACTAAAATCTTTCAACAACTCAAGCACTCTAATCTCACCTTACTTAATCTACTCTAACACACTACAACATTTTTGGTCTAATGTAACTCTTATTCGAAGCAACATTTAATAAAAGTTTCCTTAGATAGAAAAATACAACATTTTTTAAGAGTTGCCTTTGAGTAAGGCAAAGATAACAAAATTTTTGGTTACCCACAAAAATTGTTGTCTTTAATATCTAAAGCAACACTTCAAAAATATTACAATATAAAACATTTAAGGCAACATTTTTAAATAAAAATACAACATTTTATAAGGGTTATCAAAAAAATTAAATAAATAACTTTTATAAAATGTTGCACAAAATCATTCATTGCTAAAAATTTTAGAGGAAACTTTTCATCCTATTCCCCCCAATAATTACTTTCCAATCAAATAACTTAGAAAAAAAAGAAAGACCTTTAGTTTTTCTTAAATCATTTCTACTATTGCTTCAGTAAGTTCATCACTATGCCCAGCATCCACCATAAGACCTAACTTTCCTAATCAACACAAAAGGTGACACAAGCGGCAGCAGAAGGTCCCGTTCGCGTACAACTTCTGGTCTCGTTCGCGGTGCTGTCGGCGACGGCACGGTGCTCCCTTTCATATGCGTCGGAGCATTGCGGTACTCTCACTACTAGAAAACTAGTTATTACAGACGGATATTTCCGACGGATTTTATCCTACGGAAATACAGACGGAATTTCAGAGGAATTTTTTGTCGGAAAATAAAAAAAAAAAGAATTAGCATAAATTACAGACGGAAAACAAATTTCCGTCGAAAATATTAATAAAGTTCCACATTACCAACTCCTCCTCATTTCACATATTCTTCCCCGCGCCTCCACACCCTCCTCTCCAAATGCTCGATCGGAGGAGCTTCTCAGCCTTGCACCGCCGTCGCACCTTGCGCCGCCGCTCACCGAACCTCCATTGCACTGAACTTCCATCACCCGTCACACCCTTTCCCGGCTCTTCTATGTGTGTTGCCCGCGTCATTCCCTTTCGAACCCTAATTTGCATTTCTCCGCCACCGTCTTCGTCGCCTTCGTCTACCTTCGTGATTTATAAAACTACAGCACCGATCGCTCATTTAGCGGCACTAACCATAACCAATGGCGTCCGCCGAGCAGCCATTGAAGAAGCGAAAGCACGACACTCTCTCGGAATCCTCACTGCCACACCACCGCCGCTAGCACCGCCGCCACAATCTCCTCAAACCCTAGCTCGTCTGCCTACCTCCTCCTCCTCCGCCTCTGTCACAGGATGAGGTCGCCACCAAGCAGAGGAACAAAGATGAGGTTTGAACCATGTTTGAGAGCTACCGTCGCATCAAGCTCTTTTGTCAATGCTTTTGAGAGGTTAAGGTTTTATTAACCAGTGCCTTCATTATAACCTCTTTTTTTGTCTCCAGGGAAACAAGTTAACAGAGATATCTGAAAATCTCTTTTCTCCAGGGAAACAAGTTAACAGAGATATCTGAAAATCTCTTTTCATCATGGACCATGCTTACTGAATTCAATGCATGTAGGGATTTTCTTCTCTAAATACACACATATGCTGCTTTGCTTTCAATTTATTATTTCTATTCCTACATGTCAACTCACCAATTTTTTCCATTCTTATCACTACTGTAGCAAAAAACTTTCATGGAATTAAACAGATTAATATGAAATTAGAATGCTTACATTGGTGCCTAGCTAGAACATTCGGAACCAGTATAAGCAGAAATTGAGAGAACAGTTAGATACTCTGGCATATTTGATCAAAGAATGGTAAACCTGTGACAAATTTATGAGAGTTTGTGATAGATCTTTAGGCTAATTATTAATCACATTGCTGTTTTTATGTTGAAATTTTAGATGCAGACTCAAGCATGCCACCAAGTGATGGATGAAGCAGAAAAGGAGTACAAGAAGTTTTCCGAACGGATCACTGAAAGCCGTGAGGCAGTGAAGGTTTTCACCTCTTTGACTAACGTTATTTGATCTGTGATTTGAAAAAAGACTGTTAAGAATCGTAACGAGGTCTATGTACAGGCATCTTATGATGAGTTCATGGTAGAGGCACAAGCCAGTGCATCTCATGTTATTATCTTGTGTAAACTAACCTACAATTCTTATCTGAAGGTTATTTGAAGCTTGGCATAGTAAAATACCTCTACTTGTTGAAGCTGTAAAGTCCTTGCTAGAGGAGCCGAGTTTAGGTGTTCGGAAAGCACCTTCTGAGGTAATCCATTATGAACCATGTTCATGTAATTTACTTCTAAACTAACACAGTTTCTTACCCTTCACTTTCTTTTGGTTTTTCCTGCCTTCCTTCTTTTCTTGTAGTTAATTGTGGTTATGGCTTCACATTGTTACTTGGTTGGTTTATCTGGAGAGTTGTTCATTGAGTATCTTATACGGCACCGTGCTTTAACTGACAATAATCGTGGTGATCTTGACATCCTGAATAAGAGAGTGGAGGTAAAATTTCTCCCCAATCCTTGCTTCTCAATAAACAAGTGCCACGTGTGTACAATGATAAGACCATGATTGAAACCAAAATTTACTTTCTTAAATGCCATCTTAGCTCGGTGATGATCATGCCAGAAACTTATATTGTTGTGCCATGATTCAATTTATAAAAGGAACTATACCACAAACATATAATTAGAAAGGGTGATGAGCAAGGCTCTATATATATATATATAGGACCCACATAAATTACATAACACCCAATCTTTTTCAGATATGTTAATCATTCTGAAGACAAAATAAAGAAACCTAAATTGCACTTAGCTTCTCTTTACCAACTTCACATGGATAACGTACCAGAAACATAAAAAAGGGGTGTACTTCCCATGCATCTTTATTAGTTCTTTAGTCTTTACCTTTTTTGGTTGGTATTTAATTTGGTAATAAAGAAGAAATTGTATATTGTGATTTAAATAAAATTGCTCATGCACTATATCTTACTCTATTTAAATAAAAAGCCCATAATTACATGAAATAATTGAAAGGTATATGACATAGAGAGAGCATAACAGAAGGTATTAAAGAATACAAGTATGGAGACTTGAAAGTCTTAATAGATTGAAAATAAGGTATATTAATTTATAATTTATTCTATTTAGTGACAATAATAAGAAAGAGTTTTCATTAGTATGCAGTAGGGCCACTAGAATATTTTGTTTCAATACAACAATAAATCAAATGGAATCTCAACCATACTATTGAAATAGACTCATGATAATGACACTGCAAGTTCATTTATTTAGAAGTATGAGTGACCACTGCAGTGAGAGCTTGATAAACAGGTGAGGGTCCCCCCTCCTCTTCTCCTTTTTCCAAACCAAAAAAAAAAAAGATATTAACTAAGCTTTGAAACCTAACAATATTAATGTATAATACCATTGTTTATATTAATGTATATCTGAATTTGTTTTTTCATTTGCTTAATACTTACCAATAGAAACTGCTTTACTCCTTGTGCTGCCTTTGCTGATTTTTCGTGTCCTTGTTCATTTTAATTTTAGTAGGTTGCTTCTCTTAGAGAAGGTGTATCCCTAGAAACCAAACTTCTGAGCAGGTAAGCTAGCTTGTATGCTATTTATGTAGGAAGGAAGCTGCTTTACGACAAAGAGAGGTATGCCAGAAGAATGGATATTAATCATATTATATGTGGTAGAAATATGAACTGAGGATATCACAGCCCTTCGTGGAATACTCAATTATATTGAGAGACAAAATTTTGTGGAATACTCAATTTTTTTATTTATTTATTGTCACAGGCTGCTCTCAAGGCTAGCAAACAAACACAGGATGGGAGAGATGAGGAAATCACAGCCCTTCGTGGAAATTCAGGTAATTTTTGAAGAAAGCATGCATTTCTTTCCATGTGAATTGGTTACTTGAAAGGTCTAAATGTTTCAAAAGCGACAAAGATAAACACCAAGAAGGAATTATCCCATTTAAATAGCAGTTGATTGTTACATGCTTAATGTAGCTTTGTGTAATGTATTGCTTTTTAATAAGATCCATGCACATTTCATTGGTTATTTTGATTTATGTTCTTCACAAGACTGGGATATTTGTAGAAATTCCTTCTGGAAAGCCATTGTTTACAATCTGGTTCTCATTTTTCTGTCATTTACAAATTTGTTGATTATTTTATGAACCTAGTTTCTTAACTGGAATGCTTGGAGGTAAAAAGTATTTTATAGCAGGAATCTGACATGTTCACTTTCTCTGCAGATTGAACCTATTCGCAATCTTTTTGCTGCTCTTTTCCTAGCCAGTATTAGAATGTTGATTCATGTTCATTTTCTCTGGAACCATGTTGACATTCTGGTAGCATCTGGTAGCATCTGGAACTCATGTTCATTTTCTCTGGAACCATGTTGATTCATGTTCATTTTCTCTTCTCAGCCGTGCTTCTAATCTTCATCTAGTTGAGGTTTGTGCTAAAATGGTTGTGATTATACTGATGAATCTAGTCTTTGATAGTTTAACGATTTCTAATAAAAACCATCCCTGATGTTCTTATTATACAGTGATTTTGCTTTATCCATTGAACCCAGAAAGGCAGAAATGGTGATATAGATTGACACTTAATTATTACCAGCCAGTAGGGATTCTGATATTTATTAATTTCAGGGTAAACTATATTGCTGCTTCTTGGGACCAGAGCTCTTAGTCTGGTACGAAATATTTTTATATATTTGAATTAACAGCTACAGGGATCCGTAACTGATCCATAATTGGGGGTTATAGTCTTGCAGATTTTGAAATGCTGTGAACATGGCAATATACACATATAGCTGATAAACTTGGTGCAAAGAAATGGCAATTAGAGCAGCATTTACAGAATTCTTCTCAATGCTTGTTTTTGTTTTTGCTGCTGAAGGCTCTGGCATGTCTTATAGTATGCACTCTATACAACCCCCTTTTTGGTTTATAAATGTTTAGATTTCTTATAACAGATTTCTTATGTTCTTTCTTCAGTGAATATTCATCTTGGGATCCATATAGCCTACCCTATGCATCATTGTTCTAAATATTTTACTGATATGGTATGAATTATTTATCAATAACCTCACTCAAGCTCTCTATTCCTTCTCATTTCATGGGAGATATCCATCAGGTATATGCATCATGAAACCATTCAAATCACCCACACACCAAGATTATATATATCTTAGTTTGGCATTTTTGTGTGCAGCCTCTACATGTTGGGTTTCTTGGAGATAAGGGAGGTAACACAATTGATGTTCACTGGTACAAACAGAAGCAAAATCTTCACCATGTTAGTCCTAATTCTCATATCAAATACAAGAATGTGATCTATCATATATTTTACTATATAGAGGCTGAATTTTATTGATATCCTGTGGGTTTGGGATGATAGCATAATTGAGACAGCAGAAGAAAGATTCTATGGTTCTAAGATAGGCGACTTCATCAATGCCATTCAAGAAAATATTACAGTATTTTGTTTTATGGTGCAATTTGCATAGAGGAGTAATTGAATCTATTTTTTTTCTAATTCAGACGCAAATCGAGTGCCATGAAACATGATTCTTAAGCAGGAAAATGAAAAGCTCCGAGCTGAGAACAGTGTGATGAGGGAAGCTATGGCAAACCCAATGTGCAACAACTGTGGTGGAGCAGCCATTCCATGGCAAATTTCATTTGATGAGCATCAGATTAGAATTGAAAATGCTTGATTGAGGGATGAATTGAACCGTATATGTGCTAATTGAGGGTTGTGGGCAGTGGTAGATGCTTCAATTGATTGTTCTGTAATATATATATGTAAAATTGTGTAAAATGTAGTATGATTGAACAATATACTGAGGATTATAGTTGATAATACACTTTGTTTATGTTTTAAATTATATTGACTTGTTTGTTTATAATAATTTTCTTTTAGTAATATTATAAATATTCGAATACAAATTAGATAAAAATTTGTATTAAATTTATATTTATTTTGTATGAAAACAAGTTTATTTTGTAATTGGAAAAATAAAAAAAATTCTATTTTACTTTACTGATGGATTTACAGACGGATTTTCTGTCTGTAATCAGAATATGAGATGATTTTCTAAAGTTCAAATTACAGACGAAAAATCTGTCAGAAAATCTGTCTGTAATTACAGACAGAAAATTCGTCGGAAAATCTGTCTGTAATTACCGACGGAAAATCTATCTGAAAATTCGTCTGTAATTACAGACGGAAAATCTGTCGGAAAATCCGTCTGTAATTACAGACGGAAAATCCGTCGAAAAGTTCGTCGTCTTCGGGAAATGGATAGAGAATTTACAAAGGGAAAATCCGTCGGTAACTGGTAAAAATCCGTCTGTAATTTTCCGACGGAAAAAAAATCCGTCGGTAAATAATTTCCGACGGGGCTTTTACAGAGGGACAAAATCCGTCAGTAATTTCATCGGTAACCAAAAATCCGTCTGTAATAAAGACTAAATCTATCTGTAAATCTGTCTGTATTAATCTATTTTCTAGTTGTGTCTCCTCCAGGGGCGTCGGCACGGTGCTCTCCTTCGCGGTCATCGTCTCCACGGACGCTGCTCCACGGCTTCTCCTCCCCTGTCTCGGCTCCACGTACGCGGTCACCTTCGAGAAACCCCCTCTCGTTCTTCCTCTTCTTCCCCTGTCTCGCCTCCTCCTCTTCGCAACTGGCATCGGCACCGGAGCAGGCAACTCACATCATCACTCTCTCCGATCAACGCTTCTGTCGTCGTAGCTCACCAAGTAATTCATTTTCTTCTTTCGCTCTCTGTTTTACCTATTTGATTTTCTCTTCCGTTTAATTCAATTCTTCAATCGATTCCAACTAGTGTCTCTGTAGTGGTGCCTATTGGAAAAAAAACTAATATGGATTAGATCTTTGTACTCGCAAATTAGGAGAAGCTGTATTTGATGATAGATATGATGCAGAAGCATGGTTATTTTAATTAATAGATAGAAAATTGCAGAATCATGGTTCCTATGGATTCAAAGGGTTTTGTAGGCAAAAGTAGTGTCTGGCAAGTACGGTGGGGGAAAACAGAAGAAGGTGAAGATGAGCCCATGATTATTATTTGTGTGATCTGATGATCACTACTAATTTCAATTGATTATTGCTATCTTTATATGTTGTTAATTCTTGTTTCTTTTTAATTACATGTCACAAAAAATATCAGTTATTAATTATTGGAGTGAAATTTGGGTTCTAATTTAATTCTTTGTTGTGGACTACTGATGATAATTATTCTTAGAAAATATTCTTCTTTAATTTGTAGCTATGCAGGGTTTGTTTCTTTTGATGTTTATATAGAGACTATATTAATTAGAAGCAATTAAGATGCATGCTAATTAAGTTCTAATTATTCCTGATATGAAAACTCAGATGAATGACAGCGCATAATGGTAACTGATAAACATCAGACTTGAGATCTTTACTTGCAACGTGTTTATAACCATTATTATGCCTAATTCTACCCAATTACAAACATATATTCATGCTAATTTTCCATTTTCAAAAAGGGTGCAGTAGTTTCTGTTTTGTGACAAAAACTAAAAAGTGCTAATGACCTACTATTATTTCGGTTGATGGATACTTCTCTTTCTAAGTTCTAACTATAATAAGATTTTAATTTGTTTACATTGTTAAGGAACTACACAGTTAACAACATAATTTTAATTTTACATTTTACCTAAAAGTAATATAATCTGTCACATTGAAAGTAAATTCTAACCATAGAGGAATTTTATTTATTTACTTATTATACTGCTTGGAATCTTGTGATATATACCTTTACCTGAGTTACCATTATGCTCTCTACAGAAATGCTAAAACATATGTATTCAGTTCATCATTTGTTTTGGTTTTAATCATGACATGGATTGGTATTTCACATTTGTATTTGTGTTTGTATGTGAAGTAATGGAGGCAGCAATTAACTGTAGTTTTAGTGTGTTTTAGAACCATTTAGTGTCTAATTTGAAGCACTTTCTCTGCTTCTCTGTGTCTCATGTCTTAAAAGTGGTTTTAAAAGTGAATTTTTTGTTAAAAAATCTGGTTATTGGTAATTGAATTTTTAAAAACTAGTTTTAAAACTGGATTTTTGGTTAAAAAAATTGGTTTTAAAACTGGATTTTCAAAAACAGGTTTTAAATTTGGATTTTTGGTTAAAAAATCAGGTTTTAAAATTGGTTTTCCAAAAAAAAAATAGAAATTAAATACTTATATAGTTTTTTTTGTTGAAACACATGGATACTTCTATTAGTCAATAGAATGACTCATGTCACTCTTTTTTCGGTGGTCAAAGCCCTTTAAGTACTTACTTTTGCTTAGAAATTTATGTCTTCACAAAAACATGGTTAGGGATTTAATATCTTTAAAATATACACACCTAAAAGGCATTAGAATTCAGGTGTATAATTTTTAAAGTTAAAGTGATTAATTTATTTTTAATGTAAAGTAAAAAATTATTAATTTTCGTAATTAGCTGAGTTAACAAGTTCATATAGAATCGATTATTATTTTTCAATTGATTGTTCTATTTTCCACTTTGATCGAGTTAAATTGTTTATAAAGAATAATGTAAATTCGATACTTTACTCAATTATAGAGAAAGATTGCTTCAGAGGAGTTTAAGGAACATTGGTGGACATTCTAGAACTTGAAGATTGCAATTTGTTGAGCCATGACTCTGTAAGTTTTTTTTATCTTGCTTATACTTGTAGGTTTTCATATGTATATTATGACCTTTGTGCAGTTTTTTCATGTTGAATGTCTTTTGATATTTAGTCTACCTTTAGATAAGCAATATAATTGTTTCTTAATTTTAATAATAATATTGTTGTGTGCCTTTTTGATGGATTTATGTACTTAATATGCATGAACATTATTATTTGCATGCTTGGTTAAATAGTAGTAACAATATATTAATAATTAGGTTTTTCCAAGACTTAGAAAATGATTGGATGAGTTTACCGAGAGATAAATTTGAGTTTAGTAACGGTGCCAATGACTTCTTAGACTTTGCTTACTCTATCGGAAGTCCGCAAGGAGAGAAAATTTTATGCCCTTGTGCAAAGTGTTGTAATTTCTTGTGGCACAAAAGACAAACAATTTATATCCATTTGATTGCCTTTGGATTTGTTAATGGTTATACGAGATGGATTCATCATGGGGAAAGCGTAGTCAGCATGGATGTCGATAGCGATAGCGATAGTGATATTGATAGTGAGATTGAGACTAACTCGTATGACAACATGGACGCCTTGTTGAACGATAGATTTAGGGATGTGGCACAAGCGGAAAGGATAAAAGAAGGTATGAATGAAGAAGCAAAGAAATTCTATAACTTGGTTGAAGAGGCTAGCAAAGAACTATAGCCCGGTTGCAAGGGATTTTCTATGTTGTCTTTCACCATCCAATTATACTTGTTAAAGTGTCAACATGGGTGGAGTAATGCCTCTTTTACTTCTCTCTTAGAGTTGCTAAAATAGGTTATTCCTAACTTAAATATTCCTACTTCTTTCAATAAAGCCAAGACTATGGTGAGAGACTTAGGTCTTGACTATAAGAAGATTGACGCATGCCCGAACGATTGCATGCTGTATTGGAAAGAGCATGAGAAGGACACATCTTGTCATGAATGTGGTGCTTCTCGTTGGATTGTGCATCTTGTAGTTGAAGCTGATGTTTTGCCTTCAAAAAAATCTCACAATGTTGCAGTGAAGACGTTGCGACACTTCCCCCCAATTCTCAGGCTTCAAAGACTATTCATGTGCTCAGAAACAGCTAAAAGCATGAGGTGGCATGACAAAGAACGCAGAAAAGATGAGAAGTTAAGGCATCTCACTGACGGCCAGTCATGGAAGGACTTTGACGATTGTCATACAAATTTTGCTCTCAATCCTTGTAATGTGAGACTTGGCTTGTCAAGTGACGGATTCAATCCATATCGAACCATAAGCATATCTCATAGCACGTGGCCTGTTGTTTTAATGGCTTATAATTTTCCGCCATGGATGTCTATGAAATAGGAATACTTTATGTTGTCGTTGTTAATCCCTGGACCAAAGTCACCAGGAAATGATATAAACATTTACTTGCAACCTTTGATTGAGGAGTTAAAGGAGTTGTGGGAGGTCGGGGGTGGAAATATATGATGCGTCAAAAAATGAAACCTTCCAAATGTATGCAGCTCTCTTGTGGACAATAAGTGATTTTTCGGCTTACGCAATGCTATCTGGTTGGAGCACAAAAGGGAAGCTAGCTTGCCCTTATTGTAACCATGGGACTTGTTCTAACTATCTTACATATTGTCGCAAGATGTGCTACATGGGTCATCGTGCCTTTTTGCCTGAGAATCATCCATGGAGAGCTAACAAGAGATCTTTTAACGAAAAAGTATAACATAGGCAAGCTCCACCATTATTGTCGGGTACTGAAGCTTTAAGTCACTTGGAATATGTGGTAATTCATTTGGGAAACAAAAACCAAAGAAAGATGGTCAATGGAAGAAGAGATCAATATTCTTTGATTTACCTTATTGGCAGTATAACACATCACGACACAATCTAAATGTGATTGGTGGAGGAAATTGTGATTCATTCTCTTTGTATTTGCATGAGATTTATTTAATGGCACTTTGCTATGTGTGGACACAACTCCGTTCAACTTAACCAACAAGTGTACTGGGTCATCCAAGTAATACCTTACGTGAGTAAGGGTCGATCCCACAGAGATTGTTGGCATGAAGTAAGCTATGGTCACCTTGTAAATCTCAGTTAGGCAGATTAAATGGTTTATGATAAGTTCGAAAATAAATAATAGACAGAAAATAAAATAGTAAACAGTTACTCATATAATTCCATGGTGGGAATTTCAGATAAGCATATGGAGATGCTGTGCTCCTCTCGAATTTCTACTTTCTTATTACATTCATCCAATCTGTCTTACTCCTTTCCATGGCAAGCTGTATGTAGGGCATCACCGTTGTCAATGGCTACATCCCATCCTCTCAGTGAAAATGGTCCTATGCTCTGTCACAGCACGGCTAATCATCTGTCGGTTCTCAATCAGGTTGGAATAGAATCCCTTGATTCTTTTGCGTCTGTCACTAACGCCCAGCCTTCAGGAGTTTGAAGCTCGTCACAGTCATTCAATCCTAGAATCCTACTAGGAATACCACAGACAAGGTTAGACTTTCCGGATTCCCGGAATCCTACTCGGAATACCACAGACAAGGTTAGACTTTCCGGATTCCCATGAATGCTGCCATCTATCTAGCTTATACCACGAAGATTCTGTTGGGGAATCTAGGGGATATGCACCCGGCCTAAGGTAGAACGGAAGTGGTTGTCAGTCACGCGCGTTCATAGGTGAGAATGATGATGAGTGTCACGGGTCATCACATTCATCAAAGTGAAGTGTAACATATATCTTGGAATAAGAATAAAAGAGAATTGAATAGAAAATAATAGTAATTGTATTGAAACTTGAGGTACAGCAGAGCTCCACACCCTTAATCTATGGTGTGTAGAAACTCCACCGTTGAAAATACATAAGTGAAAGGTTCAGGCATGGCCGAATGGCCAGCCCCCCAAAACGTGATCAATGGCCTCCTAAGATGAAGAATAAAACAAAACTGAGACCAAGGATAAAACATGGTCAAAAGACGACTAATACACTAGTAAAAAGTCTTATTTATACTAAACTAGCTACTAGGGTTTACATGAGTAAGTAATTGATGCATAAATCCACTTCTGGGGCCCACTTGGTGTGTGTTTGGGCTGAGCTTGATCTATCCACGAGCTGAGGCTTTTATTGGAGTTGAACGCCGAGTTATAGCGTGTTTCTGGCGTTCAACTCCAGGTTGTGACGTGTTTCTGGCGTTTGACTCCAGACAACAGCATGTACTTGGCGTTGAGCGCCACTTTACGTCATCAATTTCCGAATAAAGTATGGACTATTATATATTGCTGGAAAGTTCTGGATGTGTACTTTCCAACGCCGTTGAGAGCGCGCCATTTGGAGTTCTGTAGCTCCAGCCATTTTGAGTGCAGGGAGGTCAGATTCCAACAGCATCAGCAGTCCTTTGTCAGCCTTCTATCAGAGTTTTGCTCAAGTCCCTCAATTTCAGCCAGAATTTACCTGAAATCACAGAAAAACACACAAACTCGTAGTAAAGTCCAGAAATGTGAATTTAACATAAAAACTAATGAAAACATCCCTAAAAGTAGCTTCAACTTACTAAAAACTACCTAAAAACAATGCCAAAAAGCGTATAAATTATCCGCTCATTACAACACCAAACTTAAATTGTTGCTTGTCCCCAAGCAACTGAAAATCAAATAGGATAAAAAGAAGAGAATATACTATAATTTCCAGAATATCAATGAATATTAATTATAATTAGATGAGCGGGGACTTGTAGCTTTTTGCTTCTGAACAGTTTTGGCATCTCACTTTTTCCTTTGAAGTTTAGAATGATTGGCTTCTCTAGGAACTTAGAATTTCGGATAGTGTTCTTGATTCTCCTAGTTAAGTATGTTGATTCTTGAACACAGCTATTTTTATGAGTCTTGGCCGTGGCCCTAAGCATTTTATTTTCCAGTATTACCACCGGATACATAAATGCCACAGACACATGACTGGGTGAACCTTTTCAGATTGTGACTCAGCTTTGCTAGAGTCCCCAGTTAGAGGTGTCCAGAGCTTTTAAGCACACTCTTTTTGCTTTGGATCATGACTTTAACCACTCAGTCTCAAGCTTTTCACTTGGACCTGCATGTCACAAGCACATGGTTAGGGACAGCTTGATTTAGCCGCTTAGGCCTGGATTTTATTTTCTTGGGCCCTCCTATCCATTGATGCTCAAAGCCTTGGATCCTTTTTACCCTTGCCTTTTAGTTTTAAGGGCTATTGGCTTTTTCTGCTTGCTTTTTCTTTTTCTTTCTATTTTTTTTCGCCAATTTTTTTTTTCGCAAGCTTTTTCTTTTTCACTGCTTTTTCTTGCTTCAAGAATCAATTTCATGATTTTTCAGATTATCAATAACATTTCTCTTTGTTCATCATTCTTTCAAGAGCCAACAGTTTTAACATTCATAAACAACAAGATCAAAAATATGCACTGTTCAAGCATTCATTCAGAAAACAAAAAGTATTGTCACCACATCAATATAATTAAACTGAATTCAAGGATAAATTCGAAATTCATGTACTTCTTGTTCTTTTTGAATTAAAAACATTTTTCATTTAAGAAAGGTGAAGGATTAATGGAATTATTCATAACTTTAAGACACAAAACATAAATGAAAACAACATAAAAACCGAAATGCAGAAAGAAATAAGAACAAGGAATGAATCCACCTTAGTGGCGTCTTCTTCTTGAAGGACCAACAATGTCCTTAAGCTCTTCTATGTCCCTTCCTTGCCTTTGTTGCTCCTCCCTCATTACTCTTTGATCTTCTCTTATTTCATGGAGAATGATGGAGTGCTCATGATGTTCCACCCTTAATTGTTCCACATTGTGGCTCAAATCTTCTAAGGAAGTGTTGAGTTGTTCCCAATAGTTGTTGGGAGGAAAGTGCATCCCTTGAGGCATCTCAGGGATTTCTTGATGATGAGCTTCCTCATGTATCTCTCGAGATCCGTGGAGAGTCTCTCTTGCTTGCTCTATCCTCTTCTTGGTGATGGGCTTATCCTCTTCAATGGAGATGTCTCCTTCTATGATAACTCCAGCTGAGTAACATAGATGGCAAATAAGGTGAGGAAAAGCTAGCCTTGCCATGGTAGAGGACTTTTCGGCTATTTTGTAGATTTCATTGGAGATGACTTCATGAACTTCTACTTCCTCTCTAATCATGATGCTATGAATCATGATGGCCCGATCCATAGTAACTTCAGATCGGTCGCTAGTGGGAATGATGGAGCGTTGAATGAACTCCAACCATCCTCTAGCCACAGGCTTGAGGTCCAGTCTTCTTAGTTGAACTGGCTTGCCTTTGGAGTCTCTTTTCCATTGAGCTCCTTCCACACATATGTCCATTAGGACTTGGTCCAACCTTTGATTAAAGTTGACCCTTCTAGTGTAGGGGCGTACATCTCCTTGCATCATGGGCAAGTGGAACGCCAACCTCACATTCTCCGGACTAAAATCTAAGTATTTCCCCCGAACCATTGTGAGATAATTCTTTGGACTCGGGTTCATACTTTGATCATGGTTCCTAGTGATCCATGCATTGGCATAGAACTCTTGAACCATTAAGATTCCTACTTGTTGCATGGGGTTGGTTAGGACTTTCCAACCTCTCCTTCGGATCTCATGTCGGATCTCCGGATACTCATTTTTCTTGAGCTTGAAAGGGACCTCAGGGATCACCTTCTTCTTTGCCACCACATCATAGAAGTGGTCTTGATGGCTCTTGGAGATGAATCTTTCCATCTCCCATGACTCGGAGGTGGAAGCTTTTGTCTTCCCTTTTCCTTTTCTAGAGGATTCTCTGGCCTTAGGTGCCATTGATGGTAATGGAAAAACAAAAAGCTTATACTTTTACCACACCAAACTTAAAATATTGCTCGCCCTCGAGCAAAAGAAGAAAGAAGAGAAGAAGAAGAAGAAGAAAATATGGAGGAGAAGAGGGAGTGTAGGTTTCGGCCAAGGTATAGAAGAGGGGGTTGTGTTGTGTGAAAATGAAGTGGAATGGAGGGGTTTATATAGGAAAAAGGGAGAGGGTAGGTTCGGCCATTTTAGGGTGGGTTTGGGTGGGAAAGTGTTTTTGAATTTTGAAGGTAGGTGGGGTTTATGGGGAAAAGTGGATGGATGTGAGTGGTGAAGGGGGTAATTGGGAAGAGAGATTGAAGTTGTTGGGAAGTGTGACATGGGAAAGAGTGTTATAGGATTAGGAGGTAAGGTGGGAATATGTTAGGTGGGGATCTTGTGGGGTCCACAGATCCTGAGATGATCCTGTGGGGTCCACAGATCCTGAGGTGATCCTGTGGGGTCCACAGATCCTGAGGTGTCAAGGAATTACATCCCTGCACCAAATAGGCATGCAAAATGCCTTTGCATACCATTCTGGCATTTACAAGCCGAGGTGATGCACGTTCTGGGCGTTCAACGCCCATGTGTAACATGTTCTGGGCGTTCAACGCCCATGTGTAACATGTTCTGGGCGTTCAACGCCTATGTGTAGCATGTTTCTGGCGTTGAACGCCAGTTCCATGCTTGTTACTGGCGTTCAGCGCCAGCTTTTCTCAAGGCACATTCCTGGCGTTCAAACGCCAGAATGTTGCTTGTTTCTGGCATTCAGCGCCAGATTCATGCTCTGTTCTGGCGTTGAACGCCAGCCAGATGCTCCTTACTGGCGTTGAACGCCAGTCTGTCCTTCCTCCAGGGTGTGATTTTTCTTCTGCTGTTTTTGATTCTATTTTTAATTTTTATATTTTTTTCGTGACTCTACATGATCATGTACCTAATAAAACACAAAATAAAAATTAGATAAATAAAATTGGGTTGCCTCCCAACAAGCGCTTCTTTAATGTCAATAGCTTGACAGTGGGCTCTCATGGAGCCACAAAGGTGATCAGGTCAATATTGTATAGTCCCAACACCAAACTTAGAGTTTGGATATGGGGTTTTAACACCAAACTTAGAGTTTGGTTGTGGCCTCCCAACACCAAACTTAGAGTTTGACTGTGGGGGCTCTTCTTGACTCTGAACTGAGAGAAGCTCTTCATGCTTACTCTCTTTTGTCACAGAGGGATGGCCATGTACCTTAAACACAAGGTAGTCCCCATTCAATTGAAGGACTAATTCACCTCTGTTGACATCTATCACAGCTCCTGCTGTAGCTAGGAAAGGTCTTCCAAGGATGATGCATTCATCCTCTTCCTTCCTAGTGTCTAAGATTATGAAATCAGCAGGGATGTAAAGGCCTTCAACCTTTACTAACATGTCCTCTACTATTCCATAAGCTTGTCTCAATGACTTGTCTGCCAATTGTAATGAGAACAAGGCATGTTGTACCTCAATGATCCCCAGCTTCTCCATTACAGAGAGTGGCATAAGATTTATCCCTGACCCCAGATCACATAGAGCTTTTTCAAAGGTCATGGTGCCTATGGTACAAGGTATTAAGAACTTGCCAGGATCTTGTCTCTTTTGAGGTAAAATTTGTTGAATCCATGTATCTAGTTCATTAATGAGCAAGGGAGGTTCACTTTTCCAAGTCTCATTACCAAACAACTTGGCATTCAGCTTCATGATAGCTCCTAAATATTGAGCAACTTGCTCTCCAGTCACATCTTCATCCTCTTCAGAGGAAGAATAGTCTTCAGAGCTCATGAATGGCAGAAGGAGATTTAATGGAATCTCTATGGTCTCTATATGAGCCTCAGATTCCTTTGGATCCTTAATAGGAAACTCCCTCTTGCTTGAGAGACGTCCCAGGAGGTCTTCCTCACTAGGATTTTCGTCCTCCTCCTCCCTTGTGCATTCGGCCATATTGATTACATCAATGGCCTTGCACTCTCCTTTTGGATTCTCTTCTGTATTGCTTGGGAGAATACTGGGAGGAATTTCAATGACTTTCTTACTCAGCTGGCCCACTTGTGCCTCCAGATTTCTGATGGAGGATCTTGTTTCACTCATGAAACTGAAAGTGGCTTTTGACAGATCAGAGACTAAGTTTGCTAAATTAGAAGTGCTTTGTTCAGAATTCTCTGTCTGTTGCTGAGAAGATGATGAAAAAGGCTTGCTATTGTTCAGCCTATTGCGTCCACCATTGTTAAAGCCTTGTTGAGGCTTCTGTTGATCCTTCCATGAGAAATTTGGGTGATTTCTCCATGATGAGTTATAGGTGTTTCCATAAGGTTCACCCATGTAATTAACCTCTGCCATTGCAGGGTTCTCAGGATCATAAGCTTCTTCTGAAGCTGCCTCTTTAGTACTGTTGGATGTATTTTGCCATCCATTCAGACTTTGAGAAATCATGTTAACTTGCTGAGTCAACACTTTGTTCTGAGCCAATATGGCATTCAGAGCATCAATTTCAAGAACTCCCTTCCTCTGAGGTGTCCCATTATTCACGGAATTCCTCTCAAAAGTGTACATGAATTGGTTATTTGCAACCATGTCAATGAGTTTTTGAGCTTCTGCAGGTGTTTTCTTTAGGTGGATAGATCCACCTGCAGAATGGTCCAATGACATTTTCGAAAATTCAGATAGACCATAATAGAATATATCTAATATGGTCCATTCTGAAAACATGTCAGATAGACACCTTTTGGTCAACTGCTTGTATCTTTTCCAAACTTCATAGAGGGATTCACCATCTTTTTGTTTGAAGGTCTGAACATCCACTCTAAGCTTGCTCAGCTTTTGAGGAGGAAAGAATTAATCCAAGAAGGCCGTGACCAGCTTATCCCAGGAGTCCAGGCTATCCTTAGGTTGTGAATCCAACCATATTCTAGCTCTGTCTCTTACAGCAAAAGGGAAAAGCATGAGTCTGTAGACTTCAGGATCAACTCCATTCGTCTTAACAGTCTCACAAATCTGCAAGAACTCAGTTAAAAACTGGTAAGGATCTTCAGATGGAAGTCCATAAAACTTGCAGTTCTGTTGCATTAAGGCAACTAGCTGAGGTTTCAGCTCAAAATTGTTTGCTCCAATGGCAGGAATGGAGATGCTTCTTCCATCAAATTTGGACGTGGGTTTGGTAAAGTCACCAAGCATCCTTCTTGCATTATCATTATTGGGTTCGGCTGCCATCTCCTTCTCTTGTTCGAAAATTTCTGAAAGGTTACTTCTGGATTGTTGTAATTTAGCTTCTTTTAGTTTCCTCTTCAAAGTCCTTTCAGGTTCAGGATCAGCTTCAACAAGAGTGCTTTTGTCCTTGTTCCTGCTCATATGAAAGAGAAGAAAACAAGAAAAGAAAGAGGAATCCTCTATGTCACAGTATAGAGATTCCTTTATGTTAGTAGAAAAAGAAAGGGGAGAAGGGTGAAGAAGAGTGGGTTCGGATATTTAGATGAAAAGAGGTGAAGAGAAGTGTTAGTAAATAAATAATTAAATAGAATAAGAGAGAAGAGATAGAAAATTCGAAAATAATTTTAAAAAGGGGTTAGTAATTTTTGAAAATTAGAGAAAAGATAAGATTAAAATTAAAATTTAAAACAAAAAAGAATTTTTGAAAAAGAGATGAGATATTTTCGAAGATTAGAGAGGGAAAAGTAGTTAGGTGGTTTTGAAAAAGATAAGAAACAAACAAAAAGTCAAATAGTTAGTTGAAAAAAATATTAAAATCAAATTTGAAAAGATTAGAAGATAAGAAGTTAGATAAGATATTTTGAAATCAAATTTCGAAAAAGATAAAATTTTTGAAAAAGATATGATAAAAAGATAAGATAAGATATGATAAAAAGATATGGTTGAAAAAGATTTAATTTTTAAAATTTAAAATTAATTACTTCACTAACAAGAAACCACAAGATAAGATTCTAGAACTTAAAGATTGAACCTTTCTTAACAAGAAAGTAACAAACTTCAAATTTTTGAATCAATCACATTAATTATTAGTGAGTTTTCGAAAAAGAGGAAAAATTGGAAAAGATATGATTTTTGAAAAAGATTTTGAAAAGATAAGATTTTTAAATTTTTGAAAATTTGACTTGACTTGTAAGAAACAACTAATTTTAAAAATTTTTTACTAAGTCAACTCAAATTTTCGAAAATTTGGAGAAAATTAAGGAAAAGATATATTTTTTTTTGAATTTTTTTAAAGATGAGAAAGAAAAACATAAAAATGACCCAACATATGAAAATTTTGGATCAAAACACAAGATGCATGCAAGAACACTATGAATGTCAAGATGAACACCAAGAACACTTTGAAGATCATGATGAACATCAAGAACATATTTTTGAAAAAAAATTTTATGCAAAGAAAACATGCAAGACACCAAACTTAGAAATCTTTAATGCATGGACTCTAACAAACAAAAAATGCATATGAAAAACAACAAACAACACAAAACAAGAAATCATCAAGATCAAACAAGAAGACTTGTCAAGAACAACTTGAAGATCATGAAGAACACTATAAATGCATGAGATTTTCGAAAAAAATAATGCATAAATTTTAAAAACATGCAATTGACACCAAACTTAAAAATTGACTCAAGACTCAAACAAGAAACATAAAATATTTTTGGTTTTTATGATTTTATGATTTTTTTTGGATTTTTATTAATTTTTTCGAAAATAAAGTTTGGAAAAACGAAAAAGAAAAAAGAAATTTTGAAAAAGATTTTTGAAAAATTTTTGAAGGGAAAATTACCTAATCTGAGCAACAAGATGAACCGTCAGTTGTCCATACTCGAACAATCCCCGGCAACGGCGCCAAAAACTTGGTGGACGAAATTGTGATTCATTCTCTTTGTATTTGTATGAGATTTATTTAATGGCACTTTGCTATGTGTGGACACAACTCCGTTCAACTTAACCAGCAAGTGTACTGGGTCATCCAAGTAATACCTTACGTGAGTAAGGGTCGATCCCACAGAGATTGTTGGCATGAAGCAAGCTATGGTCACCTTGTAAATCTCAGTTAGGCAGATTAAATGGTTTATGATAAGTTCGAAAATAAATAATAGACAGAAAATAAAATAGTAAACAGTTACTCATATAATTTCATGGTGGGAATTTCAGATAAGCATATGGAGATGCTGTGCTCCTCTCGAATTTCTACTTTCTTATTACATTCATCCAATCCTTCTTACTCCTTTCCATGGCAAGCTGTATGTAGGGCATCACCGTTGTCAATGGCTACATCCCATCCTCTCAGTGAAAATGGTCCTATGCTCTGTCACAGCACGGCTAATCATCTGTCGGTTCTCAATCAGGTTGGAATAGAATCCCTTGATTCTTTTGCGTCTGTCACTAACGCCCAGCCTTCAGGAGTTTGAAGCTCGTCACAGTCATTCAATCCCAGAATCCTACTAGGAATACCACAGACAAGGTTAGACTTTCCGGATTCCCGGAATCCTACTCGGAATACCACAGACAATGTTAGACTTTCTGGATTCCCATGAATGCTGCCATCTATCTAGCTTATACCACGAAGATTCTGTTGGGGAATCTAAGAGATATGCGCCCGGCCTAAGGTAGAACGGAAGTGGTTGTCAGTCACGCGCGTTCATAGGTGAGAATGATAATGAGTGTCACGGATCATCACATTCATCAAAGTGAAGTGTAACGTATATCTTGGAATAAGAATAAAAGAGAATTGAATAGAAAATAATAGTAATTGTATTGAAACTTGAGGTACAGCAGAGCTCCACACCCTTAATCTATGGTGTGTAGAAACTCCACCGTTGAAAATACATAAGTGAAAGGTTCAGGCATGGCCGAATGGCCAGCCCCCCAAAACGTGATCAATGGCCTCCTAAGATGAAGAATAAAACAAAACTGAGACCAAGGATGAAACGTGGTCAAAAAACGACTAATACACTAGTAAAAAGTCTTATTTATACTAAACTAGCTACTAGGGTTTACATGAGTAAGTAATTGATGCATAAATCCACTTCCGGGGCCCACTTGGTATGTGTTTGGGCTGAGCTTGATCTATCCACGAGCTGAGGCTTTTATTGGAGTTGAACGCCGAGTTATAGCGTGTTTTTGGCGTTCAGCTCCGGGTTGTGACGTGTTTCTGGCGTTTGACTCCAGACAGCAGCATGTACTTGGCGTTGAGCGCCACTTTACGTCGTCAATTCCCAAATAAAGTATGGACTATTATATATTGCTGGAAATCTCTGGATATCTACTTTCCAACGCCGTTGAGAGCGCGCCATTTGGAGTTTTGTAGCTCCAGAAAATCTATTTTGAGTGCAGGGAGGTCAGATTCCAACAGCATCAGCAGTCCTTTGTCAGCCTCCTATCAGAGTTTTGCTCAAGTCCCTCAATTTCAGCCAGAATTTACCTGAAATCACAGAAAAATACAAAAACTCATAGTAAAGTCCAGAAATGTGAATTTAACATAAAAACTAATGAAAACATCCCTAAAAGTAGCTTAAACTTGATGACAAGTCATCTTAGCCTAGTTTTACTAGTCTTTTTCTTTTGTTTTCACTTGAATTATGCACTTTCTTGAGCTACAAGCAAGCCAATTTAGGTAGATTTTCATGCTTCCTTTGATTGAATCAACCATAGATAAATTAATACAATTTCATGAGGTTTGATGCCATAATTGGTGCATATTAGGATAGAATGAACATCTCATGATTTTGAGCATAGCTTTGATGTGTTTGGTTGATTTATGATAGGTGAAGAAAGCTTGGAAAAAGGTTGAAGCAAGAAGGAATGGCTAGAAGCAAAGAGGGAGCAATGAAACAAGTGAAATTTGAACCAAGAAACATAAAGTTGGAGTTGAAGTTAGCCCTCAAACTTTGGCACAAACTTTTGGTGAAAAGTTAGCCTCAAAGTTAGCCCCCTAACTTGAAGGCTAACGTGAGAAGTTAAAATCTCTTCCCTGGGCACTCAAAGTTTGCGCCAACGTTAGCCCCCTAACTTGGAGGCTAACGTTGGCATGACAATTCTCACCCAGGGTAGCCAAAGTTTGCGCCAACGTTAGCCCCCTAACTTGGAGGCTAACGTTGGCATGTCAATTTCTCCCAGGGGCTAGCCAAAGTTTGCGCCAACGTTAGCCCCCTAACTTGGAGGCTAACGTTGGCATGAGAACTATACTCCAGGGTGGCCAAAGTTTGCGCCAACGTTAGCCCCCTAACTTGGAGGCTAACGTTGGCACCATTTATGCACAAGGAAGGGCCAACGTTGGCGCTGAAGTTAGCCCCCTAACTTTGGCACCAACGTTGGCATCAGTAAAATGGGTTTGCTGATATGAAAAGTTAGCTTCAAAGTTAGCCCCCTAACTTTGACTCAAACTTTTAATCCAACTTTGCAAAATTCAAATCCGGTTCAAATGGTTCACTTGGGTTTCTCTCCAAACTTCAAGAGCAATCAACCAAGGCCTCTTTCAACCCAATTCCACCAAGAGCAAAGGCCCAACTCAAGGCTTGAAGATCATTTGAAGAAAGTGTATAAATAGGCTAGAATTCAAGTTATTCGGGAGCTTCCCTTTTTAGTTTTTTTAGAAAGCTTTCTTCTCGGTTTTGGGAGCTTGAGTGATCTTGAATTCCTTAGTTTAATTGCTTTCAATTTCAATTACACTTGTCTTGGATCTTGGGTTGAAGAATTGAAGAAATTCTGTTTCAATCTCACCTTAGATCTTGTTTATTTTCCACTGTTATTGAATTTCCATTTTGGTTACTTGCTGCTCATCTACTCTCTTTGCAATTTACAATTCCCTTGCTATTGTTCTTGTTGGATCTAGGAAGGCATTGAGATCTAGACTTAGTTTTCTAGTCTCTGGGTCCTGAGATCTCATTTTACCATTTCAATTTTCTGTTCTTGCTTTATTTGGTTATTTTGCTTGTCTGTTTTAAATCCGAATCAACCCCAATTCCCATTTACTCTTCTGTTTGATGCAATTTAACTTCTCTTTGTTCAATTCCTGCAAATCCAAGTCCCAATCCCCTTTACATTTCAATCCAATTACATTTCTTGTCATTTAAGATTCTTGCAATTTACATTTCTTGCTCTTTAAGTTTCTGCCATTTAATTTCTTGTTCTTTAAGATTCAGCAATTTATTTCTTGCTCTCTTTACTTTAAATGCAATTTAAATTCTGCAATCCACCAATCAATCAACCAATTCTTGATTCGCTTGACTAAATAAACCACTAAACTAAAATTGCTCAATCCTTCAATCCCTGTGGGATCGACCTCACTCCCGTGAGTTTTTATTACTTGATACGACCCGGTGCACTTGCCGGTTAGATCTGTGTGTTTTGGGAGAAATTCATTTTTCCACCAAAATATCTCATCAAAACTTACTAAAAACTACCTAAAAACAATGCCAAAAAGCATATAAATTATCCGCTCATCAGTGATGCACATAGAAAAAAACATAGTTGATAGTATTCTTGAAACACTCTTGGATATTTCTAGCAAGACAAAAGATTACACAAATACTCGATATGACTTGCAAAAAATGGGCATTCGAAAGAACCTTCACCCTAAGAAAACAAATGGTAGCAAAAAGGTGAAGCTGGCAAAGGCATGCTACTCAATGACCAATGTTGAAAAGTTAATTTTTTTTGACGTCTTGAAGACAGCAAAGTTGCCAGATGGCTCTGCTTTAAATATTTATCGGTGTGTGAACCTTTTAGAGAGAAGAATATCTGGTTATAAGACTCATGATGCTCATTTCATGCTTCACTATTTGTTACAAATTCCTATCAAAGGAATACTTCCAGATCAAGTTGCAGTTCCTTTGATTCGACTTGGCTCATTTTTTCGTCAATTGTGTTAAAAGTCTATCACATTACAAGAGATAGATCAATTAGAAGAGGATATTGTCACAATATTATGCCAATTAGAGAGGATCTTTCCTCCTTCTTTCTTCGACATAATGATTCATTTGCCTATTCATTTGGCTAATGAAGTGAGATTGGGAGGCCCAGTTCAATTTCGGTGGATGTATCCTCCAGAAAGATACATGTGTACTTTGAAGTCCTATGCTCGAAACAGAAGTCGTCCTGAAGGATCTATTGCAGAGGTATATTTGGTTGAAGAATGTTTGACATTTTGCGCGCGTTACTTACATTCTGGTGTTCAAACAAAATTGAATAGACAACCCAGAAATAATGATGAACCTTAATAATTCTATGATGGAAACTACAGATGCATTTTCGAATCTATTTCCAAAAAGAGGCGTTCCTTTGGGTGCAAAGAAAGGTGAACCTTTTCTCCTTAACGACAATTCTCGAGAGCAAGTTCATAGCTACATATTATTGAATTGTCATAAAATAGACGACTATGTTAGGTAAATCATACTAATTCTACTATATTTTAGTATTTTAATTAGAAATTTTGATAGGTCTATTTTATACTTACAACTATTATACTTTTGGGTTTTAGTGAGCATGAGACTTATCAACAAGGAACAATATGGATGAGAGCTAAAAACCATAGCAAAAACTTTCCTACACGGTTTAAAACACGTGCTTTGCGGCATGATGTTCCAAATTGGATAAAAGAGCTCTCTAGAGGACCAACCCAATGTGAAAAAAGATATTCTGGTTATTTTATCAATGGATATAGATTTTACACTAGGCAACGTGAGGTAAGACGCAAGACACAAAATAGTGGTGTTATTTTAGTTGCATTGACGACAAGCTTTGCAAGCACAAAGGATGCAAATCCAATTCATGAAAATGTTTCTTATTATGGTAGAGTGAATGAAATCATTGAGTTAGACAACTATGGAAATTTTAAAGTTACATTGTTCAAATGTGATTGGTATGAGGTTAGGGAGGATGCTTATGGCTCGACATATGTGCATTTCAAAAAAAAGTGCTATCAGGAAGAGCCTTTTGTATTGGCATGTCAAGTGCACCAAATGCTTCTATGTGCAAGATGCATTTGATAAAAATAAACATTATGTAATGAAGACTGTTCCAAGGGAACTATTTAGCATAAGTGATCAAGTTGACATTGATGCTGAAGATACTTATGAAATGAGCCATTTGATAATTCGACGGTTCCTTCTATACCTAATGATAATGGTGAAGTAGACTTGGTAAGGAATGATTTGAATGAAGTTCTCGTCGATGTCGCAAAAGAAGTCTATTTTTTCCAAGAGTATAACACAGGATCGGATGAAGAATATGATTCCGAAGACTTTTGAGTGACTTGTTTCCCTCATTTATGGTATATAAGTAAGATTTATCGCTTTATGTTAGTAGTTTTGAACTTGATTTGCTGAACATTTTGTGATATAGAATTTGGCAATTGTTTGTTATGGTTCACTACTTGATTTGCTCCTCATTTTGTTTTGCATATTTGTGGTTCTCTTGTAACCTCTTTTCCTTATTAGATGCGTATGGAATTGTATTTTATGGTTGTTTTATATTTTTATACAGCAACTTAATGGAAAACGGAGCAACTTCAAAGAGGAAAAGGTTGGTAAAAAAGTATCAAGCTCATGTAAAAGTTAAAAAAATTGAAATGAAGGAAGTATCTTCTGCTGTGAAACTAGTTCAAAATTTTATAACCAAAGGTGATAAAGGAAGTAATCAAGCCAAAATAGCACAACAGCCTAAGAGGAAGATTTCAGAAATCGGAGACAAACAAAGTAGGGATAATTCAATGGAAGGGAGAAATAAAACACTTGTAGACAATGTTATGAACCGGTCTTTGAAGTCTTCCCATAACCAAGTGAGAAGTAATGTTCAACTAGAAGAACAACCAATTCCTAAGAAGATGAAGAGCAAGGCAAAGTGTCCAACAATGGCTCTTGATGCCTTTTTGCATACAGAAGGAGTAGAAGTGGAAAGAGAAGAGAAAGATGACTTTGAGTCAATTGGTGAGGATGCTAGAGCTGCTGAAAAAGAACCAGCTAACTTGACAAACTCAAAAAATAACTTAAAGCGTCCAGCAATGACTCTTGATGCTTTTTTGGGTGACTAAGGAATTCATGTGGAAAGAGAAGAGGAACATATTAAAGTTCCAACTACTAAGGATACTAGATCTAGGCCATCCCCGAATAATAGAGAAAATGTTCATATCCCCCATGAGGAAGATTATGTTGGTGAACATGAAAGTGACAATTTTGATGTGGAAGGAGATCAAGTTATGGAAGAGGCTCATGTAAAAGGTGATGTAATTTTATTTGTTGCTATTTGATTTACATTTTCTTTTTATCATTATCTATTATACAATTCCATATATGATTCACGGGAAGAGTAACGTGCATATACTTGTTCAATTTCTATTTCCATATGAGTGTGGGGCTGCCTTTTCCAATTTCTATACTTGTTCAATTTTTATACTTGTTCAATTTCTATTTCTCTCTCCATATATGATTCACGGTTGTCTTTGGTTTTAATTTGTACTGTTTCTCAATTTTTAATTTAGATACTTCAAAGGTTAAAAGGACTCGTGGAAAAACAAGATGCCTAAAGATTTATGCAAGAACTTGGGAAGAAAGGGAGGAATTGACTTTTGATCAGGGAGCAGCTGTGGGGCCAACTCCTCAAAGAGTGAAGGATTTAACTAATTTTATTGGAATAATGGGAAGGAATAATCATTTTATTACCTTGATGTACACTAATTGAAAAGCTGTGCCTAAGCATATCAAAAAGCGTATTTGGAAGTATATTAATGTAAGCTCCATTTATCTTTATTTTATGCCATATGTTAATAATCTTTTTATTCATATGATATGATGAAATTGATGTGTTTGTAGTCAAAGTTCATTCTTCCAAAATCTTCAAAGCTATGGGTGATGACTGGTGTTCAAGAAGCATGAAAGCGTTACAAAACAAGAATCAAGAAGAAGCGTTTTGAACCATATTCTGGAAATATTGAGGATATATTGGTGAATCGTCCTTTGAAAATTCCAGAAATACAATTTTGAAAACTAATTGCATATTAGAGTATTCTAACTGTCAAAGTGAGCTAGAGGATTTCAATTATTATTATTTGTTATGATCAAGTATAATTCTTTGAATTTTTATATTTTTTTCATCATTGTTTATTTTAAACATAGGCCATGTGTGCTATAAATTCTGAAAATCGCAAGAAGCAACAATGGAGGCATAAAATGGGACCAATCAATTTTGCAAGAGTGCGTGTTGATTTGGTAAGGTCAAGTTTGAGTTAAAATTCTCTACTCGTTACTTCCCCTAATTTTAGTATGTTATAACTTTGTAATTGCTATCTTGGTCTGTAGCGTGAGAAAAAAGAGAACAAAGAGGAACCAAATCAAGCTAAAATGTTTGTTGCAACTCGGAATGGACTAAACGGAAAAACACTTAATGTAGAAACACAGACTGTTATTGTAAGTTACTCTATAATTTTCTTGTTTTAGATGCTATTTTATGGCTGTCATGGATGCTATTTTCTTTGCTGTTTTATGTCTATCGTGATTGCTGTTATAGTATCTACTTTGTGACTGTTTTATGGCTATTTCATGGCTATTTTGTGGCTGATTTAGTTGCTGTTTTATGGCTATGTTATGCATATTTTATGGCTGTCATGGCAGCTATTTTATGGCTGTCATGGATTGTTATTTTTAATTGTTATTTTATGGCTGTTTTATCGTGGTTGTTGTTTTAGTATCTACTTTATGGCTATTTTATGGTTGTCATGGTTGCTGTTTTATGGCTGTATAATGGCTGATTTAATTACTGTTTTACGGCTATTTTATGTCTGTTTTATGGCTATGATGGACTGCTATTTTATGGCTGCCATGGTTGCTATTTTATGGCTATTTCATGGCTGCTTTATGACTAATTTAATTGCTGTTCTATGGCTATTTTATGCCTGTTTTATGGCAATCATGGACTGCTATTTTATGGCAGTTTTATGGCTGCCATGGTTGCTGTTTTATATCTGTTTCATGGCTGCTTTATGACTGATTTAATTACTGTTCTATGGCTATTTTATGCCTGTTTTATGGCTGTTTCATGGCTACTTTATGATTGATTTAATTGTTGTTCTATGGCTATTTTATGCCTGTTTTAAGGCTATCATGGACTACTATTTTATGGCTGTTTTATGGCTATTTTGGATTGCTGTCCCTATTAGTTATCAACAGGTTGTTGGGTTCTTTCATTGAATTTTTATCACTAAAAATAGACATATCATATGTTTGTGCGTATAGGATAAACTTGATGATCTCCAAGAAGTTGGAAATACTCCTACTAATGCATTTCAAAAAATTTTTGGTAAAGAGAATCCAGGAAGAGTTCGATATTTTGGAAGAACTGTTACAAAAGCTTCTCTTAAGAAAAATAAAGAAATAGATGAAATCAAAAAACAAAGTGAAGAGAAGGTCACAGCTTTAAAAACTGAACTAGACGACCATAAGCAACGACTGCAAGGATTGGAAGATATTGTGAAACTTATGCTGCAACAAACTTCTCCTGGTATGAATGTTGATGAAGCGCTTTCTCTCTTGCGATCTAAGCAATCGTCTGCAAATAGTGCACAAGATCCAAATTTAGTTCCTCAACATTCTCCTCCATCGGCTCATATTCCAAATCATGATTAGGTATATGTGTGCTAAATTGTTGTAACAATTGAGTATACATGTTATTGTATAGCTAATGTTTTGACTATAATTTTTTTTTCATTTAAATTTGACTGTAGCTTTCTTATTGTTGGATGAAGTTTTCTGAAGACATAAAGGCAATTCTTGGCGCAATGGTGAAGCTCCAAGTCTTTTTGGTTTCAAGTGGAAAACTTAGTTTCTTTTTTATTTAAGTTCATCATAAGAAAAACATGTATTTTGCTTACTTATGTTTATTATTTATTTGACTTGGTAACTTAGCAAGTATGTTAATTGGCACTTAGAAGACCTTTCTATATATATGCAATATATATTATTAGCTTATTCAAATGTGGGTGTTATATATCCTTCAAATGTCATATAAATATAACAAAGGTAAAAAATATATTGTTTTAGATATTTAAAAAGAGAACCTAAGAGAAACTCAATAAGGTGTTGCTTTAGGTATTAAAAAAAGACAACTGCAAATAAACTTGCATAAGTGTTGCATTAGGTCTATAAAAAAGGCAATTTAAAAAAACCTGAACAAGTGTTGCTTTAGGTATATGAAAAATGTAACTTAAAAAAACCTGGCCAAGGGTTGCTTTAGGTATATGAAAAAACAACTAGAAAAAACTTGCACAAGTGTTGCTTTAGGTATATGAAAAGGCAACTTAAAAACTTTGGACAAGTGTTGCTTTATGTATTAGAAAATACAACTCGTAAAAAGTGTTGCCATAACGTCTCATCTCAAGCGTTGTGTTTGGGTGATCTAAGGCAACCCTTTTGCGGAGTTGCTTTATTTGCAGAAAAGACAACGTTTTTTGAAGGTTGCCGTAAAAAGGGTTCCCTTTAATACACAAAAACATTGCCTTAGATCAAAGGTAATGGCCGTATAGCCAACCCCCCAAAAAACGTTGCTTTTTGTCGAAAAGTTGCAACACTTTTCCTTATTATAGGCAACGTTTTTAAAGGGCTGCCTCAGCCCGAATTTGTTGTAGTGACATTATTTGATTGTTACATCCATTAAATTAACACAACAAACTCTATTTACACACTTCATTAAACAAATTTAACCACTGATTTAAACTAAACTCTAACAAAATTCTAAGTCACAAATTAATATGTAAAAATAAAATAACCATAATAACAATAAATCTGATGATAGTGATTGCAGGGTCTCTTTAACGTGGTGGTGACAGAGGCAGCAGTGACGGCGACGTGAACGGAAACCATGATGGAAGATGCAGCGGGGACAGCTATAACAGCAGAATCGACGACGACATGCAACGATGGCTTCAGTGGGTACTCCAAGCGACAGAAACGACAACAATGAGGTCCCGACGAGCTCCTGGTGATGGTGACCGTGACTTCTCGATGACAATGGAGAGAGCACTCCAGAAGAGAGAGAAATAAGAGAGAGAGAGAGAGAGAGAGAGAGAGAGAGAGGAGCGATTCTGCATTTGAATTTTAAGCCACTTCCGATGGTAAATCACCAAAACAATGCGTTTCATTAAACTGTTGTACCGGCGGATTATACCAAAGGAAAATCTGACGGTAATATTGGTGTCATTGAGTAATATCTTCGCGCCAACAATTACTATCGGTGTTTGCGACAGAAAATGTATTCCGACCGTAACTTTTTATGGCGATGAGTTTTTCTTCCTTCCTGTCGGAAAATCTAACGGTAAATTCGTCGGTACAACTCGACACTAAATCTGACGGTAATTCTAACGGTACTCAGCGTTTTTTTGTAGTATAAGGAGAAACAAATGACATACAAATAGTATTAAAATATGACCAATAAATTAATTATTACTCTAAATAAATAAAACAAATAACAATAATTGAATATTAAGTAGATACGAAGGATAATAATAATTGTCTTATATTTCTTAATAAATTTTAATAATTAATACCTAAAATAAGTAAATTAAATAACAATAATTGAAAAGAAATTTGTAATAAATGGAGAAATAGAAATAAAAGGAATTGATAAATAATAATAAATATTATTATATAGAAAAATAGTGCTTTTATTTCGAAAAGAAAAAGAACTCATGAGCAATTAACATCTCACTTTCATTAGTTAGAAAAAAATTTAATTTTAATATATTAAGTAGATAAGTAGATAAATAGATAAATAAAATAGATAGATAGTAGTAGTAACATCTTTTAAATATACTTTTGATCATGTTAAATTCTGGTTTAGAATTATCTATAATGAAATTAAACTTTTTAATTTGAAAATTTTTTAAATCAGTTTCTAACTCTCATGAGTTGTATATGTGGCTATTTCAAATATTAAAGGCCGGTATACAAAATAAACGTATTATAAAATAATATATAAGAAATGCAATTTATCTTTTAATTTTTAAACAATAGTAGAACAACTGTCTAATTTATAATTTTTTATATATAGATTATAATTTATAAAATTGAGCTAGCTCGTTATTATTATTATTTTAGATGGTAACTGACTTTATTCTTTTCCTTATTTGGACATGATTTCCTCATTAGCTTGTTATTGAAGGAAAAAAATTCCAAATAATTGGCACTTTTCTCTTTTGATAAATTATTGTGATTGAGTCTTCCACTTGTTATGTCATTTATGAGGTCATGTTAAATGATGCATGTCAAATTGGCATTTAGCGAAAACTTTTTTATTTACTGTTAAATTCCTCTCAGAGAGATGAGAGAATAGGAATTATGCGTATTTTTTCTTTTTCTTTTTCTTCACGCGTATCTTTAAAAAGAGAAGAAAAAGTTGTAATCTGAGATCCGATGAAATTTTCCAGTGTCATATCACAAGTCATATGTACAATTTGGTTTTTGGATCTCGCTTTTTATTTTTTATATTTTTTTTTAATTTTCAAAAAAAATCACCATGTTAAATAGATGCTTTTGTGTACCTTAAATTAGGCTGATGCAGAAGTAAGTAAAGTTAGTAGATTAATTATATTAGTTAATTGTAATAAGGAAATACAAGTCTCATATTATTTAGAATAATAAATTTTGTGTTATGTATTAGTCGCATATTGTCGAAGTTATGAAGATTTTTCTTTCTCTCACATCGTCCAAGTTATACCTCGGTTTCAATACAAAAACTTGAGTATTTATAAAAGTACTTTGACACTCAAATAAATGTTTGTTTAGAATTCTGCCTTCCTATTAGGAGGATCCCATTTTCTTATATTAATGTTATTTTATGATGGATTTGTCTATTTTACTCTCTCTTCCGTAATCGGTTATGCAATAACAAGAAAAGCAAGATAAGAAACAGAAAATCAAATCCAAGTTATCAAGAGATTAGTAAAATAGGACGTAGTAAATTTCTTGTTAAGAATCATAACCTAGTACCTCCCTTTGCATGTTTTACAAGTATTTTTTCATATATAAATTTTCATAAAATATGTTAGAAATGGTTTGACAATCAATAATTTTGAGAAACTTTAGTTAATAGTTTTGAAAACATGAAAAATGTCAAAATATGGCTAGAGAATTGATTCTTCAAGCGGAGATACAATTTTTTAATTATTTTATTGAGAAAAACATTTTTTAGTTAAAGTGGAAATACGATATTTGAAGTCAAGATTTTAAGTTTCAGCTTCTAACGATTAGTTAAAGAAGCGATTCTCCAACTAGATAATCGAGTTTTTTAGTCGTAAAGCTTGTATTTGCAGTGACTAATTTTGATAAATTGACTCGATTCCACTTAGTTTAAAATCGATACAAAACTTGTGATGCTTATAAACAGAGGCCATTAAGCCATAACTCAATACCAAGCAACATTTTAAGCTTTTCTATTATTCAGATTGGTTTCTACATATTTTACAAAGTGGTTTTATATAAATTTGAGAGAAACACAAAGTTTGATTCATAAAACTCAATTTGTATCGATACATTTTTCTGGATAACTTTTATTTTTTGTTCATGAGATAGTAAAAGAAGATTTTTGTAGCTTTTTCTTGTTTTTGAAATTGTCACTATTTTAAGATTATCTCTAACAGTTTGACGGATATAGATAAATCTCCAGTCTTAATAACTGAAATTAGATACAAAAATGTAACCGAAGTACCAAACCAAAATAAAATGAACCTTTGTAATTTTTTTAACTCGTAATCTCTCAATTAATTACTTTAAATTCAGTTACTCTATTTGTTTTACTTATTATTTGTTAAAAGTTTTAATACTCACAATATCCTCACTTGAGTTATTGTGTTTACCGACTTACATAACTAACTTTGAGCTTCAGAGGCTTTAGGATTAGAAAAAGATGATATGCCAGATCTAATAGGATCGCATCATTATAAAAACAAGAATAATATTTTTGAAAAAAAAATCAATTACATTTGTTATTACCTTTTTAAAGAGTAATTTCTACATTTATATATTATACACAATACTAGTACTACCAACTAGAGATCCATAGAGAGTAACCATTGGAGTTGGAACAGGTTTGGAGTAAATCTAAAAATATTTGGACTGTGAAATATGAAGATCACTGTTAGTAAGAAAATAATGGAGACAACCAAGATCGTTTAAGAAAAATTCAATGGGATTATGTCCAATGAAAACGATATGATCTACATAAGCTAATAGGTAAATTGTAGATGAGGGTGTGAGACGAATAAAGAGTATTATTGAAACCAAAATTAAAAGGAGCCTATTTCAGGCTTGCAAACCTTGGTAGAGGCATCAGTTTCGAAGCCTGGAGGTTGGATCATGAATACATTTGGTATTAAAAAAGTCAATGTTGAAGTCAAACTTACGAAATGGCAATAGACAAGACAATCCGTTCCATCTGGTGACACCCTTTGGCCACTAATCGAACTATCAGGTGCTCTTTTGATAGTATAAATCCATTTATACCTTATAATAGTTGCATCATGTTTTATTTCTGATGAGAACTTGATACTATTCATGCATTGCTTGTAACCAGTAAGATCCAAAGATGAAGAATTAGCTAGCAAGACTCTGGCTCTAGTGATTATAGGGTGAGTGTTCATAGGTGGTGCATGAGGTAATTGAATGTCACTTTCGGAATTTGTTGTGGATTTTGAGATTGAGGTTTAGGAAGGTAAGTGTGTAGGAGTAGAGGTTGTAGAGGAAGAAACAACTTGTGGAGTATGAATTAATTACATGTAGTGGTTGAATGTTCTCAACAATAACCTTGCCCTGTGCAGTGCAGTAAGGCATTTAAAACCTTTGGATTGTGGTATATATCCTAAGAACACACACTGCTCAGAATTATAATCCATCTTATATTCATTAAACGGTCTAGTATAATCAGGTTTGATATGGTGAAGTTTTTTATATGGAGACAGCATATTCAATACTTTAGTAGGCAATTTGTTGATAAAAAAAGGCAGTAGTTCCGGTTTAGCTTGAACAAGAGTGATGCAGCTTGAGTATTCTTCAGCAAGTCCATCACAAATTGTTTCTATATGAGATAACCAAGAGCAATTAAGGAATCAACTAGTTTCTTGATATTTGCAAGCTACTGAGTGATTGAAAGAGACTTTTTCTTTAAATTTTTGAGTTGTGTTATAAGTAGTTTGATCTTAGATTTTGTGGATGAAGTTTATGCCAAATTTGAAGTGATGAATGGCAATGAACCATACGATTCTTGAAAAATACATCTATGGAAATAAGAAGCCAAGATCCAAGATTGAAATCTTGTTGAAGCCATTCAGTATATTTGGAAGAGATCGTACCTGTAGTTTTTGCTGTTTTTCGATTCAAACTAAGATGGTTGTTTTCCTTCTATGATATGATTTTCCAAATTCTAACATTTAATGGCAAAAAGAACAACTTGTTTCCATGTAATGGAGTTAGTATCATCCAACTTATCAGAAATTGGGGTGAGAAGAGATTTGTTGTTTGCAGTGGTAGGAACGATCAAGACCATGAAAGGTGTAACGACCCAACTTCTAGCATGTCATGATGGTACTAAAAGTAATGTGCTACATTATGGTATCAGAACAATTTTTTTTGTAGAGCTTTAGGAGTTGACTGACTATGTTTCTCTACATATTCTGAGTGTCTATCATGCTGTTATAGAAGGACCTAACTCTTGATACCATGAAAAAATAGCTATGCAATTATAATGAAGGACCAATTCAGAACCAGAAAAAGAGAAAAGACAGAGAGATGAGAGTAAAATTGTATATCTTCAATAGTGTATTTGTACACTTTTTTTGTTGCATTTTCAAAGAGTAATTTCTACATTTATATATTATACACAGCACTAACACTTAATGCATATATCAAAAATCAGTTAAAGACTCTAGTAACTAACTATACTAAAATAGGAAGGCTAACTAACAGAATTAGTTTTAGCTATGGGATTAATTTCATCCTTTTGACACTCTACACTAACAGTTAGTGTTCTGACTTGCAACTTGTGTAACTTGAGTTTTTAAACTAAAAAGTATTTACTTTCGAATATAACAGATAATTCTTTTACTGTAGATAATTTATTTAACAATAAATAATTATTTATTTAAATTTTAAATAAGTCAATATATTTTTTAAAAGAATAAATTACCATTTGTACTCATAAAAGATAACATATATAAGAATAAAACAATAATTATAACTACAGAAGATGGCTTATATTTTATTTTTATATGGATATATTTGTTCGTGTCTGGTAAAATAAAATCCATCCATGCCAAGTGTCATATAGTGATTGCTTTAGAAAAGAATTGGTTCCATTATCCCATATTACCAGGAATAGGGGAGGACAAACGTGTCCCAACTCTGCCATCTCTATTCATTTTTGTTTTTCACTCCAATAAGCAATAGCTAAAGGCAAATGGAATTTACATTTGGTGGACCATAGACGGGAACTGAGGTTCTAAAAATTGTTGTCATTAAAGTAATTAGCCAACTTTTTCGGATCGCATGAGCTACAGGAACAATTTTGGACTATGTTATTATTAGATGGTTATTATTAATTATTAATAACCTCTTATTCCTTAATATAATAGGAACGATTTTCGTTAGAAGAATTAGAAATTAGAAGCCAAAAGCATTGTAGCTCCAATATGCAATAAATAGCTGCTATTGAGAATTGGCTTTTATTTGACAACTTAGTTGCAATGTTGCATTGAGAGCAACACGGTCATATGGTTATGCTCTTGTTAAGTCACGAGACTTCATCTTGTTTGGTAGCTAGCAAACTCCACAACCTGCTGGTTTTTTTTTTCCCTGTTGTATACTAATTAATTCATTTTTTGTTTAGATCAAATATAAAATTATTTTTGTTTAAATTTTACATTTCATCCAATAGTAAAAAAATATGTATTAGTTTAGTGTACGAAAAAAAAGATTTTTTTTGGTAAATAAAAAATATATATATAAACAACACCGTTGAATTTTTCTTAAGTAGGTCTCTTTACTTTTAATATTAAAAGTAAGAATTTAGTTTTGATGTACTGTTAGTGTAAAATAGTTTTAGATGTGCATTCAATTACATAACATCACATCAGTAAAAATAACTATATTTTATATTAACGGCGTAAATAGTCATACAAAAAATGAAAGAAGATTAAAAAAAATTTCTTTATACTATAAAAGAAACGTACAAAAAAATGTGTACATAAAAAGTAAATATGATATATATCAAAATTAGTCTTTAAAGAATTTTAGATCAAACTAGCTATTTGATTTTTAACAAAATTTTCTTTTCTCTAGAAGTTCTTAAAATTAATTCTTTTGGACAAATTGAATTTTTATTATTTTGAAGAAAAAGTAATCTGTCTTGGCTTATAATAATATTTTTGTAATATAATTGTCCTATAATAAAATTTATTAGAAATTTATTTATTTAATGCGTATATTAAATTTGATTGATAGTAATAAGAGATTAATTTATCCGACAGAATAATTTTTAAAGACTTTTAAAAAATAAAAATATGTTAAATACTAAAATGTCTAATATAAAATTTTATAAGAATTAATTTAAATATTTATTAAAAAAATGGTATAAATATCATTTTTGGTATATCACATGTGTATTCCAAAATAGTTCAAAGGAACAGTTTGAATAACAAAAACAAGAATGGTATCAATTAATAAGACTAGGTCCAATGTGCTTTACGGTGCATTTGGAAGTATGTGAGGTAGCAATTGGGATGCATAATAAGGAATAACTGATTACTAACTGATGGTATAATTTTTTTAGATGGATTCGACAATCTTCGATCTTAAATAGTATAAATTTATTTATATTAAATTTACACATACAATATTAAGAATTTTATTTATTATTTAGCATCAGCTAAATTTTGAATTTATTTATATTTATTATATGAAGTAAAATATACCACTAGACCAAGACCTTGCATGCACTAATAATGTAGTTTTTTTTTTTTTTTTTTTTTTTTTGGTCAAGTGGATTGGACAACCCCCAATCTTAGGCATTACATCCATACACCCATGTATTACACACCCACACAACTCACTCACACACACTACATGGAATGATGGGAGTACACATAAATGGTTCTATATTCCTCCATGAGGACTTGAACCCGGTGCAGCTCTATGGGAGGCACACAAAGTGGCCATCAAACCCAGGCCTCGGCTGCTAATAATGTAGTTTGAATGGTAGGCATTTTCTTTATGGGCCATATCTTGCTACCCATTTCAGATGAGATGAGCACACCACAAAGCATAACTCAAAATTAAAAACTTTCGGTTTCTTGCTTATTCTTTGGATTCCAATATCCCAATTATCATAAAGCTCAAGGGCCATTGGTGGGGTTAGATACTTGGAGGCAAAAACAGTACCAATATTTCTACAGTAAATGTTAGGTTTTTATAAGAATTAAATTTAATTTTAATTTTTTTTTTGTTTTGGTTTTACCTAGATATATCTACTGCTGATACTGATAGGACCCAAGATACTAGAATAGTACAGGGACTTTATATATAGAGATATAGAGTCGCATTATAAAATATTTTATAAATATTAAAAATTAATCACTAAAATATTTGGTTAATTATGATATAATATTTTATATAGTTTTCCAACAAAACAATTAATTAGCAAAATAATCAAACATTTTCATAACTTTTTTTACATTAAAATAATAACTTTTTTATAAATACCAAATATATATTTTTATATAATGACAAATTAATAGTCGATATATATATATATATATATATATATATATCATGGTTATTATATTTGTATATCTTAAAATACTAATTTTAATTTAAGAATTAAAAATATCAAATAAGTAAAAATAGATAAGAATTACAATATAGCTAATAGTTATGAATTATGACACCAATTTTTTAGTTTCACATAAAAGAATAATTTAAACATACAAATATGATTTACTTTTTCAATATATTTTTTTATTTTTTTACGATATTTTTTTTATTTCAATGAGTCAAAAATTAATTTATCGCAGATTAGAGCTTTAAATAAAAGTTTGCTGTTGATCAACAATTTACTGTGTACATGAAGCAAAATTCGAATTATCCACACTCATTTAAATAGATAAGTGATTATTTGATCAACTCAAATTGATTTTCTTTTAATATATATGATGGGGTGAAAATCATAATGGTGCTTCATATTGCATTTGAAACAGTAGGCATTGGAGCCCACATAATTGGGGCACAGCAAATTGTTCAAAGATAATAGCATATAGAAGAGAATCAAAATAAGTAGTGTTGCTTTCTTTGTGCTAAATGGTGTCTCACACTTGTAGGTAATGGCAATCAATGCTCACCCCCTCCCCTCTCGTCTCCATCAACTAACAATGGATGCTAGCCTCAACTCAATTCACACTTTGCCAACACAATTTTCTTTTCTTTTCTTTTCTTTCCTTTCCTTTTATTTTCTTTTTCTCATTATGCGATGAACCATAACCAAAATTTGATATATATGGTAGGAGATATATTTAAGAGCATCACGAAATCAGGTGTAAGTGATTTTAACCGTTGATTTCAATCATAAAATATATATAATTGAAATAATAATTAAGATTAATTTTATAATTGAAACCAACCTTAAAATTATTAAAATACCTAATTCTATTCTATAATATTTTCTGTAGCTTAATATAATAATCTGGAGTGGTAGAAAAGATAATATTTGAGATAAGAAGCTAAGTCAGAACAAGAGATTGAGGATCAGAATTCCATGATCAAATAATGACAACTGATCATATTACTATTACAAAAATGAAATTTATTAGAGAAAGACCAAGGTACCCCTATAATTTTCAGAAGTTCCGATCCTAGGTTCTAATTAATTAATAATACAGGAACCATGAAATTCAACAAAAATACATGACTCAAATAAATAATATATATAAAAAAAACATGTTTAATTTGTTTGAGACTAATAATAAGATGAGAGAGTATCCAAAGTTCCGAATTCAAGACGATGATTTCATGACTCCCTAGTTTTTATTGGCATATACAAAACTAACATAGCTGCTTTTGATTGATTTCGAGTTATTACATTCAAAGGGGCACCCACAAATTAAACATTAAAAAAGAAACACAAAACATTAAAATATGTATGGGATTTGAGTGAAATCATCAACCGCTTGATCATGTCGGCTCAAGAATTGAGATGAAGAAGAAGAGCTATGGCAGAAGCTATCACTGAAATCACTGCAAGGAAAAGGGGGCAAGCTAACATGGGAATAAGAAGAAGAACCATGCATGATTTCGTCGCTACTACTAAAAGTAGTAGTAGCGACCAAAGCAGAATCAGAGGCAGATGTAGTAGAAGCTACAACACGAGCCAGGCGATCTTTAGCTATCGCCAGATCGTGTTGTAGCTCTACCATCTTTCTCTGAAGAAGCGCTATGGCGCCAATGCATCCATAAACCGGGTCGCGGAGCCTGGCTTCAGCCTCATATGCGAGAGAATTCACCGTGTCCTCTCTTTGCTCTTCAGGGACCTCAATGAGGATCTTGCTCACATTGCTTGCTCCGAACACCTTGTGAACTTTCGCGAATTTCTTGCACTCATCGGAGCGAAAATACGGCGCGAAGATGCAGTTGGGGATGCATCTTCTCTTGAGTAATTTGCAGGCTGCACAAGAAGAACTTGAACGAGGCTCATATCCCTTCATAGCTTGCCTTTTCTTTCTTTGTTTTCCACTTTGGCTTACACAAACAAAACCACTTTCCCTATTTTGTTTTCTAAGTTCTATCCTCTATATCCTTTGAGGCTAAAATTAAGTTTATGGTCCTTTATGTAGGTCTTTTCCTCTCTTAGTAATAACTATATTTTAAAATTTGGATATATTATATTATATTATTATACTTATTTCTTTCATTTTTAAAATGTGGTAAAAGTCAATACCATCTTTTATTCATTTATTTAAGTGATGATGACATTCTTTTGGTGGAATCTTTTATTGATAACAATGCTGTTTGATAATTTAATTAAAAGAAATCTATCACTTAAAAAGAATTAAGCTAAATTGAATAAAACTTCAGATGAGACGAGTGAAATTTACACTGAAATTTTCAATTAGATCATTTTTATTTTTTTGTTAAAAAATATTGATTGTATAAAACAATTATATTATGTGTATATTAAAAGAATTATTTACTAAATAATCACCAAATATTAATTTTATTCTACTATATACAAATTTGATTATTTATATATTATATTTTTAGTTATTTTAATAGTGGCTGACTATTTAATTGAAAAGAACATAAATTAGTAATATATAAAAATATATAATAAATAATTTAATAGATAATTTTTAATAAAAACAAAATATTTTTATAATAAAAATATTTTAAAAACAAATATTATTATATTTTTATAAAAATAATAAAAATTTAATTATAAATTTTTAAATTATAAAGTGATGATGGTTAAAAATTTGGTCAAAATTAAATAATTAAAATGATCTCTTTCCAATTTCCAAATGGTCGATTTTAAGAGCTGTTACGTGTCATCACCTATATATGGCTATGAGCTCAGCTGTTGAATGATAAGTGTTAGTAAGGCGAAGCTAAGACCGTTTTGGGTCCTCCATGGGACACTGCTGCTCTTGTCTTTTTAGTTTATACTATATTATTTTCTTTTTCCTTTGAAAATAATTCTCGTGTTTTAAATAAATATATTTTTTAATTAGGAAAATAACTGGAAAGTCTCTAGCACAATGAAATCTGAATAATGAATATATATCTTGGCTATTCCATCATGATTTATTTTTATTTTTTATGGTACTACCATAGTGATTTCGTCATCTTTTATTTTCTTCTTTTTATTGGATTTTTCTCGTTCTTTAATTCCAAGGGGAAAAAAAACATTTAAATAGTAACTAACGTGTAAAGAAATTGAAATTATTGATGCCGTCATAATTGCATTATTAGTAACTATATAAGTTTAACTTTTCCCTTACACAATATTTATTTGTAATTCTTTAAAGAGTACTTTTAGGAATTTTATTAGCAAAAAGATCAAAAAGGAGAAAGTAAAAAAAGAAAAAAGCATACAAACATTTCCATATATATGAACATACATGACACACATTGCATTTGTAATTTTGTGCTTTATGGTTAATCTTGAATGTTCTTGGTTATCACATTCATCCAAATTGGAGGAGGTTGCAATTCCAAAAGTAGGGTCCAAATAATTGATTTATTATGCGGACAATGGGTGATATGTGTGGATAGTTTTCAAGTCAGACATGATAGTTCATCAATAAAGATGGGATATTTTGATTGATTGAATAAAAGAAATTAAACAAGCGGATGAGAATTTTTATTTTTGTATATTGAATTTTGAGTGGTAAAATTTTTAAAGATGATCTAAATTATGTATTATATGTTGTTGTAAGTGTTTATAAAACGTCATTGATATTTTGTCTTTGTATAATTAAAATAATATTTTCTTACAAATTTCAGTAGCATTTTGTCTTTTAATAATTAAAAAAGATTTTTTTTATAAAACATCAATAACATTTTATCTTTTTATAATTAAAATCATATATATTTTTTTAAAATGTCAATAACATTTTATACTATTACCGTAGTAATGTAAAATATTAAAATAATCAAATATTATCGTATTTCACACTGAAATTATTTATATCTAAAAATTTTATCCAGCTGATGAATATAATGGAATTAAAAGTAAATAAATAAATAAAAATAAAGGGATCCGTTGGCAGAGAGAAAGGGATGGTCACAAGAAGGGAACTGATGATGGAATAAAAAATGGGTACTTTTGGAAGAAGCTGAGCATCGGCAGCAACAGCATAAGTGGAGCCAAGAATAATCAATCAAGTTATTGTTTCTGTTGTTTACTGCTTTTTCTATCATGGATATTTAACCCTGTTTTTTTTTCTCTTTGGTCTCCTATCTACTTGTTATACTTTTTGAAATTTTTTATTATATATACTCATTTGTCTTTATTGTTAAATTAAGAATGCCAATTATTGTAATATGTCCAATTTAAACTCATTTTAAGTTCATATAAAATGTTTAGAACAATTATTATTATTATTAGAATTGAACTAATTTATGTCCTAAAGACATATTTTAAAAATATAATAATAAAATTTTTTTAATATTTTTAATGTATTTAATATATTGAAAATATATAAAAATAATTTTTATAAATTATTTTTTATGGTATATTTAACCTGTATACTTAAAGACACAAGTTAGCAAAATTATTATTATTATTATTTTGTGTTTAAAATATTTTTATAAGTATTTAAAGATGAATATAAATGTGTAGGAGCAAATAGGATATGAGATGGGATAACTTTTGTACGGACCAGATGTGAGTTTTGGTAGTAAAAATTCACGGGTATGATCAGGATGAAGTAGGAGCCTAGGAGGGATTCAATAATAGAGTGTAGAGTAAGATTTGGGTTGAACTAAAAGTTGTCCTAAGTTCCATGTTGTCTCATTGTTATTACTTTTTTTTTTCATTAAATAAGCTATGTGATCTAATTTCCTATTTAATACTGGAGAAATATGCATGAGTCTCAATTTATGAAACGTAATAGTTTGATTAATATATATTAGCCTCTACTAATTTTTCTTCAAAGATAAATTCATTTCTAACAAAAGAATATGACAAATAGGTCACCCCAATATTTTGGTATATATAATAAGGGAAAGTATGAGGAGCCAATGAGATATTTATACAATGTGTACAATGGAGGTTTATAGAGTATTAGAGATATAATTATTAGTGTTACATTTTCCTATTAGCTGAAGCTTTTGGGATGAGTGGTATCATGACATGGTATTAAAGCGCTAGATCCGAAAGGTCAAGAGTTCGATCCTTGGTGAACCCAAAAATTAAACTAATTTTTCGAGAAGATGTTTATTATCCTTTGTACTCGGATGGTTATTCTAAATAGTATAGGGGATGTTCTCCATTGTCTCCCTAGCGGGATCCATATAATAAACAAAGTAGTCCACAATAAAATAAAGGTGAAATATATGGTAAAGATGTTGTTTTAAAAATGTGCTTACGTGGCAAAATCTAAACCACACATTCTAAAATCACACTTTTCACTTAAAACCGTAACTCTTTACAAAGAAAAGCGTCACCTAATGGAAAAAAGTAAATTAGAAGATTTAAGAGAAGAAATAATTAAATTATCAAAACTAATAGATCAAAAATTAATGATTTTAACCAATGTTAATTGCAATGACACTGAATTCTTAAAATCAATACAAAATGATTTTTCTCAAAATCTTTATTTTACTATAAGTTTTATTGAAGGACTTCAAAAACCTGAAAAAACTTATTTTTCACATGGAATTTCTAAAAAATGCTAACATGGAAATGATTCCCCACATCTTTATCATACTTTTAACCCACAATTAAATTCTATAGTAGATATGCTTGAAGAAATATTAGTATCTATAAAATTTCAAAGAAATAAGGAAAAAGAGAATCCCAAAGAAGAAAAATTTCAAAATATAATCAACATAACAGACTTAAAAGTAAAACCACCATTGAAATTATGAATATCGAAGAAAAATTAGAAGAAGTTACAATGCTTTTTAAACAATTAAAAATGGCTCAAGAAAATAATATTATGGAACATGGTTTTCAAATAGAAGAAGAATTAGTAAATGCTGAAAATATAGAAAATGAAGAACACATTCTAGATTATTCAAGTGACGAAGAACCAGCAATTCCAATACAAGTAAAAAATGAAGCTGGAACATCTAAGGATAATCAATCTCAATTTAAATGGGAAACAGGTTTTGATAATTATGCTTTTAAAAAAGGGTTTATAAATAAAGATTCAAAATATACAAAAATACCATCAAAATACGTTTCTAAAATCCAGGAAATGGAAGGAGAAAGAATGCTCGATTTAGACTGCAAAAAGAACGAAAAAGAAATTTTCGAAAACTGGTTGAATTCCTTCTTATTAGAAGCCTTTACTAATTCAAAACTTAGTGAATTGTCTGGAAGAGACATTTGGAATTACATAGGATTTCATACTAAAGGAACTATAAGAGATTATATGACATCAATAGAAAACCAAATAATAGAAGAATTAGAAACAAAAACAACAGCTTATGATAAGATATTATATATAATGATGATTCTATATAAAGAATTTTTTGGAAAAAATATTATAGATCATAGACAAGAAGTCTATAATAAAGAATATCAAGAAGCAAAAAACCATTTAGCTAATATTCAGATATATGATTTATGTAATGTGGAGTCTTATATATGTGAATATAGAATACATTATTACAAATTAAAAGAAGAAGATAAAAATCATTATCTCAGTATGTATATAACAAAACTTTCATATCCTGCTAATGAATTTATAATGGGAAGATTTATAAGAGAAATAAATAGAGGAACAATTGAAAATAATTTTGGTGGAGCAACCTCTGCAATAAGAGAGGAAATAAAAGAACGTTGTATGCAAGAAGCAACTCAAAAAAGATTTGCAAATATAATTAGAATTTGCTGTCAGGATAATGAAGAGATACCTCAAAAATATGGTCTTAATAAAAATTTTCAAAGAAAAAGAAAATATCAATTTAGAAGAAGAAAATACTATCCAAACTAGAGAAAAAAGAGATATTTTAGGAAAGAAAATAACAATAAAAACAAAGAAATAACTATTGCCCGAATAAAAAAGAAAATTGTAAATGTTGGTATTGCCAAGAAGAAGAACACTACGCAAATGAATGCCCAAAAAAGAAGGATAAAAAGGATCTTACTAAACAAATAGAAATTTCTAAGTCTTGTTTCATGGAACCATTAGAAGAATCTGATGATAACTTAAACTATATTTTTGAATATGTCTCAGAAACAGACTCAGAGACTGAGTAATAATGCTACATTTATTACTATAAAAATAACAGAAAAATTTATAAATGCTTTCATAGATTCTGGAGCAACACAATGCTTTGCTAGTTCAAATATAAAACTTGATTGGAAAAAATTAAAGAAACCATTAAGAGTTAGAATAGCTGACAAATCAATACATAAAATTGACCAAAAAGCAGAGATGGTTGAAATTTTTATTCAAAATTATAGGTTCATTGTTCCATCTATATATATGTTAGATTCTGGAATGGATTTTATCATAGGAAATAACTTTTTAAAGCTATATCATCCATTCATTCAAGAATTAACATATATAGTTTTAAAAGCTCCACACGATTCTTCAATAAATCAAAAATCAAAACGTATAAAAATACCAACTACTACTATAGATAAGATCTTAAAATTTAAAATATTTTCTATATTAGAAACATGTTATTTAAATCTATACTTTCAGATAAATATTCTGAAAAATAATCTTGAAATAAAGATAGAAGAAGTTTTGGATGAAATTTGTGCTGAAAATCCTTTAGATATTAAAAATACAAATAACGAATTAGTAAGCATTAAATTAAAAGATCCCACAAAAGAGATAAATGTTCCAAATAAAATTCCTTATTCCGCAAGAGATAGAGAAGAGTTCTCACTAGAATGTAAAGATCTTTTGGAAAAAGGAATTATAAGATTAAGTAAAAGTCCTCATGCGGCTCCAACTTTTTACGTTGAAAACAATAATGAAATTAAAAGGGGAAAACGAAAAATGGTAATAAACTATAAGAAAATGAATGAAGCAACTATTGGTGATGCTCATAAACTTCCAAGAAAAGATTCTATTTTAGAAAAAATCAAAGGAGCAACTTGGTTTTCATCTCTTGATGCAAAATCAGGATATTGGCAACTTTGTTTAGACGAAGAAACAAAGAAATTAACTGCTTTTACTTGCCCAATGAAAGAATCAACAAGTGTATTGCTCTATGAATGGAATGTCTTACCATTCGGATTAAAACAAGCCCCGGGTATTTATCAAAGATTTATGGAAGAAAATCTAAAAGAGTTAAATGAATTTGTTTTAGTATACATTGATGATATACTAATTTTTACAAAACAGGATAAAGAAGATCATCTTCAAAAATTATTAATAGTGTTAGAAAGATGTAAACAGAAAGGATTAGTTCTTAGCAAAAAGAAAGCAAGAATAGCAAAACAAGAAATAGAGTTTCTTGGATTAATTCTATCCACTCAAGGAAAGCTAAAACTTCAACCAAATGTTCTAGAAAAGGTAAATTTATTTCCTAATAAAATAGAAGATAGAAAACAATTACAAAGATTTTTAGGGTGTATAAATTATATTTCGGATCAAGGATTTTTAAAGAATATAACAGAATACACTAAAATCTTATTCCCAAAAATAAGTACTAAAAAAGAATGGAAATGGGATGAAAAAGACAATATGCAAATTCAAAGAATTAAGGAATTATGTGAAAAACTTCCAGAACTTTATATTCCAGAAGAAAACGACTACTTAATAGTAGAAATAGATGCTTCAGACATAACCTGGTCAGGATGTCTAAAAGCTAAGAAAGCTATAAAAAGTTTAGAACAAGAAAAAGAATCACTAGATTCTAAATATTCCATAAAGGAATTACTTTGCAGGTATATTTCAGGAACTTTTACTCCAACAGAACAGAGATATACTACTCATGAAAAGGAAACTCTAGCAGTAATTAAATCTCTTAAGAAATGGAAAATTGATTTACTACCCAGAGAATTTACATTAAGGACAGATTCAAGTTACCTAACAGGTTTCATACGATATAATTTAAAAGTTGATTATAATCATGGACGGTTGGTAAGATGGCAATTATTTTTGTTACAATATCCAATAAAAATTGAATATATTAAGGGTGACAAAAATGTTATTGCAGATACATTAACAAGAGAATGGAGTTCGTCTACAACGCATTAGATCAAGAAATTCAAAAATATGAGCAAGAAATCGAAAAATGCAAGCATTGTCAGCAAATAAGGGCACAGATCCAATCCCTCAAGAAGGCCATCGAAGCAATGAAATCAACACAACAACCAAAACCATCAGAGTTCAGCCAGCTAAGCATGGTGGACAAATCAGGTGAAGAAAAAATTTCAGAAAATAAAACAATTGCTGAAATTATCAAAAAATCTACCCAAGATAAAAAATATTATGTAATTTATAATGGCCCCATGAAAGGAGTATATGATGCCTGGGAAAAAGCAGCACCATTTACACATCAATCAAGGATAATTCATAAAGGAGGGTTTTTAACACTGGAAGAAGCAAAGGAATCCTTCAAGGAATATGAAGCTCTTCATTCAGAGCAAACCCTAAAAAGAGCAGATAAAGCTCCAATGCAAACCCGGAGAACAGGGATAATAAGAAACATTTCTACAAGGGCTGAAATCAAGGAAAAGAAAAGGGTCTGTAGATCAAATCTCAGAGAAACCCTTAACATAGTCCTGAATTGGACTGAAGAAAAAAGGGCAATCTTGGGATATTATCCTATTGCCAAAGAACAGCTAACAAAGCTGGTTATATTTTCAGATGCTTTCCCATCTGACACCTATCAGTTTTTCCAGTATGGATTAATTGATACAATTTTAATTTTTAATGATTTAAAAATTATTAGTGAGTTTCCTGCAGGATTTGTTGATGCAGTAAAGAGATTTAAAAATATGATTGACAACGTAAATCCAAGGGATATATCCCTAAAATTTACGAACAGTCAACCTATTTTTAATGAAGAAGAAGAATGCTTGGTTCCAGCACACCAAGTAATATTCATGTCCGTCTTCCCAGGAAATTTTCAACCAATTGATCAGATTCAAGATTTAACAATTTACAGTCATGAAGGAAGGCTAGCCAGTACATTAGCAAGGGTTTTTGAAAGAATTCAAAAAATAACAAAGGAATCTCACACAAGGATTAATTATAAAAGTAGAAATACTCTGCTTGTGTCCAGTAAAAAGAATGAAATTGAAGAAAGAGAGATGAGACTCTTAGTGGAATTTGAATCAGCATTCTACAACTTATCTGGACTCTTAGACAAGCTCCCCAAAGGGATAAAGAGGAATCTCTGCTATTTGATAAAAGATAGAGAAGACCACAAGTGCCAGCTATGTGCCTCAGAAATATCTGAAGAAAGCAATAATGAAACGGAATCAACTCACATGATGAAGGAAGAAGACAATGCATCTGAGGGTCACATGTTAAAAGAAGAGGACAGCGCATCTGAAGCATCCCTCAACATTATTGCATAATGACGTAAGCACTTAGGTCATAGAACACCAACAATGTAGCTGGTACAAGATAATAAATAATGACGTAAGCAATGACGTCATAAGAAGGGTAAGGATGGGAATTGTCCATCAGACCCAACCATTATAAATAGATTGCTTAGGCAATTGTAGAAGCATCAGACAATAGAAAGCAGGAGGCTAAGAGTACTCATATGCTAGGAGAGCAAGGAGGAAGCTGCTAAGGCGATTCTATAGTCTGAAGAAGAATTCCCTTAGGAAAAACCAATTCTAAACTCCCCTCTGGAGTTAGTATCTACAATCTCCCTTCTGGAGATAAAAACATCTTATGTAAAATATTCTAAATAAAGGAAGTTTTTCTCCAGAAAGGTACGCCTTTATCCTAATCTCTTAGTTATGAATTATTTAGAAAGTTTAGAATTAACGGAAGAATCTGACTATTATAGATTATCTGCCTTATTAGATAATGAAAAACAGGCTGTTCTAAAAACAGAATTAAATCTCAAATCAAATGAAAATTTTAATAAATAAAATCTTTTAAAAGAAGTTTTTAATAGAAAAAATATAATATACTATGGAAAAATTCAACTTGAAGCCCCTATAAAGATAAAATCCGCCAATGGAGAACTTGAAATAGCTTTGATAAATGATGAAGAATTGAGTAAACAGATTGAGAAAATTAAGGATCAACAAAAAAGATCTAAAATTGGATGGATCCATATTAGTACTATACAAGTCTTAATCAAATCTACATATATGAAAGGAATTAATTCACCAATAAGCTTAGCAATCTGTGACAAAAGAATTACTGATGACCCAATAGATCAAATAATTGGAATTGTTCATGGAAACTTGGCAAACGTAAATGTTAAATTCAATGCCCATCTTGGATATGCTATACCTTTGTCAATTGAAAATCTTGGAAGATCTATAAGTTTGGCTTATAAATTTCACAGAAAGAATCTAATGGAACAAGATGATGAACCATTTTCAATTACATATGCAATAAATTATGCTTTAACAAATAGCCATCATAGTATAATATTTAAAAACAGAGAAAGAATTTATGTTGATGAATTATTTCAGAAAATTGTAAAAACAGAAATACCAAAATATAAAACTATTGAAAACCCAGTTCTTTTACTAAAAGAACCATCAGGAAAATTAGTTTCATCGAATTTTCAAATAAGAGAATCTAAAATTAATAGCCCTTTAAGTTTATCTAAGTTAAAAACTAAAGAAGAAAATTCTGAAATAAAAGAATTAACAAAAAAGGTCGAAAAATTAAATGAAACCCTAAACACTAAGTTATGACAATAAATAAAGAAAAAATATATGTAACCTATCAAGACAAGAAACAAGAGCTCTTTGAAAGAGAAAATCGGTTGAATTATTTACAGTTTTCTGAAATAAATCAAAGAGCATTTAAAGCTCTAAAAATAATCTATGACAAATTGAAAGGAGAAGTTGAAGAGTTAGAAAAAATAATAGAATCTCTAGAAAATAGTGATGAATCGATGATAGAATTTGCAGAAATTCTAAGATAAATAATGAAGTTTACAAAGATTGAAAGACCAGAAAACAAAATAAAAAGAAAAAGGGCGAAAAAATTAAAAAGTAAAATAAAGGAGTATAAAAGGGAATTAAATAATCTTCGGTTCGAAATTAATGACCTTATAATAAAAAGGATAGAAATAAGAACAAATATAAACAAGTTGGAGCTAAACTTAAAAAATTTATAAATGCCTGGAAAACCATATTATGACTTAAAAGAATTAAAGCTGTTGAAAGAAAAAATGGAAAATGAAGTTGAAAAATTAAAAAGATATTTAGAAACAACAGAAAGTGTAGAAATAAAAGAAGTTTTTGAGGATTTGAAAAATTATATTAAAGAAAAGGACAAACAGATAAAAGATTTCATATACAATAATCCATGCAAAAAAGAATATTATAAACTAAAACAAGATTGAAAAACTATAAAAATGAAATCAGAATTAGTAATAGTAGAAATGGTCAATACTTTTGATTATGAAACTGCAAATTATAAAGTACCACCAACCAAATCTATACAAATTATAAAAGCAAAATACGAAGAGTTAATAGAAATTTTGAAAAAGAAATTATATTTTAAAAATTTACGAAGAGTTAATAGAAATTACATTTTAAAAATTGGTATCAGAGCCAAGTTAACGATTAAAGGTAACACTTTCTCTTTAAGTAACACTTTTAATGATACGCTTTTAAAATCAACAAATAACCATAAAAGACAAAAATCTTTACAAATGCATCTGTACACTAGATGCCCCTAAAATAAAAGGATACATTGTAAATTAGTATATTATCTTTTATAATTATTTAAGACAATATAATAACCTCCCCATCATATGATTTTTTAGGGAAAAATTAAGAACTTGTTTCACTTTCTGAAAAATATAGGCACTAATTTGTTCTTTTGTTTTATTAAGGACTAAATTATTTAATATTCTAAATTAGTGAAACCTAATTTAACAATTTTTTAATGACTAATTTATCTAAATTAATTGGGGTACTCTATTTCTTAATTTATAGTAACTTAATAGAAAACATGCAAACATATTATTACTAAAAATAGTTTTCTCAAACAAAAATTTCAGACAAAATTCATTCTACTTTATTTTAATTTTAGATAAATTTGAGATAAATTTTAAATGATTTTGCGCATATACGCACACATGCACAACAATTATTTTTATTTTGATAATGTTATTTGTTTTTTTATAAATTCATACAAATAGGTGTTTTCTGTGGTACCTATTATGTTACTATGGCTATGATGACTACAAGCAAGTTACTAATTAAATGTGAACACCTAATTTTTTTAAATTATTTAATATTCAATTGATTATAAATTACTTAATTAATAAATACGAGAATTACATATTCTCCATATTTATAATTATTTTTTTTGACTAAAATAACTTTTAATCTTTGTAGTTAAATATAAATCGTAAAATATAAAAATATTAATATTTGATACTTGTTCGACACGCGTATTTTTTATGTCTAATGGTATCTTAATAAAATATAAAAATACTTTTTTAAATACGTTTGGACACATCCAAATATTAGCATGTATCAGTGTGTCCGCCATCTTTATTCTTAACATATATTCTTAAAATAAATTTAAAAATATTATATATTATTATCTATTAAAATAAAAAATATTATTTTCGAAATGTCTCTGTGTAAATCGATATGACTTAAAATAAATTAGTTTACATGCACAATACATTATTTTAAACAAGAACGATTTACTAGAACTTGAAAATAGGAGTGTTCAAATTTAAACCGATTTAAATTAAATCGTCATTCAATTCTCTCAAATCGAAAACCGACTAAAATCGTACTAATTTGGATTTGATTAGATTCTATTTTTTTGCAAATCGTTGGATCGAATCGGATTTCGCATCAACTTTTCATAGCCGGTCCAATCCAATTCAAACCGCATAATGTGTTATAATATTATTATTTTATTATTATATTTAAAATTATACTTATAACATGTTCAATTTGTTATATATTTTTATATTATTCATATATTATTATTTTTTAATAAATATTTTATGTTTAAAATGTTATTTATTTATTTATTTATTTTAACTAACCTAAAATTTTATTTTCATTGTTATATTATTATTAATTTTTTAAGATATTGTTAAAATTTATTATGTCATTATTAATTATTAACTAACCTAAAATTTATTTTCATCGTTTATTTTGGTACCTATTTTTCTATTTTACTCTTACGGTAAAATTTCATGTGTTACCGTCTCACCACTAATTAAGTAACATTTCTTTCATAATTCTTTTGCCAAGTGTTACATATCTATTGGTGGGTCAATATTTGGCCACCACTAGACACTATTAATTATGCCACCAGAGATTGACCATATATATATAAAATTAAAAAAGATATGTATGAAATGGCAATATATATATATATATATATATATATATATATATATATATATATATATATATATATATATATATATATATATATATATATATATATATATATGTTGCTTGAGCCTACAGCTGGACATCAATTGACATATTTTGTAAGGAAATGTTTAATGTGAAACATATGGAAACAGACCAATGCATGCATATCAAATTTAACTACATAAAGTCATGTATCATGCATATTTTGGTATCCAATATCTTAGAAAGTTAAAGGAAAAAATAAATAGAAATTAAACTCCATTTGATAGTAAATATCCTACCTAAATTATTAAAGGACTAATTTGAGGTGCTATTAAAAAAAAATTCTATCGGAATGATGATCGATTTCGATATAAAAAAAACCTTTGATATAATTAAGTGGAGTTTTTTTTAAATTATAATTCCCATTATATGTTTTTATCGATTAAGATTAATTCTATCATCGCAAATTGATAAAAAAAAAGCTGCAATTTACATTAATAAAAAACTCATCAATGTGAACATTTAAGTCTATTTTATATTAATATAAACTAATTATATATATATATATATATATATATATATATATATATATATTTCAATAAACTTCCATGTATGATTGTTAAGGGTAAGCTTCGGAGCATCAATAGTATTTGGCATGATAGCAAAGTGATAAAGGTGCGTGCCTTTGATTTCCATCCATAGCGATAACGAAGACTCAAAAGTGTACACTAATAATAAGCAATTGTATGAAAATAAATGGAAATTTAACACTACTTTAAGGGATCCTTTATTTACTTGTATAATATCATATGAAACTTACTATTACACGTACACAACAACCGGCGAACAATAGTGGCAGTTTCCAAAGGGTTTTGCAACGGTTTGCAATCGCCGCTAAACGGCTTCATGGAGATTAGCTGAGTGCAATCCTTTAAGGCACTATAAACGATTTTACATCAATTTCTAGCAATCATAGGTATAACGGCCAATAAGTCCAATATTGCAACAGTTTCTAACCATTGCTATTTTTAACTTGCAATAAGTATTTTTTTTTTCTGCAGCGGTTTACATTATTTGAAAACATAGAAATCTTCACTAATTTTGGTGGCGGGTTTGTAATCATCTCTAACAACTTATTCTACATTATTTTTCTAACCGTTGCAAAACTATTAATATTTTGCTAGCACCAGTTTGTGCCAGTTTTCAATTGCTGCTATTTTTTGTTTTTTTTTTTTAAATATTCTTGATATTCTTCTGTTACACTTTTATATACTTTCATTTTCAAAAAATATTATGCTCTCTTCTAATAATTTAAATTGATGATGAAACTTGTAAACATACATATATATATATATATATATATATATATATATATATATACCATCTAATCCCAATATCTATTTTCTGCGTCACTAAACTCATGAGATATCTCAACATTCTTCATTCCTTGCCTTTTTACCTTCTTTGATGTTACTATATTCTTCTCTGCGTACCTTTTTAATTTTTCAGTTACCAGTTCTATCTATAATTTAACTAACATCCTCTAATTAAATCTTTTTGGTCTGAATTCAATCACTTGGTTGTTGCGAATTCTGATTGAAGATTTGACTAGGACTTGGCCTGAAACTCACACACCACGAAATCTATCTAGATGTTTTTTTTTTCCTTCCAAAAGTTTAAGCAAAAAAAATCATTTGAGACAACGCTCTTGAAGATTCATCGTATTGTTCAATATCCATAATTCTTTCCTACAAGTATACATGAATATCAATTGAATACGCTTCATTCATTTTATGAATAATAAGTGAAAAAAAAAACAAATAAATGAAGATTTAAAAAAATTGAAGAAGAAAAGAAACAAAAGCAAGGAGAAAGAGAAGCATGTAGAACATATTTAAATTATGCGTAAGGCTTTTTTATCTTAAAAAATAAGTGGCTATTTATGAAGTGTCTATATCATAAATAAAAAAGTTGTACAAGCATAATTTTCGCACCAATATATATGCTTAGCTAGTATCTAATAACTAATGACTGCCACTAGATCTACCAAGAATTTTGAACAATGTAACAAAAATAATTATTCTTTTCTCACGGTGAAATTGTGATTTTTTCTTTCTTCTAGACTATAAATATAAATATTTGAAGTTTATGGCATTTTATTATTTCAATTAATTTAACTGAAGCATGTTATGAAATGAAGAAGAGGACAAAAAAAATGTAAAGAGGACAAATAACTGTAAATGTACACTATATATCTGTACAAGAGTGAGAGATAAATACCTAACTATAAACTAATTAATTCTAACAAATTTACTAACGGTGCAAGACTATAAATTTTTTAACAACTTTTTACATTTAGCTGCTTTTTAACTTAATTTTAATTTTATTTTCAAATTCTCTTATTTTATGTTACATTCCTCCGCAAGCTAGTATTACTTAGTTTGTGCAAATCAAGTAAGCCTATCTTGGACAATAGAGAGGAGAAGAGCCCTGGAGCAAGTAGTTTTATAAAGATATGTTCAGTAATGACAATATGTTTCAGATTCGAAATACTTTTCCTGTACTTATTTCGGACAACATGACAATTAACCTCCACATGTTTATTTTTTTATAAAAAAATAGATTAAAGGCAATATAAATAGCAGATTTGTTATCATAAAAAATATTAATTAGGAGAGGAGGAAGAATATTAAACTCCTTTAATAATTTCAGCAACCAAATGAGTTCACACGTCCCATTGGCCAGTGCTCTATACTCTATCTCGGAGGAAGAATTAGACACATTTGTTTGTTTCTTATTCTTCTAAGAGATGAGTGTGTGATCAAGAAAGAAGCAATAACTAATAATAAATTTTCTAGTGTCCTTGCAAGCACCCCAGTCTGAATTAGTGTAATCAGATAGCTTAAACAAATTTGTTTATTTGTGGAAGAAAAGTAAAGACTAAATGCAATAGATTGTTTCAAGTATTGAAGAACCATGTAAGCATCTTGCAAATGAATATTAGTAAGTGAATTCATGAATTGAGAGGCAACCCACAGAGTAGCTCAAATTTTGCCTTAAATTAGTGAGATAAAGAAGCCTTCCAACCAATCTTCAATAAAGAGAAGCATCAGAAAGTTGAGTACCAGATTCTTTGGACAAAGTAATTGCATACTCCATAGGTTTGGTTGCTGGTTTGGCTCTAAACAATCCACAGTCACTGATTAAATTCAAAGCATATTTTTTTTTGGTAAAGAGCAATTCCAACTTTGCTCCTAAAAACTTCCATCCCATTGAAAAATTTTAGAATGCCAAGATCTTTAATTTTGAATTTGCTGTCCAGAAAGCACTTGACATGTTGAATTTCATTTAAATTATCATCAGCTAGAACAAGATCATCTATTTACACAAGATTGTTGTGAACCCATGTGTAGTGGATTTAGTGAACAAAGAATGATCATTTTCAGATTGATTGAACACCAATTCAGTTAATGCAGTAGAAAACTTAATATTCCATTGACGACTCGTTTACTTCAAGCCATAACGAGATTTGTTTGGCTTGCAAACTAGCTTGGGATCAGAACATTTCAACTCTTTTGGAAGCTTCATGTACATATCTTCATAAAGGTCGCCATGAAGATAGACAGGGTTAATATCAAGTTGATGAAGATGCCAATCCTTTGCTGCAACAATGGCCAGAAGAACTCAAACAGTGCTCATTTTGACTATTGGGCTAAAAGTATCAATGTAATCAACTTCTAGAATTTATGTAAAATTCTGAACAATGGGTTGGGCCTTGTGTCGTTCAATAGTTCCATCAAGGTTGAATTTAGTACGAAAGATCCAATTATAACCAACTGCATTCGTGCTAGGTGGTAAAGAGGTAATGGTCCAAGTTTTGTTTTATTCAAGAGTAGCAACTTCAACATTAATATCCTTTCTCCAACAATCATGCATGATAGCCTCAAAGTAGTACTTAGGTTTAGGGTTGCTAATGATATAGCAAGAGTGAAGGCCAGGTGCTTTGGAGAGAAAGATGCATATGATAAATGCCGAGATGAGATACTTAAAATTTGAAGGTAATTTGATAGTTTGGATGGGATCTTTATGTGAACAAATGTGGAAGCAGTGAAAATTCTTAAAATAAGATGGTTGCCTTCATTCCCTTTCAAACCATCTTAAAATAGGTTCAGGAGGTGGTAAATCAATAGTGGCAGATTGAGATATTTGATTGATGATGTAATAGAGTTATAAGTGTCATGAAAAGATGGTGTTGATGATGCAGTATGAGAAATAATTTCAAGGACTATGTGATTATTTGCTAATAATGGAATAACATGAATGTTAGGATGAGATGCAGAAATATGATGCAATCTACAGTGGCTTTATCCACTGCAGATGCTGAGTATATAGCTGCTTCTTCTTGTTGTTCTCAGTTTATTTGGTTGAAAACTCAACTTGCTGATTATAAATGAAATGCTGAAAATATTCCTTTGTTGTGTGACAATATGAGTGCCATAAATATTTCAAAAAATCTAGTTTTGCACTCTAGAACTAAACATATTGAAGTGAGATTTCACTCAATAAGAAAACATGTTCAAAAGGAAAATATTAGCATTCAATTTGTTAAATCAGATGATCAATTAGTAGATATTTCTACCAAACCACTAGTCGAAGACAGATTCTGCATGCTTAGGACTAATATAAGGATTTTAAGCCCTGATTCATTATTTGCGCATTGCTGATGTGTGTGTTGAAATTTTTGTCTCACAGGTTAGGATGAGACAATTCTTGACAAATGAAGAACCATCAATCTGAACTTCACTTCTGGGCTTTCATGAACATGCTGAATCATTTTGGCCAACCTTAAAATTCAGATTTTGTGTGGTCCAATATGTTTCCTTAAACTAAACCACCTTTGGGACCAAATGAGCGTTACATTGTCCACATATCATTTTATTTTGTCTTTTAGTAAAAAGGTTTCATTTTTTTAATTTTAATTTATCTTGATTTTCAATATTTAAATAAAGTGAAATTACTTTTTGTGATGTCAAGTCTTTTCAATGTCTAGTCATAGTGATGTAGTTGTATGGGTACAAGAAACCTCTTAATTTTTTGGCAGTTACTAAACCTCTCTCCTCATAAAGCCTTCCACTAACCCTTCGGTTTCTTCCCCAACTACCATTAGTGTTCCTCTTCATTCGAAACCTGGGTTCACACAAATAAAGAAGAAAACAATTCTTCAAAAGCCTTCTCGTGAAAAAGTTCTCAAGCTTCCAGCAAAAACTAAACCCTCTACACGATCTCAAGATCACATCTTTACACCTTCTCCTTCTTCTCCTACATCTCCTCCTCGCACAAATCCCATGGCTTACACAAAGAATCCTTCGAGGTCTCCTCCCTCCTTCAAGACATCCGCTCCTCCCAGCGCCCCTTCCAAGCCAAGCACTTCGAAAGGGAAGCACCCTGCTGCAGAGGAACCTATGTCTGAACCCTCTAGACCTAAATCTAGGTTTGCTCATTCTCGTCCTCAAAAAGGTAAAACTCAAATCCTTCTCAAATCTATTAAAGAGCCTTCCATAGACCCTTTTGCACACAAAGCTCACTTCATGACCTCTCACTCAAACTACAACACTCACCGTTTTAGATCTGCCATTAATAATGATTTCTATAAAGGGATTATTGCTCATCGCATATTGTGACCCACCTTTTTAGTTGATTTACCGAATCTAAAAAAGAAAGGTTTTGAATTTGTTGATAATCTTATTTTTCTGGACTGCAACCATCTTTTTAAAATAAAAAAATTGGTTTACCCAGTTTTAGTCAAGGAATTTTATGTAAACATAACTTACCATGAGGGGACTATTCATTCCTATGTAAAAGGCCGTGACATAATTCTAAATAATAAAACCATCAGTGATTCTCTAAAATACACTGATGTTGGTGCTGTGCCTATACATCTGGTAAGTGGGATGAAAGGGATAGGTCTCTCTTTCAATGATGCTCTAGCCTATGTCTGTGAATATATTTCTTTGATTGATAGTATCACTCCAACTCATAAAACCCTGGGTTACACTCGTGCTCAGTTGCACCGCATAGTGAACCATATCATCCTTCCTCGGAGTGGCTCATATCAAAGAATGCCGTACACTAATACTCTAGTTTTGTATGCTATTCTCACAAAAACTAAAATTTCTTTTGCTTAGTTAATGGTAAGATATATGTTTGATTGTGTTAGAAGTGAGAAGAAGGATAAAGCTATTCCTTATGGCATGCTCTTGACCTGTATTTTTGAACATTTTAGTGTTGACTTGTCAAATAAGACATATGAAAATAGACACTCCTCCTCCTTTTACCACGGGTACTTCAGCCTCCACTGGACACAAATCTGCCTTATGTGAAGTTGTTAAGGATGTGGTGCAAGAGTTTGTCTCTCAGTCAAACCATCTGATTGCTATGAGTAAGGAGCAAAGGAAACTAGCCACCAAGCATGAGAACTTCTTTAGGAAATCTAGAGATAGAGTGGCCATTTTTTTAAAATTTATTGATAATCTCCAAGAGGATGACAATAATGTCACTGATCATGAAGAAGATGTTGATTCTGATGAGGATGGTTCGGATGCCTGAATTTGTCTCATGTTGCTGCAGCCTTTTGTTCACTTTTGTCTCATAAGAATTGTTGTTGTTTACTTTTGAACTACTCTATGTCTATTTCGGATGACTGTAATACATTTAACAACTGTTGCACTTAATTTTATTTACTTCCTTATTTTGGACTTTGAACTAAAATTTTGTTGCAGGTTTTAGTTCAATTTTGTTCCACCCTTGATGACAAAAGGGGGAGTAGTGGCATATGGAGTTGAATTCTGAATTTTTTAATTTTTACTGCTGCTGTGATTTTTGGCATGTGAATTTAAATTTACTTTACATGATCTGTTGATGTTTTTCCTTTGTTAGTCTTAATGCTCTATTTTATTTAAGGTTGAATAGTTTTGAACTGAATATTAGTTATTATTGCTGATATGGTTTGTTCAGTTTTGGAATGCACAGTTGGGTGTTTGCACACTCCCTTGATTTAGCTGCATAAGATGATAAACTGTTTGAAAAATCTTGCTGATTACTTCATCCATGGATAATATATTGTATATAGTTCACTATTGTATTTCCTATGAGAATATGCAAACAGGAAAGAAGAGAAGAGCATAAATCTAGGGGGAGCAACTCTTGAAAGGGAAAAGGGGAAGCAACACAAAAGCAAGTGACATCACTCAAAGAGAACTTCTTTAAATTTATTCAAATTCAATTCCGTTAATCAATATTATAACTATGTTTGTCATCAAGGGAGAGATTATTGAGTTAAGAAATTAACTAATTTCAATTGATGATGACAAATATTATTTTATTGGGTTAACTACCCAATTAGGTTTGATTGCATTTGATTAAGTGATGCAAGTCAAAATTCAATATTGCAGCAACCCAAATAAATAGATCATAGGATCAAAAGCTTTCAAGGGTTGCAAAACTTACAAGCACGGCCCAAAAATGGTAAAACAAAAGAAATAACTTGGGCTGAATAAAAAGAAGCAAACCCAAGCCCAAATTACTCACTCAAGATGGTCCCTCCATGGTGGTACCCTCCAAAGCCAACGTTCACTTCTTCCTTTTGGTCAGATTCAGAGAAGAGATAGAAAGCTTCATTCCTTGCTCATTTCATCATAGAAGAAAGAAAGAGAAAACTTAATCCAAAAGGCAAAGGTCTAATGATGAGCGGATAATTTATACGCTTTTTGGCATTGTTTTTAGGTAATTTTTAGTAGGATCTAGCTACTTTTAGGGATGTTTTCATTAGTTTTTATGCTAAATTCACATTTCTGGACTTTAATATGAGTTTGTGTATTTTTCTATGATTTCAGGTATTTTCTGGCTGGAATTGAGGGACCTGAGCAAAACTCTGATAAAAGGCTAACAAAGGACTGCTGATGCTGTTGGATTCTAACCTCCCTGCACTCGAAATGGATTTTCTGGAGCTACAGAACTCAAAATGGCGCGCTTTTAACGGTGTTGGAAAGTAGACATCCAGAGCTTTCCAGAAATATATAATAGTTTATACTTTATTCGAGATTAGATGACGTAAACTGGCGCTCAACGCCAGTTTCATGCTGCATTCTGGAGTCAAACGCCAGAAACACGTCACGAACCAGAGTTGAACGCCAAAAACACGTTACAACTTGGCGTTCAACTCCAAAAGAAGCCTTTGCATGTGTAAAGCTCAAGCTCAGCCCAAGCACACACCAAGTGGGCCTCGGAAGTGGATTTCTGCATCAATTACTTACTTCTGTAAATCATAGTAGCTAGTCTAGTATAAATAGGACATTTTACTATTGTATTAGACGTCTTTTGACAGTATAGTCTTTGACCACATCTTTGGACATTTAGTTCTTAGACCATGAGGGCTGGCCATTCGGCCATGCCTGGACCATCACTTATGTATTTTCAACGGTGGAGTTTCTGCACACCATAGATTAAGGGTGTGGAGCTCTGCTGTACCTCGAGTTTCAATGCAATTACTATTATTTTCTATTCAATTCAGTTTATTCCTTTTCTAAGATATTCGTTGCACTTCACCATGATGAATGTGATGATCCGTGACACTCATCATCATTCTCACCTATGAACGCGTGACTGACAACCACCTCCGTTCTACCTTAGACCAAGCGCATATCTCTTGGACTTCTTAATCAGAATCTTCGTGGTATAAGCTAGAATTGATGGCGGTATTCATGAGAATCCGGAAAGTCTAAACCTTGTCTGTGGTATTCAGAGTAGGATTCAGGGATTGAATGACTGTGACGAGCTTCAAACTCGCGATTGTTGGGTGTGATGACAAACGCAAAAGAATCAATGGATTCTATTCCGACATGATCGAGAACCGACAGATGATTAGCCGTGCCGTGACAGAGCATTTGGACCTTTTTCACTGAGAGGATGGGATGTAGCCATTGACAACGGTGATGCCCTACATACAGCTTGCCATGGAAAGGAGTAAGAATGATTGAAAGTATGAAAGTTGTATGTTGCAGAGATCCAAAAGGAACACAGCATCTCCATACACTTATCTGAAATTCTTACCAATGATTTACATAAGTATTTCTATCTTTATTTTCTGTTTATTTATTATTATTATTCGAAAACTCCATAACCATTTATTATCCGCCTAACTGAGATCTACAAGATGACCATAGCTTGTTTCATACCAACAATCTCTGTGGGATCGACCCTCACTCACGTAAGGTTTATTACTTGGACGACCCAGTGCACTTGCTGGTTAGTTGTGCGAAGTTGTGAAGAAAGTGCTGAGTTATAAACGCGCATACCAAGTTGAGCGCCATTGTTAGAAATCACAATTTCGTGCACCATCTAATCACCCAAATCAATCTAACTCTAGCTAAGTCAGAAGTTAAAGGTAATTTATTTCCATTTGCATGTAATTTACTTTCTTCACTCCTTTTCCAACTCTCTGCTACTCTATTCTGGGATAAATGGAGAAAGTAATTTCTGATAATCACTGCTGTGAATCAAAGGCCAAAATTGTTTCTTAAGGACAAAGTTGTAGCTCAAGGATTCAGATCTGGATTTACTATTGAACAACTTTTTCAATGCTTACTTGAGGCTTTTGGTCAAGCAAAAATGCTGAGATTCAAAGCTCCTAATTTAGGGAATAATTGAAAAGAGTGAAATGGTAAGTTGGTAACACACAGCTCGAGGAGTTGACTTGGAAGAGAGCAACTCAGCAACATGTAAGGAGATATCAAAAATTTTTTTTACTCTTTTGAAGATAAGGAGAAAGAACCAGATTTTGAGTTTGTTCGGAAAAATTTTCTCTAAGTAGACTTCATCAACTTGGATAGTACTTTCTAGTTAAAAGAAGCTTTCTGCCAGAATGAGGAACGAAATTAGATTCAAGTGAATCCGGTTCAACCTATAGAAATAGAGGCTATTGAAGCATTAATCTCTTTCATGTTTTACAGATTGTAATTTTATTTTTAATGTATATCTTTCTGTAATTTCTTGAGTGGTAAAAGGCTAAAAGTGAGAAATCAAAGAAAAGCCTATGAGTGATAAAAAGGCTGAGTGATACACTTGAGAGAAAAGTCTAGAGTGATTTCAGATTTCTTTAGGTTGTTTCTATTGTCTTGTATCTAGTACTTGTGAGGTACCCCTTTCTTAGTTGGGTTAGCACTAAGAGTGAAGAGTTAAGTATTAGCATAGCCAAGTCAAGTTAGGTTAGAACTTGAGAGGGAAAGGATTGTGTCAACCCTGTGGAATTGGTGTATGTAATACTTTAACTATAGTGGAAATTCCATCATTGTTGTGGTAGAGACTGGATGTAGGTTGCATTGCACAAGGCAACTGAACTAGGATACTTGATGGTGTCAGCTTCTCTCTTCCCTTCTTTGTTCTATTTTATGATATTCATGAGACAAAACAAAATTGTCTCATAAATTTTTCACTGCTGAGTTCAAACAGATTCAGACTAAAAGGTTGTAATTAAAGGGTTATTTCTTAAAGTAAAAGAAGACCATAGATTCAACCTCCCTTCTCTAAGCCTTCTACAACCTTCAAAGTGTGCAGGAAAATTATTCTTCTTATAACAATTATCGATTAAATAACCATTTCGGTTGCAATAGGTGCATAACTTGGAAGTATAGCCTCTAACATAGTCTTTAGAAGATTGTGTACTTTGTCTAAAAGCACTGTTTCGTCCTCTGCCTCTCGAGAAAGGGATGTTAACCTAAGAGTATTGCACTTCCATGGAATTTGCAACTATTTTAGTATCCAAAAAATCCGAATTGAACTGGCATTCTTGCTGTGTCAGCATAGCCAAGACAATATTGATATCAGAAAAATGCTTCAAAAGCATGATCTGAGATGTAATAGTGGAGTATTACTTGTTTAAACCTCTAAAAAAATTTAACAACATACTCCACATTTGCAACCATTAACACAAGCTAAACAACTAGGAATTGCATGAAGATTCTCTAGTTCCACTGAAGAACTGAAGATTGATAGATTAGAAGTTATAGTAAACTGTCGTTGTAAGTATAGTTACTAAACCAAGCAATCAACCTTTCTTACAAACGTTTTGTTTGTCACTTAAGCAAACCCAATAAAATTGATAACCGAGTATTTAAACCTCAGGTCGTCTTCTCAAGGAATTGCAGGGAGGTATGACTTATTATTGGCTATGAAAATGGTAAAATTTTGGGTTTTTAATGTATAAGATAAAAAGCAAGAATAGTAAATGGCAAGAAAGTAAATTATAAGGAATTAATTTAAATAAACAATAAAACTCTTGGCAAGGTATAAGAAATTAGAAGTCCTATCCTAGTTATCCTTATCAATTGTAATGAGAATTGGATTTTTCTCCCACTTTGTTAATCTCTAACTATGAAGGTAAGTTAAGTGATAAATTAATTTTGATTCCTCAGGTCCTAGTCTTTCCTTGGGAAAGGCTAGAGTTATTGGAACTTGAATTAATTCTAGAAGAATTCCAATTTTCAGTCAACAATGAGTTTGACAACTCAAGAGTTACCAATTAATCAACCAAAGCCAAAAGGGAAAAATCTAAATTATTTATATAAATAAAAGAAACAAATCATAGATCTGAAAATATCTCAAATTATATTTAAATAAGAAAATCATAACATGGATGTCATTAAACAAATAAAAGAGACAATAAATAGAAGAACATTGAACCTGAGATGAATAAAATATTCCTAATTTCTAAAAATCCTAATCCTAAATCCTAAGAGAGAGGAGAGAACCTCTCTCACTAAAACTACATCTAAACTATGAAAAGTGTGTTATGAATAGCATGATTATGAATGGATGCATTCCCCCACTTTATAGCCTATAATCTGTGTGTTCTGGGCTGAAAACTGGGTCAAAAGCAGCCCAGAAATCGCCCCCCTGGGATTTCTTTACGTTCAGGTCGCGGGCAAGTGACGCGGAGGCGTCGTCCACGCGTCCGCGCGGATTGAAGTTCGCAGATGCGACACGGGCGCGTCATTTACACGTTTGCGTCGCCTAACTTTGGGGTAGCTATGAAAAATTATATATCGTTGCGAAACTCCAGATGTTAGCTTTCCAACGCAACTAGAACCGTATCATTTGGACCTCTGTAGCTCAAGTTATGGTCGTTTTAGTGCGAGAGGGTTAGGCTGACAGCTTTGCAGTTCCTTCAACTTCTTGTATTCCTTCCACTTTTGCATGCTTCATTTCCATCCTCTAAGCCATTCCTGCCCTGTAATCTCTGAAATCACTTAACACATATATCAAGGCATCTAATGGTAATAAGAGAGGATTAAATAAAAGAAAATAAAAGCCAAAGAAGCATGTTTTGAATCATAGCACAAAATCAAGAAGGAGAATGTAAAACCATGCAAATCATATGAATAAGTGGACAAAGGCTTGATAAAAACCACTTAATTGAGCACAAGATAAACCATAAAATAGTAGTTTATCAATCTCTCCACACTTAAACATTAGCATGTCCTCATGCTAAGCTCAAGAGAAGCTATAAAGAGGTGAAGAAGAATGATAGAGAGTATGCAATGCAACCTATCTATGTGAATGCAACTACATGCAAAATGTTTCTACCTACTTGGTTAAGAGTAAATAAGTTTTTCAAGACAAATATGAATAAAATTCTACTAATTCAAATTATACAATAAAAAGCAAATAAACTTGTAAGAAGATAGCTAATGAAAGCAGGGAACATAGAATCAAGCATTGAACCCTCACTGGTAGTGTATATGCACTCTAATCTCCCAAGTGTCTAGGGTCAATCACTCTACTCCTCCCTAGTCATGATTTCTAAACTTTGTCCTTCATCTAACCAATCAACAAATGTTTAGTATACCCATGCAAACATCATGAGGTCTTTTCAGGGTTGTAATGGGGCTGAGGTAAAGGTAAGGATATATGTATGACTAAGTGAGCTATAAATTGAATCTTTGAGTAACCTGAGCTATCACCTAACATACATACATTCTATATAATTTCTAAAATCATGCCTAGCTACCCATAATTCCCACTTTTATATCACATACTCATGTGTCAACTTTTCTTTTGATTTGTGTCACATATGCATTGATCTTTTATTAATTTAACATTGGGATAATTTTGTCCCCTTATTTATTTATTTATATTATATTTTTTTCTTTTTTTTTCTTTTCTTTTTTTTATAAAGACATAAAAACTAAAATAACATATCAATACATATGAAATTTTTTAATTTTCTGTTTTACATGAGTAGATACCCAAATTTCCCAATATTCAGAATTAGAAACATGATACATTCCCTTATTAACCCATGTTCCCACAGTTTCCCCACACTTAGTTGATACATAATCTCTATCTTAAGCTAACAAAAGATTCAATTTGGGATTTTTACTTTTGTTTTTCTTCTTAAGGCTAGTGATGTGGTTATAGAACAGAAGGGGATTAAAAGGCTCAAGGTGGCTAACAAGGGTGATGTAAAGGGTAGGCTTATTTGGGATAAGTGAGCTAAAATCAAATAATGGCCTCAGTCATATGCAAACATGTAAATACACTAAATATTGGACATATAGAATGGAACAAAATAAAGATTGCAATCATAGAGAAGAAAAACACACAAGAATAAAATTTTATGGTTAAATAATGTAACCATACAATTAAGCTCAAAATCTCACAGGTTGTGTGTTCTTTGGCTCAAAAACCATGTTCCAAATACAACTTCAAACAAATTTAACACGAAAAATTTTGATTTTAAATTAGTGAAATTTTTTCAAAAATAGGGTCTTAAAAAGAAATTTATTATTTCTCAACCAAGTAGAATATGCATAAAATCAAACAAATATGCAATTAAACATGTAAATGCAACAATGAACTAACAAATAAAATAAAACATTGGTGTTGAGAAGAGAATAACTAACCCGTGGAGATCGGTATCGACCTCCCCACACTTAAAGATTGCACCGTCCTCGGTACATGCTGAGATGTGCAGGTGGACGGGCGGTTCCAACTGGCGCCTTTTTTCAAAGATCGTGCAGATGGACTTGTCTGTCTCCCCATGTAAACGTCTTCCAGTTCCCTTCCGGGTGGCCATCCTGAAAGAAAAAAAGGGAAGAAAAGTAACCCAGGAATAAGGATAAGAAAATAAATAAAGTATGGGTGGGTTAATGCCAATTGATAAGGGTCTCATTTACATGGAAGCTTCAACATGCAAGTGATAAAATAGTAGAAGCACATGGCAAATCAAGAGTGCAAAAATTTGTAACATAGGGGAAAAGTGTGGGTAATGAAAGACAATATAAATTCATGTCAATGCAAAATTAATACAAGTATCATAAAAGATTAACATTGATTTAAATAATATTACCCAACAGTGTAAAACAAGTCACTGAGTACCAAAATAATACCAGAAAAGACACAACAGTTGAATATGAACAAGTAACACCGATGGAAAAATAATAAATTTAGAAAAGAAAAGAAAAATATGCACAAAATTAAAATGCAATGAATGAAATATGCAAATAAATTAAGAAAAATAGAATGAAGGTGAAAAAGAATGAGAAGTGAAAGAAATAAAGTAAGAAAGAAAGAGGAAAAGATAGAAGAAATTAGGATTAGAAAAGAAAAGATAAGATAATTGGCACTGATCTGGATAAGCTGTGCGTCGCATGTGACGCGGACGCATGAGTGACGCGGTCGCGTGGTGCGCGATAAGGTCAGGTGACGCGGACGCGTGGATCACGCGATTGCATGACCTGAAATGTGCAATTGGCACGAGAGCAGCCTCGCGGTCGCGCAACTCTCTGTTCGAAACTCTTTTTGCCAATTTTTAGGGTGACGCGGTCGCGTGGGTGACGCGATCGCCTTGAATGGCCTTATTTCCAATACGACGTGCGCGCGTGGGTGACGCGTTTGCGTGGTAGGGCTTGTGCTTCTAGCACAAGTCCAGCCACGTTCTAGCCCAACATTCTGCCAAGAACCCCGTTTTACGTCGATTTTGGGGCACGCGTTCACGTGGGTGACGCGGACGCGTGGGAAGCATTTTTCCCACATGACGCGGACGCGTCAGCGACGCGGTCGCATGATCAAGTTGTGCCAAAGGCATGCCTACAGCCACGCTCTCGCGTGACTCTCTGTTCACTTTAATTTTCTTCCCAACGCATCTATGATGCGGACGCGTCGGCGATGCTGGCGCGTTGCGTGAGATTTCTTCTCTTTTTTTTAATGCAGTATGCAGAATGCAATGAATGTTATGCAAAATTCCAGGTTCAATCAAAACTCAAAAATAGAGTAAAATTTAAACTGAAAAAGGAACGGTCATTGATAAACCACTATTTCATGGTTTACAATGTGTTTAATTGTGTGGTTTTATCATGGTCTTTACCCACTTATTCATATAATTAGCATGAATTTATATTTCCTTCCTAAAATTATTACATGATTGAAAACATGCTTCTTTGGTCTTAATTTAGCTAATCTTAATCCTCTCTTATTACCATTCGATGCCTTGATCTGTGTGTTAAGTGTTTCAGGCTTTATAGGGCATGAATGAGTGAGAGATTGGGAAAGAAGCTTGCAAAAATGGAAGGAACACAAGAAATTGAAGAGATGACCAGCGAGAAATGACGCGTACGCGTCAGCGACGCGACTACGCAGAAGAAAGGAATCCGCAGTGATGCGGCCGCATGGCTCACGCGACCGCCCGGATTGGAAAAGCACAAGTGACGCTGAAGCATGGACGACGCGAACGCGTGGCAAGGAAAAACGCAAATGACGCGTCCGCATGGATGACACGATCGCGTGACGTTCGCGATCTGCAGAATTACAAAAGTCACTGGCAGAGATTCTGGGCCGTATTTCAACCCAGTTTTTGGCACAGAAACACATATTAAAGTCAGGAAACTTGCAGAGACTCATCATGCTCTCATAATTCACAATTTTAAGTTTTAAATATAGTTTTTAGTGAGAGAGGTTCTCTCCTCTCTCTTAGGATTAGGATTAGGATTTCAACTTCTTCATCACAGGTTCAATATTCCTTTTACTATTTATTTTCTCTTCTATTTTTGTTTACTCTGAAGCTTTTATTTGTGTTTGGTTTATGTTGCCCAATTGGCTTATGGATATTGTCCGTGTTAGAATCGACATTTTCATTCAATATAATTTGAGGTATTCCAGATATTTATGATTTCAGTTTAGCTTTCTATATTCTTGGCTTTGGTTGATTAATTGGTAACTCTTGAGTTGTCAAACTAATTGTTGACTGAAAATTGGAATTCTTCAAGAATTAATTCGAGATCCAATAACTCTAACTTTTCCCATGGAAAGACTGGGACTTGAGGATTCGAATTAATTCATTCACTTGACTTACCTTCATAGTTAGAGGTTAACAAAGTGGGAGAAAAATCCAATTCTCATCACAATTGATAACGATAACTAGGATAGGACTTCCAGTTCTCATACCTTGCCAAGAGTTTATTTTACTGTCATTTATTTATTTTACTTGTCATTCATCATAATTGTTCCTCATTCTTAAAACCCCCAATTTACAAACTCATAACCTATAATAAGAACATACCTCCCTGCAATTCCTTGAGAAGACGACCCGAGGTTTAAATACTTCGGTTATCAATTTATTTAGGGGTTTGTTAGTTGTGACAACCAAAACGTTTGTATGAAAGGACTTTTGTTGGTTTAGAAGCTATACTTGCAATGGGAATTTATTCTGAATTCTAGACCACGCAAAAGTTCTCTCATCAAAATGGCGCCGTTGCCGGGGAATTGCAAACATGTGCCTTATTATTGGTTATTGTAAATATTTTTCAAAAAAAATATTTTTCTTTTACTTGTTTATTTGTTTTCTCTCTTCCCTCTTATTTCTGATAGCTATTATGAATTCTCATCCCTCTCGCTTTGAGTTTGGTTCTAATTTTGTTGCAAGGAATGGAAGCTATAACAGGACTATGCATTAAGGTCTAAGCAATCAAAGATGGATGGAGCCACAAGGATTTGATCAACCCTCATGGCAATAACCACCTCCAATGGACTATCAACAACCATTCTGTGATGCATATCAAGGCAATGGCTATGGTGAGCACTCTTTTGACTACCAACAAGACCCACCATATGCCTATGAACCCCCTCATCCTCAATATAATTTTGAACCACCATACTCACAAGCTCCTTTCCACCAAACACCTCCGTATGACCCTAATCCATATCCACCATACCAACCACCTTATGAGCCAAATGAACCATACATAGAACCACCACCGCAATATACACCATCTCCTTATCATTATCAAAATGAACCCTCCTATCCACCCCAAACCTCCATGGAGAAAGTATTTGCCGATTTAAACTCTACTATACAAGCTCTGGTCACCCAAATCGGACCACCGAATACCTTCAATAATCAACCCTCAAGCTCTAGTGCACTTCCTTTTCAACCATGTAATGATCCACCCATTCCATCACCACCCATCCCATCACCACCATCCATGGAAGAGCACCCACATCCATCAATCCAAGAGCAAGATGATCCCAGTTATGCTATTGAAATAGAGCAAGAGTCAAGGGGTCATTTCAAGGAAACAGTAGATCAATTTCATGCAACCCTTCATCAATTGGAGCAAGCAATAAATCAATTATCTTCCAGACATTCGGACACTCAAGGAACCCCCATGGCTTCATGCGGACAATCTAATGAAGAACGTAGTATGAAGGAGATACTAGAAACTCCAGTGGACAGTAATGAGCATGAATTTGTACTGGAACAAATGGAGGAAGCCGGAATTATTGAAGAGGAAGAAGTGGTTGAAGACTTAGGAGATGCAGAACCTCCATGGGAAATTCAAGTCATAAAGCCTCCTTCCAAGGTATTTGAAATTGATGCTGATGAGGGTGTACAACCTCCAAGGCATATCATAGTTGAAGACTTGGAAGAGGTTGATCAAGATATGGAAATTAAAGAAGAAGAAGCACAACCTCCCATGCCCTTGGTAATTAATGAAGAAGAGTTTGAATTAGAAGAAAGCTACCAAGAGGAAGAGGTTGAAATCAAAGAAGTTTGCAAAGCGGTGGAAGTTGTCAAAGAGCACAAGGGAGTGGAGCTTGAAATCACTTTGCCAAAGTTATTGGAGACCCTTCCCCCTAAGTTGTCATCATCCTTCACAACATTCAAGTGGGTAAAATTCATATCCTTTAGCTTTCTAATCCCACTTGAATATGGGCTACTGGAGACGGATGGTCAACTTAGAGCTCTCTGTGGCATTAAGAGTAAGAAGAAGATGGTCAATGATAAGATTTATCCTGCAAGGTTCAACATGGTTGTGTGCTCAACATTTAAATGTAAAGGTTGGTGTAGAGCTCAACTGAATGGGTCTAGGAAGTTGTCTGGCTGCTTCAGTGAGAATTCAGACTGTTTGCCACCCGGATAGAATAATATTGCTCAACAAGAAGACGGGTGCAAAAGCAAGATTTGGGACCCCGGAATTCAATCTAGAAATCAACACTCTTGGGGTCTTGTCACTTGCTTTAACTTGCTTGAAGGCTTTCTGCGCCTTGTTTGGGACCCCGGAGGCTCCTGGAAGTACAAACATTGGTTTGGATCAGTACAAGCATAAACCACCATAACAGGGAGCTCACCAAAGGTCCAACTTTAGGACTTTAACTAAAAGTGCTAGGTGGGAGACAACCCACCATGGTATGATCGTTCTTTTTCAATTTTTTTTGTGTTGTTTATTTATTTTATTTTATTTTATTTTATTTTCATTGAACCTAGAAGTTTTTATAGCATCTACATTAACACTGCATATTGCATACTGCATAATTGCATAATAAAAAAAGGGAAAATACGCATGCGACGCGGCAACGTCGCTGACGCATCCGCGTTACTAGTGCGTTAGGAAGAAAAGAATTGAACAGAGAGTCATGCGAGAGTGTGGATGGAGGCGCGTCATTAGCATAATTTGATCCCACGTGACCGCGTCGCTCACGCGACCGCGTCATGTGGAACTTTGGCCTCCCACGCGACCGCGTCACCCACGCGGCCGCGTGCCATGAAAATCGACGTTAAAAAGGTGCATGGCCGAAAGTTGTGCTGGAATTGGGCTGGACTCGTGCTAGAAGCCCAAGCACTCCCACGCAATCGCGTCCCCCACGCGGCCGCGTGGATCTTTCAAAAATGGCCATCCACGCGATCGCGTCACCCACGCGACCGCGTCACCCAGATTTTTGGCAAAATGCAATTCAAACAGAAAGTTGTGCGAATGCGAGGTTGCACTCGCGCCACTAGCACAAATCAAGTGATGCGATCGCGTGACCCACGCGTCCGCGTCGCCTGGCCTTATTGCGCACCATGCGGCCGCTTCACCCACGCGTCCGTGTCGCCAGCGTCGCACACCTTAACCTAATATGCCAAAATATTTTATCTTTTCTTCCCCAATCCTAATTTTTCCTCCCTCCTTTCTTACTTACTTCTTCTTCTTCTTCCCTTCTTTCCCTTCTCATTTCTCTTATCTTTCATTTTCTTTTACTTAATTGCATACTTTCATTCATTGCATTATTTTCATTGGTGTTGAAATTTTATTTGGGTCATTGTTTTTTCTATATTTTTGTGGATTATTTGACAATTATATATTACTTTCTAAAGGGTTGCTTGCATGTTCTAATTAATTAATATTTTCAAAAACATATTCACCATGCATGCTAAGTGTTTGTGAAAAAGCCCGTATGGCATTGTGCATTATTTTAAATTATTCTCTTCTACTATTCAATGCTTGCTTTTCACAAATTTCCTTTACTATTTTATTATTTAAATATAATTATCAATATAAATGTTATTGTTAGTTTCTCACGACTAACAATACATTAAAGCTTTTGATACTTGATCTATGCTACTCATGCCCTTGCCGGCATGCTAATAAACATCTTGCATCCAATACTCCCCATGCCTTGCTATATTTCCATTGATGAACTGATCACATGGAATCGCGACCATGTCTTTCATTCACTATTTTTTTTACTTGGCATGATTATCCTTTGCTCCATCCCTTTGACTTCATGTCCCTTTTTCTTCTCCCTTTTTCAGGCTGGCCACCAGAACGGGTAAAGAGAAAGCTTCTACAACGAGTAACAGCTGAGGAACCACAACACCCACCCACCTGTACATCTCAGCATGCACCGAGGACGGTGCAATCTTTAAGTTTGGGGAGGTCGATACCGATCTCTACGGGTTAGTTAGTCCCTTCTCAACACCAATTTTTGTTTTTCATTGTTGCATTTGCATGTTTGATTACATGTTTGTTTTTTTGTGCATATTTTACCACCTGGTTAAAGTAATATTTTCTTTTTCAAGAAATTTTTATAGTATTTCACTAATTTGAATAAAACTTTTTGAAAAATGATGAGCGGATAATTTATACGCTTTTTGGCATTGTTTTTTAGTAGTTTTTAGTAAGTTCAAGCTACTTTTAGGGATGTTTTCATTAGTTTTTATGTTAAATTCACATTTCTGGACTTTACTATGAGTTTGTGTGTTTTTCTGTGATTTTAGGTAATTTCTGGCTGAAATTGAGGGACTTGAGCAAAACTCTGAAAAAGGCTGACAAAAGGACTGCTAATGCTGTTGGAATCTGACCTCCCTGCACTCGAAATGGATTTTCTGGAGCTACAAAACTCCAAATGGCGCGCTCTTAACGGCATTAGAAAATAGACATCCAGAGCTTTCCAGCAATATATAATAGTCTATACTTTATTCGGAAATTGACGACGTAACTTGGCGTTGAACGCCAAGTACATGCTGCTGTCTGGAGTTAAACGCTAGAAAAACGTCATGATCCGGAGTTGAACGCCCAAAACACGTTATAACTTGGAGTTCAACTCCAAGAAAAGCCTCAGCTCGTGGATAGATCAAGCTCAGCCCAAGCATACACCAAGTGGGCCCCGGAAGTGGATTTATGCATCAAATACTTACTCATGTAAATCCTAGTAGCTAGTTTAGTATAAATAAGACTTTTTACTAGTGTATTAGACGTCTTTTGACCACATGGAATCCTGGATTGTATTTTGAATCCTGTGATCACGTTTAGGGGGCTGGCCATTCGGCCATGCCTGAACCTTTCACTTATGTATTTTCAACGGTGGAGTTTCTGCACACCATAGATTAAGGGTGTGGAGCTCTGCTGTACCTCAAGTTTCAATACAATTACTATTACTTTCTATTCAATTCTCTTTTATTCTTATTCCAAGATATACATTGCACAACACTTTGATGAATGTGATGATCCGTGACACTCATCATCATTCTCACCTATGAACGCGCGTGACTGACAACCACTTCCGTTCTACCTTAGGCCGGGCGCATATCTCTTAGATTCCCCAACAGAATCTTCGTGGTATAAGTTAGATAGATGGCGGCATTCATGAGGATCTGGAAAGTCTAAACCTTGTCTATGGTATTCCGAGTAGGATTCTGGGATTGAATGACTGTGACGAGCTTCAAACTCCTGAAGGCTGGGCGTAATGACAAACGCAAAAGAATCAAGGGATTCTATTCCAACCTGATTGAGAACCGACAGATGATTAGCCGTGCTGTGACAGAGCATAGGAACGTTTTCACTGAGAGGATGGGATGTAGCCATTGACAACAGTGATGCCCTACATACAGCTTGCCATGGAAAGGAGTAAGAAGGATTGGATGAAAGCAATGAAAAAGTAGAGATTCAAGAGGAGCACAGCATCTCCATACGCCTATCTGAAATTTTCACTATTGATTTACATAAGTATTTCTATCTTATTTTATTTTCTGTTTATTATTAATTATTCAAAAATCCATAAACCAATTTAATCTGCCTAACTGAGATTTACAAGGTGACCATAGCTTGCTTCATACCAACAATCTCTGTGGGATCGACCCTTACATATGTAAGGTTTATTACTTGGACGACCCAGTACACTTGCTGGTTAGTTGAACGAGATTGTGGAAAGAAAGTGCTGAGTTAATGTTTTTGTGCACATACCAAAGAGCTAATATTGTTGATCACAATTTCGTCCACCAAGTTTTTGGCGCCGTTGCCGGGGAACAATCAATTTCGAACAACAATTTCACAATTGTTTCCAGACCACAATGGTGCCAAGTTTTAATCCGGCAATAACACCAAGTTTTTGGCGCCGTTGCCGGGGATTGTTCGAGTATGGACAACTGACGGTTCATCTTGTTGCTCAGATTAGGTAATTTTCTTTTCAAAAATCTTTTTCAAAAATTTTCTTTTCTTTTTCGTTTTTCCTAACTTTATTTTCGAAAAAAAAAAATAAAAATCCAAAAAAAATTAGAAAATCATAAAAATAAAAAATATTTTGTGTTTCTTGTTTGAGTCTTGAGTCAATTTTTAAGTTTGGTGTCAATTGCATGCTTTAAAAATTTTTCTTGTATTTTTCGAAAACTCCATGCATTCATAGTGTTCTTCATGATCTTCAAGTTGTTCTTGATAAGTCCTCTTGTTTGATCTTGATGTTTTCTTGTTTTGTGTTGTTTGTTGTTTTTTATATGCATTTTTCGTTTGTTAGAGTCCTTGCATTAAAGATTTCTAAGTTTGGTGTCTTGCATGTTTTCTTTGCATCAAAAATTTTTCAAAAATATGTTCTTAATGTTCATCATGATCTTCAAAGTGTTCTTGGTGTTCATCTTGACATTCATAGTGTTCTTGCATGCATTTTGTGTTTTGATCCAAAATTTTCATGTTTTGGGTCATTTTTATGTTTTTCTCTCTCATAATTAAAAATTCAAAAATCAAAAATATATCTTTTCCTTATTTCCCTCCAAATTTTCGAAATTTTGGGTTGACTTGGTCAAAAATTTTTAAAATTAGTTGTTTCTTACAAGTCAAGTCAAAATTTCAATTTTAAAAAGCTTATCTTTTTAAAATCTTTTTCAAAAAATCATATCTTTTTCATTTTTTTATCATTTTCGAAAATTTCAAAAATATTTTTTTTTTAAATTATTTTCAAAATATTTTTCTTATCTTTATATCATATTTTCAAAATATGCTAACAATTAATGTTAATGATTCAAAAATTTGAAGTTTGTTACTTTCTTGTTAAGAAAGGTTCAATCTTTAAATTCTAGAATCTTATCTTGTAGTTTCTTGTTAGTTAAGTTATTTTAAAAATTAAATCTTTTTCAAAATATCTTTTTCTTAAAATTTTTATCTTATCTTTTTATCTTATCCTTCTCAAAATTTTATCTTTTTCAAAATTTGATTTCAGAATATCTTATCTAACTTCTTATCTTCTTATCTTTTTCAAATTTGATTTTAATATCTTTTTCAACTAACTATTTGACTTTTTGTTTGTTTCTTATCTTTTTCAAAAACCACCTAACTACTTTTCCCTCTCTAATTTTCGAAAATATCTCACCCTTTTTCAAAAATTCTTTTTAATTAATTAATTGTTTTAATTTTAATTCTATCTTATCTTTTAATTTTCGAAAATACTAACCCCTTTTTCAAAATTATTTTCGAAATTCTCTTTCTCTTTTCTTATTTTATTTAATTATTTAATTACTAACACTTCTCTTCACCTCTCTTCATCTAAATATCCGAACCCATTCTTCTTCACTCTCCCCCTTTCTTTTTCTACTAACATAAAGGAATCTCTATACTGTGACATAGAGGATTCCTCTCTCTTTTCTTGTTTTCTTCTCTTTCATATGAGTAGGAACAGGAAAAAAGGCACTCTTGTTGAAATTGATCCTGAACCTGAAAGGACTCTGAAAAGGAAACTAAGAGAAACTAAATTACAACAATCCAGAAATAACCTTTCAGAAATTTTCGAACAAGAGAAGGAGATGGCAGCCGAAAATAATAATAATGCAAGGAGAATGCTTGGTGACTTCACAAAGCCAACGTCCAAATTTGATGGAAGAAGCATCTCCATCCCTGCCATTGGAGCCAATGATTTTGAGCTTAAGCCTCAACTAGTTGCATTAATGCAACAAAACTGCAAGTTTTATGGACTTCCATCTGAAGATCCTTATCAGTTTTTAACTGAGTTCTTGCAGATCTGTGAGACTGTAAAGACGAATGGAGTTGATCCTGAAGTCTACAGACTCATGCTTTTCCCTTTTGCTGTAAGAGACAGAGCTAGAATATGGTTGGATTCACAACCTAAGGATAGCCTGGACTCCTGGGATAAGCTGGTCACAGCCTTCTTGGATAAATTCTTTCCTCCTCAAAAGATGAGCAAGCTGAGAGTGGATGTTCAAACCTTCAAACAAAAAGATGGTGAATCCCTCTATGAAGCTTGGGAAAGATACAAGCAGCTGACCAAAAGATGTCCATCTGACATGTTTTCAGAATGGACCATATTGGATATATTCTATTATGGTCTCTCTGAATTTTCGAAAATGTCATTGGACCATTCTGCAGGTGGATCTATTCACCTAAAGAAAACGCCTGAAGAGGCTCAAGAACTCATTGATATGGTTGCAAACAACCAATTCATGTACACTTCTGAGAGGAATTCCGTGAATAATGGGATACCTCAGAAGAAAGGAGTTCTTGAAATTGATGCTCTGAATGCCATATTGGCTCAGAGCAAAGTGTTGACTCAACAGGTCAACATGATCTCTCAAAATCTGAATGGATGGCAACATGCATCCAAAGAGGCAGCTTCTGAAGAAGCTTATGATCCTGAGAACCCTGCCATGGTAGAGGTTAATTACATGGGTGAACCTTATGGAAACACCTATAACTCATCATGGAGAAATCATCCAAATTTCTCATGGAAGGATCAACAAAAGCCTCAACAAGGCTTTAACAATGGTGGACGCAATAGGCTAAGCAATAGCAAGCCTTTTCCATCATCTTCTCAGCAACAGACAGAGAATTCTGAACAAAACACTTCTAATTTAGCCAATATAGTCTCTGATTTGTCAAAGGCCACTTTCAGTTTCATGAGTGAAACAAGATCCTCCATCAGAAATTTGGAGGCACAAGTGGGCCAGTTAAGTAAGAAAGTCATTGAAACTCCTCCCAGTATTCTCCCAAGCAATACAGAAGAAAATCCAAAAGGAGAGTGCAAGGCCATTGATGTAATCAATATGGCCGAATGCACAAGGGAGGAGGAGGACGAAAATCCTAGTGAGGAAGACCTCCTGGGACGTCCCTCAAGCAAGAAGGAGTTTCCTATTAAGGATCCACAGGAATCTGAGGCTCATATAGAGACCATAGAGATTCCATTAAATCTCCTTCTGCCATTCATGAGCTCTGAAGACTATTCTTCCTTTGAAGAGGATGAAGATGTGACTGGAGAGCAAGTTGCTCAATATTTAGGAGCTATCATGAAGCTGAATGCCAAGTTGTTTGGTAATGAGACTTGGGAAAGTGAACCTCCCTTGCTCATTAGTGAACTAGATACCTGGATTCAGCAAATTTTACCTCAAAAGAGACAAGATCCTGGAAAGTTCTTAATACCTTGTACCATAGGCACCATGACCTTTGAAAAAGCTCTGTGTGATCTGGGGTCAGGAATAAATCTTATGCCACTCTCTGTAATGGAGAAGCTGGGGATCATTGAGGTACAACCTGCCTTGTTCTCATTACAATTGGCAGATAAGTCATTGAGACAAGCTTATGGAATAGTAGAGGACGTGTTGGTAAAGGTTGAAGGCCTTTACATCCCTGCTGATTTCATAATCTTAGACACTAGGAAGGAAAAGGATGATTGCATCATCCTTGGAAGACCTTTCCTAGCCACAGCAGGAGCTGTGATAGATGTCAACAGAGGTGAATTAGTCCTTCAATTGAATGGAGACTACCTTGTGTTCAAGGCACATGACCATCCCTCTGTGACAAAAGAGAGTAAGCATGAAGAGCTTCTCTCAGTTCAGAGTCAAGAAGAGCTCCCACAGTCAAACTCTAAGTTTGGTGTTGGGAGGCCACAACCAAACTCTAAGTTTGGTGTCAAGACCCCATATCCAAACTTTAAGTTTGGTGTTGGGACTATACAACATTGACCTGATCACCTTGTGGCTCCATGAGAGCCACTGTCAAGCTATTGACATTAAAGAAGCGCTTGTTGGGAGGCAACCCAATTTTATTTATCTAATTTTTATTTTATTTTATTTTATTGTTATTTTGTGTTTTATTAGGTACATGATCATGTGGAGTCACGAAAAAAATATAAAAATTAAAAACAGAATCAAAAACAGCAGAAGAAAAATCACACCCTGGAGGAAGCACAGGCTGGCGTTCAACGCCAGTAAGGAGCATCTGGCTGGCGTTCAATGCCAGAACAAAGCATCATTCTGGCGTTCATCAAAGCATCATTCTGGTGTTGAACGCCAGAAACAAGCAACATTCTGGCGCTGAACGCCAGGAATGTGCCTAGAGAAGAAAAGCTGGCGCTGAACGCCAGTAACAAGCATGAAACTGGCATTCAACGCCAGAAACATGCTTTACATGGGCGTTGAACGCCTAGAATGTGCACCACACGGTGTTTAAACGCCAGAATGGTGTGCAAAGGCAATTTACATGCCTATTTGGTGCAGGGATGGAATTCCTTGACACCTCAGGATCTGTGGACCCCACAGGATCACCTCAGGATCTGTGGACCCCACAGGATCCCCACCTACTATATTCCCACCTTACCTCCTAATCCTATTTTTGTGATTTGTATTCCCCATGTCACATTTCCCAACACTCTTCACCAATCACCTCAATTCCTCTTCCCAATCACCCCCTTCACCACTCACATCCATCCACTCTTCCCCATAAACCCCACCTACCTTCAAAATTCAAAAACATTTTCCCACCCAATCCCACCCTAAATGGCCGAAACTTCACTCTCCCCTCTCCCTATATATAACCTTCCATTCTACTTCATTTTCACACAACACAACCCTCTCTTCCATACCTTGACCGAACCTACACTTCCCCTTCTCCTCCATATTCTCTTCTTCTTCTTCTTCTCTTCTTTCTTCTATTGCTCGAGGGCGAGCAATATTTTAAGTTTGGTGTGGTAAAAGCATAAGCTTTTTTGTTTTTCCATTACCATCAATGGCACCTAAGGCCGGAGTATCCTCTAGAAAAGGAAAAGGGAAGACAAAAGCTTCCACCTCCGAGTCATGGGAGATGGAAAGATTCATCTCCAAGAGCCATCAAGACCACTTCTATGATGTTGTGGCAAAGAAGAAGGTGATCCCTGAGGTCCCTTTCAAGCTCAAGAAAAATGAGCATCCGGAGATCCGACATGAAATCCGAAGAAGAGGTTGGGAAGTCCTAACCAACCCCATACAACAAGTTGGAATCTTAATGGTTCAAGAGTTCTATGCCAATGCATGGATCACTAGGAACCATGATCAAAGTATGAACCCGGGTCCAAAGAATTATCTCACAATGGTTCGGGGGAAATACTTAGATTTTAGTCCGGAAAATGTGAGGTTGGCATTCCACTTGCCCATGATGCAAGGAGATGAACGCCCCTACACTAGAAGGGTCAACTTTAATCAAAGGTTGGACCAAGTCCTTATGGACATATGTGTGGAAGGAGCTCAATGGAAGAGAGACTCCAAAGGCAAGCCAGTCCAACTAAGAAGACTGTACCTCAAGCCTGTGGCTAGAGGATGGTTGGAGTTCATTCAACGCTCTATCATTCCCACTAGCAACCAATCTGAAGTTACTGTGGATCGGGCCATCATGATTCATAGCATCATGATTGGAGAGGAAGTAGAAGTTCACGAGGTCATCTCCAATGAAATCTACAAAATAGCCGACAAGCCCTCCACCATGGCACGGCTAGCTTTTCCTCACCTTGTTTGCCATCTATGTTACTCAGCTGGAGTTATCATAGAAGGAGACACCTCCATTGAAGAGGATAAGCCCATCACCAAGAAGATGATGGAGCAAGCAAGAGAGACCCTTCATGGTTCTCAAGAGATGCATGAGGAAGCTCATCATCAAGAAATCCCTGAGATGCCTCAAGGGATGCACTTTCCCCCCAACAACTATTGGGAACAACTCAACACCTCCTTAGAAGATTTGAGCCACAATGTTGAACAATTAAGGGTGGAACATCATGAGCACTCCATCATTCTCCATGAAATAAGAGAAGATCAAAGAGTAATGAGGGAGGAGCAACAAAGGCAAGGAAGGGACATAGAAGAGCTTAAGAACATTGTTGGTCCTTCAAGAAGAAGACGCCACTAAAGGTGGATTCATTCCTTGTTCTTATTTCTTTCTGCTTTTCGGTTTTCATGTTGTGTTTATTTATGTTTTGTGTCTTCATTTCATGATCATTAGTATGTAGTAACTATGTCTTAAAGCTATGAATAAAATCCATTAATCCTTCATCTCTCTTAAATGAAAAATGTTTTAATTCAAAAGAACAAGAAGTACATGAATTTCGAATTTATCCTTGAATTTAATTTAATTATATTGATGTGGTGACAATACTTTTTGTTTTCTGAATGAATGATTGAACAGTGCATATGTCTTTTGATATTGTTGTTTATGAATGTTAAAATTGTTGGCTCTTGAAAGAATGATGAACAAAGAGAAATGTTATTGATGATCTGAAAAATCATGAAATTGATTCTTGAAGCAAGAAAAAGCAGTGAAAAAGAAGAAGCTTGCGAAAAAAAATAATAGGCAAAAAAAAATAGAAAGAAAAGAAAAAGCAAGCAGAAAAAGCCAATAGCCCTTAAAACCAAAAGGCAAGGTTAAAAAGGATCCAAGGCTTTGAGCATCAATGGATAGGAGGGCCCAAGGAAATAAAATCCAGGCCTAAGCGGCTAAATCAAGTTGTCCTTAACCATGTGCTTGTGTCATGAAGGTCCAAGTGAAAAGCTTGAGACTGAGTGGTTAAAGTCGTGATCCAAAGCAAAAAGCGTGTGCTTAAGAGCTTTGGACACCACTAACTGGGGACTCTAGCAAAGCTGAGTCACAATCTGAAAAGGTTCACCCAGTTATGTGTCTGTGGCATTTGTGTATCCAGTGGTAATACTGGAAAACAAAATGCTTAGAGCCACGGCCAAGACTCATAAGTAGCTGTGTTCAAGAATCAACATGCTTAACTAGGAAAGTCAATAACACTATCCGAAATTCTAAGTTCCTAGAGAAGCCAATCATTCTAAACTTCAAAGGAAAAAGTGAGATGCCAAAACTGTTCAGAAGCAAAAAGCTACAAGTCCCGCTCATCTAATTATAATTAATATTCATTGATATTCTGGAATTTATAGTATATTCTCTTCTTTTTATCCTAATTGATTTTCAGTTGCTTGGGGACAAGCAACAATTTAAGTTTGGTGTTGTGATGAGCGGATAATTTATACGCTTTTTGGCATTATTTTTTAGTAGTTTTTAGTAAGTTCAAGCTACTTTTAGGGATGTTTTCATTAGTTTTTATGTTAAATTCACATTTCTGGACTTTACTATGAGTTTGTGTGTTTTTCTGTGATTTGAGGTAATTTCTGGCTGAAATTGAGGGACTTGAGCAAAACTCTGAAAAAGGCTGACAAAAGGACTGCTAATGCTGTTGGAATCTGACCTCCCTGCACTCGAAATGGATTTTCTGGAGCTACAAAACTCCAAATGGCGTTCTCTCAACGGCATTGGAAAATAGACATCCAGAGCTTTCCAGCAATCTATAATAGTTCATACTTTATTCGGAAATTGACGACGTAACTTGGCGTTGAACGCCAAGTACATGCTGCTGTCTGGAGTTAAACGCCAGAAAAACGTCATGATCCGGAGTTGAACGCCCAAAACACGTTATAACTTGGAGTTCAACTCCAAGAAAAGCCTCAGCTCGTGGATAGATCAAGCTCAGCCCAAGCATACACCAAGTGGGCCCCGGAAGTGGATTTATGCATCAAATACTTACTCATGTAAACCCTAGTAGCTAGTTTTGTATAAATAAGACTTTTTACTAGTGTATTAGACGTCTTTTGACCACATGGAATCCTGGATTGTATTTTGAATCCTGTGATCACGTTTAGGGGGCTGGCCATTCGGCCATGCCTGAACCTTTCACTTATGTATTTTCAACGGTGGAGTTTCTGCACACCATAGATTAAGGGTGTGGAGCTCTGCTGTACCTCAAGTTTCAATACAATTACTATTACTTTCTATTCAATTCTCTTTTATTCTTATTCCAAGATATACGTTGCACAACTGGTGTGCGAAATTGTGATCACTACACAACTTTGCACAACTAACCAGCAAGTGCACTGGGTCGTCCAAGTAATACCTTACGCGAGTAAGGGTCGATCCCACAGAGATTGTTGGTATGAAGCAAGCTATGGTCACCTTGTAAATCTTAGTCAGGCAGACTCAAATGGGTATAGTGATATACGAATAAAGCATAAAGATAAAGATAGAGGTACTTATGTAATTCATTGGTAGGAACTTCAGATAAGCGTATGAAGATGCCTTCCCTTCCGTCTCTCTGCTTTCCTACTGTCTTCATCTAATCCTTCTTACTCCTTTCCATGGCAAGCTTATGCAAGGGTTTCACCGTTGTCAGTGGCTACCTCCCATCCTCTCAGTGAAAATGTTCCTATGCTCTGTCACAGCATATGGCTAATCAGCTGTCGGTTCTCGGTCAGGCCGGAATAGAATCCAGTGATTCTTTTGCGTCTGTCACTAACGCCCCGCCTGCTAGGAGTTTGAAGCACGTCACAGTCATTCAATCATTGAATCCTACTCAGAATACCACAGACAAGGTTAGACCTTCCGGATTCTCTTGAATGCCGCCATCAGTTCTCGCCTATACCACGAAGACTCTGATCTCACGGAATGGCTGGCTCGTTTGTCAGGCGAGCACTCGGTTGTCAGGCGATCAACCATGCATCGTGTATCAGGAATCCAAGAGATAAACACTAGAGCCTTGATTGCTTGTAGAACAAAAGTGGTTGTCAGTCACCTTGTTCATGAGTGAGAATGATGATGAGTGTCACAGATCATCACATTCATCAAGTTGAAGAACAAGTGATATCTTGGACAAAGAACAAGCGGAATTGAATAGAAGAACAATAGTAATTGCATTAATACTCGAGGTACAGCAGAGCTCCACACCTTAATCTATGGTGTGTAGAAACTCCACCGTTGAAAATACATAAGAACAAGGTCTAGGCATGGCCATGAGGCCAGCCTCCCAAAGTGATCAAAAGATCTAAAGAAAAGGTTCCAAAGATCAGAAGATGAAAATACAATAGTAAAAGGTCCTACTTATAGAAAACTAGTAGCCTAGGGTGTACAAGGATGAGTAAATGACATAAAAATCCACTTCCGGGCCCACTTGGTGTGTGCTTGGGCTGAGCAATGAAGAAATTTCGTGTAGAGACTCTTCTTGGAGTTAAACGCCAGCTTTTATGCCAGTTTGGGCGTTTAACTCCCATTTAGGTGCCAGTTCCGGCGTTTAACGCTGGGATTACTGAAGGTGACTTTGAACGCCGGTTTGGGCCATCAAATATTGGGCAAAGTATGGACTATCATATATTGCTGGAAAGCCCAGGATGTCTACTTTCCAACGCCGTTGAGAGCTCGCCAATTGGGCTTCTGTAGCTCCAGAAAATCCACTTCGAGTGCAGGGAGGTCAGAATCCAACAGCATCTGCAGTCCTTTTCAGTCTCTGAATCAGATTTTTGCTTAGATCCCTCAATTTCAGCCAGAAAATACCTGAAATCACAGAAAAACACACAAACTCATAGTAAAGTCCAGAAAAGTGAATTTTAGCTAAAAACTAATAAAAATATACTAAGAACTCAACTAAAACTACTAAAAACATACTAAAAACAATGCCAAAAAGGGTACAAATTATCCGCTCATCACAATACCAAACTTAAATTGTTGCTTGTCCTCAAGCAAATGAAGATCAAATAAGATAAAAAGAAGAGAATATACTATAGACTCCAAATTATCAATGAAACATAGCTCCAAATTAGATGAGCGGGACTAGTAGCTTTTTGCCTCCGAACAGTTTTGGCATCTCACTTTATCCTTTGAAATTCAGAATGATTGGCTTCTTTAGGAACTCAGAATCCAGATAGTGTTATTGATTCTCCTTGTTAAGTATGATGATTCTTGAACACAGCTACTTATTGAGTCTTGGCCGTGGCCTAAAGCACTCTGTCTTCCAGTATTACCACCGGATACATACATGCCACAGACACATAATTGGGTGAACCTTTTCAGATTGTGACTCAGCTTTGCTAGAGTCCCCAATTAGAGGTGTCTAGGGTTCTTAAGCACACTCTTTTTGCCTTGGATCACAACTTTATTTCTTTCTTTTTCTTTTTCTTTTTCTTTCTCCCCTTTTTTTCGTTTTTCTCCTTCTTCTTTTTCTTTTTTTTTCTCTCTTTTTTTTTGTATTCACTGCTTTTTCTTGCTTCAAGAATCATTTTTATGATTTTTCAGATCCTCAGTAACATGTCTCTTTTTTCATCATTCTTTCAAGAGCTAACAACTTTAACATTCATGAACAACAAATTCAAAAAACATATGCACTGTTTAAGCATACATTCAGAGAACAAAAGCATTGCCACCACATCAAACTAATTAAGCTAGTTTTAAAGATGAATTCGAAATCCTGTACTTCTTGTTCTTTTGTGATAAAAACAGTTTTCATTTAAGAAAGGTGATGGATTCATAGGACATTCATAACTTTAAGGCATAGACACTAAGACACTAATGATCATAAGACACAAACATAGATAAACATAAAGCATAATTTTCGAAAAACAGAAAAATAAAGAACAAGGAGATTAAAGAACGGGTCCACCTCAGTGATGGCGGCTTGTTCTTCTCTTTTTGAAGGTCTTATGGAGTGCTTGAGCTCCTCAATGTCTCTTCCTTGTCTTTGTTGCTCCTCTCTTAGTTGTCCCATGTTGGAACTCAATTCTCCTAGGGAGGTGTTAATTTGCTCCCAATAGTCTTGTGGAGAAAAGTGCATCCCTTGAGGCATCTCAGGGATCTCATGATGAGAGGGGTCTCTTGTTTGCTCCATCCTTTTCTTAGTGATGGGCTTGAGGTCATGCCTTCTCAGTTGAACCGGCTTTCCTCTTGAATTTCTCTTCTATTGAGCGCCCTCTTCACAAATGTTTATGAGGACTTGGTCCAACCTTTGATCAAAGTTGACCCTTCTTCATGGCCACAACTTCATAGAGGTGGTCTTGATGCACCCTTGAGATGAATCTCTCCATCTCCCATGACTCGGAGAAGGAGGCTTTTGCCTTCCCTTTCCTCTTTCTAGAAGTTTCTCCGGCCTTGGATGCCATAAATGGTTATGGAAAAATAAAAAGCAATGCTTTTACCACACCAAACTTAAAAGGTTTGCTCGTCCTCGAGCAAAAGAAGAAAGAAGAGAGTAGAAGAAGAAGAAATGGAGGAAGAAGGGAATGGCTTTGTGGTTCGGCCAAAAGGGAAGAAGTAGTGTTTAGGGTGTGTGAAAATGAAGGAGTGAAGATGATAGTGGGATTTGATAGGTGGGGGTTTTTGGGAGAGAGGTGTTGAGGTGTTTGGTGAATGGGTGAAGAAGAGAGAGGGTGGTGGTGTTGGTGGGGATCCTGTGGGGTCCACAGATCCTTAGGTGTCAAGGAAAAGTCATCCCTGCACCAAATGGCATTCAAAAACACGTTTTGAGCCAATTCTGGCGTTAAACGCCGGGCTGGTGCCCATTTCTGGCATTTAACGCCAGGTTCTTGCCCTTTCCTGGCGTTTAACGCCAGGCTGGTGCCCCTTTCTGGCGTTAAACGCCCAGAATGGTGCTAGACTGGGCGTTAAACGCCCAACTGCTAGCCTCACTGGCGTTTAAACGCCAGTGAGTTCTTCCTCCAGGGTGTGCTATTTTTCTTCCTGTTTTTCATTCTGTTTTTGCTTTTTCAATTGATTTTGTGACTTCTCATGATCATCAACCTACAAAATAAAATAAAATAACAAAGGAAAATATATAAAATATAACATTGGGTTGCCTCCCAACAAGCGCTTCTTTAATGTCAGTAGCTTGACAGATGGCTCTCATGGAGCCTCACATTTTCTCAGAGCAATGTTGGAACCTCCCAACACCAAACTTAGAGTTTGAATGTGGGGGTTCAACACCAAACTTAAAGTTTGGTTGTGGCCTCCCAACACCAAACTTAGAGTTTGACTGTGGGGGCTCTGTTTGACTCTGATTTGAGAGAAGCTCTTCATGCTTCCTCTCCATGATGACAGAGGGATATCCTTGAGCTTTAAACACCAAGGATTCTTCATTCACTTGAATGATCAACTCTCCTCTATCAACATCAATCACAGCCTTTGCTGTGGCTAGGAAGGGTCTGCCAAGGATGATGGATTCATCCATGCACTTCCCAGTCTCTAGGACTATAAAATCAGTAGGGATGTAGTGGTCTTTAATCTTCACCAAAACATCCTCTACAAGTCCATGAGCTTGTTTTCTTGAGTTGTCTGCCATCTCTAATGAGATTCTTGCAGCTTGCACCTCAAAGATCCCTAGCTTCTCCATTACAGAGAGAGGCATGAGGTTTACACTTGACCCTAAGTCACACAGAGCCTTCTTGAAGGTCATGGTGCCTATGGTACAAGGTATTGAAAACTTCCCAGGATCTTGTCTCTTTTGAGGTAATTTCTGCCTAGACAAGTCATCCAGTTCTTTGGTGAGCAAAGGAGGTTCATTCTCCCAAGTCTCATTTCCAAATAACTTGTCATTTAGCTTCATGATTGCTCCAAGGTATTTAGCAACTTGCTCTTCAGTGACATACTCATCCTCTTCAGAGGAAGAATACTCATCAGAGCTCATGAAAGGCAGAAGTAAGTCCAATGGAATCTCTAATGTCTCATTTTGAGCCTCAGATTCCCATGGTTCCTCATTGGGGAACTCATTGGAGGCTAGTGCACGCCCACTGAGGTCTTCCTCAGTGGCGTTCACTTCCTCTCCTTCCTCTCCACATTCGGCCATGTTGATGGCCTTGCACTCTCCTTTTGGATTTTCTTCTGTGTTGCTTGGGAGAGTACTAGGAGGGAGTTCAGTAACTTTCTTGCTCAGCTGTCCCACTTGTGCCTCTAAATTCCTAATGGAGGACCTTGTTTCAGTCATGAAACTTTGAGTGGTTTTGATTAGATCAGAGACCATAGTTGCTAAGTCAGAGGGGATCTGCTTAGAGTTCTCTGTCTGTTGCTGAGAAGATGATGGAAAAGGCTTGCCATTGCTAAACCTGTTTCTTCCACCATTATTGTTGTTAAAACCTTGTTGAGGTCTTTCTTGATTCTTCCATGAGAAATTTGGGTGATTTCTCCATGAAGAATTATAGGTGTTTCCATAGGGTTCTCCTAGGTAATTCACCTCTTCCATTGAAGGGTTCTCAGGATCATAGGCTTCTTCTTCAGATGAAGCATCCTTAGTACTGCTTGGTGCATTTTGCATTCCAGACAGACTTTGAGAGATCAAATTGACTTGTTGAGTCAATATCTTGTTCTGAGCCAGAATGGCATTCAGAGCATCAATCTCAAGAACTCCTTTCTTCTGATTAGTCCCATTGTTCACAGGATTCCTTTCAGAAGTGTACATGAACTGGTTATTTGCAACCATTTCAATCAGCTTTTGAGCTTCTGTAGGCGTCTTCTTCAAATGAAGAGATCCTCCAGCAGAGCTATCCAGAGACATCTTGGATAGTTCAGAGAGACCATCATAGAAAATACCTATGATGCTCCATTCAGAAAGCATGTCAGAAGGACATTTTCTGATCAATTGTTTGTATCTTTCCCAAGCTTCATAGAGGGATTCTCCATCCTTCTGTCTGAAGGTTTGGACTTCCACTCTAAGCTTACTCAATTTTTGAGGTGGAAAGAACTTTGCCAAGAAGGCATTGACTAGCTTTTCCCAAGAGTCCAGGCTTTCTTTAGGTTGTGAGTCCAACCATGTTCTAGCTCTGTCTCTTACAGCAAAAGGGAATAGCATTAGTCTGTAGACCTCAGGGTCAACCCCATTAGTCTTGACAGTGTCACAGATTTGCAAGAACTCAGCCAAAAACTGATGAGGATCTTCCAATGGAAGTCCATGGAACTTGCAATTCTGTTGCATTAGAGAAACTAATTGAGGCTTAAGCTCAAAGTTGTTTGCTCCAATGGCAGGGATAGAGATGCTTCTCCCATAGAAATCGGGAGTAGGTGCAGTAAAGTCACCCAGCACCTTCCTTGCATTGTTTGCATTGTTGTTGTTTTCGGCTGCCATGTCTTCTTCTTCTTTGAAGATTTCTGTTAGGTCCTCTGTAGAGAATTGTGCCTTAGCTTCTCTTAGCTTTCGCTTCAAGGTCCTTTCAGGTTCAGGGTCAGTTTCAACAAGAATGCCTTTGTCTCTGCTCCTGCTCATATGAAAGAGAAGAGAACAAGAAAAAGTGGAATCCTCTATGTCATAGTATAGAGATTCCTTGAGGTGTCAGAAGAACAGAAAAATAGAAGAAAGAAGGTAGAAGAATTCAAACTTGATCAGAGAGAGTTCGAATTGTGCATTGAGAAGAAGTGGTACTCCATAAATAAAAGGATGTGGGAAGAGGGGAAGAGAATTTTCGAAAATCAATTAAAAAGTTTTTAAAATCATTTTGAAAAATTGATTGATAATTTTCGAAAACTCAAAGTGGAAGAAGAATCAAGTGATTTTTTGAAAAAGATTTTGAAATTAGAAGTCAAAAAGATTTGATTGAAAACTATTTTGAAAAAGATGAGGTTAAGAAGATATGATTGATTTTAAAAATATGTGATTGAGAAAATATGATTTGAAAATAATTTTAAAAAGATTTGATTTTAGAAATTAATAACTTGGCTATCAAGAAAAGATATGATTCAAACATTAAACCTTTCTCAACAGAAAAGGCAACATACTTGAAATGTTCAATCAAATCATTAATTGATAGTAAGTATCTTTGAAAAAGGAAAGAAATTGATTTTGAAAACATTTGATTGAAAAGATATGATTTGAAAAAGATTTGATTTTGAAAAACTTTGAAAACTTGAAAAATTGATTTGAAAACAAAATCCTCCCCCTTGTGCCATCCTGGCGTTAAACGCCCAGAATGGTATCCATTCTGGCGTTTAACGCCCAAAATGCTACCTTTTTGGGCGTTAAACGCCCAACCAGGTACCCTGGCTGGCGTTTAAACGCCAGTCTGTCCTTCTTCACTGGGCATTTTGAACGCCCAGCTTTTTCTGTGTAATTCCTCTGCTGCATGTTCTGAATCTTCAGTTCCCTGTACTATTGACTTGAAAATAGAACCAAGATCAAATAAACAATACATGCAAGACACCAAACTTAAAATTAGACACTAGACTCAAACAAGAAACATAAAATATTTTTGGTTTTTTTTATGATTTTGAAAATTTTTTTGTGTTTTTTCAAAAATTATATGGAAATAGAAAATAAAAGTTTCAGAATTCTTAATTCGGATTCCAGGAATCATTGCAATGCTAGTCTAAGACTCCGGTCCAGGAATTAGACATGGCTTCACAGCCAGCCAAGCTTTCAAAGAAAGCTTCGGTCCAAAACACTAGACATGGCCAATGGCCAGCCAAGCCTTAGCAGATCATTGCTCCAATAGCAAGATTGATAGGAATCAACAAGCTATTATGATGATTAGTTGAAACCTCGGTCCAATAAGATTAGACATGGCTTCTCAGCCAGCCAGATTTCAACAGATCATCATGAAACACTAGAATTCATCCTTAAGAACTCTGAAGAAAAAGACCTAATCTAAGCAACAAGATGAACCGTCAGTTGTCCATACACAAAACAATCCCCGAAAACGGCGCCAAAAACTTGGTGTGCGAAATTGTGATCACTACACAACTTTGCACAACTAACCAGCAAGTGCACTGGGTCGTCCAAGTAATACCTTACGCGAGTAAGGGTCGATCCCACGGAGATTGTTGGTATGAAGCAAGCTATGGTCACCTTGTAAATCTTAGTCAGGCAGACTCAAATGGGTATAGTGATATACGAATAAAGCATAAAGATAAAGATAGAGGTACTTATGTAATTCATTGGTAGGAACTTCAGATAAGCGTATGAAGATGCCTTCCCTTCCGTCTCTCTGCTTTCCTACTGTCTTCATCCAATCCTTCTTACTCCTTTCCATGGCAAGCTTATGCAAGGGTTTCACCGTTGTCAGTGGCTTCCTCCCATCCTCTCAGTGAAAATGTTCCTATGCTCTGTCACAGCATATGGCTAATTAGCTGTCGGTTCTCGGTCAGGCCGGAATAGAATCCAGTGATTCTTTTGCGTCTGTCACTAACGCCCCGCCTGCTAGGAGTTTGAAGCACGTCACAGTCATTCAATCATTGAATCCTACTCAGAATACCACAGACAAGGTTAGACCTTCCGGATTCTCTTAAATGCCGCCATCAGTTCTCGCCTATACCACGAAGACTCTGATCTCACTGAATGGCTGGCTCGTTTGTCAGGCGAGCACTCGGTTGTCAGGCGATCAACCATGCATCGTGTATCAGGAATCCAAGAGATAAACACTAGAGCCTTGATTGCTTGTAGAACAAAAGTGGTTGTCAGTCACCTTGTTCATGAGTGAGAATGATGATGAGTGTCACGGATCATCACATTCATCAAGTTGAAGAACAAGTGATATCTTGGACAAAGAACAAGCGGAATTGAATAGAAGAACAATAGTAATTGCATTAATACTCGAGGTACAGCAGAGCTCCACACCTTAATCTATGGTGTGTAGAAACTCCACCGTTGAAAATACATAAGAACAAGGTCTAGGCATGGCCGTGAGGCCAGCCTCCCAAAGTGATCAAAAGATCTAAAGAAAAGGTTCCAAAGATCAGAAGATGAAAATACAATAGTTAAAGGTCCTACTTATAGAAAACTAGTAGCCTAGGGTGTACAAGGATGAGTAAATGACATAAAAATCCACTTCCGGGCCCACTTGGTGTGTGCTTGGGCTGAGCAATGAAGAAATTTCGTGTAGAGACTCTTCTTGGAGTTAAACGCCAGCTTTTATGCCAGTTTGGGCGTTTAACTCCCATTTAGGTGCCAGTTCCGGCGTTTAACGCTGGGATTACTGAAGGTGACTTTGAACGCCGGTTTGGGCCATCAAATCTTGGGCAAAGTATGGACTATCATATATTGCTGGAAAGCCCAGGATGTCTACTTTCCAACGCCGTTGAGAGCTCGCCAATTGGGCTTCTGTAGCTCCAGAAAATCCACTTCGAGTGCAGGGAGGTCAGAATCCAACAGCATCTGCAGTCCTTTTCAGTCTCTGAATCAGATTTTTGCTCAGATCCCTCAATTTCAGCCAGAAAATACCTGAAATCACAGAAAAACACACAAACTCATAGTAAAGTCCAGAAAAAGTGAATTTTAGCTAAAAACTAATAAAAATATACTAAGAACTCAACTAAAACTACTAAAAACATACTAAAAACAATGCCAAAAAGGGTACAAATTATCCCCTCATCAACAACACTTTGATGAATGTGATGATCCATGACACTCATCATCATTCTCACCTATGAACGCGCGTGACTGACAACCACTTCCGTTCTACCTTAGGCCGGGCGCATATCTCTTAGATTCCCCAACAGAATCTTCGTGGTATAAGTTAGATAGATGGCGGCATTCATGAGGATCCGAAAAGTCTAAACCTTGTCTATGGTATTCCGAGTAGGATTCTTGGATTGAATGACTGTGACGAGCTTCAAACTCCTGAAGGTTGGGCGTGATGACAAACGCAAAAGAATCAAGGGATTCTATTCCAACCTGATTGAGAACCGACAGATGATTAGCCGTGCTGTGACAGAGCATAGGAACGTTTTCACTGAGAGGATGGGATGTAGCCATTGACAACAGTGATGCCCTACATACAGCTTGCCATGGAAAGGAGTAAGAAGGATTGGATGAAAGCAATGAGAAAGTAGAGATTCAAGAGGAGCACAGCATCTCCATACGCCTATCTGAAATTTCCACTATTGATTTACATAAGTATTTCTATCTTATTTTATTTTCTGTTTATTATTAATTATTCGAAAATCCATAAACCAATTTAATATGCCTAACTGAGATTTACAAGGTGACCATAGCTTGCTTCATACCAACAATCTCTGTGGGATCGACCCTTACATACGTAAGGTTTATTACTTGGACGACCCAGTACACTTGCTAGTTAGTTGAACGAGATTGTGGAAAGAAAGTGCTGAGTTAATGTTTTTGTGCACATACCAAAGAGCTAATATTGTTGATCACAATTTCGTCCACCAAAAAACTTGTTTGAAGAAATATTATTTTGGAACATAGTTTAGAGCTCGAACACACAAAACCAGTGAGATTTTGAGCCTATTTGATTGGTTGCATTTTATCAACCAATATTTTATTTTTGGTGTGTGTTTCTCTCTCTAAAAATTATGATCTTTGTCTTGCTTAATTCTATATTTCCATTATTTGATGTATGCATGCACTTATATGATTGAGGCCTTGTTTCACTGAGCTTACATACCCTTATGGCCTTACCTTTTATTATCCTTTGCAAACCCATGTTGAACCTATTTTACCCCTTGTTCTTTACTTTAGCTCATCACTAACTCTAAGCGGAAAACAATAATGTCCCTAATTTAAATCCTTGATTAGCTAAGACTAATGAGAATGCTCATGAATTAAGTGTGGGGAAAAGTGGGTTTGGAAACGTTTGGTTTGGGAATTGAGTATGTTAGACTTTGTGTGAAAATATGAAAAATGTTAAGAACATGTTTATGCATTCAAAACCTTAATAATATGCATTGAGAAGAATAAAAAAAAAAGCAAGTAATAAAAGGGGACAAAATGCTCCAAAGTAAGTGTTGGTATCAATGCATATGTACTAAAGTCAATTTTAGGATGCATGAACATGTAGTAAACACAGTTAATGGGAAGTTAGATTTTGTATTTTAATTAAATGAATTGTCTTAAGTTAGGTGGAAAGTTTATGTTAATTAAGGATTCAGATTTTAGTCCACTTGGCCAAATACAATCCTACCTTGACCCTAACCCCATTACAACCCTTAAAAGACCTCTTGATTTGTGTATTGGTGCATTAAATTTTTGTTGATTGTTCGATGAAGAGCAAGCTATAGAAAGCAAGATTAGTAGAGAATTAAGAGAATTAACCCTAGACACTTGAGAGTTAGAATGATATACACTACTAGTAAGGGTTCAGTGCTTAATTCTATGTTCCCTGCTTTTATGAGCTATCTTCTTCTTGCAAGTTATTTATATTGTATTTTGTGATTTGAATTAGTGAAATTCAGTTCATATTTATTCTTGAAAGATTTATTTACTTTTTCACCAAGTAGGTAGAATCATTTTAGCATGTAGTTGCATTCACATTCATAGGTTGCATTGCATGAGTCTTGCCTTTCCCTACTCATTTATTTGGTCTCCTTGAGTTTAGCATGAGGACATGCTAATGTTTAAGTGTGGGGAGGTTGATAAACCACTATTTCATGGTTTACAATGTGTTTAATTGTGTGGTTTTATCATGGTCTTTACCCACTTATTCATATAATTAGCATGCATTTATATTTCCTTCCTAAAATTATTACATGATTGAAAACATGCTTCTTTGGTCTTAATTTAGCTAATCTTAATCCTCTCTTATTACCATTCGATGCCTTGATATGTGTGTTAAGTGTTTCAGGCTTTATAGGGCATGAATGAGTGAAAGATTGGGAAGGAAGCTTGCAAAAATAGAAGGAACACAAGAAATTGAGGAGATGACCAACGAGAAGTGACGCGTACGCGTCAACGACGTGACCGCGCGGAAGAAAGGAATCCGCAGTGACGCGGCCGCATGGCTCACGCGACCGCGTGGATTGAAAAAGCACAAGTGACGCGGAAGCATGGACGACGCGAACGCGTGGCAAGGAAAAACGCAAATGACGCATCTGCATGGATGACGCGATCGCGTGACGTGCGCGATCTGCAGAATTACAAAAGTCGCTGGCAGAGATTCTGGGCCGCATTTCAACACAGTTTTTGGCCCAGAAACACAGATTAAAGTCAGAGAACTTGCAGAGACTCATCATGCTCTCATAATTCACAATTTTAAGTTTTAGATGTAGTTTTTAGTGAGAGAGGTTCTCTCCTCTCTCTTAGGATTAGGATTAGGATTTCAACTTCTTCATCACAGGTTCAATATTCCTTTTACTATTTTATTTTCTCTTCTATTTTTGTTTACTCTGAAGCTTTTATTTGTGTTTGGTTTATGTTGCCCAATTGGCTTATGGATATTGTCCGTGTTAGAATCGACATTTTCATTCAATATAATTTGAGGTATTCCAGATATTTATGATTTCAGTTTAGCTTTCTATATTCTTGGCTTTGGTTGATTAATTGGTAACTCTTGAGTTGTCAAACTCATTGTTGACTGAAAATTGGAATTCTTCAAAAATTAATTCGAGATCCAATAACTCTAACTTTTCCCAAGGAAAGATTGGGACTTGAGGATTCGAATTAATTCATTCACTTGACTTACCTTCATAGTTAGAGGTTAACAAAGTGGGAGAAAAATCCAATTCTCATCACAATTGATAAGGATAACTAGGATAGGACTTCCAGTTCTCATACCTTGCCAAGAGTTTATTTTACTGTCATTTATTTATTTTACTTGTCATTCATCATAATTGTTCCTCATTCTTAAAACCCCCAATTTACAAACTCATAACCAATAATAAGAACATACCTCCCTGCAATTCCTTGAGAAGACGACCCGAGGTTTAAATACTTCGGTTATCAATTTATTTAGGGGTTTGTTACTTGTGACAACCAAAACGTTTGTATGAAAGGACTTTTGTTGGTTTAGAAACTATACTTGCAACGGGAATTTATTCTGAATTCTAGACCACGCAAAAGTTCTCTCATCAGTCATTCCATGGCAGGTTGTCTCCCATCTAGCACTTTTAGTTTAAGTCCTTAAGTTGGACATCCTGGTGAGCTTCTTGTTATGGCGGCTTGTGCTTGAGATCTTCCAGAAATCTCCACCAGTGCTTGGAATGCCAATATCCTCTGGGGTCCCAAACTAGGCATGTAAAGCTTCTAAGCAGCTTCAAACAGATTTCCAGGCTCCCGGAGTGACGAATATCAGAATACTTTCCAGGATCCCAAAATTTGCTTTTAAATCCGCCTTTGTTTGGATCTATATGCTTCCATTCGGGCGGTTCAGAAGTTATATTCTCACCAAGGTGACCAAACGTCTTCCGAGATCCATTCGATTGAGCTTGACACCAATCCGTGCACTTCGAGTTGAAGCGTGGAACCTTATTGAACCTTGTGCACCAGCTCTGAGTATGAGCCATTTCCCTTTTACTCTTAAAGCCGCAAAGAGCTCTAAGCTGGCCATCTGTTTCAAGTAAACCATATTCAAGTGGAAAATTGAAGAGAAAGGTCAAGGAGTTTACCCACTTGAAGGTTGTGTCAGGTGGTAGTGGCCTTGGGATAGGTGTTTCCAGTGGTTCTGCAAGCTCTACTCCCTTGTGGTCTTCTATGAATTCCTCCACTTCTTTGCAAATTTCTTCAACTTCAACCATGTCTTGATCAAAGTCATTGATATCTTCCTCATCACTTGACTCATAAATAGGAGGTTGAGAGAAGTCGACCTCAGCATCATCTTCATATTCACTTGGGAAAAATTCTTCTGTCTCAAAGAATTCACTTGCAGATGCAAGTTCATTACTAAGAGGACTTGACTTGTGATCATCATCATCAAGGAAACATGTGTCTTGGGTAATTCCGTCTAGTTCCCCATAAGATACTTGCTTTGGGGGTTGTGCACTATCCTCCTTAGCATCAATTGTAGCATTTTTGACGGAATTCTCCACAACTCTAGATTCAGGTGGTGGTTCGGCATCTCCTAAATCTTCAACCAACTCTTCTTCTTCTACAATGACAGCGTCCTCTACTTGTTCTAGTACGAAATTATGCTCTATGCTGTCCACTGGAGTTTCTAGTGTCTTCTTTGTGTTGCGTTCTTCATTAGATTCTCCACATGAAGCCATGGGAGTCTGTTGAGTGTCTGAACGTCTGGAAGATAATTGATTTATTGCTTGCTCCAGTTGATGAAGGGTTGCATTAAATTGTTTTACTGATTTTTCAAGGCGAACCTGTGATTCTTGGCTTGATGGATTTGGACATGGTGCATAGGTGTGTGGTGGTTCTTGGGAATAGTTGGATTGGCATTGGGGTGGATAAGGATCATATAGTGGCGAATGGTGAAAAAGAGCTTGTGAGTATAGTGGATTGAGGTTGTGTTGAAAGGATGGTCTCTGAGCACAGGGTGGGGCTTGTTGGTAGCTACAAGGCGGTCCACCATATCTATCAGCTTGGTATACATTGTAGAATGGTCTCTGTCCATGATATCTAGGAGGGTGTTGTTGCCTAAAGGGTTGATCAGATCCTCTGGACTCCGTCCATCTTTGAATGCTTAGACCTTGATGCATAGTCCTGTTATAGCTTCCATTCCTTGCAAAAAAAGTAGAACCAAACTCAAAGCGAGAGGGGTGAAAATTCATAGTAGTGAGAGAAAAATAAAAACAAAAATTAACAAAAAGAAAATATTTTGAAAAAGATATGAAAAAGAAAAAGATAAGAAAATATTTTGAAAAATATATTATTTTTGAAAAAAAAATAAGGTAAGATATTGAAAAAGATATGATTTTTGAAAAAAATAAGATAAGATTTTGAAAAAGATATGATTTTTTTGAAAAAGATTTGAATTTTGAAAAATAAGATAAGATAAGATAAAAATTTTAAAATCTGAAATTTTTTTTTGAAAATATTTACAATAACCAATAATAAGGCACACACTTGCAATTCCCCGGCAACGGCGCCATTTTTGAAGAACTGAAGATTGATGGTTTAGAAGTTATAGTAAACTCTCGTTGTAAGTATAGTTACTAAACCAAGCAATCAACCTTTCTTACAAACATTTTGTTTGTCACTTAAGCAAACCCAATAAAATTGATAACCGAGTATTTAAACCTCGGGTCGTCTTCTCAAGGAATTGCAGGGAGGTATGACTTATTATTGGCTATGAAAAAGGTAAAATTTTGGATTTTTAATGTATAAGATAAAAAGCAAGAATAGTAAATGGCAAGAAAGTAAATTATAAGGAATTAATTTAAATAAACAATACAACTATTGGCAAGGTATAAGAAATTAGAAGTTCTATCCTAGTTATCCTTATCAATTGTGATGAGAATTGGATTTTTCTCCCACTTTGTTAACCTCTAACTATGAAGGTAAGTTAAGTGATGAATTAATTTTGATTCCTCAAGTCCTAGTCTTTCCTTGGGAAAGGCTAGAGTTATTGGAACTCGAATTAATTCTAGAAAAATTCCAATTTTCAGTCAACAATGAGTTTGACAACTCAAGAGTTACCAATTAATCAACCAAAGCCAAAAGGGAAAAATCTAAATTATTTATATAAATAAAAGAAACAAATCATAGATCTGAAAATATCTCAAATTATATTTAAATAAAAAAATCATAATATGGATGTCATTAAACAAATAAAAGAGACAATAAATAGAAGAACATTGAACCTGAGATGAAGAAAATATTCCTAATTTCTAAAAATCCTAATCCTAAATCCTAAGAGAGAGGAGAGAACCTCTCTCACTAAAACTACATCTAAACTATGAAAAGTGTGTTATGAATAGCATGATTATGAATGGATGCATTCCCCCACTTTATAGCCTATAATCTGTGTGTTATGGGCTGAAAACTGGGTCAAAAGCAGCCCAAAAATCGCCCCCCTACGATTTCTGTTACGTTCAGGTCGCGGGCAAGTGACGCGGAGGCGTCATCCACGCGTCCGCGCGGATTGAAGTTCGCAGATGCAACGCGGGCGCGTCATTCACGCGTTCGCATCGCCTAACTTCGGGGCAGCTATGGCAAATTATATATCTTGCGAAGCTCCGGACGTTATCTTTCCAACGCAACTGGAACCGCATCATTTGGATCTCTGTAGCTCAAGTTATGGTCGTTTTAGTGCAAGAAGGTCAGGCTGACAGCTTTGGCGTTCCTTCAACTTCTTGTATTCCTTCCACTTTTTCATGCTTCATTTCCATCCTCTAAGCCATTCCTGCCCTATATTCTCTGAAATCACTTAACACATATATCAAGGCATCTAATGGTAATAAGAGAGGATTAAATAAAAGAAAATAAAAGCCAAAGAAGCATGTTTTCAATCATAGGATAAAATCAGGAAGGAGAATGTAAAACCATGCAAATCATATGAATAAGTGGGCAAATGCTTGATAAAAACCACTCAATTGAGTACAAGATAAACCATAACATAGTGGTTTATCATCCGCCCAAATAGATTTCAATTTAGTGAATAAGTAGTAACATTGGAATCACCTTGGCGAAAAGCATAGAACTCTTCCTTCAACTCACCAACTCTGAGCACATTTCCATGCGAGTAGCGAATTTTCAAGTCGTTCACAAATTTGGACTAAGAAAGAGAATGATCGAAGAAAGAAGAAAATTATTGCACCTAACAATTGATCAAATGAAGGTAGGGTCATGCTCAACAAGTATCACAATTGATCCATCTAACAACTTCACCTTATTCTTAGATTTGAGAGCATGCCATATATCGTATGACCAATGATAGTAATTTCGAGGTGTGAGATGAAGAGGTATCAAATGAGTTACAAAACTTTTGCCAAGATAAAGAAAATAAGGACAGATAAGGTTAGAAATAGGGGAAGAACCAAATTTGGAGAATTGAGCTTGAAACTGTGAGAGAATTGAGCCATGAAAATAATGAATCGCTCAAAATCTGCAGCAGAATTGGCAGGATTTAAATTCGGATTTGTGTTATGAGGCGCCATTGAAGGATCAAGAGCTCTGATACCATGTAAATGGTCCCAAAATAATGCAACAAGTAACTGAGAGAAGAGAAGAAAGCGAAAGAAGGAAAGAGACAATCAGATAGAAATTTGGATGATGAACATTCTCAATTGATTAAATGAAGCATCATTCTTTTACGTTGTAAATCTACACATTATATATATGTATAAGAGTGAGAGATAAATAAGTAAATCTAAACTAATTATAACAAACTCACTAGTTGTACAAGACTAGAAATTTTTTAACAACTTTATGCTTAGCTGCATCTCAACTTAATTTCAATTTTATTTTTAAACTTGATTTTTTTCTTTTCCTATTTACTTTTTTTTTCTTACCATTTTGCTCCCCATAATTTCAATTGTCATTCTTTAGAGTTTTCATGCATTTTAGATCAACTTTATTAAAGAGAATTTTTTTATTTTATTATAAAACTAAATTTAAAGACATCTTAAGAAAGAAAGAGTATGCGGATATTCACCGGTATTATTTGTGACAAGAGATTAATGAAATATAAAAAATTTCTACAACGACCGGGTAGATATACCTGCTTCATGGGTAGGGGGTGTTCATGGATTATTGAATCCGATCCGCATATCCACCGTGTTTATCCGAATCCGATCTGAAAATTGCATATATAGATCCGATCCGCAAGGCTATCGGATTAGATCGGATCTAATCCGCACACTAATAGGATTGGATTACGAATTTTATGTATGTATTTGCATATCTGATCCGCATATCTACAGATTCAGAAAAATAAATAAATAAATAAATAAGTAGATATTATTTTTATGTTTTATTTAAACTAATAATTATCATATGTGTTGTATTGTTTTATTTTTATTATTTAAAAAATATGTTTAATATTATTTTAAGAGTAAACATGTTTAAAAGAGTAGAAAAAATAAATTTTATTGATTTTTTTTAATAAAAATAAATTTTTTTAAAATATTTTTATATTTTGCGGATATATCTGATATCCGATCCGCAATGATCGGATTTAAGCTTAAAACATGCGGATATTGGATCCGATCCGATTCGATGATTTTAGTACGAATCGGATCGAGATCTTGGCCATATTCGATCCGATCTGATTCACGGTCATCCCTATTCATGGGACTCGCTGAATTCTTGCGAATAATGAAATTACTAAAATACCATCACTTAAAGTTATCTTATATTATTTTGTCAAAAACTATTTTTATTTTATTTTCTTTTAATGTGTATATATGTTAGATCTTTTGTGTGTATGTGAATTATGTAAATTTGTGTTTGGATTGGGTTTTAATTTGATTGAATTGTATTAAATTATATTATGAGCATATTAATTTTTTAATTTTCTTAAAAACTAATATCCAAAATATCAGTGAGTATCCATCTTCTTTGTGGAAAGAATTAAACGAAAACCCACAATGGAATGAGACAGAAATGGAAGGTATTTTCTTATTTGCAAGGGGGGTTAGATAATCGTTGTCATCCCTACTCATTTATGTAATATCACTAATATAAATGTGTGGCTGGCCTTGTAAATGAAAGCTAAATAGTAAACAACTAGGAACATTAGGGTCACTTAGAGGTATCAAATGGACGAGTGGGGTAGTTCAAGCTATCTTGTCATGAGCGGCGAGTCAAAATTAGAAAATGAGTTGACCCGTATTTTGAACGAGTCAATAAAATGTCAACCCAATTCGACTGGTCCGAGTTAACGAGTTAGATGAGTGGACTCACTTGTCTCGTTTTTTTATTTTCTTTTTCGTAAAAAAAAGAGTTTAATTTTGATGCATTACAATGTAAAATATTTTACACAATAGTCCAATAACAACCGTTTTTTTGGATGACCATTCATGCGGTCAATATAAAAGGTAGTTATTTTTGTCAATGTGACATTATGTGATTGGATGCACATGTAAAAAGATTTCACACTGACAATACAATAAAATTAAATAAAAAAAATACTTCATAATTTTAGTAATCTCTTTCCTTCATATCTGTAAATGCCGTTAAATTAGTAAATAATTAATCAATAAAATAGTTTTAAATAAAAAAATTTAGAAATATGAATATTATATTAAATTAGGATAGAGCTCATCGAAATGAGAATTTTGACACTAATTTCGAAGAAATCGGTCTAAGATTAGATTGAACGGGCTGAACCGGTTGAACTGGGCCCGTGGGCCCAACCAGTCCCAGCACATTTAAGTGAGCAAGGTTTCCTTTCTTCCCCATTTCAGCAAAACGCTGAAAGCTATCAGACAGGGGAGGAGAAGGAAGAACCCCCAACGTTCACGGTAAATTTCAAATCGCCGTAACTCCTCCGTCCGAGCTCCGATCGTCGCACCATTTGCGGCCACGCAATCACCGTTTCGAGCTCAATGTTTCTACCAGAATAATTTCATAGGATCCAATTAGGTTGAGGAAAATGTTTACTCTTGATTATGTGAAACTTGGGTAAGGTTGTGAATAAATAATTGGAGCTTGAAATTATGGACGTTGGAATTTTGGTGGAGGCTGGGCATTAGTATTTTGGTTGAGCTTTGGGGTTGTATTTATTGAGTGAATTGCTTTGGTCGCTATGAGGGAATCGGACAAGGTATGATTTAGGTTTCTTGCATTTAATATATAATGCTCTGTGAAAACTTAGGCTAGATGACCATAGGATAAGCTCGAACGCAAGTGTATATTTAATGTTTAATAATTTGATTGATGAACATGTTTGGTTTAGCTTGGTGATTTGTTTATGTGGTGGAGATTGTTACTATATGGATGTTAGAAGGATACATGGTTGAATTATTGGTTATATGATTATAAGTATTGTTCATACCCTGACCGAGGTCCTCCAACCCGACAAATTCATAAGAGGTCCGACCTTGTCCTAAAGCTCACACCTAAAGGTCGGACCTCGGACAATAAACAAGGAAGGCCCATCAAAAGGAACGAAGCCCAAAACCTAAAGGCCGAAAAGGCCTAGGAAAGGCGGTTCCGCAAAGATAGAGATAAAACTCCCAAAGATAAGATAAGATAAGAATATCTTATCCAGGGGAGATCACTGCCAACTACTATAAATACACTGGAGCACCCAGGTATGGCATTCATTCCAAATCTACATATATCTGCTTGGACCCATGCTAACTTAAGCATCGGAGTGTCATTGCAGGTACAACCCCCAACCATTCGGCATATCAAAGCTCGGGTCACTGAACCCCCCACCTCGGGCCTTTCCAGACGACCGAGCTACACGTTTCAGGCAAACCCTCGGAACATTGGCGCCGTTGCCGGGGAACCTGGAAGTCATCTCTCTACCATGGCGGACGACCCTCTCAACAATGACCACGCTGCATCTGAACAAGAGGACGAAATTGACACCGGAGAACGACCGGACAGCCCTCTATCACCACGCACTCCAGGAGGAAACAAACAGAATCGCCCAAAAACATCACTCCCAAACAAAGATCCACAAAATTCCGAAAAAGAGAAGAGCTCGGAAAATCTAGAAGCAGTCCGAGCACAACAAGACCGACTAAAACAACTTGAAGAGGACATAAAGAAACAGAAAGAAACTGAACAAGATCTGAGAAGGGAGACTCGAAAGCGCAGAGAATTAGAAGAAAAACTGCGGAAAATAGAGGCCAACCTGAAAGACCAGACGGAACGCGGCACCACCACCGAAGGCAGCCATGATCCCTTCACGCAAGAGATCATGAAGGAGAAGGTACCGCGAAACTTCAAACCACCCGATATGGACCTCTACGACGGCACCACCGATCCCAGTCATCACCTCAGCAACTCCAGAAGCAGAATGTACCTAGTCGACGCCTCCGACGCGACTCGGTGCAAAGCCTTCCCCACCACTCTCACCAAGTCAGCCATGAAGTGGTTCGACAACCTGCCACCAAGATCAATCACCAGCTTCGAAGACCTAACCAAAAAATTCCTAACAAGATTCTCTATTCAAAAGAACAAGGCAAAACATGCCCCCAGTCTACTCGGGATCAAACAAGGTGATCAAGAAACTCTCCGAGAATACATGGAGCGATTCAACAAAGCTTGCCTGGACATACAACACTTGCCCACTGAAGCAGCCATCATGGGACTAGCGAACGGCCTAAAAGAGGGACCGTTTAGCCAATCCCTATCCAAACGATACCCGACCTCCCTATACGAGGTGCAGGAGCGGGCGGAAAAATATATCAACATGGAGGAAACCTCCCAGCTAAGAGACTCTTCTAGGAAGGAATCGACCTACCCACTCCGAGATCGGGATCGGGAACAGAAGAAGAAAGAAGAACCCAACTCGGACAAGCCACGGAAATACCACAACTACACCCCCCTCCGAGTCTCGCTGGTAGACGTCTACAGAGAAGTATGCCACACCGAAAAGATCCCACCGCCCCGACCGCTAAAACACAAAAAAGCGGGGAGAGATCGGTCCGAATACTGTGAATATCACAAGCTCTACGGTCATTCTACTAACGACTGCTACGACCTAAAAAATGTTATAGAAAAGCTAGCCAGAGAAGGAAAACTCGACAGATATATAGCAGAGAAAGGAGGAGAGACTAGGAAGAGAAGGCGGGGAGACAACGAAGATCGGGCCGAACAAACCCCGCGAACCCCTGAAAGACATGTTCACATGATAAATGGAGGTTTTGCAGGCGGAGGAATATCCAAATCCTCACGAAAAAGACACCTCAAAGAAGTCTATCACATCCGAGAAGACAGTCCCCTGCCCGACTTACCTACTATTTCATTCACCCGAGAAGATGCTCAAGGGATAACTCCCGGACACGACGATCCAATGGTAATCACCATTATCCTAGCAAACGCCAACTTACATCGAACCCTGATTGACCAGGGAAGCTCAGCAGATATCCTGTTCAAAACGGCTTTCGACAAGCTCGGACTTGAAGAAAAAGAACTAAAGGCCTATCCCACCGACCTATTTGGACTAGGAGATACTCCGATCCATCCCTTAGGATACATCTCGCTACACACTACCTTTGGAAGAGGCGAGCAATCTAAAACATTAAGCATCGACTACATTATAGTCGACGTCACTTCAGCATACAATGCCCTCATCGGGCGACCAACCCCAAACAGACTGGCAGCTATAGTCTCGACCCCACACCTCTGTATGAAGTTCCCTACCGCAAAAGGAATCGCTACCCTAAAAGGCGACCAAAAACTAGCGCGGCGATGCTACAACGAAAGCCTGAGCCTAAAAGGGAAGGAGGTCAACACGATAGAACTCGGACGAGTTCAATCCCGAGAAGATCTTTGGCCACAACCAGAGGGAGAGACCGAAAAAGTCCAGATTGGGAACACACCTGAAAAAATAACAAACATAGGAGCAAACCTCGAAACGGGCCTAAAAGAGGAACTCATAACCCTCTTAAGGGAGAATTCCGACCTCTTCGCCTGGAAAGCCTCCGACATGCCAGGCATAAGTCCCGACCTGATGTGCCATAAGCTATCAGTTTACCCGGGATCCCGACCTGTCCAACAAAGACGCCGGAAGCTCGGACCCGAGCGCATGCAAGCAATAGAAGAACAAGTACAAGCACTGCTAGATGCAGGGTTCATTAGGGAAGTAAAATACCCCCTATGGCTCGCAAACGTGGTCCTGGTAAAAAAGCCCAACGGAAAATGGAGGATGTGCGTCGATTACACGGATCTCAACAAAGCCTGCCCCAAAGACCCATATCCACTACCAAACATCGACGCTTTGGTAGACGCGGCCTCAGGCTATAGATATCTCTCCTTCATGGACACATACTCAGGATACAATCAAATCCCGATGTACGGACCCGACCAAGAAAAGACCTCGTTCATAACCCCAAGGGCAAACTACTGCTACGTAGTAATGCCCTTCGGGCTGAAGAACGCAGGGGCAACCTACCAGAGGCTAATGAACAAAGTGTTCTCAGAGCACATCGGACTACAGCTGGAGGTGTACGTCGACGACATGCTGGTAAAGACACAAGAAGACAGGAACTTGCTGACCGACCTCACCAGTATCTTCGGCACCCTCAGAAAACACAACATGAGACTTAACCCGACAAAGTGCACCTTCGCCGCAGAAGCCGGAAAGTTCTTAGGCTTCATGCTGACTCAAAGGGGCATCGAAGCAAACCCAGACAAATGCCAAGCAATACTCAATATGAAGAGCCCGACGTGTGTCAAAGAAGTACAACAACTAAATGGAAGGCTAGCCGCCCTATCAAGATTCTTGGCAGGATCAGCAATAAAGTCACTACCTCTCTACTCACTCCTAAAGAAAGGGAAACCCTTCTCATGGACCTCAGAGTGCGAAAAAGCCTTTCAAGAATTCAAGGAATTCCTCGGGCAGCCACCAATCCTAACCCGACCTTTAAAAGGAGAAGAACTCGTACTATACCTCTCGGTTGGAAATCGAGCAGTCGCTTCAGCGTTAATACGAGAAAATGACCGAGGACAACACCCCATATACTTTGTAAGCAAGGCACTACAAGGGGCCGAATTAAACTATCAGAAGATAGAAAAATTCGCCTACGCCCTAGTGTTCACAGCTCGGAGGCTCCGTCCCTACTTTCAGGCCCACACCATCAACGTCCGGACGAACCAACCCATGAGACACATCCTCCAAAAAACAGATCTGGCAGGACGAATACTGCAATGGGCGGTGGAACTGTCCGAGTTCGACCTCCACTATGAAACCCGGACTGCCATAAAATCTCAGTATCTAGCCGACTTCATCGCAGAATACACTGAGACCCCTGGAACCCCACTCTCATGGAACCTGTATGTCGACGGGTCCTCAAACAAAACTGGAAGCGGAGCCGGGGTTATACTCGAAAGCGACCAAGGAACGCGGATAGAACTATCCCTAAAATTCGAGTTCCAGGCTTCGAACAACCAAGCCGAATACGAGGCCCTACTAGCAGGTCTAAAGCTAGCCGAAGAGGTCGGAGCCCAGAAAATCACGATCTTCAGCGACTCCCAGATCGTCACATCACAAGTAAATGGAAGCTACCAGGCCAAAGACCCAACTATGAAAAAATACCTGGACCAAACACAGGAACAATTACGCCACTTTTCAGAGATACAGATCCAGCACATACCTCGGGAACAAAACGCCCGGGCAGACGCCCTCTCAAAGCTTGCCAGCACCAAGCCCGGAGGCAACAACAGAAGTCTCCTCCAGGAAACCTTACAATCTCCCTCCGTGCTAAGAAAGGAAGAAACGCTAAATATATCCAACCAACAGCAAGGATGGATGACCTCCATACTCAACTACCTGAAGTCGGGAACTCTCCCCGCCGAAAGAAAGGAAGCTAAAAGACTCACGAAAGACGTCCAGAATTATACACTAATTCACGACGTATTATACAGAAGAGGATTCTCAAACCCCCTCCTCAGGTGCGTCCCGACCTCAGAAACAAAGAGCGTCCTCGAAGAAGTCCACGGAGGCATGTGTGGGAACCACCTCGGAGCTCGGGCATTATCCAAGAAAGTAGTCCGAGCCGGATTCTACTGGCCGACCTTGCAAAGAGACGCAACGGAATTTGTGAAAATATGCCCCCCTGCCAAAAACACGCCAATTTTCACAAGGCACCACCCGAAGACCTTATCAGCATCACCGCACCATGGCCCTTCGCAAAATGGGGACTTGACCTACTCGGCCCGTTCCCCCAAGGACCGGGGCAAGTCAAATACCTCATAGTAGGGGTCGACTACTTCACAAAGTGGATCGAAGCTGAACCCTTAGCCACCATCACGGCTCAGAAAAGCCGCAAATTCCTATACAAAAACATCGTCACAAGGTTCGGAGTCCCCTACTCCATCACAACAGACAATGGAACACAGTTCACGGACACAAGTTTTCAGAACTTGGTGGCCGAACTAAAAATCAAACAGCAATTCACCTCAGTCGAGCACCCACAAGCCAATGGACAAGCAGAGGCTGCAAATAAAGTCATCTTGGCCGGGTTAAAACGAAGACTCCAAGAGGCCAAAGGGGCATGGGCCGAGGAGCTCCCCCAGGTGCTATGGGCATATCGGACAACTCCACACTCTACAACGGGAGAATCGCCATTCCGACTAGCTTATGGGATGGAGGCAATGATTCCTATCGAAATAGATGAAGGGTCACCTAGAACCATCTTCTACAACGAAAAAGACAACCCGCAGGCACAAAGGGAAGAACTCGACCTCCTCCCCGAGGTCCGAGAAAGAGCTCGGATCCGAGAAGAAGCCTTAAAACGACGAACGGCCCTCAGATACAATCAGAAAGTAATAAAACGAAGCTTCTCCATTCACGACCTGATTCTAATCCGAAATGACATCGGAACACAAAAGTCGGGAGAAGGAAAGCTAGCTGCAAATTGGAAAGGGCCCTACAAGGTAACAGAAGTCTTAGGAACAGGCTATTACAAAGTATCTGACCTAGAAGGCAATGAGTTGCCCAGGGCCTGGCACGCCTGTAATCTAAGACGATACTACAGCTAGAAAAAGATAACCCGAGGTGTACTCTTTTTCCCTACAAGGGTTTTTTAATGAGACACCCGGTCAAGTAAGGCACCCGACCTAGTCAAGGGTAAACACTCTGTAAATATTCTTTCTTTTTTAATACTAATCAAAATTTTTCTATTTTCTTTTCTTCTTCCTCGTGATGAAACAAATCCTGAAAAGTACCCCGCCAAGGCGCATTAATTTATGCTCGGCAAAACGCAAAAAATCATTGCCAAGAGACCACACAAGGTCGGCAAAGATAAAGCGACGAGGTTCAAATTAATGTGAGAAGTTATAAAGCAAACTCTGAAAAGGCTCAAAAAGCCAAATAAAAAGAGATTGCAAAAATAACTTAAAAGGCCGACCAACGACAAGGTCGGACCCAACAAAGGGAAGTACTCGACCACTCCACCCGAGGTCCGAGAAAAAGCCCGGATCTGAGAAAAAAGCCTTAAAACGGCGAAAACAAGGATTTCGAAAACGCTTACTAAAAAGTTGCTATACAAAAACAACTAAAAAGTACAAGCGAAAAAACGAAATCAAAAGGAAAAAACAAAGTTTCAAGGAAAAAGCGCTAGCTAAAAGGTTGTTATCCAAAAAACAACTAAAAAGCATAAAGCGGAGCTAAAAGTCAAAACGCGAACAAACACCGCATAATAAGCTAAAAAAGTTACTACAAGTAGCTAATAGCAAAAAGGTGTTCAAAGCATCTAAAAAAGAGCCCACAGGCCGGGCAAAAAACCAAAGATAAAAGGATTACAGGGAACCAAGATCCTTCCCGGACTCCACATCGGCAGAAGGCTGCGGAGGAAACATAGAAATCGGGACAGCATTGACGGCACCATCATCTCGGTTTAAAACCTCCACATCAGATCCCTCCCCAGCCGAAGGTAAAGTCGGATCCGCAACCGGAACTTTAGGGTCAGACACCGGAACCTCATCCTCATTGGGAGCAGGAACAATCTTTCCCTTCACAACAACATTATCCGTACTGAATAAACTCAGATCCAGGTCAAGAGCAAGAACCCGGACCTGAGCTTTCAAATTCTCAAACATAGCATCCATACCCTTAGCCACGTGTCCTTCTAACTCGTAAAAATCATCCTGAGCGGATTGCAACCTCTCCTTTGTCTCCACAAGCTCGGCATACGTCCGAGTATAGCTCTCCTTCGCCGCCTTCGCCATCTCCTCAGATGCATTCGCTGCCGCCACAGCCGCGGTAGCTTTAGCTTTCTCCTTCTCCAAAGACGCCTCCAACTCAAAAATCCTAGCAGCCTTCAGTTCACTAATCCTCTCGAACTCAGACTGAGCCTTCGCAAGTCGGGAACTGGTCGCACCAATGGGGGATTTCTTGAACTCTCGGGCAATAGCGGCGTGAAGACTAGCCATCCGGACACAGCTCCACGCCATATACTGAAAATGGTGCTCCATAGACACATCATCAGTAGAAATAAAGGTCTGAGGGAGAATATGCTATTCAACCCAACCAAGAGCATCAAAATCCTTATCATTAAAACCGGCAAGCTCTTGAGAGGTCTTCTGCTTCTTGGGAGGAGGACCCGAGGACGAAGGAGGAGAAGAGGTAGCAGGTCCAGAGGTCGGAGGATCTTGATTTATAGGTCGGAACTGGGGAGTCGGAATAGTCTTCGACCGAGTAGTGACACCCACAGTAGTCTTCTTCGGAGAAGATCGGGCAGAAGCCTCCCCAGCCTCGATATTTTGAGCAGCCACAGACTTCTTCGTCCGACGAAGGTACTTCATGGAATCCGCCTGAGAAGACATCTCTGCAGAAATAAAAGAAAAAGGATTACCACAACAGAAATTCCACCAAAACAAGCAAAGCCAAAATACTAAAAAAGATGAATCTCGGAGAGGTCGGGAACTACCTAACTCGGAACGGAGAAGGCTTGGATCTCCCAACATTTTCTTCGTGTCCAAGTGAGGTGCCCGACCCCATAAACTGCTTACCACACCCACAAAAGCCTGCTCCACCTCATCTAGACTCTCAAGGGTATACTTAGTAGACACTACATTCTCCTGCCAACAAAGAGGAAAAGAAGGCTCCCCACTCTCATCTAGAAAGAAAGGTTGGACGTCTCCAGTAGCCCGGACCTTGAAATAAAAGTTCTTAAAATCATGAAAAGACTCATCATACAGGGTACAAAACTTCCTTCCCTGGTTAGCCCTAAAAGAAACCCAAGAGACCTTTCCTCCACCCGACCCCGGCTTCGTCAACACAAACAAATAGGAAAAAAGAGAAATAGAGGGAGCAACGCCCAAGAACTGACACAAAAGTTGAAACAGCTTTAAAAACGCCCAAGAATTTGGATGGAGCTGCGTAGGAGCAAGATTACAAGACCATAACACCTCGGACTCCAGATCGGTAAAGGGAAGTCGGACACTCAGCTTAGAGAAAAAACAATCATAAGCATAAAAGAAGAGCTTCTCGGAACTATCTAGGGGCGGGAAGCACACTCTCTCCTCGGAATCTGGGGCTACTAGTTCATAATCCCTCTCAGACTCTCTATTTTCACATATGCTACAATGCCTACGGAACCTAACTAAATACTCAGAATCTACCACAGAAGGAACTCTTAGAGGAAGAGGGTCTACCCAATCAAGACCACATGGAATTTTAGTCGACATCGCTTGAAGAACCTTTCGAGACATAAAATTCTTACCTACAAAGAAGAATACAAACAGCAAGCAAAAATCACATAAAGAAGACAGCGAAAACCCATTCAGAAAAGCAAGGAACAAAAACACCAGAAAACAAAAAAGAGCCCCCCCCCCCATATAAAAACAACAGCAATGGCGGCGCCTCTTTTTGGGGCAACCCAGGCATAAAGAAAAAGAAATAAACAAGAGCCACACAAAGAACAGAAGCATATGATCACAAAAAAAGAGAAACATGGGAACAAACCTGGAAGAAGAAACGAAGATGAAGAACTCCGAAGCAAGGAGAACGAAGCGACGGCACAGAGGAAACCCCGAAAAGACACACAGAAAGATTCGGAAAAGCAGAACAAAGAGAAAGAAGAAGCAGTGCTCGCAAAAGCATAAAGAAAGACAAAACGCAGAAAAGAGGAAAGGGAGCAAATAAATAAAGCCTTCACAGAGCCCGAACGGAAATCGAGGAAAAACGGTAAAATGCAATAAATGCAGAAACGGCCATTTTTGAATTTTGAAAAAACTACTATGCCCGAGCACGACCTCCCAAAAAAGGACGAACTCGGGCAGGGGCACTGTTCATACCCTGACCGAGGTCCTCCAACCCGACAAATTCATAAGAGGTCCGACCTTGTCCTAAAGCTCACACCTAAAGGTCGGACCTCGGACAATAAACAAGGAAGGCCCATCAAAAGGAACGAAGCCCAAAACCTAAAGGCCGAAAAGGCCTAGGAAAGGCGGTTCCGCAAAGATAGAGATAAAACTCCCAAAGATAAGATAAGATAAGAATATCTTATCCAGGGGAGATCACTGCCAACTACTATAAATACACTGGAGCACCCAGGTATGGCATTCATTCCAAATCTACATATATCTGCTTGGACCCATGCTAACTTAAGCATCGGAGTGTCATTGCAGGTACAACCCCCAACCATTCGGCATATCAAAGCTTGGGTCACTGAACCCCCCACCTCGGGCCTTTCCAGACGACCGAGCTACACGTTTCAGGCAAACCCTCGGAACAAGTATATTGAAGGAAAGCATGATGGATTTGTTGATTTAGAAAATTGTGTAATATTATTGAATGGTGGTTGATGAAATAATGTAGAGTTTATTGAGTATTATTGTTGGCATATTGAGTTGGTATGGATAGGTTTGGAAATGAATGGAATGGGAATCTTGAATGAAAATAAGGTTTGGAAGAATTTGCAAAAGTTGGTTTTTGGCTAAACTTTGGAGGGATATACATTGGCTTTTGGAACCCCAAACTAATTCCAACTTGTTTTAAATAAAAATTAGGTTCGTGAAGTTTATGCCGTTCGAAGAACGAAAGAAAAACATTTTAAAACGATTGAGTTAAGCCCGTCAGAAACTTCGGTGTGGAATATGTAACTATGCAGGGTGATATTTTATGATTCTGCAGCTTTGCTACTGAATCTATTTTTTTTAAAAGAAAGTACGTCCACGCGTACGCGTGGCATGGGACTTTGCGATGCGTACGCGACTGGTCCTATGCGTACGCGTAAAAAGTTAGCAAGCATGTCCACGCGTACGCATGGCCCACGCGCACGCGTGACATGAAGTTTTCACACACGCGTACGCATGACAAAGGGATGCGCGCGCAAGCTGCAGTTTCATACTCCCACGCGCACGCGTAAACCACGCGTACGTGTGGACTCTGATCCAGTAAACATGATTTTTTGAGTTTTAAATCCTATTTCAAACTTCTAAACCTCTATTTTCATTTCTTTAGCCATAAACAGTAGTATTAAACCTGATAATCAGATGAAGCTAGGAGGTTGGGATAACTTGGAGATGAAGTAAAGCTGAAAAGTGATAAATTAATTATGAAGTGTTACAGATGATTAGTTATGATACTTGGCTTGAATGATTAAATGATCTGGGATACGAGATTTCCTGGGTAAAGTACAGTGGCTTGCCACCACGTGTACCAGGTTAAAAACTCGATACTCTGTTGACCCTACGATGTAAGGGTGACCGGGCACTTATAAATTCCCGGGAATATTAACCCCTGTTGAGCAATATTGATTATTTGATAAAAAGCTATGCATAGAATCTTGGGGATGCACGTCGAGGGACAATCTAAGGTCTTCGGACTTGTCGAGTTGGCTGGATAACCGACAAATGAGCCTCATCAGCCATAGAACAGGCATGCATCATATGCATACTACTTGAATTACTTGATTGTGCATTGACTGGGTGTGCCTAAGTGTACTTTCCATGTTAAATGTATATTTGTTACCTGCAGTATTTGTAACCTTCTTGTGCTTGCCTTTATCTGGTTATTTGTCTGTGAAATGCTGATGGAGATGGAGGTATGGAGGAATGGCAGTATGAGACTTAGATTTAAGATTAAGTTAAGTTAGGCTTAGATACTCTTAGAAAACCACCTTTTATGGCTTCTGTTTAATACTTTAAGCTCTATAATTTGTGTCGGCGTTCTAGGATTGCCTTTGGCATTTTCAAAACCTTATATCTTATGTGTGTGTCACCTTTACCATACTGAGAACCTCTGGTTCTCACCCTACTATGTTGTTATTTTTCAGATGCAGGTCGAGAGGCATCTCGTTAGGCGTCTGGACTCCTGAAGCGAAGTGGTTACTAGGTTATTTTGTTGTACAATGGTGTATATATATGTACTTAGTTTTCTCTCCATATAACTCATTCTTTTTATCCTCTTAGAGGTTTATGGAGAGACAAGATTTTTTGTTTATGTACATTTAGGTTTTAGATATGTGTATGTGTGTGTGTGTGTGTGTGTGTGTGTGTGTGTATTCTTCGGCCAATCTTGACTTCGCGGGCTGTGTTAGGAGCTTGTTACTTTGTATCTTTAACCCCCTGTTCCTGTTTTGGGTTACTTTACAATTAACAGCTATAGCTTTCTTAGTATGCAAGTTAACTCGTTTCTTAAGCATTGCGCTTTTATTTCACGATTTTTATTTCCTCTATTCTTCAAGACTCCTAGTATATTATAATCTTTCTACTATTATATGTACACATTTTATTTTAGAGGTCGTAATACCACACCACCTCTGTTTTACAACTTAAGCGTAAAGCTCAGTGTGGTAGGGTGTTATATTATGGTATCAGAGCAGTTTGTTCCTATAGAGCATGGAAGATGGACTGATTATGCTTCTGTGCATTCTCTGTGTATGTGTCTATGTGCTATTAGGATATTTGGTTAATATATATGGCATAAACGTTTGTGAGAATGCATTTTAAACTTAAAGCATTAGACTTGCGATATTGAGACTGCTCAACTTAATATCACTTGTTTGGTGTGTATAGGGACCAGATGTCGACTCGCAGACGTGGTTGCGGGCGAGGTTGAGGTAGGATAGGCACCGTTACTCCTGGCCCGGTAGGGAATGAACCAGTAGACTTAATGGCTGCCCTAGGAAATATGGCTGCGACTATGTAGGCGACAGCCGAGGCACTGGGTAATCAAATAAACTAGGGTAATCACGGGAACAATAATGACGAGGACGGCCCTATGACACTTGTAACATTTCTGAAAGTTCACCCTCCGACCTTCAGAGGAACCTCAAATCTTACTGATGCAGATGATTGGATTCATGCTATAGAACGGGTGTTGCAGGCTCAACAGGTTCCTGAAGGGCAATGGGTTGAATTTGGAACTTATCAGCTGCAAGGTGAGGCTCAGTATTGGTGGCAGGGAACACGACGTATCCTGCAACCAGATGGCACTACGATTCCTTGGGAGGTTTTTCGGACAGAATTCTATAAGCAATACTTTCCTAATTCAGTCAGAAATGCCAAGGAACTTGAATTGATGCAATTAAAGCAGGGCCAAATGACTGTTATTGAGTATACTAGCAGATTTGAGAAGTTATGTCGCTTTTCTCGTATCTTTCAAGTAGGGGTGTTCACGGTGCGGTTTGGTTCGGTTATTTATGGAAAAGCCATCCGATCCGATCATTTATTAAAACTACGGTTCAGTTTGGTTTGATTTTTTTGCCAAGACCATCCAAACCAAACCAAACCAATTTGGTTCAGTTTGTTCAATTTTTTTTCATTAATTCAAACAAAAACAATGAAGAATATGAGCACATAGCTCACCATAAATTTATAATGATACAAAATTTAAAAAAAGGAAGAATAAGATAAAACATATAAAAAAGGATAGGAGTGGATACAAAATAAAAAATAGAATAACAATAAATCATTGAATCAACAACAAGTTCAAAGCAAAAAATAGAAGCAGCCATCAGACCAATAACGCAAGAAGACCTATCATGTTTATTGTACCCTTTGCACCATATTCGAAGGTTTCAAAAATAGATTTAGAATTATTCCACCCGGGGAAATTTTTACAATAACAGCGACTATTATTATCAACCTCATCAGACCACCAATTCATCAAAACCACATAAATACCACCAAAATCATATTTGGATTCTCCACTTTTTAATTATCAGATTAACAAATTCAGATTCAAATCAATTGACAGCAGCAATAATAAGAATAAACAATTAACAAAAATAGTTAACAATAGCAGTAGCAATAATAATGATTAATTAACAAATTAAAATTAATAATTAACAAATTAAAAAAAGATAATAGTAGCAACAGTCAGCAAAAATTAGAAGAGAGAATAGTAAATCAAGAAGTAAAATCAATAGAACACAGAAAATCAAGAAGCAAAAAATAGCTAGAGGCTGTATCAGAAGTAGAAGAACCAACCTGACTCAGGCTCCATTTTTGATGATTTGGTGATGCAGATAGACTGGATGAGTGCAGGGAAGACGACGAAGAGAGAGGTGCTACGAGGACGATGGCGTATGGCTGCGGCCTTCGTGGATCCGTGGAGAACGATGGCGTATTGCTGGGAGAGGATGATGACGTGCTGCGTGGAGCCATGCCAGGGAGGACAACAGAGAGAGAGTGGTGCTACGAGGAAGGAAGAAGGAGAGAACAGGGACGCGGGATGTGAGTCAGGGTTGGTGTTGTCCAACGGCAGGCCGGCAACAATGGTGGAGGCACAGAGCAGAAGGAGGAAGAGGAAGGGAGAGAGAGAGAGAGAGAGAGAGAGAGAGAGAGCAAAAGGCGATGAGAGATTAGAGGATTCGAGGCAAAGGGGCAAGAAGAGTTAAGGTTATGTTGTTGCTACGGCTGTTAGGTCATTTGGGGGTAGGTTTAATTTAAGGGTTTTTATAAAACCGGTTCGATTAAGGTTTTCCTTATTAGAATCGAAAACCGAACCGAATCGCAAAAAAAACTGCAAAATCTTATTTTTTTGATTTTTTCAGTTTTCGGTTTGTTTGGTTATCGGTTTTTTTGGTTCAATTGGTCGGTTTTGTTCGGATTGGATCGGTTTTGAACACCTCTACTGTTAAGATGCGCCTGAAGATTTTTGCGGAGTGGAAATGTATTAAGTATGAGGGAGGTTTTCGGAGTGATATTCTGAGCTTCGTTGCTCCAATGGAGATCAGAGTATTTTTTGAATTGATGAATAAGAGTAGGGTCGTTGAGGAATGTGTGAGAAAAGCGGCCGTAGAGAAAGGAAGTTTGAGGGTGCCTTTTCAAAGGACTTAAAGGAAAAAACTTTGCTCCAAGAGGTAGAAATTTCAAGCATGGAGGCTTTGTCCCGCGGCAGAATCAAGGCCAGGGCAATTACAGGAGGCTGAATACTAATGTTAATTAAGGAAGAAGATTTGAAAAGCAGCCACAGTAGGATTTGAACTGTCAAAGGTGCGGGAAGTACCACCCTGGAGTTCCGTGCAAATCAGGACTTGGGGTATGTTATTTTTGTGGACAGCCCGGGCATTTGGCTAATAATTGTCCGGAGAAGAAGAAGTTTGAGACTGGTAGAGTACAGCAGCCAGGGAGAGTGTATACCACTTCTGCAGTAGGTGTTGAGAGATCTGAGACACTGATTAGAGGTAACTGTGAAATCGTTGGTAAAATCTTAAGTACGTTATTTGATTCAGGAGCAACTCATTCATTTATTTCATTTAAAAAGGCTAATGAATTAGGACTGAGAATGGTGGTATTAGGTTATGATTTGAAAGTGCATAATGCTACTCATGAAGTTATGGTGACTAGGTTAGGATGTCCACAAGTTCCATTCCGAGTGCAACAACGTGAATTTGTGCATGATTTGATTTATTTGTCGATGACTGGTCTTGATCTCATCTTGGGATTGGATTGGTTATCCAAGAATCATGTTTTTCTTGATTGTTCTGAGAAGTCAGTACAGTTTATGTCGGAAGGGTCGGAAGCGCCGGTTGTGGTGAATAGTTACTATTTCAACTCTATGATAGTAAATTGTTCAGGAATATAATGTCAGGGCATTATGTTAATAATTATGAGAGTATCAGGTGATGATTAGAGTTTAGGGCAGATTCCAGTTGTATATGAATTTCCAGACGTGTTTCCGAATGATATTAATGAATTTTCACCTAACTGGGAGGTTGAATTCGCAAATGAGTTGGTGCCTGGAGCCGGTCCAATTTCGATTACTCCTTACAGAATGTCACCTTTAGAAATGGCTGAACTGAAAGCTCAGCTGGAAGATCTGTTAGGTAAGCACTTCATTCGACCAAGTGTTTCTACATAGGGAGCACCAGTGTTACTGGTAAAGAAGAAAGACGGAAGTATGCGCTTGTGTGTTGATTATCGGCACCTGAATAAAGTTACTGTGAAGAATAAATATCCGCTACCTAGAATCGACGACCTAATGGATCAGTTACAGGGTGCCGGTGTGTTTTCTAAGATTGATTTGCGATTCGGGTATCATCAGATAAGGGTTACAGATGAAGATATTCCAAAAACTGCTTTTAGGACACGTTATGGTCATTATGAGTACACAGTAATGTCTTTTGGATTGACTAATGCTCCGTCAGTATTCATGGATTATATGAACAGGATTTTTTGCCGTACCTGGACAAGTTTGTCATTATCTTCATTGATGATATTCTTGTTTACTTTAAGACTGAGGAGGAGCATGCTGATCACTTGCGAATTGTGCTGCAAATTCTAAGAAACAGAAAGTTATACGCTAAGTTATCTAAATGCGAGTTCTGGAAGAGTGAAGTGAAATTTTTTGATCACGTGGTGAGTAAGCAGGGAATAGCTATGGATCCTACTATGGTGGAAGAATTAATGAATTGGGAGCGACCAACTTGAGTAACAGAAATCAGGAGTTTCCTAAGTTTGGCGGGGTATTATCGGAGATTCATTAAGGGATTTTCACAGCTCGCCTTATCCTTAACTAAGCTGACTAGGAAGGATACGCCTTTTGTCTGGACATCAGAGTGTGAAGAGAGTTTTCAAGCACTGAAGCAAAGGTTGACCACTGCACCCGTGTTAGTATTGCCTGAGCCGAGTGAACCATTTGAAGTGTACTGTGATGCATCTTTAAAGGGTTTGGGGTGCGTTCTAATGCAGCAACGAAATGTTGTGGCATATGCCTCACGGCAATTAAAGCCGCATGAGATGAACAACCCGACTCACGAATTAAAAATTGCTGCTGTTGTGTTTGCTCTGAAAATTTGGAGGCATTATCTCTATGGCGTTAAGTTCCATGTCTTCTCAGACCATAAGAGTTTAAAGTATCTCTTTGAGCATAAATAGTTGAATATGCGTCAGAGGAGGTGGATGGAGCTTCTGAAGGATTATGATTTTGAATTGAATTACCATCCAGCAAAAGCGAACATTGTGGCGAATTTCAAGGTTTTGCGAGAAGAAGAATTACTAAAGGCATTTCAAGGTTTGAACCTGGGAGTTAGAGAAGAATCTGGAATTCTTTGTTTGAGTTAGTTGCAAATTTCAAGTGATTTTAAATCAGAACTTTTGAAGGCTCATCAAGATCGTGAAGCATTACATAAAGTATTGCCAGCAATTGAACAGGGAAAGCAGTGGAGAATGTCAGAAGGTAAGGATGGTTTGTGGAGGTTCAAGAATCGGATTATTGTTTTAGATATCGGAGATTTGCGGTAAAGTATCTTGGCGGAAGCTCATAAGAGCGGGTTTTCAATTCATCCTAGAAGCACCAAAATATACCAAGATCTGAAAGCAATGTTCTGGTGGCCAGGAATAAAGAATGATGTAGCATTGCATGTATCTAAATGTTTAACGTATCAGAAGGTTAAGATTGAGCATCAGAGACCATCAGGAACCCTTCAACCTTTAGAGATTCCACAATGGAAATGGGAGAGCATTGCAATGGATTTTGTGACAGGTTTGCCTAGGACTCGGACTGGTTGTCACGCTATTTGGGTAGTTGTGGACCGACTGAAAAAATCAGCTACTTTTCTCTCCATCCGAATAAGTTGTACAATGGAAGAATTGGCTCGAATGTACATTAAAGAGATTGTCAGATTGCACGGCGTGCCTTCTACCATTATATCTGACAGAGATCCTCGTTTCACATCAAGGTTCTGGGGAGCCTTTCAGCGTGCATTTGGGACTCAGTTGAGTTTAAGTACTGCGTATCACCCTCAGACAGATGGTCAATCAGAGAGAACTATTCAGACCTTGAAGGATATGCTGAGGGCTTATGTTTTAGACCAGTCGGTGAGTTGGGATCGGTATATTCCATTAGTGGAGTTTGCTTATAACAATAGCTACCATGCGAGCATCAGAATGGCTCCATATGAGGATTTGTATGGTAGAAAATGTCAATCTTCGCTATGTTGGTATGAAACTGGAGAAAGGAGCTTATTAGGGCCTAAGATAATAGCTAAAACTACTGAGCAGATAAAGAAGATTCGTAGCCGAATGCTTATAGCCCAAAGCCGTCAGAAGAGCTATGCTGATCAAAGGAGAAAGCCTTTGGTGTTTGAAGAAGGAGAGCATGTCTTTCTAAAAGTTACACCAACTGCTGGAGTGGGAATAGCTATTAAGACTAAGAAACTGAATCCCCGTTATATTGGACCGTTTGAGATTCTGAAAAGAATTGGGCCGGTGGCTTATAGAATTGCTTTACTGCTGTATCTTTCAAATTTGCACGACATGTTTCATGTGTCACAGCTTCGGAAGTATACTCCTAACACAAGTCATGTTCTGGAACTGGAACCAATTCAAGTGAGAGAAGATCTAACACTTCCAGTAATTGCGGTGAGAATTGATGACACTAGCATTAAACAATTGCGTGGCAAGGAAGTATCATGAGTAAAAGTAGCTTGGAGTTGAGCTGGTATTGAGGAACATACTTGGGAACTCAAATCAGATATGCGGAAAGACTACACAAATCTCTTTTCAGGTAACTGAATTCGAATTTTGAGGACAAAATGCTTTGTTAGGTGGGTAGGATGTAAACCCCGTTAAATTAGTAAATAATTAGTCAATACATTAGTTTTTAATAAAGAAAATTAGAAATGTGAATATTATATTAAATTAGGATAGAACTTATCGAAACGAGAATTTTGACACTAATATCGAAGAAATCGGTCCAAGATTAGACCAAACAGGCCAAACTGGTTGAACCGAGTCCTAACCGGCCCAGCACATTTAAGTGAGCAAGGTTCCCTTTCTTCCCCATTTCAGCAAAATGCTGAAAGCTATCAAACAGGGGTGAAGAAGGAAGAACCCCCAACATTCACGGTAAATTTTAAATCGCCATAACTCCTCCGTTCGAGCTCCGATCACCACACCATTTGCAGCCACGCGACCACCGCGTTGAGCTCTACGTTTCTACCAGAATGATTTTATAGGATCCAATTAGCTTGAGGAAAACGTTTACTCTTGATTATGTGAAGCTTGGGTAAGGTTGGGAATAAATAATTGGAGCTTGAAATTGTGGACGTTGGAATTTTGGTGGAGGATGGGCATTAGTATTTTGGTTGAGCTTTGGGGTTGTATTTGTTGAGTGAATTGCTTTGGTCGCTACGAGGGAATCGGCCAAGGTATGGTTTAGGTTTCTTGTAGTTAATATATAATGTTCTGTGAAAACTTAGGCTAGATGACCATAGGATAAGCTCGAACGCAGGTGTATATTTAATGTTTAATAATTTGATTGATGAACATGTTTGGTTTGGCTTGGTGATTTGTTTATGTGGTGGAGATTGTTACTATATGGATGTTATAAGGATACATGGTTGAATTATTGGTTATATGATTATAAGTATATTGAAGGAAAGCATGATGGATTTGTTGATTTAGGAAATTGTGTAATATTATTGAATTATGGTTGATAAAATTATGTAGAGTTTATTGAGTATTGTTGTTGGCATATTGATTTGGTATGGATAGGTTTGGAAATGAATGGAATGGGAATCTTGAATGAAAATAAGGTTTAGAAGAATTTGCAAAAATTGGTTTTTGGCTGAACTTCGGCGGGCTATACCTTGGTTTCCGGAACCCCAAATTGATTCCAACTTGTTTTAAATAAAAATTGGGTTATGCCGTTCGAAAAATGAAAGAAAAACGATTGAGTTATGCCCGTCGAAAATTTTGGTATGGAATATGTAACTATGTAGGGTGACATTTTATGATTCTGCAGCTTTGCTACTGAATCTGTTTTTTTTTTTTAAAGAACGTACGTCCACGCGTACGCGTGGCATGGGATTTTAGCGATGCGTACGTGTAAAAAGTTAGCAAGCATGTCCACGCGTACGAATGGCCCACGCGCACACATGACATGAATTTTTCACCCACACGTACGCATGACAAAGGGATGCGCGCGCGTGCTGCAGTTTCACACTCCCACGCGCACGTGTGAGCCACGCGCACGCATGGATTTTGTTCCAGCAAACATGATTTTTTGAGTTTTAAATCCTATTTCAAACTTTTAAACCTCTATTTTCATTCCTTTAGCCATAAACAGTAGTATTAAACCTGATAATCAGATGAAGCTAGAAGGTGGTGAGAACTTGGAGATGAAGTAAAGCTAAAAAGTGATGAATTAATTTTGAAGTATTACAGATGATTATGTATGATACTTGGCTTGATAATTAAATGAATGATCATGTATGATACTGGACTTGAATGATTAAATGATCTGAGGTATGAGATTTCCTGGGTAAAGTACCGTGGCTTGCCACCACGTATACCAGGTTGAAAACTCGATACTCTATTGACCCTACGACGTAAGAGTGTCGGGCACTTATAAATTCCTGGAATGTTAACCCCCATTGAGTAATATTGATTATTTGAGAAAAAGCTATGCATAGACTCTTGGGGATGCACGTCGAGGGACAGTCTAAGGTTTTCGGACTTGTCGGGTGTGCCTAAGTGTACTTGCCATGTTAAATGTATATTTGTTACATGCAGTATTTGTAACCTTCTTATGCTTGTCTTTATCTGTTTATTTGTCTATGAAATACTGATGGAGATGGAGGTATGGAGGAATGGCAGTATGAGACTTAGATTTAAGATTAAGTTATGCTTAGATACTCTTAGAAAACCACCTTTTATGGCTTTTGTTTAATACTTTAAACTCTATAATTTGAGTGTCGGCGTTCTAGGAGTGCCGCTGGCATTCCTAGGACCTTATATCTTATGAGTGTGGCACCTTTACCATACTGAGAACCTCCAGTTCTCACCCCATACTATGTTGTTATTTTTAGATGCAGGTTGAGAGGCATCTCGTTAGGTGTCTGTACTCCTGAATCGAAGTGGTTACTAGGTTACTTTGTTGTACAGTGGTGTATATATATGTACTTAGTTTTCTCTCTGTATAACTCGTTCTTTTTATCCTCTTAGAGATTTATAGAGAGACAGAATTTTTGTTTATGTACATTTGGGTTTTGAATGTGTGTGTGTGTGCGTGCATACATGCGTGCGTGCGCGCGCGCGTGTGTATGTGTGTATTCTCCGGCCTGTCTTAACTTCGCAGGCTGAGTTAGGAGCTTGTTACTTTGTATCTTTGACCCTCGGTTCCTATTTTGCGTTACTTTATACTTAACAGCTGAAGCTTCCTTAGTATGCAAGTTAACTCGTTTCTTGAGTATTGCACTTTTATTTCGCGATTTTTATTTTCTCTATTCTTCAAGACTCCTAGTATATTATAATCTTTCTGCTATTATATGTGTTACATTATCCATACAAATAAAAAAAATTATCATACATTCATATATCACTATACTAACTTGTATAAAAATTAAAAAGCTCTTTAACAAGAAATAAATTTTGTATACCAAAAGAGATTTTAAATGAAAAAAAAAAGAAAAAAAAAACAGGCGAGACAACTCGCTTGTATGTGCTTTATCCGAACTCTTTTAACTCGTGATTTATATGAAATAAGCTAAATTAACTCACTTTTAAATAATTTATTATTTTATTTACTTGACTCGCTGATTTTTACGAAAGATTTAAGTTGACTCCCGAGCCACAACTCGTTTTGACAGTTCTAAGGCTGCGTTTGTTTTTGAGAATAGGACAGGACAAGACACTGATGGACAAAGACACAAAATTTTTGGTTCTTATATTTTGTTTGGCGATAAATTAGAACAAATTATGAAAATTCAATTTATTCTCATTTTTTTCATTAAAAAAATTTGAGATAAAAAATATAATAATAAAAAATATAATAATAAAAAATTAACAAGAATAATGAAAGAAAAAATAAAAAATAAGTTATGTCCCTTGTTAGTGTCTCAGTGTCCTTCCTGTCAGGATGGACACAAAATACACTAATTAAGTGTCTCTGAACATATTGTCTCTGTCCATATCTCCTCTGCCAAACACGATTTTGTGTCTCTGTGTCCCTGTTTCAGTGTCCTATCTCTGTAAACAAACGCAGCCTAAGATCACTAAATGGGACTGATTGTTGTAGTTTATTTATGCAACATAATTTAGGGAATAAATTTTGAAGCAACATATATATTGGTGCACGAAATTGTGATCACACTTTTCACAACTCCGCACAACTAACCAACAAGTGCACTGGGTCATCCAAGTAATACCTTACGTGAGTAAGGGTCGATCCCACGGAGATTGACGGCTTGAAGCAAGCTATGGTCATCTTGTAAATCTCAGTCAGGCGGATTCAAATGGTTATGAGGATTTGATAATTAAAAGATAAATAAAGCAGAAAATAACATAGAGATACTTAGGTAATTCATTGGTGGGAATTTCAGATAAGTGTTTGGAGATGCTTTGTTGCTTCTAAACCTCTGCTTTCCTATTGTCTTCATCCAATCATGCGTCCTCCCTTCCATGGCAAGCTGTATGATCCTCTCAGTGAAAATGGTCCGGCTACGGTCTTTGTATGGCTAATCAACTGTCAGATTTCTCGTCTCGGATGAAAAATACCAGGCACAGCTACCGCAGGGCTAATCATTTGTCGGTTCTCACTTGTGTCGGAATAAGATCCATTGATCCTTTTGCACACTGTCACTGCGCCCAACATTCGCGAGTTTGAAGCTCCTCACAGTCATCCCTTCCCAGATTCTACTCAGAATACCACAGACAAGGTTTAGACTTTCCGGATCTCAGGAATGCTATCTATTGATTCTAGCCTATATCACGAAGATCCTAATCACGGGGTTAGATGCTCTATTGTCAGGAGAGACGATGCGAATCCGTGGATTAGAGACCTAAGAGAGTATACTCCGGCTGGCGTCCAATGACTACATTGAACATCATGTAGACCGCTTTGTGGTTGTCAAGCACGCGGATCTTGGCTAAGCGAGTACTGAAGATAGTGGGTGATTGTCATGGGTTACCCCTTCAGTCTGACTTAACTGAATTAAGTACAAGAGTATATCTTGGAGAAGAAGTAGGCGTGAATTAAAGGAAAAACAATAGTACTTGCATTAATTCATGAGGAACAGCAGAGCTCCTCACCTTAATCTATGAGGTGTAAAAACTCCACCGTTGAAAATACATAAGAGAAAAAGGTCTAGGCATGGCCGAATGGCCAGCCCAAAGATGATCATAAAGCTCAAGGGTTCCAAAGAAGACCCTCATACAATAGTAAAAAGTGCTATTTATACTAAACTAGTAAACTAGGTTTACAGAAAATGAGTAGATAGTGCAGAAATTCACTTCCGGGGCCCACTTGGTGTGTGTTTGGGCTGAGCTTTGAAGCTTTCACGTGCATTGGCCATCCTTGGAGTTAAACGCCAGCTTGGGTGCTAGTTTGGACATTTAACTCCAGCTTTGGTGCCAGTTCTGGCGTTTTACGCCAAAAAGGGGTCTCTGTTGGGCGTTTGGACGCCAGTTTGGGCCATCAAGTCTCGAGCAAAGTATGGATTATTATACATTTCTGGAAAGCCCAAGATGTCTATTTTCCAACGCAATTAAGAGCGTACCAATTGGGCTTTCGTAGCTCTAGAAAAATCCACTTTGAGTGCAGGGAGGTCAGAATCCAACAGCATCTGCAGTCCTTTTTCAGCCTCTGAATCAGATTTTTGCTCAGGTCCCTCAATTTCAGCCAGAAAATACCTGAAATCACAGAAAAACACACAAACTCATAGTAAAGTCCAGAAATGTAATTTTTGCATAAAAACTAATAAAAATATACTAAAAAGTAACTAAAATACTAAAAACTACCTGAAAACAATGCCAAAAAGCGTATAAATTATCCGCTCATCACAACACCAAACTTAAATTGTTGCTTGTCCCCAAGCAACTAAAAACAAATAGGATAAAAAGAAGAGAATATACAATAAATAAATCTCAAAATATCAATGAAGCTTAGTTCTAATTAGATGAGCGGGGCTAGTAGCTTTTTGCTTCTAAACAGTTTTGGCATCTCACTTTATCCTTTAAAATTCAGAATGATTGGCATCTATAGGAACTCAGAATTAAGATAGTGTTATTGATTCTCCTAGTTCAGTATGTTGATTCTTGAACACAGCTACTTATGAGTCTTGGCCGTGACCCTAAGCATATTGTTTTCCAGTATTACCACCAGATATATAAATGCCACAGACACATAACTGGGTGAACCTTTTCAGATTGTGACTCAACTTTGCTAGAGTCTCCAGTTAGAGGTGTCCAGAGTTCTTAAGTATACTCTTTTGCTTTGGATCACGACTTTAACCACTCAGTCCCAAGCTTTTCACTTGGACCTTCATGACACAAGCACATGGTTAGGGACAACTTGATTTAGCTGCTTAGGCTAGGATTTTATTTCTTTGGGCCCTCCTATCCACTGATGCTCAAAGCCTTGGATCCTCTTTATCATTGCCTTTTGGTTTAAAGGGCTATTGGCTTTTTCTGCTTGCTTTTTCTTTTTCTTTCATTTTCTCTATTTTTTGCCTCTTTTTTTTTTGCAAGCTTTGTGTTTTTCACTACTTTTTCTTGCTTCAAGAATCAATTTTATGATTTTTCAGATTATCAATAACATTTCTCTTTGTTCAGCATTCTTTCAAGAGCCAACAATTTTAACATTCATAAACTTCACTATAAAAAATATGCACTGTTCAAGCATTCATTCAGAAAACAAAAAATATTGTCACTACATCAAAATAATTAAATTGATTTCAAGATAGAATTCGAAATTTATGCACTTCTTATTCTTTTGCAAATAGAAACATTTTTCATTTAAGAACGGTGAAGGATTTATGGAACATTCATAACTCTAAGACATAGCCTCTAAATACTAATAATCATGTAATGAAGACATAAACATAAATAGAAATATCAAGCATAAAAATCGAAAAACAGAAAAATAAGAACAAGGAAATTAAAGAACAGGTCCACCTTAGTGACGGCGGCTAGTTCTTCCTCTTGAAGTTCCTATGGAGTGCTTGAGCTCCTCAATGTCTCTTCCTTGCCTTTGTTGCTCTTCCATCATGGCTCTTTGGTCCTCTATAATTTCATGGAGGATAATCGAGTGCTCTTAGTGCTCCATCCTTAGTTACTTCATGTTGGAACTCAAATCCCCTAAAGAGGTATTGAGTTGTTCCCAATAGTTGTGTGGAGGAAAATGCATCCCTTGAGGCATCTCAGGAATTTCTTGATGAGGGACTTTCTCATGCTCTTGTTGAGGTCCATGAGTGGGCTCTCTTGTTAGCTCCATCCTCTTTTTAGTAATGGGTAGTGGTCTTGATGGACCTTTGAGATGAATCTCTCCATCTCCCATGACTCAGAGGTGGAAGCAAATGCCTTTCCTTTCCTCTTTCTAGAGGTTTCTCCAGTCTTAGGTGCCATTAATGGTTATGGAAAAACAAAAAGCAGAGCTTTTTCCACACCAAACTTAAAAGGTTTACTCGTCCTTTAGCAAAAGAAGAAAGAAAGGAGTAGAAGAAGAAGAAATGGAGAAGATGGAGGTGGAGGAGTGGTTCGGCCAAGGGGGGTGTGGAGTGTTTGTGATGTGTGAAAATGAAGGAGTAAGGAGGGATATATATAGGGTAAGGGGGAGAGGGAATCGATGTGATAGAGGTTGGGTTTGGGAGGGAAATGGTTTGAATTTGAGTGGGTGGGGGTAGGTGGGTTGTATGATGGGAAATAGTGAATGAATGTGAGTGGTGAAGAGGTTATGGGGAAGAGGGTAGGATTTGATAGGAGAATGGTGTTTGGGGAAGGGTGTTATGGAAAGGTGTGAAGAGAAGTGAGAATGAGTTTGGGTAGGTAGGGATCCTGTGGGGTCCACAGATCCTGAGGTGCCAAGGATTTCTCATCCCTGCACCTTTCTGGCATTTAAATGCCCTCTGTGTGGCATTTATGGCGTTAAACGCCAGGCTGCTGCCCATTTCTGGCGTTAAACGCCAATCTGGCTACCAGTTCTGGCGTTTAACGCCCAAAATGCTGCCAGACTGGGTGTTAAGCGCCCATTCTGCTACCCTTACTGGCGTTTAACGCCAGCCAAACACCAGACACCCTTTTCTGACGTTAAACACCAGTCTGTGTGTCATTTCTGGCATTTAACACCCAGAATGGTGCCAGACTGGGTGTTAAACGCCCACTTTGCTAGCCTTACTGGCGTTTGAACGCCAGGAAGCTCGTCCTCCAGGGTGTGCTATTTTTTATGCTATTTTTTATTCCTGCTTTAATTCTGTAGCTGTTTTTGTGACTTCACATGATCATCAACCTAAAGAAGACATAGACTAACACTAGAAAATAGAATGAAAAAGTAATTAATATAGATAAATAAAATTGGGTTGCCTCCCAATAAGCGCTTCTTTAATATCAATAGCTTGACAGGAAGCTCTTACAAAGCTTCACAGATGCTCAGAGCACGGTTGTGGCCTCTCAACACCAAACTTAGAAGTTGAGTGTGGGGGCTCTGTCTGACTCTATATTGAGAGAAGCTTTTCATGCTTCTTCTCTATGTTTACAGAAGAAGATACTTGAGTCTTGAACACAAAGTAGTCCTCATTCAATTGAAGGACTAACTCTCCTCTGTCCACATCAATCACAGCCCTTGCTGTGGCTAGGAAGGGTCTTCCAAGGATGATGGATTCATCCTCATCCTTCCCAGTGTCTAGGATTATGAAGTTAGCAGGGACGTAAAGGCATTCAACCTTCACTAAGACATCCTCTACAAGTCCATAAGCCTGTTTCATTGATTTGTCTGCCATCTCAAGTGAGATTCTTGCAGCTTGTAACTCAAAGATCTCCAGTTTCTCCATTACAGAGAGTGGCATGAGGTTGATACCTGACCCCAGGTCACACAGAGCCTTTTCAAAGGTCATGGTGCATATGGTGTAAGGTATTAAGAACTTTTTGGGATCCGATTTCTTTTGAGGTAATGTCTGCTGAATCCATGTATTCAGTTCATTGATGAGCAATGGAGGTTCATCTTCCAAAGTCTCATTACCAAATAACTTGGCATTCAGCTTCATGATTGCTCCCAAATACTGAGCAACTTGCTCTTCAACAATATCTTCGTCCTCTTCAGAGGAAGAATATTCATCAGAGCTCATGAATGACAATAGTAAGTTCAGTGGAATTTCTAAGGTCTCTGTATGAGCCTCAGATTCCTCTGGTTCCTCAATAGGGAACTTATTATTGGTCAGTGGACATCCCTTGAGGTCTTTCTCATTGGGAATCACTGCCTTTTCACTCTCTCCAGGTTCGGCCATTTTGGTTATAGTTATGGCCTTGCACTCTCTTTTGGGATTTTGATGAGCGAATATTTTATACGCTTTTGGGGGGCATTTTCATATAGTTTTTAGTAGGATTTAGCCACTTTTAGTATATTTTATTAGTTTTTATGCAAAAATCATATTTCTGGACTTTACTATGAGTTTGTGTATTTTTCTGTGATTTCAGGTATTTTCTGGCTGAAATTGAGAGACCTGAGCAAAAATCTGATTCAGAGGTTGAAAAAGGACTGCAGATACTGTTGGATTTTGACCTTCCTGCACTCGAAATAAATTTTCTTGAGCTACAAAACTCCAAAGGGCGCGCTCCCAATTGCGTTGGAAAGTAGACATCCAGGGCTTTTCAAAAATATATAATAGTTCATACTTTGAGTGAGTTTTGATGACGTAAATTGGCGTCAAAACGCCAGCTCTCTGCCTTTTTCTGGCGTCAAAACGCCAGAACTGGCATAAAAGTTGGAGTTAAACGCCCAAACTGGCACCAAAGCTGCCGTTTAACTTCAAGAATAGCCTATGCATGTGAAAGCTCCAATGCTCAGCCCAAGCACACACCAAGTGGGCCCCAGAAGTGGATTTCTGCATACCTATCTTAGTTTACTCATTTTCTGTAAACCTAGGTTACTAGTTGAGTATAAAAACAACCTTTAGAGATTTATTTTGTATCTCATGACATTTTCATGTTTTACATTGTATCTCTATGGCATGAGTCTCTAAACTCCATTGTTGGGGGTGAGGTGCTCTGCTATATCTCGATGGATTAATGCAATTACTACTGTTTTCTATTCAATCACGCTTGCTTCCATTCTAAGATATTCATTTCGCACCTAAACATGATGAATGTAATGATCCGTGACATTCATCATCATTCTCAACTTATGAACACGTGCCTGACAACCACCTCCGTTCTATCTTAAATTGAATGTGTATCTCTTGGGTTCCTGGTTCACGAATTTGAGTACCTCTCCTGACAACAGAGTGTTTGAATTCGTGCATCCAGAATCTTCGTGGTATAAGCTAGAATTATTGGTGGCCATTCCTGAGATCCGAAAAGTCTAAACCTTGTCTGTGGTATTCCGAGTAGGATCTGGGAAGGGATGAGTGTGACGAGCTTCAAACTCGTGAGTGTTGGGCATAGTGACAGACACAAAAGGATCACTGGATTATATTCCAACATGATCGAGAACCGACAGATGATTAGCCATGCGGTGACAGCACACATGGACCATTTTCACTGAGAGGATGGGAAGTAGCCATTGACAACGGTGACACCCTATATACAGCTTGCCATAGAAGGAGCCTTGCGTGCGTGAAGAAGAAGATAGTAGGAAAGCAGAGATTCAGATGACAGCGCATCTCCAAAACTCCAACCTGTTCTCCAATATTGAATCACAAGTACCTTTTATTTCATGCTCTTTTATTACATCGCAAACAAAATCCCTTTTCATCACTAATATCCTGACTAAGAGTTACAAAGTAACCATAGCTTGCTTCAAGCCGACAATCTTCGTGGGATCGACCCTCACTCACGTAAGGTATTACTTGGATGACCCAGTGCACTTGCTGGTTAGTTGTGTGGAATTGCAAGTATGATTGCAATTTCGTGCACCAAGTTTTTGCCGCCGTTGTCGGGGATTGTTCGAGTTTGATCAACTGACGGTTCATCTTGTTGCTTAGATTAGGAAAATTTTATCAAAATATCTTTTTCTTAAAAATCTTATCTTTTTATCTTATCTTTTTCAAAATTTTATCTTTTTCAAAAATTTGATTTCAAAAAAAAAAATATCTTATCTATCTTCTTATCTTCTTATCTTTTTAAAATTAAAATTTCAAATCTTTTTCAATCAACTAACTAACTTTTTGTTTGCTTCTTATCTTTTTCAAAACCAACTAACTACTTCTCCCTCTCTAATTTCGAAAATATCTCATCCTTTTTCAAAATTCTTTTTAATTAATTTAATTATTTTTAATTTAAATTTAATCTTATTTCTTATCCAATTTTCGAAATTACTAACTCCTTTTTTTAAAAAAAAAAAATTATTTTCGAAATTCACTATCCCTTCTCCTCTTCTATTTATTTAATTATTTACTAACACTTCTCTTCACCTCTCTTCATCTAAATATCCGAACCCATTCTTATTCATTCTCCTCCCCTTTCGTCTTCTACTAACATAAAGGAATCTCTATACTGTGACATAGAGGATTCTTCTTTCTTTTCTTGTTTTCTTCTCTTTCATATGAGCAGGAATAAGGACAAAAGCACTCCATCATTCTCCATGAAATAAGAGAAGATCAAAAAGCAATGAGGGAGGAGCAACAAAGGCAAGGAAGGGACATAGAAGAGCTTAAGAACATCATTGGTCCTTCAAGAAGAAGACGCCACTAAGGTGGACTCATTCCTTGTTCTTATTTCTTTCTGCTTTTCGATTTTTATGTTGTGTTTATCTATGTTTTGTGTCTTTATTTCATGATCATTAGTATGTAGTAACCATGTCTTAAAGCTATGAATAAATTCCATTAATCCTTCACCTCTCTTAAAAGAAAAATATTTTAATTCAAAAGAACAAGAAGTACATGAATTTCGAATTTATCCTTGAATTTAGTTTAATTATATTGATGTGGTGACAATACTTTTGTTTTCTGAATGAATGCTTGAACAGTGCATATTTTTTATCTTGTTGTTTACGAATGTTAAAATTGTTGGCTCTTGAAAGAATGATGAACAAAGAGAAATGTTATTGATGATCTAAAAAATCATGAAATTGATTCTTGAAGCAAGAAAAAGCAGTGAAAAAGAAGAAGCTTGCGGAAAAAAAAAAGAAAAAAAGTGGCGAAAAAAATAGAAAGAAAAAGAAAAAGCCAATAGCCCTTAAAAATAAAAGGCAAGGGTAAAAAGGATCCAAGGCTTTGAGCATCAATGGATAGGAGGGCCCAAGGAAATAAAATCCAGGCCTAAGCGGCTAAATCAAGCTGTCCCTAACCATGTGCTTGTGTCATGAAGGTCCAAGTGAAAAGCTTGAGACTGAGTGGTTAAAGTCGTGATCCAAAGCAAAAAGAGTGTGCTTAAGAGCTCTGGACACCTCTAACTAGGGACTCTAGCAAAGCTGAGTCACAATCTGAAAAGGTTCACCCAATTATGTGTCTGTGGCATTTATGTATCCGGTGGTAATACTCGAAAACAAAGTGCTTAGGGCCACGGCGAAGACTCATAAGTAGCTGTGTTCAAGAATCAACATGCTTAACTAGGAAAGTCAATAACACTATCCGAAATTCTAAGTTCCTAGAGAAGCCAATCATTCGAAACTTCAAAGGAAAAAGTGAGATGCCAAAACTGTTCAGAAGCAAAAAGCTACAAGTCCCGCTCATCTAATTATAAGTAATATTCATTGATATTTTGGAATTTATAGTATATTCTCTTCTTTTTATCCTATTTGATTTTCAGTTGCTTGGGGACAAGCAACAATTTAAGTTTGGTGTTGTGATGAGCGGATAATTTATACGGTTTTTGGCATTGTTTTTAGGTAGTTTTTAGTAAGTTCAAGCTACTTTTAGGGATGTTTTCATTAGTTTTTATGTTAAATTCATATTTCTGGACTTTACTATGAGTTTGTGTGTTTTTCTGTGATTTCAGGTAATTTCTGGCTGAAATTGAGGGACTTGAGCAAAACTCTGAAAACGGCTGACAAAAGGACTGCCGATGCTGTTGGAATCTGACCTCCCTGCACTCAGAATGGATTTTCTGGAGCTACAGAATTCCAAATGGCGCGCTCTCAACGGCGTTAGAAAGTAGACATCCAGAGCTTTCCAGCAATATATAATAGTCCATACTTTATTCGGAAATTGACGACATAACTTGGCGTTGAACGCCAAGTACATGCTGCTGTCTGGAGTTAAACGCCAGAAACACGTCATGATCCGGAGTTGAACGCCCAAAACGTTATAACTTGGAGTTCAACTCCAATAAAAGCCTCAGCTCGTGAATAGATCAAGCTCAGCCCAAACATACACCAAGTGGGCCCCGGAAGTGGATTTATGCATCAATTACTTACTCATGTAAACCCTAGGAGCTAGATTATTATAAATAGAACTTTTTACTATCATAATCTGATCCTGGATTGTATTTTGAATCCTGTGATCACGTTTTGGGGGCTGGCCATTCGGCCATGCCTGAACCTTTCACTTATGTATTTTCAACAGTGGAGTTTCTGCACACCATAGATTAAGGGTGTGGAGCTCTGCTGTACCTCAAGTTTCAATACAATTACTATTACTTTCTATTCAATTCTCTTTATTCTTATTCCAAGATATACGTTGCACTTAACTTTGATGAATGTGATGATCCGTGACACTCATCATCATTCTCACCTATGAACGCGCGTGACTGACAACCACTTCCGTTCTACTCTAGGTCGGGCGCATATCTCTTAGATTCCCCAACAGAATCTTCGTGGTATAAGCTAGATAGATGGCGGCATTCCTGAGGATCCGGAAAGTCTAAACCTTGTCTATGGTATTCCGAGTAGGATTCTGGGATTGAATGACTGTGACGAGCTTCAAACTCCTGAAGGCTGGGCGTGATGACAAACGCAAAAGAATCAAGGGATTCTATTCCAACCTGATTGAGAACCGACAGATGATTAGCCGTGCTGTGACAGAGCATAGGAACGTTTCACTGAGAGGATGGGATGTAGCCATTGACAACGGTGATGCCCTACATACAGCTTGCCATGGAAAGGAGTAAGAAGGATTGGATGAATGTAATAAGAAAGTAGAGATTCAAGAGGAGCACAACATCTCCATACGCCTATCTGAAATTTCCACTATTGATTTACATAAGTATCTCTATCCATTTTATTTTCTGTTTATTTTTATTAATCATATTTGATTTTCTAAATTCCATAATTTTATCCTCCTGACTGGGATTTACAAGATGACCATAGCTTGCTTCATACCAACAATCTCTGTGGGATCGACCCTTACTCACGTAAGGTATTACTTGGACGACCCAGTACACTTGCTGGTTAGTTGAACGGAGTTGTGTCCACACATAAGTGCCATAATAATGATTCCATACAACAAGAAAGAATACTACATTGATGTAATCACAATTTCGTCCACCAAGTTTTTGGCGCCGTTGCCGGGGAACAATCAATTTCGAACAACAATTTCACAATTGTTTCCAGACCACAATGGTGCCAAGTTTTAATCCGGCAACAACACCAAGTTTTTGGCGCCGTTGCCGGGGATTGTTCGAGTATGGACAACTGACGGTTCATCTTGTTGCTCAGATTAGGTAATTTTTATTTTTAAAAAAAAAATTTTTCGAAAATCTTTTCAAAATCTTCTCCCTATTTTCGAAAATTATTCAAAAATTTTTTTTACTATGCATTCTGGAGCTTCATGAAGCATGTTGAAGCCTGGCTGGCTGTAAAGCCATGTCTAAATTCTTTTGGACTGAGGCTTCAAAACCATCTTCATAGAGGCAAGCTAATTTGATTATTAGCTGTATGCTAAAGCTTGGCTGGCCATTGGCCATGTCTAGTATTTTGGACCGGGGCTTTCACAAAAGCTTGGCTGGCTATTAAGCCATGTCTAATTCCTGGACTGAAGCTTTAGACTAACATTGCATGATTCCTGGAATTCATAGTAAAAATTTTGAATTTCTTATTTTCTTTTTCTTATATGTTTTTCGAAAAAAATCAAATAAAATACTAAAAAAATTAGAAAATCATAAAAATAAAAAAATATTTTGTGTTTCTTGTTAGAGTCTTGTGTCAAGTCATAAGTTTGGTGTCAATTGCATGTTCATCTTTTTCTTGCATAAAATTTTCGAAAAATTCATGCATTCATAGTGTTCATCATGATCTTCAAGTTGTTCTTGATGAACTTTCTTGTTTGATCTTCATATTTTCTTGTTTTGTGTTGTATGGTGTTTTTCATATGCATTCTTGCATTCATAGAGTCTAAACATGAAAAATTTCTAAGTTTGGTGTCTTGCATGTTTTCTTTGCATCAAAAATTTTTCAAAAAGATGTTCTTGATGTTCATCATGATCTTCAAAGTGTTCTTGGTGTTCATCTTGACATTCATATTATTCTTGCATGCATCATGTGTTTAGATCCAAAATTTTCATGTTTTGGGTCATTTTTATGTTTTTCTCTCTCATCATTAAAAATTCAAAAAATTCAAAAAAAATATCTTTTCCTTAATTTTCTCCAAATTTTCGAAATTTTGGGTTGACTTGGTCAAAAAAATTTTAAAAACTAGCTGTTTCTTACAAGTCAAGTCAAATTTTCAATTTTAAAAATCTTATCTTTTCAAAATCTTTTTCAAAAATCATATCTTTTTCATTTTTTTTCTATTTTTCAAAAATTTTAAAAATTATTTTTCAAAAATCTTTTTCTTATCTTTTATATCTAATTTTTGAAAATTAGCTAACAATTAATGTGATTGGTTCAAAAATTTGAAGTTTGTTACTTTCTTGATAAGAAAGGTTCAATCTTTAAATTCTAGAATCTTATCTTGTAGTTTCTTGTTAGTTAAGTCATTTTAAAAATTAAATCTTTTTCGAAATATCTTTTTCTTAAAAATCTTATCTTTTTATCTTATCTTTTTCAAAATTTTATCTTTTTCAAAAATTTGATTTCAAAAAAAAAATATCTTATCTATCTTCTTATCTTCTTATCTTTTTAAAATTAAAATTTCAAATCTTTTTCAATCAACTAACTAACTTTTTGTTTGCTTCTTATCTTTTTCAAAACCAACTAACTACTTCTCCCTCTCTAATTTCGAAAATATCTCATCCTTTTTCAAAATTCTTTTTAATTAATTTAATTATTTTTAATTTAAATTTAATCTTATTTCTTATCCAATTTTCGAAATTACTAACTCCTTTTTTTTTAAAAAAAAATTATTTTCGAAATTCACTATCCCTTCTCCTCTTCTATTTATTTAATTATTTACTAACATTTCTCTTCACCTCTCTTCATCTAAATATCCGAACCCATTCTTATTCACTCTCCTCCCCTTTCTTCTTCTACTAACATAAAGGAATCTCTATACTGTGACATAGAGGATTCCTCTTTCTTTTCTTGTTTTCTTCTCTTTCATATGAGCAGGAATAAGGACAAAAGCACTCCATCATTCTCCATGAAATAAGAGAAGATCAAAAAGCAATGAGGGAGGAGCAACAAAGGCAAGGAAGGGACATAGAAGAGCTTAAGAACATCATTGGTCCTTCAAGAAGAAGACGCCACTAAGGTGGACTCATTCCTTGTTCTTATTTCTTTCTGCTTTTCGGTTTTTATGTTGTGTTTATCTATGTTTTGTGTCTTTATTTCATGATCATTAGTATGTAGTAACCATGTCTTAAAGCTATGAATAAATTCCATTAATCCTTCACCTCTCTTAAAAGAAAAATGTTTTAATTCAAAAGAACAAGAAGTACATGAATTTCGAATTTATCCTTGAATTTAGTTTAATTATATTGATGTGGTGACAATACTTTTATTTTCTGAATGAATGCTTGAACAGTGCATATTTTTTATCTTGTTGTTTACGAATGTTAAAATTGTTGGCTCTTGAAAGAATGATGAACAAAGAGAAATGTTATTGATGATCTGAAAAATCATGAAATTGATTCTTGAAGCAAGAAAAAGCAGTGAAAAAGAAGAAGCTTGCGGAAAAAAAAAAGAAAAAAAGTGGCGAAAAAAAATAGAAAGAAAAAGAAAAAGCAAGCAGAAAAAGCCAATAGCCCTTAAAAATAAAAGGCAAGGGTAAAAAGGATCCAAGGCTTTGAGCATCAATGGATAGGAGGGCCCAAGGAAATAAAATCCAGGCCTAAGCGGCTAAATCAAGCTGTCCCTAACCATGTGCTTGTGTCATGAAGGTCCAAGTGAAAAGCTTGAGACTGAGTGGTTAAAGTCGTGATCCAAAGCAAAAAGAGTGTGCTGAGCTCTGGACACCTCTAACTGGGGACTCTAGCAAAGCTGAGTCACAATCTGAAAAGGTTCACCCAGTTATGTGTCTGTGGCATTTATGTATCCAGTGGTAATACTCGAAAACAAAGTGCTTAGGGCCACGGCCAAGACTCATAAGTAGTTGTGTTCAAGAATCAACATGCTTAACTAGGAAAGTCAATAACACTATCCGAAATTCTAAGTTCCTAGAGAAGCCAATCATTCAAAACTTCAAAGGAAAAAGTGAGATGCCAAAACTGTTCAGAAGCAAAAAGCTACAAGTCCCGCTCATCTAATTATAAGTAATATTCATTGATATTTTGGAATTTATAGTATATTCTCTTCTTTTTATCCTATTTGATTTTCAGTTGCTTGGGGACAAGCAACAATTTAAGTTTGGTGTTGTGATGAGCGGATAATTTATACGGTTTTTGGCATTGTTTTTAGGTAGTTTTTAGTAAGTTCAAGCTACTTTTAGGGATGTTTTCATTAGTTTTTATGTTAAATTCATATTTCTGGACTTTACTATGAGTTTGTGTGTTTTTCTGTGATTTCAGGTAATTTCTGGCTGAAATTGAGGGACTTGAGCAAAACTCTGAAAACGGCTGACAAAAGGACTGCCGATGCTGTTGGAATCTGACCTCCCTGCACTCAGAATGGATTTTCTGGAGCTACAGAATTCCAAATGGCGCGCTCTCAACAGCGTTAGAAAGTAGACATCCAGAGCTTTCCAGCAATATATAATAGTCCATACTTTATTCGGAAATTGACGACATAACTTGGCGTTGAACGCCAAGTACATGCTGCTGTCTGGAGTTAAACGCCAGAAACACGTCATGATCCGGAGTTGAACGCCCAAAACACGTTATAACTTGGAGTTCAACTCCAATAAAAGCCTCAGCTCGTGAATAGATCAAGCTCAGCCCAAACATACACCAAGTGGGCCCCGGAAGTGGATTTATGCATCAATTACTTACTCATGTAAACCCTAGGAGCTAGATTATTATAAATAGAACTTTTTACTATCATAATCTGATCCTGGATTGTATTTTGAATCCTGTGATCACGTTTTGGGGGCTGGCCATTCGGCCATGCCTGAACCTTTCACTTATGTATTTTCAACAGTGGAGTTTCTGCACACCATAGATTAAGGGTGTGGAGCTCTGCTGTACCTCAAGTTTCAATACAATTACTATTACTTTCTATTCAATTCTCTTTTATTCTTATTCCAAGATATATGTTGCACTTAACTTTGATGAATGTGATGATCCGTGACACTCATCATCATTCTCACCTATGAACGCGCGTGACTGACAACCACTTCCGTTCTACTCTAGGTCGGGCGCATATCTCTTAGATTCCCCAACAGAATCTTCGTGGTATAAGCTAGATAGATGGCGGCATTCCTGAGGATCCGGAAAGTCTAAACCTTGTCTATGGTATTCCGAGTAGGATTCTGGGATTGAATGACTGTGACGAGCTTCAAACTCCTGAAGGCTGGGCGTGATGACAAACGCAAAAGAATCAAGGGATTCTATTCCAACCTGATTGAGAACCGACAGATGATTAGCCGTGCTGTGACAGAGCATAGGAACGTTTTCACTGAGAGGATGGGATGTAGCCATTGACAACGGTGATGCCCTACATACAGCTTGCCATGGAAAGGAGTAAGAAGGATTGGATGAAAGCAGTAGGAAAGCAGAGATTCAAGAGGAGCACAACATCTCCATACGCCTATCTGAAATTTCCACTATTGATTTACATAAGTATCTCTATCCATTTTATTTTCTGTTTATTTTTATTAATCATATTTGATTTTCTAAATTCCATAATTTTATCCTCCTGACTGGGATTTACAAGATGACCATAGCTTGCTTCATACCAACAATCTCTGTGGGATCGACCCTTACTCACGTAAGGTATTACTTGGACGACCCAGTACACTTGCTGGTTAGTTGAACAGAGTTGTGTCCACACATAAGTGCCATAATAATGATTCCATACAACAACAAAGAATACTACATTGATGTGATCACAATTTCGTCCACCAAGTTTTTGGCGCCGTTGCCGGGGAACAATCAATTTCGAACAACAATTTCACAATTGTTTCCAGACCACAATGGTGCCAAGTTTTAATCCGGCAACAACACCAAGTTTTTGGCGCCGTTGCCGGGGATTGTTCGAGTATGGACAACTGACGGTTCATCTTGTTGCTCAGATTAGGTCATTTTTATTTTAAAAAAAAAATTTTTTTTCGAAAATCTTTTCAAAATCTTCTCCCTATTTTCGAAAATTATTCAAAAAATTTTTTTACTATGCATTCTGGAGCTTCATGAAGCATGTTGAAGCCTGGCTGGCTGTAAAGCCATGTCTAAATTCTTTTGGACTGAGGCTTCAAAACCATCTTCATAGAGGCAAGCTAATTTGATTATTAGCTGTATGCTAAAGCTTGGCTGGCCATTGGCCATGTCTAGTGTTTTGGACCGAGGCTTTCACAAAAGCTTGGCTGGCTATTAAGCCATGTCTAATTCCTGGACTGAAGCTTTAGACTAACATTGCATGATTCCTGGAATTCATAGTAAAAATTTTGAATTTCTTATTTTCTTTTTCTTATATGTTTTTCGAAAAAAATCAAATAAAATACTAAAAAAATTAGAAAATCATAAAAATAAAAAAATATTTTGTGTTTCTTGTTAGAGTCTTGTGTCAAGTCATAAGTTTGGTGTCAATTGCATGTTCATCTTTTTCTTGCATAAAATTTTCGAAAAATTCATGCATTCATAGTGTTCATCATGATCTTCAAGTTGTTCTTGATGAACTTTCTTGTTTGATCTTCATATTTTCTTGTTTTGTGTTGTATGGTGTTTTTCATATGCATTCTTGCATTCATAGAGTCTAAACATGAAAATTTTCTAAGTTTGGTGTCTTGCATGTTTTCTTTGCATCAAAAATTTTTCAAAAAGATGTTCTTGATGTTCATCATGATCTTCAAAGTGTTCTTGGTGTTCATCTTGACATTCATATTATTCTTGCATGCATCATGTGTTTAGATCCAAAATTTTCATGTTTTGGGTCATTTTTATGTTTTTCTCTCTCATCATTAAAAATTCAAAAAATTCAAAAAAAAATATCGTTTCCTTAATTTTCTCCAAATTTTTGAAATTTTGGGTTGACTTGGTCAAAAAAATTTTAAAAACTAGCTGTTTCTTACAAGTCAAGTCAAATTTTCAATTTTAAAAATCTTATCTTTTCAAAATCTTTTTCAAAAATCATATCTTTTTCATTTTTTCAATTTTTCAAAAATTTTAAAAATTATTTTTCAAAAATCTTTTTCTTATCTTTTATATCTAATTTTCGAAAATTAGCTAACAATTAATGTGATTGGTTCAAAAATTTGAAGTTTGTTACTTTCTTGATAAGAAAGGTTCAATCTTTAAATTCTAGAATCTTATCTTGTAGTTTCTTGTTAGTTAAGTCATTTTAAAAATTAAATCTTTTTCGAAATATCTTTTTCTTAAAAATCTTATCTTTTTATCTTATCTTTTTCAAAATTTTATCTTTTTCAAAAATTTGATTTCAAAAAAAAAATATCTTATCTATCTTCTTATCTTTTTAAAATTAAAATTTCAAATCTTTTTCAATCAACTAACTAACTTTTTGTTTGCTTCTTATCTTTTTCAAAACCAACTAACTACTTCTCCCTCTCTAATTTCGAAAATATCTCATCCTTTTTCAAAATTCTTTTTAATTAATTTAATTATTTTTAATTTAAATTTAATCTTATTTCTTATCCAATTTTCGAAATTACTAACTCCTTTTTTTAAAAAAAAAATTATTTTCGAAATTCACTATCCCTTCTCCTCTTCTATTTATTTAATTATTTACTAACATTTCTCTTCACCTCTCTTCATCTAAATATCCGAACCCATTCTTATTCACTCTCTTCCCCTTTCTTCTTCTACTAACATAAAGGAATCTCTATACTGTGACATAGAGGATTCCTCTTTCTTTTCTTGTTTTCTTCTCTTTCATATGAGCAGGAATAAGGACAAAAGCACTCCATCATTCTCCATGAAATAAGAGAAGATCAAAAAGCAATGAGGGAGGAGCAACAAAGGCAAGGAAGGGACATAGAAGAGCTTAAGAACATCATTGGTCCTTCAAGAAGAAGACGCCACTAAGGTGGACTCATTCCTTGTTCTTATTTCTTTCTGCTTTTCGGTTTTTATGTTGTGTTTATCTATGTTTTGTGTCTTTATTTCATGATCATTAGTATGTAGTAACCATGTCTTAAAGCTATGAATAAATTCCATTAATCCTTCACCTCTCTTAAAAGAAAAATGTTTTAATTCAAAAGAACAAGAAGTACATGAATGTCGAATTTATCCTTGAATTTAGTTTAATTATATTGATGTGGTGACAATACTTTTGTTTTCTGAATGAATGCTTGAACAGTGCATATTTTTGATCTTGTTGTTTACGAATGTTAAAATTGTTGGCTCTTGAAAGAATGATGAACAAAGAGAAATGTTATTGATGATCTGAAAAACCATGAAATTGATTCTTGAAGCAAGAAAAAGCAGTGAAAAAGAAGAAGCTTGCGGAAAAAAAAAAAGAAAAAAAGTGGCGAAAAAAATAGAAAGAAAAAGAAAAAGCAAGCAGAAAAAGCCAATAGCCCTTAAAAACAAAAGGCAAGGGTAAAAAGGATCCAAGGCTTTGAGCATCAATGGATAGGAGGGCCCAAGGAAATAAAATCCAGGCTTAAGCGGCTAAATCAAGCTGTCCCTAACCATGTGCTTGTGTCATGAAGGTCCAAGTGAAAAGCTTGAGACTGAGTGGTTAAAGTCGTGATCCAAAGCAAAAAGAGTGTACTTAAGAGCTCTGGACACCTCTAACTGGGGACTCTAGCAAAGCTGAGTCACAATCTGAAAAGGTTCACCCAGTTATGTGTCTGTGGCATTTATGTATCCGGTGGTAATACTCGAAAACAAAGTGCTTAGGGCCACGGCCAAGACTCATAAGTAGCTGTGTTCAAGAATCAACATGCTTAACTAGGAAAGTCAATAACACTATCCGAAATTCTAAGTTCCTAGAGAAGCCAAGCATTCAAAACTTCAAAGGAAAAAGTGAGATGCCAAAACTGTTCAGAAGCAAAAAGCTACAAGTCCCGCTCATCTAATTATAAGTAATATTCATTGATATTTTGGAATTTATAGTATATTCTCTTCTTTTTATCCTATTTGATTTTCAGTTGCTTGGGGACAAGCAACAATTTAAGTTTGGTGTTGTGATGAGCGGATAATTTATACGCTTTTTGGCATTATTTTTAGGTAGTTTTTAGTAAGTTCAAGCTACTTTTAGGGATGTTTTCATTAGTTGAACGGAGTTGTGTCCACACATAAGTGCCATAATAATGATTCCATACAACAACAAAGAATACTACATTGATGTGATCACAATTTCGTCCACCATTAGACATCTTCTACTATGGGCTTACAGAAAAAGCTCAGATATCTCTAGACCACTCAGCTGCTGGATCTATACACATGAGAAAGACAATTGAAGAGGCTCAAGAGCTTATAGATACTGTTGCTAGAAATCAGCATCTGTACTTGAGCAGTGAGTCCCCCATGAAAGAAGAGGCTAAAGCAGTATATACTTACCTTAATCCTCCAGAAAAAGTTGCTGAATTCAACCAGCAATTACTTACTCTGACAAAACAGTTAGCATAATTTAAAGAAATGTTACAAGATACTCAGGATGCTAATAAGAATATGGAAACACAACTTGACCAGAAAAAATAACAGTTATCTAAACAAATAACAGAAGAATGTCAAGCTGTTAAATTAAGAAGTGGAAAAACATTAAATACATCCACTTAAAGTAGCAGAAAGCCAATGAAAGAACAGCTGACATAGGACGAATAGTATGCTACCCAAAATTCCTCTGAGGATAGTAAGAGCCCATAGAGGAATGATTCTGGCGTTCAAACGCCAGAAAAGGGTGACGAACTGGTGTTAAACGCCTAGTAGACGCCTAGTTCTGGTGTTCAAACGCCAGAAAAGGGTAAAAAGTTGGTATCAAATGCCAATTTCATGTTCAATTCTAGCGTTCAAACGCCAATCCAGCACCCAATCCTAGCGTTCAAACGCCAATAAGGGATCAGACACCTGCAAGTGCTGATAATAACTCCCTCAAGAAGGCATCTCAGCCTGCTTCTGTAGGAAATAAACCTGCAGCAACCAAGGTTGAATAATATAAAGCCAAAATACCTTATTGGTGCACGAAATTGCAATCACACTTTTGCAATCCGCACAACTAACCAGCAAGTACACTGGGTCGTCCAAGTAATACCTTACGTGAGTAAGGGTCGATCCCACGGAGATTGTTGGCTTGAAGCAAGCTATGGTTACCTTGTAACTCTTAGTCGAGATATAATATCAATAATAATTCTTAGTTTGAATTGTAAAAAGAAAAAAGGCATAAATTAAATAACTGTTACGCAATAAGGGAGAATATGTTGGAGTTTTGGAGATGCTTTGTCTTTTGAATCTCTGCAACATAATGCTTCCTTGCATTCAAATGTGCAAAGTTCCTTCCATGGCAAGCTGTATGTAGGGCGTCACCATTGTCAATGGCTACTTCCCATCCTCTCAGTGAAAATGGTCCAAATGCTCTGTCACAGCACGGCTAATCATCTGTTGGTTCTCGATCATGTCGGAATAGGATCCATTGATCCTTTTGTGTTTGTCATCACGCCCAACAATCGTGAGTTTGAAACTCGTCATAGTCATTCAATCCCAGAATCCTACTCGGAATACCACAGACAAGGTTTAGACTTTCCGGATTCTCATGAATGCCGCCATCAATTCTAGCTTATACCACGAAGATTCTGATTAAGGAATCTAAGAGATACTCATTCAATCTGATGTAGAACAGAGGTAGTTGTCAGGCACACGTTCATGGATTGAGGAAGGTGATGAGTGTCACGGATCATCACCTTCTTCATAGTGAGGCGCGAATGAACATCTTAGATAGGAACAAGCATGTTTGAATGAAAAATAGAAATAATTGCATTAATTCATCGAGACACTGCAGAGCTCCTCACCCTCAACAATGGGGTTTAGAGACTTATGCTGCCAAAAGGTACAAATTTTAGATCTAAAAATGTCATGAGATACAAAATAAGTCTTTAAAAGTTGTTTAAATACTAAACTAGTAACCTAGGTTTACAGAAAATGAGTAAATTAAGATAATTGGTGCAGAAATCCACTTCTGGGGCCCACTTGGTGTGTGCTGGGGCTGAGACTTAAGCTTCTCACGTGCCTGGGCTGTTTCTGGAGTTGAACGCCAGGTTGTAACCTGTTTCTGGCGTTGAACTCCAACTTGCAACCTGTTTCTGGCGCTGAACGCCAGACTGCAACATGGAACTGGCGTTGAACGCCAGTTTACATAGTCTATCTTCGCGCAAAATATGGACTATTATATATTGCTGGAAAGCCCTGGATGTCTACTTTCTAACCCAATTAACAGCGCGCCAATTGGATTTCTGTAGCTCTAAGAAATCTATTCCGAGTGCAGGGAGGTCAGAATCCAACAGCATCAGCAGTCCTTTTTCAGCCTTAATCAGATTTTCGCTCAGCTCCCTCAATTTCAGCCAGAAAATATCCAAAATCACAGAAAAACACACAAACTCATATTAAAATCCAGAAATATGATTTTTGCTTAAAAACTAATAAAATTCTATTAAAAACTAATTAAAACATGCTAAAATCTATATGAAATTACCCCCAAAAAGCGTATAAAACATCCGCTCATCACAACACCAAACTTAAACTGTTGCTTGTCCTCAAGCAACTAGATAAATAAAAGAGGATAAAAAGAAATCAAGAAGCAATAATATCTCAGAGTTTTAAGTGAAGCTCAGATTCTAATTAGATGAGCGGGGCTAGTAGCTTTTTGCTTCCAAACAGTTTTGGCATCTCACTTTATCCTTTGAAATTCAGAATGATTGGCATCCATAGGAACTCAGAATTCAGATAGTATTATTGATTCTCCTAGTTTAGTATGTTGATTCTTGAACACAGCTACTTTATGAGTCTTGGCCGTGGCCCTAAGCACTTTGTTTTCCAGTATTACCACCGGATACATAAATGCCACAGACACATAACTGGGTGAACCTTTTCAGATTGTGACTTAGCTTTGCTTAAGTTTCCAATAAGAGGTGTCCAGAGTTCTTAAGCATACTCTTTTGCCTTGGATCACCACTTTAACCACTCAGTCTCAAGCTTTTCACTTGGACCTGCATGCCACAAGCACATGGTTAGGGACAGCTTGATTTAGCCGCTTAGGCCTTGATTTATTTCCTTGGGCCCTCCTATCCATTGATGCTCAAAGCCTTGGATCCTTTTCACCCTTGTCTTTTGGTTTAAAGGGCTATTGGTTTTTTCTACCTCTTGCTTTTTTTTTCACTGCTTTTTCTTGCTTCAAGAATCAATTTCATGATTTTTCAGATCATCAATAACATTTCTCTTGTTCATCATTCTTTCAGGAGCCAACAATTTTAACATTCATAAAATTCAATATAAAAAATATGCACTGTTCAAGCATTCATTCAGAAGACAAAAAAGTATTGCCACCACATATAAATAATTAGAATTTTCCTTATTAAGAACTCGAAAAAAATTAAATTGCCTATTTATTCTAAAAATCTACTATTTTATTCATGTTTTGATGATGATGAGAAAAATAAATTATAACTTAATTGGAAATAAAATCAAAATAGAGATACTAATTACTACTAATATATAAATTCTAAGGTAAATTCATAATAAGAACAATTATCACAGAGTTAAGGCAAAGATTAGGACTCAACAACCTTTATTTTAGAAAGTGGATGTTCCTCTAGTCTGTGGGGTGCTTGGTCCTTCAAGAGATAATTTCTGACGCTTCAGTTCCTTCAAGTTACATCCTTGCTCTTCCTGTTTCCTTAGTTTCCATGATCTTGATGAGTTTTAGCTCAGTGATCATGGCAAATCACACCAAACTTAGAGGTTTGCTTGTCCTCAAGCAAAAGAAAGGAAAGAAGAGGAATAGAAGGAGAGGCAATTTTGAAATTCAAAAGATATGATGAGTTGAAAAAGATATGAGAAGAAATTAAAAAGATTTGAAAAGAATTCAAAAAGATAGATGAGTTTTGAAAAAGATTTGAAAAGAAATTAAAGAAAAATCAAGAAATATGTTTAGAAAAAAAAACTTTTTGAAATTGAAGTTGAAAGATGAGAGTTTGTAACATGTTTATGTAAGAAATCATGAATTGAAATTGGAAAAAATTTGAATTGAAAACGAAATTACCTCCTCCCCACAATCCTGGCGTTAAACGCCCAAACACTGCATGTGTTGGGCGTTTAACGCCCATGTGCAGCTTCTCCTAGGTGTTCAATGCCCAGCTGTTGTTTCTAGCTGGCGTTGAATGCCAGGAACTCCTTTGTCACTGGGCGTTTTTCTGAACGCCCAGGATGCTGTAAATTTGGCGTTGAACGCCCAGAAGGTGCTTCTTTCTGGCGTTCAACGCCCAGAAGATGCTCCTTTCTGGCGTTTAACGCCCAGATGGCTATCCTTACTGGCGTTGAACGCCCAGTAGGTGCTTCTTTTGGGCGTTCAACGCCCAAAACAGTTTTTACTGGCTTTTTCGCACCAGTGAGCTTCCTTTTTGCTATTTTATCCTCTGAATCCTTCTGTAACTCTGTGAACTTAAGCAATTGCTATTTTACCTTGAAGATAATTGACATATACCTGTAAAAATCAATTAATTAACAAATAAGCTTTGTAAATGGCTGGGTTGCCTCCCAGAAAGCGCTTCTTTATTGTCTTTAGCTGGACTATTACTGAGCTTTAGTTAAGTCTCAGTTTTGAGCACTCTTGCTCAAAATTGCTTTCAAGATAATGTTTGACTATATGTCCATTAACAATGAACTTTTTGTTAGAATCATTATCCTGAAGCTCTACGTATCCATATGGTGACACACTTGTAATCACATATGGTCCTCTCCACCGGGATTTCAATTTTCCGGGGAATAATCTGAGCCTAGAATTAAATAGCAGAACTTTCTGCCCTGGCTCAAAGACTCTGGATGACAGTTTCTTATCATGCCATCTTTTTACTTTCTCTTTGTAAATTTTTGCATTCTCGAAAGCATTGAGTCTAAATTCCTCTAGCTCATTTAACTGGAGCAATCGTTTTTCTCCAGCTAACTTGGCATCAAGGTTTAGGAATCTGGTTGCCCAGTAGGCCTTATGTTCCAGTTCCACTGGCAAGTGACATGCCTTTCCATACACAAGCTGGTATGGAGAGGTCCCTATAGGAGTCTTGAATGCTGTTTTGTATGCCCACAGAGCATCATCCAAGCTCCTTGCCCAATCCCTTCTACGGTTAATCACAGTCCGTTCCAGGATTCTTTTAAGTTTTCTATTAGAGACTTCAGCTTGCCTATTTGTCTGTGGATGATATGGAGTGGCCACCCTGTGGCTAACTCCGTATCGAACCAAAGCAGAGTAAAGCTGTTTATTGCAAAAATGAGTGCTCCCATCACTGATTAATACTCTAGGGATACCAAATCTGCTGAAGATGTGTTTCTGGAGGAATTTTAGCACTGTCTTAGTGTTATTAGTGGGAGTTGCAATAGCTTTCACCCATTTGGATACATAATCCACTGCCACCAGAATATAAGTGTTTGAGTATGATGGTGGAAAAGGCCCCATGAAGTCAATACCCCATACATCAAACAACTCAATCTCCAAGATCCCTTGTTGAGGCATGGCATGACTGTGAGGCAGATTGCCATATCTTTGGCAACTGTCACAGTTAAGCACAAACACTCGGGAGTCTTTATAGAGAGTAGGCCAGTAGAAGCCACATTGAAGGACTCTTGTGGTTGTTCTCTCACTTCCAAAATGTCCTCCATACTGTGATCCATGGCAGTGCCAGAGGATCTTTAGTGCTTCTTCTTTAGGCACACATCTACGGATTACTCCGTCTGCACATCTCTTGAAGAGATATGGTTCATCCCAAAGATAGTAGTTTGCATCTGTGATCAACTTTTTTATTGCTGCCTACTGTACTCTTTGGGTATGAACCTCACTCCCTTGTAGTTTGCAATGTCTGCAAACCATGGCACTTCCTGGATGGCAAAGAGTTGCTCATCCGGAAAGTTTTCAGAGATCTCAGTAAGAGGGAGGGACGCCCCTTCTACTGGTTCTATTCGGGACAGGTGATCTGCTACTTAATTCTCTGTCCCTTTTCTGTCTCTTATTTCTATATCAAACTCTTGCAGAAGCAACACCCATCTTATAAGTCTGGGTTTTGAATCCTGCTTTGTGAGTAGATATTTAAGAGCAGCATGGTCAATGTACACAATCACTTTTGATCCCACTAAATAGGATCTGAACTTGTCAATGGCGTAAACCACTGCAAGTAGCTCTTTTTCTGTGGTTGTGTAGTTCTTCTGTGCGTCATTTAAAACACGACTGGCATAGTAAATGATGTGCAGAAGCTTGTCATGCCTCTGTCCCAATACTGCACCAATGACATGGTCACTGGCATCACACATCAGTTCAAATGGTAATGTCCAGTCTGGTACAGAGATGACTGGTGTTGTGACTAGCTTAGCTTTCAGAGTCTCAAACGCCTGCAGACACTCCTTATCAAAGATAAATGGCGTGTCAGCAGCTAGCAGATTACTTAGAGGTTTGGCAATTTTTGAAAAATCCTTTATAAACCTCCTATAAAATCCTGCATGCCCCAGAAAGCTTCTGATTGCCTTAACATTAGCAGGTGGTGGTAATTTTTCAATTACCTCTACCTTAGCTTGATCCACCTCTATTCCCTTGTTCGAAATTTTGTGCCCAAGGACAATTTCTTCAGTCACCATAAAGTGACATTTCTCCCAGTTTAAAACCAGGTTAGTCTCTTGGCACCTCTTTAGAACAAGTGCTAGATGGTCAAGGCAGGAGCTGAATGAGTCTCCAAATACTGAAAAGTCATCCATGAAGACTTCCCGAAATTTTTCCACCATATCAGAGAAAATTGAGAGCATGCACCTTTGAAAGGTTACAGGTGCATTACACAGACCAAATGGCATCCTTCTGTATGCAAATACTCCAGATGGGCATGTGAATGCTGTTTTCTCTTGATCCTGGGAATCTACTGCAATTTGATTATAACCTGAATATCCATCCAGGAAGCAGTAGTATTCATGACCTGCTAGTCTTTCTAGCATCTGGTCTATGAATGGTAAAGGAAAATGATCCTTTCTGGTGGCTGTATTGAGCCTTCTATAATCAATGCACATACGCCACCCTGTAACTGTTCTTGTAAGAACCAGTTCATTTTTTTCATTATGAACCACTGTCATGCCACCCTTCTTAGGGACGACTTGGACAGGGCTTACCCAGGGGCTATCAGAAATAGGATAAATAATCCCAGCCTCTAGTAATTTAGTGACCTCCTTCTGCACCACTTCCTTCATGGCTGGATTCAGCCGCCTTTGTGGTTGAACCACTGGCTTAGTGTCACCCTCCAATAGGATCTTGTGCATGCATCTGGCTGGGCTAATGCCCTTAAGATTACTGATGGACCACCCAAGAGCTATCTTGTGTGTCCTTAGCACTTGAATTAGTGCTTCCTCTTCCTGTGGCTCTAAGGTAGAGCTTATGATTACAGGAAACATATCACCTTCTCCCAGAAATGCATATTTTAGGGATGGTGGTAATGGTTTGAGCTCGAGTTTAGGAGGTTTCTCCTCTTCCTGAGGGATTTTCAGAGGTTCTATTATTCTCTCTGATTCCTCTAGATCAGGCTGAACATCTTTAAAGATATCCTCTAGCTCTGATTCGAGACTCTCAGTCATATTGACCTCTTTTACCAGAGAATCAATAATATCAACGCTCATGCAGTCATTTGGGGCGTCTGGATGCTGCATAGCTTTGACAACATTCAACTTGAACTCATCTTCATTGACTCTCAAGGTTACTTCCCCTTTTTGGACGTCAATAAGGGTTCGGCTAGTTGCTAGGAAAGGTCTTCCTAGAATGAGAGTTGCACTCTTGTGCTCCTCCATTTCCAGCACCACAAAGTCAGTAGGAAAGGCAAATGGCCCAACCTTGACAATCATGTCTTCAATCACGCCTGATGGGTATTTAATGGAGCCATCAGCAAGTTGAAGACATAACCGGGTTGGTTTGACTTCTTCAGTCAAACCAAGCTTTGTGATAATAGATGCAGGTATTAGGTTGATACTTGCCCCAAGATCACATAGAGCTTTCTTGGTACAAGTGCCCTCTAATCTGCATGATATCATAAAGCTTCCGGGATCCTTAAGCTTTTCAGGTAAGCTTTTCAGGATGACTGCACTGCATTCTTCAGTGAGGTAAACCTTTTCAGTTTCCCTCCAATCCTTCTTATGACTTAAGATCTCTTTCATGAACTTAGCATAAGAGGGTATTTGCTCAAGTGCCTCTGCAAACGGAATCTTTATTTCAAGAGTCCTGAGATAGTCTGCAAAGCGGGCAAATTGCTTATCATGTTCTGCTTGGTGGAGTTTATGAGGATAAGGCATTTTGGCTTTGTATTCCTCAACCTTAGTTGTTGCAGGTTTATTGCCTATAGATGTGGGTTGGGACGCCTTTTTAGAAGGGTTATTATCAGCATTTGTATGTGTCTGATCCCCCGCTGGCATTTGAATGCCAGGGATGGAAGCTGGAGTGGCATTAGACGCCAACTCCTTACCTGTTTCTGGCGTTTGAACGCCAGAACTGTGCTTCCTTTGGGCGTTCAACGCCAACTCCTTGCTTGTTTCTGGCATTGAACGCTAGGACTGAACATGGTTTGGGCGTTCAACGCCAGCTTCCCACCCATTTTCTGGCGTTTGAGCGCCAGAATTATTCCTCTCTGGGCTCTTACTATCCTCAGAGGGATTTTGGGTAGTTTGCTTATTTCTTGGCTTCCTGCTATCTTAAAGTGAGATATTTAATATTTTCCCACTTCTTAATTGAACTGCTTGGCACTCTTCTGTTATTTGTTTTGATAGTTGCTGTTCTATTTGCTTCAACAGTACTTCCATATTCATATTAGCCACTCTTGTTTCTTGTAATATCCCCTTGAATTCAGCTAATTGTTTTGTTAGAAAGTCTAATTGCTGATTGAATTCAGCAGCTTGATCTGCAGGGCTGAATTCAGTAGTTACTGTTTTAGCCTCTTCTTTCATGGAAGATTCACTGCTTAGGTACAGATGCTGATTTCTGGCAACTGTATCAATGAGCTCTTGAGCTTCTTCTATTGTCTTTCTCATGTGTATAGATCCACCAGCTGAGTGATCTAGAGAAATCTGAGCTCTTTTTGTAAGCCCATAGTAGAAGATGTCTAACTGCACCCACTCTGAAAATATTTCAGAGGGGCATTTTCTTAGCATCTCTCTGTATCTCTCCCAAGCATCATAAAGAGATTCATTATCTCCTTGTTTGAAGCCTTGGATGCTCAGCCTTAGCTGTGTCATCCGTTTTGGAGGAAAATAGTGATTCAGGAATTTTTCTGACAACTATTTCCATATCTTTATGTTGTCCTTAGGTTGGTTATTTAACCATCTCTTAGCTTGATCTTTTACAGCGAATGGAAACAGTAATAATCTATAGACATCCTGATCTACTTCCTTATCATGTACTGTGTCAGCAATTTGTAAAAATTGTGCCAGAAACTCTGTAGGTTCTTCTTGTGGAATACCAGAATACGGGCAGCTTTGCTGCACCATGATAATGAGCTGAGGATTCAACTCAAATCTACTAACTCCAATGGAGGGTATACATATATTACTCCCATATGAAGCAGTAGTAGGGTTAGCATATGACCCCAGAGTCCTTTTGGACTGTTCATTTCTACTTAGGTCCATGATAGAGAAAGGGAGATGATGTGGATTTATTTTATTTAATTTATTATATAAAAAAATGATTTTCGAAATGATAAAATAAAATAGAATAAAAACCGAAATAAAATTAAAATAAAAAAAATTAAAATTAAAAAGAATAATAAAAATTCGAAATGTTTTAAGAACATTTTCGAAAAAGTGAGGAGAGAGAAAGTGGTTGGGATATTTTCGAAAAAGATAAAAATTTAAAAAAATTTGAAATCTTAAAATGATAAGATTTGAAAAAATTTTGAAATTGAAATCTGAATTTTTATAAAAAATTTCGAAAATATAGCTTGAAAATAGTTAGAAAAGATAAAATTTTTTTGAATTTTAAATTTTATGATGAAAGAGAAAAACACACAAAAGACACAAGACTTAAAATTTTTAGATCTAATGCTCCTTGTTTTCGAAAATTTTGGAGGGAAAACACCAAGGAACACCAAACTTAAAAATTTTAAGATCAAAACACAAGAAAGACTCAAGAACACTTGAAGATTCACAAGAACAACAAGAACAAAAGAAAGAACACCAAACTTAAAATTTTTAGAAAACTTCAATAAAATTTTTGAAAATTATAAAAAAATTAACAAGAAAACACCAAACTTAAAGTTTAGCACAAGATTCAATCAAAGAAAAATTATTTTTGAAAAAGATTTTAAAAAGGAGATACCCAATTACCTAATTGGGCAGTAAAGGTAACACTTGTTTTGAAGAGGTATATTCCTTTTGGAAGACTAATGCTTTGGAATAGCACAAGAAAAACAAGAAAAGACACAGAGCACGAAAAACTGAAGATCAAACAAGAAAAATAAACAAGAACAACTTGAAGATCAAAGAACACAACTTCGAAAATTTAAAAGAAAAATATAAAATATGCAATTGACACCAAACTTAGAACAAGACACTAAACTCACGAAAAAAATTAAAAATTGATAAAGAAAAATAATGTTTTTGAAAAAATTGTTGAAAAGAAAATAAAGGACTCAAAATTTAATGACTCTATATTAACAAAAATAAATTATTCCTAATCTAAGCAACAAAATAAACCTTTAGTTGTTCAAACTCGAACAATCCCCGGCAACGGCGTCAAAAACTTGGTGCACGAAATTGCAATCACACTTTTGCAATCCGCACAACTAACCAGCAAGTGCACTGGGTCGTCCAAGTAATACCTTACGTGAGTAAGGGTCGATCCCACGGAGATTGATGGCTTGAAGCAAGCTATGGTTACCTTGTAACTCTTAGTCAGGATATAATATCAAAAATAATTCTTAGTTTGAATTGTAAAAAGAAAAAAGGCACAAATTAAATAATTGTTACGCAATAAGGGAGAATATGTTGGAGTTTTGGAGATGCTTTGTCTTCTGAATCTCTGCAACATAATGCTTCCTTGCATTCAAAAGTGCAAAGTTCCTTCCATGGCAAGCTGTATGTAGGGCGTCACCATTGTCAATGGCTACTTCCCATCCTCTCAGTGAAAATGGTCCAAATGCTCTGTCACAGCACGGCTAATCATCTGTTGGTTCTCGATCATGTCGGAATAGGATCCATTGATCCTTTTGTGTTTGTCATCACGCCCAACAATCGTGAGTTTGAAGCTCATCACAGTCATTCAATCTCAGAATCCTACTCGGAATACCACAGACAAGGTTTAGACTTTCCGGATTCTCATGAATGCCGCCATCAATTCTAGCTTATACCACGAAGATTTTGATTAAGGAATCTTAGAGATACTCATTCAATCTGATGTAGAACAGAGGTGGTTGTCAGGCACACGTTCATGGATTGAGGAAGGTGATGAGTGTCACAGATCATCACCTTCTTCATAGTGAGGCGCGAATGAACATCTTAGATAGGAACAAGCATGTTTGAATGGAAAACAGAAATAATTGCATTAATTCATCGAGACGCTGCAGAGCTCCTCACCCTCAACAATGGGGTTTAGAGACTCATGCTGCCAAAAGGTACAAATTTCAGATCTAAAAATGTCATGAGATACAAGATAAGTCTTTAAAAGTTGTTTAAATACTAAACTAGTAACCTAGGTTTACAGAAAATGAGTAAACTAAGATAATTGGTGCAGAAATCCACTTCTGGGGCCCACTTGGTGTGTACTGGGGCTGAGACTTAAGCTTCTCACGTGCCTGGGCTGTTTCTGGAGTTGAACGCCAGGTTGTAACCTATTTCTGGCGTTGAACTCCAACTTGCAACCTGTTTCTGGCGCTGAACGCCAGACTGCAACATGGAACTGGCATTGAAAGCCAGTTTACGTCGTCTATCTTCGTGCAAAGTATGGACTATTATATATTGCTGGAAAGCCCTGGATTCTACTTTCCAACCCAATTAAGAGCGCGCCAATTGAACTCTTGTAGCTCCAAAAAACCCATTCCGAGTGTAGGGAGGTCAAAATCCAACAACATCAGCAGTCTTTTTTCAACCTAAATCAGATTTTTGCTCAGCTCCCTCAATTTCAGCCATAAAATACCTGAAATCACAGAAAAATATACAAACTCATATTAAAGTCCAGAAATATGATTTTTGCTTAAAAACTAATAAAATTCTATTAAAAACTAATTAAAACATGCTAAAATCTATATGAAATTACCCCCAAAAAGCGTATAAAATATCCGCTCATCACTTATCCTCAGAAACTCTGCCAAGCGGAATAGGATAAGAAATTTTCCCGCTTTGCAGACTATCTCAGGACTCTTAAAATAAAGATTTCGTTTGCAAAAGCACTTGAGCAAATACTTTCCTATGCTAAGTGCATGAAAGAGATCTTAAGCCATAAGAAGGATTGGAGAGATACTGAAAAAGTTTTTTTTACTGAGGAATGCAGTGTAGTCATTCTAAACAGCTTACCAGAAAAGCTCAAGAACCCCGGAAGCTTTATGATACCATGCACATTAGAGGGAATTTGTACTAAGACAACTCTATGTGATCTTGGGGCAAGTATCAACCTAATCCCTGCATCCACTATTAGAAAGCTTGGTTTGACCGAAGAGATCAAACCAACCCGGATCTATCTTCAACTTGCTGATGGCTCCATTAAATACCCATCAGGCATAATTGAGGACATGATTGTCAAGGTGGGGCCATTTGCCTTTCCTACTGACTTTGTAGTGCTGGAAATAGAGGAGCACAAGAGTACAATTCTCATTCTAGGAAGACCTTTCCTAGCAACTGGACGCACTCTCATTGATGTCCAAAAGGGGGAAGTGACCTTGAGAGTCAATGAGGATGAGTTTAAGCTGAATGCTGTCAAAGCTATGTAGTATCCAGGCACACCAAAAGACTGCATGAAAGTTGATCTTATTGACTCTTTGGTAGAAGAAGTCAATAGGACTGAGAGTCTCGAATCAGAGCTAGAGGACATATTTAAAGATGTTTAGCCTGATCTGGAGGATCCAGAGGAAACAGAGGAACCTCTGAAAATTCCTCAATTAGAGGAAAAGCCTCCCAAACCCGAGCTCAAACCACTACCACCATCCCTGAAATATGCATTTCTGGGAGAAGACAACACTTTTCCTGTAATCATAAGCTCTACCTTAAAGCCACAGGAAGAGGAAGCACTAATTCAAGTGCTAAGGACACACAAGACAGCTCTTGGGTGGTTTATAAGTGATCTTAAGGGCATTAGCCCAGCCTGATGCATGCACAAGATTCTCTTGGAGGATAATGCTAAACCAGTGGTACAACCACAAAGGCGGCTGAATCCAGCCATGAAGGAAGTGGTGCAGAAAGAGGTCACTAAACTACTAGAGGCTGAGATTATTTATCCTATTTCTGATAGCCCCTGGGTGAGCCCTGTCCAAGTCGTCCCCAAGAAAGGAGGAATGATAGTAGTGCATAATGAAAAGAATGAACTGGTTCCTACAAGAACAGTTACAGGATGGCGCATGTGTATTGACTACAAAAGATTCAATACAGCCACCAGAAAGGATCATTTTCCTTTACCATTCATAGACCAGATGCTGGAAAGACTAGCAAGTCATGACTATTACTATTTTTTGGATGGCTATTCAGGCTTCAACTGAATTACAGTAGATCCCCAAGATCAAGAGAAAATAGCATTCACATGTCCATCTGGGGTATTTGCCTACAAAAGGATGTCATTTGGTCTGTGTAATGCACCTACAACCTTTCAGAGATACATGCTCTCTATTTTCTCTGATATGGTGGAAAAATTTTTGGAAGTCTTCATAGATGACTTCTCAGTATATGGAGACTCATTCAGCTCCTGTCTTGATCATCTAACACATATTCTAAAAAGGTGCCAAGAAACCAATCTGGTTTTAAATTGGGAGAAATGCCACTTTATGGTGACTGAAGAAATTGTCCTTGGACACAAAAATTCAAACAAAGGGAATAGAGGTGGATCAAGCTAAGGTAGAGGTAATTGAGAAATTACCACCACCTGCCAATGATAAGGCAATCAGAAGCTTTCTGGGGCATGCAGGATTCTATAGGAGGTTTATAAAGGATTTTTCAAAAATCACAAAATCTCTAAGTAATCTGCTAGCTACTGACACGCCATTTATATTTGACACAGAGTGTCTGCAGGCATTTGAGACTTTGAAAGCTAAGCTGGTTACAGCACCAGTTATTTCTGCACCAAACTGGACATTACCATTTGAACTGATGTGTGATGCCAGTGACCATGCCATTGGTGCAGTATTGGGACAGAGGCATGACAAACTTTTGCATGTTATCTACTATGCCAGTCGTGTTCTAAATGATGCACAGAAGAACTACACAACCACAGAAAAGGAATTGCTTGCAGTGGTTTATGCCATTGACAAATTCAGATCCTACTTGGTAGGATCAAAGGTGATTGTGTATACTGACTATGCTGCTCTTAAATATGTACTCACAAAGCAGGATTCAAAACCTAGGCTCATAAGGTGGGTGTTGCTTCTACAAGAGTTTGATATAGAAATAAAGAGACAAAAAAGGGACAGAAAACCAAGTGGCAGATCACCTGTCCCGGATAAAACCAGTAGAAGGGGCATCCCTCCCCATCACTGAGATCTCTGAAACTTTTTCAGATGAGTAACTCTTTGCTATTCAAGAAGTACCATGGTTTGCAGACATTGCAAACTATAAGGCTGCAAGGTTCCTACCCAAGTAGTACAGCAGGCAGCAAACAAAAAAATTAATTTCTGATGCAAAGTACTACTTGTGGGATGAACAATATCTCTTTAAGAGATGCGCAGACGGAATAATCCGTAGATGTGTGCCTAGAGAAGAAGCGCAGAGGATCCTTTGGCACTCCATGGATCACAATATGGAGGACATTTCGGAAGTGAGCGAACAGCCACAAAAGTCCTCCAATACGGCTTCTACTGGCCTACTCTCTATAAAGACTCCCGAGAGTTTGTATGGAACTCTGACAGTTTCCAAAGAGCTGGTAATCTGCCTCATGGTTACGCTATGCCTCAGCAAGGAATCTTAGAGATTGAATTGTTTGACGTATGGGGTATTGACTTCATGGGGCCTTTTCCACCTTCATACTCAAATACTTATATTCTTGTGGCAGTAGACTATGTATCTAAATGGGTAGAGGCAATTGAAACACCCGCTAATGATACTAAAACAGTGATAAAGTTCCTCCAGAAACACATCTTCAGTAGATTTGGTGTCTCTAGAGTATTAATTAGTGATGGAGGCACTCATTTCTGCAATAAACAGCTTTACTATGCTATGGTCCGGTATGGAATTAGCCACAAGGTGGCAACTCCGTATCATCCACAGACAAATGGGCAAGCTGAAGTCTCTAATAGAGAACTAAAAAGAATCCTGGAATGGACTGTAATGGCCCGTAAAAAGGATTGGGCAAAAAGCTTGGATGATGCTCTGTGGGCGTACAGAACAGCATTCAAGACTCCTATAGGAACTTTTCCATACCAACTTGTGTATGGTAAGGCCTGTCATTTGCCCGTGAAATTGGAACATAAGGCCTACTGGGCAACCAGATTCATAAACCTTGATGCTAAATTAGTTGGAGAGAAAAGATTGCTCCAGTTGAATGAGCTAGAGGAATTCAGGCTCAATGCTTTCTAAAATGCAAAAATTTACAAGGAGAAAGCAAAAAGATGGCATGACAAGAAATTGTCATCCAGAGTCTTTGAACCAGGACAAAAGGTCCTGCTATTCAACTCTAGACTCAGATTATTCCCTAGGAAATTAAAATCCCGATGGAGGGGACCATATGTGATTACAAGTGTGTCACCATATGGATATGTGGAGCTTCAAGATACTGACTCTGATAAAAGATTCATTGTTAATGGACAAAGAGTCAAACACTATCTTGAAAGCAATATTGAGCAAGAGTGCTCAAAACTGAGACTAGAATAACATTCAGTGAGGTCCAGCTAAAAGACAATAAAAAAGCGCTTGTTGGGAGGCAACCCAGCCATTGGTTAAGCATATCTATTTTTTTTAGTAATTATAAGAGTTTGATACAAAATTTAACTTCCATTATAGGAGTTCACAGAGTTACAGAAGAATTCAGAGCGGAAAATAGAGAAAAGATGCTCACTAGCAGAAAAATACTAGTAAGGAGCATTTGTGGGCGTTAAACGCCAGAATAGGTGTCATTCTGGGCGTTTAACGCCAGACTTGCAGCATCCTAGGCGTTTAGAAAAATGCTCAGTGACAAAGGAATTCTGGCGTTTAAACGCTAGCTAGGGTACCTAGTTGGGCGTTTAAACGCCCAGTAAGGAAGGAAAACTAGCGTTTAAACGCCAGCCAGGGTACTTGGTTGGGCGTTTAAACACCTAGTAAGGAAGGAAAACTGGCGTTTAAACGCCAGCCATGGTAACTGGCTGGGCGTTTAAACGCCCAAAACAGGCAGCAATTGGGCGTTAAACGCCCAAAACATGCTACTCCTGGGCGTTTAACACCAGGAACATGGAGGGGAGGAGGTTCTTGTTCCCAACTCAGATTTTTTTTCAAATTTTAATATTTCTTTCCACATTTCTTGTATGAACATGTTACAAATCCTCATCTTTCAATTTCAATTTCAAAAATTTCTTAATCCTAAAAATCTTTTTCTATTGATCAAAATCTTTGTCAGAACTCATATATTTTCTTAATTTCTTTTCAAATCTTTTCCAAAAACGCATCTATCTTTTTAAATTCGTTCCAAAAATTTTTCAACTCATCACACTATCTTTTCAAAATTAGATTTATCTTTTTCAAATTTCTCTCTTATCTTTTCAATTTTAAAAATACATCTTTTGCATATCATAACTATCTTTTTACAAATCATATCTTCTATCATATCTTTTTCAAAATTTTTGAACCCACCCCTCTCCCCTTTAAATTCCCATTTGGCCATCCCCTTTCCTCCACCATTCGAACTTGTCTATCCCTCTCTTCCTCTCTTTTCCTTTCTTTTACTTGAGAACAAGCAAACCTCTAAGTTTGGTGTGCTTTTTGTGATCACTGAGCCAAGACTCACCAAGAACATGGCCTCCAAGGAAAAACAAACCACCTCAAGAGGCAAGAAAGAGAATATTCCAAAACCACTTTGGAAGCAAGAGAGGTTCTTCACCAAAGAACATGCAGACCATTATTATAAAATAATGGTTCTGAGGTTAGTGATCCCGGAAGTTAAATTTGATCTGAAAGAAGATGAATATCCGGAGATCCAAGAGCAAATTCGAAACAGAGGATGGAAAATCCTAGCTAATCTTGAGACAAAGGTGGGAAGAAACATGGTTCAGGAATTCTACTCAAATCTGTGGCAAACAGATAAACAAAAAATGTCTGGAACCGCCTTCTATACCTTCCGAACTATGGTCAGAGGGAGGATTATCTACTTCCACCATGACAGCATAAGAGAGATCTTCAAGCTGCCTCAACTACAAAATGACCCGGAATTCTTTAACAGGAGAATTGTGAATCAAGATAAGCGCTTGGACCAAGTTCTAGAGGACATATGCATCCCTGGAGCCAAGTGGGTAACCAACACAAAGAATGTCCCAATTCAACTCAAGAGAGGGGATCTCAAACCAGTTGCTAGAGGCTGACTAGATTTTATTGGGCGTTCCATACTACCCACCAGCAACCGCTCTGAGGTCACTGTTAAAAGAGCAGTGATAATCCATTGCATTATGATGAGAAACGAAGTGGAAGTTCATCATCTGATTGCTTGTGAGCTTTATACAATTGCAAACAAGAACTCCACTGAAGCCAAATTGGCCTACCCGAGCTTGATTTCTTTGCTATGTAAAAATGCTGGAGTAAGAATGGGAGTAGATGAGGGCGCGAGACATTCCTCCCAGAAATCCCACAGATTGACTACTAAAACCGCTTAGAAGCATCTATTACCAAGCTGCAATAAGCTATGGATCAAATGAAAGAAGAACAGCAAAATCAAAACAGCATTCTATGGAAGCTGCTTAAGGAACAGGAGAAGCAAGGGCGTGAACTGCAGGAGCTGAAGCGCCAAAAGCTACCCCTTGAAGGGCCAGACACCCCACAGAATGAAGGAGCATCCACCTCCCAAAATAAAGGTTGTTGAGTCCTAATCTTAACTTTGTGATAACTCTGCTATTAAAAATCTAATTTTAGAGTCATAGGAATAGTAGTAATTAGTATCCTTATTTTTCGTATTTAATTTTATCCTCAAGTAAGCTATAATTTATTTTTCTCATCATCATTAAACTTGAATAAAATAGCAGATTTTTAGAATAAGGAAGCAATTTTATTTTCGAGTTCTTAATAAGAAAAATTCAAATTATTTATATATGGTGATAATACTCTTTGTTCTCTGAATGAATGCTTGAACAGTGCATAAGTTTTGATAGTAAAGTTTATGAATATTAAAATTATTGGCTCTTGAAAGAATGATGAAAAAAGAGAAATGTTGTTGATAATCTAAAAAATCATAGAATTGATTCTTGAAGCAAGAGAAAGCAGTGAAGAACAAATCAAAAAAAAAGAGAGAGAAAAAGAAGAAAAGCGAGCAGAAAAAGCCAATAACCCTTTAAACCAAAAGGCAAGGGTGAAGAGGATCCAAGGCTTTGAGTATCAATGGATAGGAGGGCCTACAAGCATAAAATCCTGGCCTAAGCAGCTGAATCAAGCTGTCCCTAACCATGTGCTTGTGGCATGCAGGTCCAAGTGAAAAACTTGAGACTGAGTGGTTAAAGTCGTGATCCAACACAAAAAGAGTGTGCTTAAGAACTCTGGACACCTCTGACTGGGGGCTTTAGCAAAGCTGAGTCACAATCTGAAAAGGTTCACTCAGTTATGTGTCTGTGGCATTTATGTATCCGGTGGTAATACTAGAAAACATAATGCTTAGGGCCACGACCAAGACTCATAAAGTAGCTGTGTTCAAGAATCAACATGCTAAACTAGGAGAATCAATAACACTATCTGAATTCGGAGTTCCTATAGATGCCAGTCATTCAGAACTTCAAAGGATAAATGGAGATGCCCAAACTATTCAGAAGTAAAAGCTACTAGTCTCGCTCATCTAATTAGAATTTGAGCTTCATGTACACTCTGAGATATTATTGCCTCTTGATTTTCTTTTTTGGCCTATTTCATTCATCTAGTTGCTTGAGGACAAGCAACAGTTTAAGTTTGGTATTGTGATGAGCGGATATTTTATACGCTTTTTGGGGGTATTTTCATATAGTTTTTAGTAGGATTTAGCCACTTTTAGTATATTTTTATTAATTTTTATGCAAAAATCATATTTCTGGACTTTACTATGAGTTTGTGTATTTTTCTATGATTTCAGGTATTTTCTGGCTAAAATTAAGGGACCTGAGCAAAAATCTGATTCAGAGGCTGAAAAAGGACTGCAGATGCTGTTGGATTCTGACCTCCCTGCACTCGAAGTGGATTTTCTAGAGATACAGAACTTCAAATGGCGCGCTCTTAATTGCGTTGGAAAGTAGACATCCAGGGATTTCCAGCAATATATAATAGTGCATACTTTGAGTGAGTTTTGATGACGTAAATTGGCGTCAAAACGCCAGAACTGGCATAAAAGTTGGAGTTAAACGGCCAAACTAGCACCAAAGCTGGCGTTTAACTCTAGGAATAGCCTATGCACATGAAAGCTCCAATGCTCAGCCCAAGCACACACCAAGTGGGCCCCAGAAGTGGATTTCTGCACTACCTATCTTAGTTTACTCATTTTCTGTAAACCTAGGTTACTAGTTGAGTATATAAACTACCTTTAGAGATTTATTTTATATCTCATGACATTTTCACATTTTACATTGTATCTCTACGGCATGAGTCTCTAAACTCCATTGTTGGGGGTGAGGAGCTCTGCTATGTCTCGATGGATTAATGCAATTACTACTGTTTTCTATTCAATCACGCTTGCTTCCATTCTAAGATATTCATTCGGACCTAAACATGATGAATGTGATGATCTGTGACACTCATCATCATTCTCAACTTATGAACACGTGCCTGACAACCACCTCCATTCTATCTTAAATTGAATGTGTATCTCTTGGGTTCCTAGTTCACGAATTTGAGTACCTCTCCTGACAACAGAGTGTTTGAATTCGTGCATCCAGAGTCTTCGTGGTATAAGCTAGAATTATTGGTGGCCATTCCTGATATCCGAAAAGTCTAAACCTTGTCTGTGGTATTCCGAGTAGGATCTGGGAAGGGATGAGTGTGACGAGCTTCAAACTCGCGAGTGTTGGGCGTAGTGACAGACGTAAAAGGATCACTGGATTCTATTCCAACATGATCGAGAACCGACAGATGATTAGCCAATATAGTCACCAAGCATCTTCCTTGGAAGTTGGTGCAATATAGTCACCAAGCATCTTCCTTGCATCTCTAGCATTGTTGTTGGGTTTAGCTGACATGTCTGCTTCTTTTTTGAAATTCTCTATAAGGTCCTCTCCGGAGTGTTGTGCTTTAGCTTCTCTTTGCTTCTTCTTCAGAGTCCTTTCAGGTTCAGGATCAGCTTCAACAAGAATGTTTTTATTCCTGTTTCTGCTCATATGAAAAAGAAGATAACAAAAGGGAGTAGTGGAATCCTCTATATCACAGTATAGAGATTCCTTGATGTGTCAGAAGAAAAGAAGAATAGAAGAATGAGGTAGAGAGAGAATGAGAAGAATTCAAAAACAGAGGGAGAGAGAGGGTTCGAATTATAAGTAGAAGAGAACTGTTAGCAAATAAAATAGAAAGAGATGAGAGAGAGAGAGAAGAGAGAGAGAGTATTCGAAAATTAAAACTAAAAAGATATTAAAAGAAAGATTTTAAAACTAAAAAGATTTTTAATTAACTAATTGTTTTAGTTTTAATTAAAAATATTTTTGAAAAAGTTGTTAGTGATTTTCAAAAATTGGAAATGGAAAAGTGGTTAGGTGGTTTTGAAAAAGATAAGAAATAGTAATTATTTGAAAAAGATTTGAAAATAATTTTGAAAAGATAAGAAGTTAGAAAAATATTTTGAAATCAAAATTTTAAAAAGATTTTATTGAAAAAGATTTTATTTTAAAAAGATATGATTGAAAAGATATGATTGAAAAAGATTTGATTTTTAAAATTGATGACTTGACTAACAAGAAATTAAAAGATATGATTCTAAAATTCAAAGATTGAACCTTTCTTAACAAGAAAGTAACAAACTTGCAATTCTTTTGAATCAAAACATTAATTGTTAGCAAGGATTTTTGAAAATGTGGAAGGATAAGATTTTAAAATTATGATTTAAAATATGAAAAATTGAAAAAAAAATTGAATTGAAAACAAAATTACCTCCCTTGTGTCATCATGGCGTTAAACGCCTAGAATGATATCCATTCTGGCGTTTAACGCCCATGTGGCTGCCTCTTTGGGCGTTTAACGCCCAGCAAGATACCCTAGCTGGCGTTAAACGCCAGGAATCCTTCCTTACTGAGAGTTTTTCTAAACGCCTAGAATGCTGCCCATTTTGGCGTTAAACGCCTAGAATACTGCCCATTCTGGCGTTTAACGCCCAGAATGGTACCTTTACTGGCGTTAAACGCCCAAAATGGCTATGGTTCTGGGCGTTTAATGCCCAAATTGCCTCTTTACTGACGTTTTAACGCCAGTGAGCTCTTTTTCTCTGTGATTCTTCTACCTTATGTTCTGAACCTTCATTTCTCTGTATTATTTACTTGAGAATATATTTTTTTATTTTTGAATTTTTAATGAAGAGAGAGAAAAACAACAAAATGAAATAAAACATAAAAATGCAAGATCAAAATAAGTAATGCATGCAAGGACACTTTGAATGTCAAGATGAACACCAAGAACACTTTGAAGATCATGATGAACATCAATGACATATTTTTGAAAATTTTTAAGAAAAGAAGGACATGCAAGACACCAAACTTAGAAATTTTGAATGTTCAAACACTATGATTTTGAAAATGCATATGAAAAACAACATAAAACACAAAACAGGAAAATCATAAGATCAGACAAAGGAAATCATAAAGAACAACTCGAAGATCACAGAAGAACACAATGCATGAATTTTTTCAAAAACTTGAGAAGATTTGAAAACATGCAATTGACACCAAACTTAGAATTTGACATTAGACTCAAACAAGAAACGCAGAATATATATTTATATATTGGTTTTTATGATTTTATTAAATTTTTTTGTATTTTTTCGAAAATAAAAATAAAAGCTTAAACATAAAATAAAATTACCCAATCTAAGCAACAAGATGAACCGTCAGTTGTCCAAACTCGAACAATCCCCGGCAACAGCGCCAAAAACTTAGTGCACGAAATTGTGATCACACTTTTCACAACTCCACACAACTAACCAGCAAGTGCACTGGGTCGTCCAAGTAATACTTTACGTGAGTAAGGGTCGATCCCAAGGAGATTGACGGCTTGAAGCAAGCTATGGTCATCTTGTAAATCTCAGTCAGGCGGATTCAAATGGTTATGAGGATTTGATAATTAAAAGATAAATAAAGCGGAAAATAACATAGAGATACTTATGTAATTCATTGGTGGGAATTTCAGATAAGCGTTTGGAGATGCTTTGTTGCTTCTGAACCTCTGCTTTCCTATTGTCTTCATCCAATCATGCGTTCTCCTTTCCATGGAAAGTTGTATGATCCTCTCAGTGAAAATGGTCTGGCTACGGTCTCTGTACGGCTAATCAACTGTCGGATTTCTCGTCTCGGATGAAAAATACCAGGCACAGCTACCGCAGGGCTAATCATCTGTCGGTTCTCACTTGTGTCAGAATAAGATCCATTGATCCTTTTGCACACTGTCACTGCGCCCAACATTCGCGAGTTTGAAGCTCCTCACAGTCATCCCTTCCCAGATCCTATTTGAAATACCACAGACAAGGTTTAGACTTTCCAGATCTCAGGAATGCTGTCTATTGATTCTAGCCTATACCACGAAGATCCTAATCACAGGCTCAGATGCTCAGTTGTCAGGAGAGACGATGCAAATCCGTGGATTAGAGACCCAAGAGAGTATACTCCGGCTGGCGTTCAATGACTACGTTGAACATCATGTAGACCGCTTTGTGGTTGTCAGGCACGCGGATCTTGGCTAAGCGAGTACTGGAAATAGTGGGTGATTGTCACAGGTCACCCTTTCAGTCTGACTTAACTGAATTAAGTACAAGAGTATATCTTGGAGAAGAAGTAGGCGTGAATTGAAGGAAAAATAATAGTACTTGCATTAATTCATGAGGAACAGTAGAGCTCCTCATCTTAATCTATGAGGTGTAGAAACTCCACCGTTGAAAATACAAAAGAGAAAAAAGTATAGGCATGGCCGAATGGCCAGCCTTCCCAAAGATGATCATAAAGCTCAAGGGTTCCAATGAAGACCCTGATACAATAGTAAAAAGTGCTATTTATACTAAACTAGTAAACTAGGTTTATAGAAAATGAGTAGATAGTGCAGAAATCCACTTCCGGGACCCACTTGGTGTGTGCTTGGGCTGAGCTTTGAAGCTTTCATGTGCATAGGCCATCCTTGGAGTCAAATGCCAGCTTGAGTGCCAGCTTGGGCATTTAACTCCAGTTTTGGTGCCAGTTCTGGCGGTTTACGCCAAAAAAGGGGGTCTCTATTGGGCGTTTGGACGCCAGTTTGGGCCATCAAGTCTCGGAAAAAGTATAAACTATTATACATTGCTGGAAAGCCCAAGATGTCTACTTTCCAACGTAATTGAGAGCGCGCCAATTGGGCTTCTGTAGCTCCAGAAAATCCAATTCGAGTGCAGGGAGGTCAGAATCCAACAGCATCTATAGTCCTTTCTCCGCCTCTGAATCAGATTTTTGCTCAGGTCCCTCAATTTCAGCTAGAAAATACCTGAAATCACAGAAAAACACACAAACTCATGGTAAAGTCCAGAAATATGATTTTTGCATAAAAACTAATAAAAATATACTAAAAAGTAACTAAAACATACTAAAAACTACTTAAAAACAATGTCAAAAAACGTATAAATTATCCGCTCATCATATATATATCCCAATAAAAAATTATTATCAAATAGTTATTAAAATATGTTCTGAATCTTTATAGAGGAGGTAAATAAAATAGAGCACAATGTCTTTTAATTTTTTTTTAATTTATCAATAATAAAATCTATATAAAATGAATAAGCTAAAATTAATGAGTTAGTGAATCTTTTTATTTATTTTACTTTAAATTTTTAATTATTAAAAACAGTAATTAAATTTGTTCTCATAAATTATAATGGAACATTAAATTTATGTATTCATATAAATAGATAATGTATATATCATTTTTTTATATAAAACATTATGTGTAAATTTTTTTTATAAAACAAAAAATTGCATTCAGCAGAGGCTCTAACATGAAAAATTCAACTATAGAGCTAGAACGGTAAAATATTCTTAAAAGGGCTTACGATCCAAGAAACCGTTACAGGGTTAGTATAGCCACTTTAATTTATTTAATTTGGTCTGAGTGAAGATTAGTTGCATGAACGTTCTATGATTCTTACTGGCTAAACTCAAAACTACTGATCAATAATGCATTAATGCATAGTTGGCTTTGGTAGCTTTTTGGCACTTGCTTCACTTATTAACTGGGTGTGAATGTGAATGTGAATGTGAATGTGAATGTGAATGTCATGGAGAAAACTTACACCAAGAGAGATGTATTCTATTTAAGAAATATTTACATATTGCATATTTAATTTGTGTTTTAATAACAATTTTAAGCATGTATTCTTAGTTTTAAATTTTAATATAATATTAAATATTAAAAAATAAGAAGAAACGATTATAATTGTTCTTAGCTTACTCTAGGAGTGAGCAAGCATTTATCAATGAAAATTCTCTTTGGTTACTTAGGTTTGAAATTTGTGCATCTAAATAATATTTAATATGGAATTTAACAAAGGGTATCTTGAAGGCTGCAATGGAACCTGCATAAAAGACAGAGAATTCATAAATGGTATTAAAAATAGAATAAATATCTAAATTGATTCCTAAAAAATTTTACGGCGTTTTAGTGATTAATAAATTTTTATTCTCGAAACATTTTTAAAAATTATTTCTGTTAGACAGATTGATCTTTACGTTATTTTAGGAACTAATTTATTTTAAACTATATTTTTTTAAAAATATTATTTATATACTAAAATCAGTCATTAAAATTAATTATCAATATGTTTGTGTATAAATACATATGTAATTTAATTTATTTTTAATATACATTTATATTCTAATATGTATTTTATACTAATAACTAATTTTAGTGACTAATTTTAATATACATAGAACATAATTAATATTTTTTAATGACCTAATTATCTTATAATACAATTTATTAGAGATTTATTTATCTAATACGTATATCAAAGTAATTCTCGAGAAGTTTAGTGTTTTACTCTTAAAATTAAAAGCAAGATAACCCCAAAAAAATGAAAGAAGATATGAAGGAAGATTCAGGCACACCCGTTTTGGGTTTAAGGTGTCGTCCTCTATAATTAGTAAAAAAGAAAAAGAAAGAAACTTTACCAAGGAAAAAAAATTGTCCAGAACATGGACACAACTATCTGCAAAGAAAGATAAAACTTAAGGTCGGTCTTAGTTTTTTTTTTTTATCAATGTGCTACCTTTTTTAAAATTTATTATCAAAATATTACTCTTTTGAAATTAATTATTCACCACTCTTTTGTCAAAGTAGCAATTGAATTGCTATTTCATTCTTAATTATAATTGATTATTGTAATATAAAAAAAAAAAGAAAAAATATAGATAAACAATAAAAATACTAAATAATGTGAATAATAGATATATTGGATGTTCGTTTCACTAGGTGTGCGTGTGGATGGTTATTTTAATATTAAGATTTATATGGATAATTTAGAGGTGGAGTGTGTTTTTATTTAATTGGTGGTTGTTCATGTTATTCAAAAAAGTTATTGACTACCTAATATAACTCAAAAAAAAATAGTGTATGGAGAATTAGTTTTAAAAAAGTGACAATTTCGTATTAAGTTTCAAAAAAATATGGCACGTTAATAAATAAAAAATCCTTAAATAAACAAAACTTACGAGGAACAATATAACTATAGAGTTTAATTTTTAAGCATTACCAATATAAAACTATTTTGCACACATGATCAGTCAATTGTTGTAACATAGTCATTTTGAGATTGTGAACGTCAAGATAATTATTTTTGTCTATATAGTAGCATCTGATTAGAAAGAAGAAGAAAAGAAAGAAAGAAAAATCTTTTACATACACTATAAATCTATAATAATCTTGCAGGCCAGGAAAATTCTCCAAATGGCATCAAACTGTTTTTTTCATCATTATGCTTTCTTGTCCTTAGCAACTAATTACACATAGAAAGGGTCAAGATCTCGTGCAATTTAACATGACAAATTGTATATGTTGAACTTCAACATAAAATAACATTCACAAAATCTAAGAGAAATCCAATTCAAACAGAAAGTCAATTTAATTCACTATAAGAATGAACAAAAAGTCTTGATCATATTGTAACAGCTATAGCCTACAATGGATGGTTCCACTAAGTCTCTGCTAGTTTCATTGGTTAACATTGCTAATGAAGTTAGTTCAATGGAGAAGTCTCACTTTGTTCATGCAAGGAATGTTTCATCCATGATATGGAGGATCAAGCTTCTCTCTTCTATGCTTGAAGAGATTCAATTAACATGCTGTCCAATTCCTCCATCTTCCATAATGTCTTTCAATGAGATCTTGTCTTTGATTGTAAAATCAAAGCATATGATTCAAGAATGCAAAGATGGCAGTTATCTTTGGAGTCTAATACAGTTGGAGTTCATATCCAACCAATTTTACTTGCTGGCAAAGGATATGGGAAATTCCCTTGACACACTTCCTCTGAGTTCGCTTAGCATCACAAGAGATACACAAGAACAAGTGGAGCTTCTCCAGAAACAAGCAAAAATGGTTAAGTTGTTCATTGATCCTCGCGATCTTCAACAAAGAGACCGGCTTCTACATGTGATGGCCAACAACAGTTTACAAAACAAGGACTTTGTTAATGCTGGAAAAGTGGAGGAAATATTAAGCAACATTGGTTTGAAAACTGCATCGGATTATGATAGGGAAATATCGAAACTAGAGGCTGAAGCTCGGAATCAGGCTAGCACCGGAGGACTAAAGGAAGCGTCTGATATCAAGAATCTGTTATTTCTGGTTTCATATTCCAAATCATTGATATTCAAAGATGTAGAGAATGAAAGAAATGAAGGAGAGTGCCAGCCACTGCCTGAATTTCAACATATCAAAATTCATGATTATTGTCCAGCAAGTTCCAAGTCCATAACACTAACTATTCGCGACGAATTTCTTTGCCCGATTTCGCTTGAACTAATGAGGGATCCTGTGATTGTATCTTCCGGCCACAGCTATGATCGAGTTTCGATAGCACGGTGGATAAACTCTGGGCATCACACTTGCCCCAAAAGTGGACAAAGGTTAATTCACACTGCTCTAGTACCAAACTATGCATTGAAGGGTCTTATCCAGCAATGGTGCTATGAAAACAAGCTCCCAGTGAACGACCCTAATATGTCTGTTTTGAAGGTAAATAGCAGCAAGAGGAACTTCAATGCGAATTCTTTAGATGCGATCAAAATGACAGCAGAGTTTTTAGTAGGAAAATTGGCAACTGGCTCGGCCGACACCCAAAGGAAAGCCGCTTATAAACTCCGGTTACTCGCAAAATGCGGTATGTACAGTCAAAAAATTATAGCCGAGGCCGGGGCTATTCCATTTCTAGTTACACTACTACTTTCCAATGATCCAAGAATCCAGGAACAAGCGGTGACGGCTTTGTTAAACCTCTCCATCTTTGACAACAACAAGATTTTGATAATGGCAGCCGGCGAAGCAATCGAAAACATAATAGAAGTACTTGAATCTGGGAAGACAATGGAGGCAAGAGAAAATGCGGCAGCAGCAATATTCAGCTTGACTATGATAGATTACAGCAAAGTAACAATTGGAGCTCATCCAAGAGCCACAAAGGCATTAGTTAAGCTCTTGAAAGAAGGCACACCTGTAGGTAAAAGAGATGCTGCTACTGCGCTTTTCAACCTGGCAGTTTACCAAAATAACAAGGCGACAATTGTGAGTGCAGGGGCAGTTTCTTTGCTGATTGAGTTGCTGATGGATGATAAGGCCGGTATCACTGATGATGCATTGGCTGTGCTTGCTTCTCTTGTTGGTTGCTCTCAAGGGCTACAAGAGATAAGGAACAGCAGAGCATTGGTTTCTATCCTTATTGAGCTTCTGAGGTATGGATCAGCCACAGGGAAGGAAAACTCAATAACACTTCTTCTCGGGTTGTGCAAAGAAGAAGGCGAGCTCGTGGCAAGGCGTCTCTTAGTGAATCCCAGCAGCATTCCTTCTCTTCAAAGTTTGGCTGCTCATGGCTCGTTGAGGGCACGTCGAAAGGCTGATGCATTGCTTCGCTTGCTAAATAGATGCTGCTCACAACCTCATCATTCTCTTTGATAATAAATTCAAGTACTTAACAAGAGCAGGGTGTGTTAATGTCATCACTCATGTTTTTCAATTCACTTGAAATAGCACTGTTCGGTGAAATAGCACTTCGGTATTTTTCTTATTAAGTAATCAGGGTATTTTTAGAAGAATACGAAACAGAACTTTTAGCCATTCTCGCGGTAGCAAAGTAAGTAACTGTCATCATAGATGTTCTATGAGTTGCAGTTTACTATTTCATATCATACTAATAAAAAAGATTTCAAGTCCAATAATACTTAAAGGCATATATTGATTACTATGAAAGAGATATACAATAATACTTGTTCCGGCCCAACCCACTAATAATCCGGATCCAGTCACGAGTCACCGATCCGAACCAGGAGACAACCCGCGCGTCACCTCCCATCCCACAAGAAACCTGGACAGCTAGCGGAAGCTTCCAGGCAGGTGGGCCTGATCATAAGAGGCTCACCTGCGTACAGAGTATAAATGGAGAGGGATCTATCCCTCTCCAGAAGTGTAAAACCCAAGAAATTAGTAAATATTAGCGAATAATTAGTCAATAAATTAAATTTTAATAAAAAACATCAGAAATATGAATTTTATATTAAAATAGGATAGAGCTAATTAAAACGAGAATTTTAACACTAATTTCAACAAATTTAGCCCAAAATTATATCGAACGAACCGAACTGAGTGAACCGGACTCGTATTGAGCCCAAGGCCCAACCCACTCGGCCCAAACACACTTAAGGAAGCTCTCCTTCCTCCCTCATTTAGCATGCACGCTAGAAACAATTGGAAAATAGGGGAAGAACACTCTCCATAATCAAACCTTCACTCAAATCTTTGATTCCACATAACTTTTTATCCGGAGCTCCAATCGCTGCATCGTTTGTGGTTACGCGTCATGGCGTCGAGCTCTACAAAGCTCAGTACTTTATAAGGTGAGAAAACCTCATTCTTAGTTTCTAATTTCTCTTCTCAAATTTGAAAAATTTCATAGTTTTGGATGTTAAGATTCTTGGTTAATTTTATGTTATAGGATTAAATTGACTTGAGAAATTAGTGGGATTTTGTGAAATTGAGGCGCATACGAGGTAAAGATCTTTAACCCTAGTCAAGCCCTTGATTATGTGAGTTTGGGTAATGAAATTTGGTATATGAATGTGATAATGTGAATTAGCAAGGTGATATATGTATGAGAATTGGAGCGTATTTGTGGAAATTGAAAGATTGGGTTGCTGAATTTTGGTATTGGAGGCTTGTGAACTAGCCTCATGGGGGAGCCTTGGGTTATACAAGAAAATCGGTTAAGGTATGATTTAGGTTTCTCGTATTTAATATATAATGTCTTGTGAAAATTTAGGTTAAATGACCATAAGATAGGGTGGAAAGATTAAGTGTGTTAAATGCTTAGTGCTTGTGATAATAAATGATAATATGGTTTGAGCATGTGATGGTGTTTAATTGATTATATTAGAAATGGAATGATGAATAAGAGTATAGTAATGATTGATGAAATGGTGATCACGAAGGTGTATATATGATTGTGTGTTGATGATTGTTGGCAAATTTGTGAAGTTTATGTATAAGGTTTATGAAAATGAGGTATGGTGAGTGATGGGAAGGTGTGGTATCTCATTAGTATGATATAGGTTGTTTTGTGCTGTACATATGTTTAGGAAGTTGTATTTGAATTTGGCTTTTATTGAAAATTGAGGTTTTGAGATTTTGAGTAAAGTTAGTTTTTGGCCAAATTTCAGCGAGTCATAACTCGGCTTCCAGACCCCTAAATGATTTTAAACTTGTTTTATATGAAAATTGGGTCCGTGAAGTTTATGCCGTTCGAAGGACGGAAGAAAAATGATTTAAAACAAAAAAACTTATGCGCGTCGAAAGTTTAGATTCAAAATTGAAATTCTGCAGGTTTCAGACTTAGCCAAAATTTTTGATAAAACGTATGCCCATGCATTCGCTTGACCCGGGGTTTTTGCGTACGTAAAATTCCTTATACGCGACCAGTCGATTCTGCCTGGTTCGCATGCGTACGTGAGAAGGGCTATGCATATGCGTCTTGGTCCAAACGCGCATCCACGCATACGTGTGGTTCACGCGTACGTGTGACCCCTATTTCAGCAAAAATGGATTTTTGTGTTTTAAAGTTCAAGTTTCAACCTCTGAACCTCTATTTTCACTCTTTTAACCCTAGATCTTAGTAGTATGCTTAGTAGTGAAATGGAACTAAGAATAAGTGATAACTTGCAAGAGAAGAAAGCTTGAAAATATTATGAATCATGATTGAGAAGTGTGAAAGTGTTATGAAAATGATGAACATTTGTGATAATGATATGATGATTGATGATTGAACTCATTTGGAATAAATAAATGTATGCTTGAGATACCTGGATAGTAGCAAGGATGGCGGTTCGTCCCGCTTGCTCCAGATCAGCGATTGTGACGCCTGGGTAGTAGCAGCAATAGTGGTTATTCCACTTGCTCCAGGTTGAGCTTCTAAACACCCGCCTGGGTAGTAGCCGCAGTAGTGGTTATTCCACTAGCTCTGGATTAAGCAGGTAGTAGCAAGGGGGTTGTAGCTCAAACCCACTTGCTCTACATGGGTGTTTCAGTCCATGGTTAGCTACCAGAACGTGTCGGGTTGGCTATATAATCGACAGGTGATATCATCAGCCGTAGGACAGGCATGCATCATATGCACATTGTTGAATTGTTTGTTTGTGCATTAATTGAGATTGCTTAAGTGATTATAACATGCTAATTGATATATTTGCTATCTGTGTTACTTGTACTCTACCCGTGGTTGCCATTATCTGCTTGTTTGTATTTGTAACTTTACCGGAGATGGAGGAACGGAGGGAAGGCGGAGAGATTTAGGATTCTAGTTCAATTTTGATTGGATTCAGGGAATTAGTTTAGTTTAGAAAGCCTTAGAGAACCACCCTGATTTATGGTTTCTATTTTAGTTCTTTAAGGTTTTTTATCTGAGTGTTAGCGTTCTATGATTGCCTATGACATTCCCAGGACCTTATATCTTATGTGCATGACACGTTTACCATGCTAAAAACCTCTGGTTCTCATTCCATACTATGTTGTTGCTTTTCAGATGCAGGCCGAGAGGCACCTCGGTAGGCGTCTAGAGTTTCTACAGCGAAGTGGATTAATTTTGGGATTTTACTTTTGGTCCTTTGCTATATGTCCATAGACTCTCCTCATATATATATACTTGTTTTATTTTGTACCTCCTAGAGATTTATGGGGAACTAGGGTTTTAAACATGTATTTTGGGCTATGGCTGTATATTCTGTATGTAAATATTCTCTGACCAGCCTTAACTTCACAGGCTGAGTTAGGAGGTTGTTATTTTGTATTCTTGACCCTCTATTCCTACTTTCTGTTTATTTATGCCTTTGAACCTTAGTTTCTTCACACGCACGCAATCTTATTTCCGGAGCATTGCGCTTTTTATTTTACGATTTTTGTTTTATCCGTTTTTCAAGACTCCTCTTATACTATATCCTTTTCAATATTATTATATATATTTTTATTTTAGAGGTCGTAATACCACACCACCTCTATTTTACATCCTAGGGGAAAGCTCTGTATGGTAGGGTGTTACAAAAGGTACGTCACCCTTCTAATCCTAATTGGTCACCTATTCGTATGGACTCTGACTTTAGCATCGGAGTGTCCTTGTAAGTGGCCCCACCCGCCAACACGCCGATGCATAGGTCGAACGCATCGCTCCAGCAGCTCACGCCCAGATCCAGATCCTCTCATTTCCTTACTCCCTTATTCACCTTGCCGATCCACCAAACACCCAATCAACCGAACAATACTAAAAAGGTTTCGTAATTTAAGGGAGCTTTTAGAGGTCTAACCTTTATTCTGTAAATGTAAGAAATAAAAAAATACAAAAAGGATGGATTTGAAATGACTGAAACTAGAGTGAGACCCGTGCATGTGCAGGGTGATAAATTAATAATAATAATAATAATATATTATATTTTAATAAGTATTATATTGTTTAAAAATTAATTAAAATATATACAAATTAATATTAAATTTGATGTGTTTTTTATTTAAAATATTTTGTAATTCAAAAGTTTTTGATATTGAAGTTGTACAAAGTTACATCTTCATTTGTGGTTTTTATTTTCTTATTTGTTATAATTAACGGACTTAATCTTTTTATATAGTGTCGTGCTCTTTTTTATTTTTTATTGTTGTTAGAATTATTTCTTTCTTCTTCCTATCATATATTCTTGTGGTAACATGATGTTTCTGAACTGTTGATTTGTATATATTTTTTTATCTATTGTCCTTTTTTTTATTTCATCTTTGTATATATATTCTTCATCTCAAGATGTGTTTTACATTCATTTACTTTTATTTTTTCTTAATCTCTTAATTTGTATATCATCTAGGTTTGATGATATTAGTATTGGTGAAGTTGGTTCCTATAATCAGTGAAGAATATAAATGAGCAATAAAAATAATATTTTGAATAAATGAATTTTTTGTCGTATTACCTATTTTATTTATTGTAATAGGAGTTGAGTTTTGTATTTTTTGTCGAAACAAATGTCTTGGTAATAATGTATTGTTGAGAGCATTGTTAAAATTATTTACTTTGACTTCAAATATAAGTGTTAGATTGTATAAATTTTTCAATTGGATTGGTGCTTTAGTATCATTGCTATCTTGGAGTGTAATTAGATTTAAGATAGTTGTATTCAATATATATATATAATTATTGAGTTAGCAATTTATAATTTGATATAATTTTTTATGATAAGTATAATTTGATAAAAAAATTTTTATAATTTGTATATGTAATATTTTTTTATGTTGTAGCACAAAAACTTTATTTTTTTGTATTTTTTTAATTTTTCTTTGACGCCTATTTATTATTCTTCTCATAGTGCATATAATTTTTTAAAGACATCTATAATAGTAAGAATAAAATTTTTTAGAATATTTATTTTGTGTGTATATATAATAAATTGAATAAGTTATTTTTAATAAGAATAATTTAAATAGCATAAAGTAAAAGTATCTGTTAATAATTTTTAATGTTGTAGCACAAAATTTTATTTTTTGCAATTTTTTGTGAAATTTTCTTTGACATTTACTTATTCTTCTTTTTTTAGTGCATATAATTTTTTAATGACATTTATAATAATAAAAATAAAAATTTTTAGAATATTTTTTTGTGTGTATATATATTATAGAATAAGTTATTTTTAATAAAAATAATTTAAATAGCATAAAGTAAAAATATATGTTAATATTTTTTAATTTATTCTGCCAGGTAATGTATCAAGTGATACAAATACAAAATAGTGTTAAAAAATTATTAAAATTGATTCTTTGATTTAAATAACATATTAAAATAAGTATAATTATAAAAATTTTAAAATATAATTATATGTAAAGTATTACAAAATAATGACAAAAGTATAATAGTAAAAGTAAAAAGAATGTTTTTTCTGGTAGATTTGTTTTGAAATACAATAAATATTGTTATTTTGTATCTAATCATCTAATAGAATTATTTTTAAATAAATAGGCTCCTCATCATTTCTGGGTGTAAATATTTTTCCTTAGGAAACTATAAATTGTGAAATGAAGTAATAGTGGTAATATATATATCAAAATAGTATGGAATTTGAATAGTTTATAACCTAAAATTTGTTATGATAATATTATTATGAGACTTTTAATATAGATGTTTATTATAGCGATAAGTATTGTTTTGATCTCTAACGTTGAGGGTCAGAATTGAAACCGTCCCTAATATAATTTTTAATTTAGAATCATCCTTAACATTTTTTTCGTATTAAAATCGTCCTTTTAACTTTTTACAGACAAAAATATCCTTTACCACTACCAGCACCTTTACTTACCACCACCAGCACCTCCCTTATTCCACCACCACCACCTCCCTTACTCCTATCAAATACTAATAATTAGAATCAGAATCACATTCAGAAGCAGAAACAACATCAAATTTAACCACAAAATCAACACACAAAATCAAAATCAGAAGCAGAAACAGAACAAAAGCAAATGCAGAAACAAAAGAAAATGCAGATGCAGAAGATGAAGCAGAAGCCGAAGCAGAAGAAGAAGAATCAGCAGCGACGGCTCAGCAGTGTGGTCTCCCTTCAAGGCCCGATGACGACGGCAACGGCAATTCCAAGCTTTGCCAGCGTCGTCCCCCTTCCCCCTCTCCCTTCCTCCCGTGTTCTTTAGTTTTTTTTTTTATTTTATAATTTTTTATTTATTAGAATAGGGATAATTTAGTAATAAAATTAAAAATTTTATTAAAAAGTACAATTTTAATATGAAAGTAAACATTAAGGATGATTCTAAATAAAAAAATTACGTTGGAGACAATTTCGATTTTAACCATCAACGTTAGAGACTAAAACAATACTTATCCTTTTATTATATTTAATTAATACTTTATATTTTGATTAAATAATAATAAATTAAATTAATTAATTGAGAGTTATGGTTTTAATTTTTATTTTTTTTAAATACTTTATTAAAAAGTTGATTGGTTAATTTCTAAATTTTGTTAAGTAGTCAAAATTGATGATATGGTATTATTAGAGAAAAAAACATGGCTTAAATCTAATGTATAAAGAGTTAGTATCAACTTTCATATAATAAAAATAGATAGATAGATCCACATTCATTGCTCGAATAATTCTCGGTTTTACAATCATACAATTTTAGCTACATGGAGATGTTAACCAAAGGAAATGGTTATAAATACAACATATCAACATGTATATTGTTACAAGATAAACTCTACAAGAACAAAGAGTGATGGTTCAACTTCTGTTTAACCAGTCACTTGGTAATCCAAATTCTTATAACATGGGCGCTAATACCAGCAGTGAACCATGATTCACTCAAGAAGGCATTTTTAGCAGTTAGTGGTAGTAGTCTATGATTCTACTAATTCTAGGCAAACATGAGAACCTTCTATCTTGTAGTCCCAGTGCCAGCTTCCACTCTCCATCCTACTCTCTTCAATCGGATCTAACTGAATTGCTAAACCTGAATTAACACAAATCATGTTTTGTGAACTTGTATCAGTATTTACTTGTCTGGAAAGTAAAAGGGGCATGGGTGTTTGAGTTGAGAAAACTTTTTTGAGCAACCACTTGTTTTGCACAACCTATGGCTAGATAGAGTAAAAACCATTCAACTAAGTATTACAAAGGCATTCAGATTCCGAATAATTATGATAATTGATAGCAAAACTACACATATTACTCTCTCAGGTTTAAAGAACAAAGGTAAAAGAAGTTATAAAGTTGAAGAAAAGAGACCTGTGTTTCCTTGCGTGATCTTCAGCTTGTAGCCATCTGGAACTTCATATACATGATTTCCCTGTGTCGACCAAAAAAAAAAAAATAAGGAAAGATTGATTAGGAATGTTTGTTGTTAGTTTATAGTTTAATGTAATCTTTATGTCCTATTGCTGCTTTTCGGGATTCTATTTCAAATTAATTCTGGGTCAGTCAGATCAGATGGTTCAAAATGTGGAACCCTTTGTATTTAGAAAATTAGGGCGCCATAATAGTATTTTGGAAAAGTAGCTGTGGCATGTGCGTTCCATGAAGGTTTATATCCTATTTTGATGAGAAATGTCAAGATGCTGTGGCCATCTTACCATGCGCATCTATCATGGCAACTGCCAACAGTTTGGGTCAATGGAATTGGAAACCCTTTGGTATATGGAGTGAATATATTAGGATCAAAACCCGAGTATTTGATAATTGTATTGCATGCAAGTGTACAACGAACATAAACTAATTTTAGAGAAGTGCAAATTTAAAATTAACCTGTAAGACAACATCGGTAGCCTCAAATTCAGCATTTCCGTGCAGTACTATCTTAAGTACTTCAGACCGCTGTACATCATGTTTCCAGTATATGTTTTCACCACAAGTCCAATCAATTCCCTTGTTCAATACCTTAACATTCTCCAATTTACATTTTCCACACCTAGCAAGATAAAGGTCCATAATATTGTAGATGCTCACAATATATAATACTGTTAAGCTAAGGCTGGATCTAGAGGTAAGATCATGAAAATAAAGAATCAAGTATTTCTCATTAATATAGGAAGTAATACCTTTGCCCGTAATGTAGTATGGATTCACCATTCTCATTGATCTTCATTGAGCCCATTGCATTTTCAGCTATTACTATTAGGCTTCCATTGAGCTGGAATGAAGTGACCAAAATCAGCCTAGTAACTAAGCAACTCCATGCTACATAAGTTAACATGGTCTACTTGAGAAGAAAAGAACCTGAACATTCTTCCAAAAGAACTCTGCAACCTCAATTTGTAGCTCTGAGCCCTCGGCTATGGAACCGCCATAAAACTATTCACAAGGCAAAAGAAAAAAATAAAATTTAATTAGATCCCATTCTTTCTACAAACAATAAAATATGATACATTTCATAAAGCATAAGACTGTCATGTTTCAAGCAAATACCCTATAAAAAGAAGGGACTAATCCGAATAGTATGGAGAGAATTTGTGACAACACCATTCAGGTGGAGATAAACATGGCCTACTTAATTAATCATGGCAAACAATCTCACTAACAGTGCAAATGTGCCTCAAAGATCACTTGATACTTTGTTTGACCCGTTTGCAGGTGAAACTTGCATCAAACATGTTTGAAACCTATGAGATCATCATAGCTGGAAAGAGAATAGTGCTACCTTTTGTCTAGTGATTTCCCAAAGAGGACCAAGTGCAGGATGTAGAAGGATGAGAAGTGCTGGTTCCGAATTGACATAATTCTCATTAGCTTCAATCTGTGGTAAACATAACATCACACAGAGCAAACATAAAATAAAATATCTGAAGGTACTACACTAGCTGGAAAAGTCTATTATGCACCACTTTCAAACTTAAATGCATTAACTTATAGTATACAACTTTCGCAATGGCAAACTATAATATGGAATTGTACCCAACTAAATGCATAAACCACAAAAATAGTGTGTACTATATATACCTCAGGAAGTCTTATATCGCATTGTGAAAGAAGATCATGGGCATTTCGCAAGATATCTAAAAGAGCTCCGTCAGGTGTCTGCATATAATTGCAAGACATATTAGAATATATATTTAAAAGCAATTATCAATTAACCCAAGACATGACTCTTGATTGCATCTGTTCAATTTAAACTTTATTAGGAGCTTAAATAATCATAATTCTTGAAAAAGCATCTAGTGTGAGTAATTGGGTGGTTCTAAACTATGCAGTTATCACCATATGGTGCAAATTTAATTTCAAACTGAGAATACGAAGCTGCAAGGAAAAGATAGAAGCCTACACAGTCCATATGGTGCTATGAACCCAGAAATAAAATATATATTTCACATGATCAGAAACACTAACCTGGTGTAAAGACTTGTCTCCTTGTCGTCTCTTTTTCTTGGCAGATGAAGTAACTCTTCTCCTTTCATTGTATACGATAAATGTGTCTAGCTTATCTGCTCACAAATATATATGATATTAGGTTCAATGAAACGGATGGTTTGTCAGACCAAATAGATAAGTACACAATATTACCTTCTACACCATTGTAACACCTAGACGAGTATACATTGGAAAAATTGTCTGCTATATTTTGCATTGTGCACTCTAGTCTACCACCTAAGACACTGGTAAATCACAATAACAAAGGGTGATAAGTTAATAATATATATAATGCAGTAATCAACAATAATACCATGATGTTACAGGTAACATTGCCTGAATAGAAAAGAAATAAGAGAATATATAAGCCAAAAAGATCGAGCCAAAGAAACTGTAAATCTACTATCAGTAAAGAAAGAAGGAGTCACTTGGTAAGGATACTATACATAAAAATTATTTATGAAAAATACCAATCTTTTAAGAAGAATTCTACTTTTACTCTCTCAACAAATGCCACTAGGCCTCATTAGGGTACTCATTAAAGAATTCCTTTATTTTTAGGCCTGGGAAAGAAGCCATCAATTTAACTTGTGGTTTTGTTTATCCAAAATTTAGAATTTCTAGTTCTATCAGAACAGATATATAAATTAGTGTCTAGTAAAGACTAAAGACTAGAGATGGTGTTGTAATTTGGCAACAACTGCTGTGATTTGAAATTGATACCTACTTTGAAATTTCTATTAAAAATTTAAAATAATTAGAGAACGTAAATGCCTCAGTTAAAAGCCAATCAATAGAACAAGGGAAACCAATAAAATTCCATTAACAAGTTCTTCAAGGAAACACATACCTACGGTGTCTTCCGAACTGATCTGCATATACTATGGGCTTTTTTGTATTTAGCACCATTCCTGGTAAGCAATTTTCATTCTTACTTGATCCAACTAGCTCGGCAGAAGGTAAATCAACATACAAGATGTTTGTATTGGCTGGGAAATCTGCCTGCAAACTTGATCAAACAGAAAACAATTTTGATATTTGGATAAAGAATTCGAACTAGAATGCAGACTACAGATGGTACACAATGACTGAGAATAAATTCAATCAACATCATCACATGAACTGATATTGCAGGAACAAACCAATAAGTCTCAATTTTGGCCAGATAAATTCGGAGAGCACACAACTTAAGGCTCTAACATGGCATTTTATTTTTCTCAAGGGCATGTCAAATTGCAAATAAGTGATGTGGCTGTTTAGCTGATATGATAATCTCCTTAAGAAAGAAATCATATTACATCAAATGCATTCATTTTTAACATGAAATATATGATTCTGCTTATCTAAAGCCTGTAACTCTCCATGTGGTTGCAGGTTTAAAGGTTTATATACACATCATTGTAGATGTCTTATCATTCACATGAAGATTGTTAGTGACTCATAGTGTGTCATTACTATAGCTTAAGCATTCAAATGTTTTGAAACTGCATACAAATTATCACATAAAAAAAAAACAAAATTTGAATTTGGAACACATTAGTTTATCCAAATGATGAAAGGTAATAACAATTTTATGAGGTATGAAATATATATGAGTAAACTACTAAAATAGTACTCGAAAGTTCATATCAGTGACAAAAATAACTCCAAAAGATACAAACTACAGAGTGAATTGCCGACATTTAAAAAAAATGAACAAAAAGAAAATATAGAGATCGAATTTTGCTCCGATTTTTTGCACGCACTTTCTGAATAGTTATCCAAATGTTCCCGCAAAAATTCGGATTAAATGCACAAGTGACTTACTAAATACAAAAAATCACTTGACAGTTGTAAAAACCAAATATGATATTTTTTGTTATTTTTGCCACGTTTTTTAAATCTTTCGAAAGCTTATTTGTTATTTGTATCTTTTGGAGTTATTTTTTGCAGTGATATAAATTTTCGGATACCATTTTGGTAATTTAACCAATATATATTAAGTACAGGAACATCAAGTACCAGGTTGGAGTGCAAGGTCCATCAGTAATTCCAAACTTGTCAAACTCAGTGTATTCAATGCATGACACAACATATTCCCAGTTTCCATCAAGATTTTTCTTTTCCATCAGCACATTAATTCCTTCTGTGGCACCTGAGTTCCGCTTACAAGATGCGAACCCCATTCTCTGTTAAACATGCAGTCCAATTATGAGTCAGACTACCTTGCTTAATTTAATATATATCAACGAGATGTCTTACCTAGAAAGAAAAGAAGTCATAGAGAGAGGACAAGATTTCTTCTCACTAAGAAAGCTGCCATTCTATCTAACATTAGCAACTAATTTTGGTCCACCTTTTTGTCTCCATTTTACCCAGTATTAATACCAAATATTTTTAACTACTCCACAAATGATCTCAACTGCTATCTCTCTCTGTCTCTCCAAAGTTTATAATTCCTCCACTAACCTTCTAGGCTTCTACTATATATTGCCCCAGCTTATTTGCTCCCACATTTTGCTATACCACTTATTCTCTCATCCAGTAACAATACATAAACTTAAAAGTTTCAGATTCACATTTGACAGGCATTAATGTGCTTATCAATTCGCTATGATGCATGCAGATGGTGCCTTGAAATGACTTGCAGATTGAAAGGGTATGTAACTTTTTCCAGGGAAATAAGAAGTTGAAAAATATCTGTTAATTTGCCCATATCTGAAATTTATTAGATAAGGTACCACATTACAATTAAGGATGATGCTTTTCTTAATTATTAATTTATTATTATCTTTTCTTCTAACCAAAATTAAAAAGAGAAGAGGCTATCAAAAACCATTAATTATCACATGTATACCTTGCCAAAAACCAATAAAAAAAGATTTATGTGATGATCTATTAAAACAACTTAATCCTACCTTTCCTTGACGTAAACCAATGCCAGCTAAGGCTAGGAGAGTTAAATCTGTAGCTGCCACAACATTACTGTAAGGTAATCATTCATCAGTATCAGTGAGCTGTATAAACAAGATTTCTACTAGAAATTTCAATAGTAGATAAATAAATAAAGCACGAGGTCCATGACAACAAACCTGACTTGGCGCAGTGTTGCACCTTTTCTTCCATGACAACAAAACCATTTGAAGATACCTTTGTCATGAGCAAGTTTCCATATGACACCATGACCACCAGGCTTGCTCAACGGAATGAAAGGTTTGGTGGCCAACCACTGCCCATCTTCTGCACCAACAACCGGAACAAGAGGCTGCCAATTTACAAATAGATATTTAGTAATTTGCAAAGTAAGATTATCCCTTCTCAGAAGCAATGGCACGGTTTAATATAAAACCTGTTCAAAAAATTGGAAAGTTGATCGACCTCTTCCAAACCACGAAAGTCTTTCGCACAGAGATGTGACATGTTCATGGTTGTTCTTTGCAGAACTTGTCATTATTGCAACAGGAGTGATACATTGTTTCCCATATAACTTGAAGTACAAGAATTCTCTTGCCTTGCAATGTGAACAGCACAGTTAGGACTTAGGAACATTGAAGCCCCATAAATGATTAATTTGTCTCTCTGTTTCTTTTCTTTCTTTTCTTTTTCTATGGGGAGTGGGGTGTTAAAAATCTACCATTTATTAGCAAGAAATAAGCAAACAGGTTAAGATGATTGAAGAGTACCTGAAGATCTCTTACAAGACCCTCCAGCAAAGTCCTTCCACAAAACGGTAACATTGCGGCAGGAAGGCATTCACCGGTGTTAGAATCGACTAAACCAAGCCTGTCCGCAGAGCCTCCCAAAGGATAAATTTCGCCTAGGTCTGGCAAACCCTAGAAGGATAAGATCATATTATTTTCAGGAACGTAAGAAGCATCAACAGCATAATCCAAAATATGAAAACAAGAAGATCATCATACTAACCTCTATACCCCATAGAGCTGCCTGAGATGCATAATCCGTATTTTCAGTGAGGTCAACCCCCTTTGGTGCATCGATTCCACAAACCCGGCATTCTTGCATTTCATGCATGTGCTGAGACCAACTTACATTCTGCCTGTCATGTAATTTTTCAACAAGAAGCTCCAACGTCTTTATCTGGTATCTGCAGCAGAGTTAAATATAAATTGAACAACCAATTGTGTATATGCACTTCATAGAGTGATAATATCCATTCAAGGATTTAAATTGCAGTCCACAACGGTATCAGGCTGCAATTGTGAAACTGTATTAGGCCGCCGCAATTCAAGAAACAAACACAAAAATCATTCACACCCCCAACGACCACAATACGCATCGCAAAAGTTGCAATGCCTGCAGTCACAACAACTGAAACAGTAACCCTTGAATCCGCTAAACACAAGAATTTTCATTACTTCTTCCCGAAACATAGCACACTGTAACATTGATAAAACCTTAAGTACTAGGTAATAGACATTCAGCACAGGCAACTGAATTCAGAGACTCAACATATACATATACATGAAGATAATGCTTTCCTTAATTATTAATTATCATTATCTTTTCTTCTAACCAAAATTAAAGAGAGAAAATAATGCTTTTCTTAATTATTAATGATTATTATCTTTTCTTCTAACCAACATTAAAGAGAGAAAAAACTATCAATTAAGTGAACAACGTACCCTATAATTCCTCCAATGCAATCATAGAATCTTTCAATCTCCCCTAAACTCTCCAACAAAGATTCCAAGTTCCTAATTTCTTCATCGTCCAAAGTCACCGTTGTGCTCCTCCCGAAACTGGCACTGCCGCCATTGCTTCCATGGGAGTCCAAGCTCTCTATAATCTCCGCTAGCGCATAAAGCGCGCTCTTCACGGAGGAGCTCGTGTTCGCGGTGGCCGAAGTGGCGGCCTCCACTCCGTCCACGCCGGAGCAAAGCACGTGCTCCTGCCCGGCGGCGACGAGGCACTTGAGCAGAAACAACTCGCCGGAGGACATCCGGAGCGACTCCAAAACCCTACTCCGGCCGGAGCGGAAGAAACGGCGGACTCTGGAGTCGGTGTCGAGAAGTCGGAGCTTGTCGTGGAGAGTGGCGCAGGCGGCGAGGCTATCGCGGAGGGCGGAGAGCCTGGCGATTTCTCGACGGAAGTTGAAACCCGGCGGTGGCGGAGAGAGTTCCAAGTGCTCGGTAGAAACCCGGGCGACGCGGCAACATAATGGCGACGACGAAGAAGAAAAAGAAGAATTAGAAGAAGAAGAGAGAAACTTAGTAAAAGAGAGAGAATTAGAGTGAGAGTGAGAGTATGAATTTGAATTTGAGGTTATGGAAGACGAATTGAAGGAAAAGAGGAAACGGTTATTGTTATGAAGAAGAGAAGTGGAAGTGGAAGTTGAATGAACCATTATTGTTTTCAACTGAATTTATAAGCTGACTACTGAGAGGGAAAGAAAGGTGAAGGAAAATAGAATGATGAATTTATATATGGGAAGGAGGAGGTATCGCTGTTCTGTTGTGTTCAGTATCAGGGGAAGATGCCAGAGGCATATACCTTCCCAACGAACTGGCCTCTTTTGCTATTCGAAGGACAAGAGAGTGAATATCAATGAGGAGGGAGATATTGTTAAACCTCACTTATTTTATTTCCTATTTCCTGACTTTGAACTTTGAATCAATCAACTCATTTTATTTATTTATTTATTTATTATTTGATAAAATATACTGAGATGTAAACAATGTAAGATTTACATTTCTTCTCCTAAATAGAACTGGATATTTAAACTGATCTAAATTAAACAATTCAATCCAAATAAAAAATCAATTAAAATTATATTAATTTAAATTGGATTAGATTTTATTTTTTACAAATAAGTAGATCTATTTTTTATAAGTAATTTAATTCAATTTAAATTATATAATATATTATAATATTATTATTTTATTATTATATTTATAATTTTATTTATAATATATTTAATTTATTATATAATTTTATATTATTTATATATTATTATTATATAATAAATATTTTATGCTCAAAATATAATTTATTTATTTATTTTAATTAATTTATAATTTATTTATATTGTTATATTATTTTTGATTTTTTAAAATATTATTAAAATTTGTTATATCATTATTAATTATTTAAAATTTAATATTAAAATTTATTATTTTTATTTAATTTTTTAATTTATAAAACTACAAATTTAATTCGATTCAAATCGTTTGAAATTAGATTGAATCGTATCAAATTTTTTTAAAAAAAATTATTTAATTTAAATTACATCGCAAATTTTTTTTTGGTGACTAATTACATCGCAAATAAAATTAATATTTGAATTTATTGAGTTGTTATAAAATAAAATAAATAATTTTATTTGTTTAATGGTTAACGCCTTAACGGTCCAAGCTTGTTGCATGTGGCGTTGGGGTATCAGAGGTCTATCCTCTCTTTCCTCTCCGGATTGGCTGCCCGTATTTCATCCTTTCTCTCTCTATTTATATCACATTATTATTTCATATTATAATATACTATTATATGATTTACACACCAAAAAAAAATTAAAATACTATTGTATGATTTTTCTAAGTAACATACAATTATTTGCACGTGATAAAAAAACTTATAGAGTTCTCACTTAAATTTTAAAGTGATTCTTAAAATTAATTATTAATTAAATTTATTCAAAATTACATTTAAAATTTTATAGTGGTTATTGGTTAGATTTGTCTATAACGCTAAAATATGAATATAAAAATATTAGTTCAGCTATATATTTAAGCCATTTTAGCAATAAATTCAATTAAGTTGGTTTAAATTTAATAAAAATTATTTTTATTATACCAACATGTTATCACATACTTTATTAACGTAAACATATTATTTTGTTTTCGTGTTCTTTTTTTTTTTTGCGTTATTCTTTTTTTTCGTATTTCTCTTTCTTCGTCTTTGTATTCCTTTTTCTTCTTTTTCGCATTTTTTTTTCTTCTTTTTCGCATTCATCCTTCTTCTTCATCGCATTCCTTCTTCTTCTTTGCATGTTTTCTCTCGATCATTGTTTTTTTATTGATGCTGTCATTGCTGCGTTTTTTCTTTTCCTCCTTAGTTTAATTGAGGTTCATATAGATTTATAAATGAATTCGATGTGATTTTGTTGATAATTGAGTCTTTTTTATTGCTTGTTTAAAACTGAACTAATTTTAGTTCATTTGTGTGTTAATTGAGGTTCATTTGGATCCAAAAATAGATTGGATGTATTTTTATTGATGATTGAGTCTTTTTTACTACTTGTTCAAAACTGAGCTAGTTTCGATTCATTTGTGTGTTAATTGAGATTCACCTGATGCTGCTTTTAAGTATTAACCAAGTTTTTTATTCCTTAAGTAATTTCGGTTCATTCTTTAGTTTGAGATTCATTTGAATCCAAAAATGGATTGGATGCGTTCTTGTTGATAATTTAGTCTTTTTGACTACATGTTTAAAACTGAACTAATTTTGGTTTATATGTGTGTTAATTAAGGTTCACTTGATACTACTGTTAAGTATTGATCAAGTTTTTTATTTCTTGAGTAATTTCGATTCATTTCTTAGTTTATTTGAAATTTATTTGGATCCAAAAATGAATTCAATGTATTTTTATTAATGATTGAGTTTTTTTGACAGCTTGTTCAAAACTGAACTAATTGAATAGAATGGAGTGGTATCTAATGCAATTGAATAAAGTGATAATAAATAATTTCATTCTTCTTTACTAAAAAATTTGGTCAATACTTATCAGCAGCATCAAGTGGACCTTATTTAACACACAAATAAAACAAAATTAGTTCAGTTTTTAACAAGTAGTAAAAAAGACTCAATCATCAATAAAACACACATCGAATTTATTTTTGGATCCAAATGAACTTCAATTAAACTAAGGAATGAATTGAAATTACTTAAGGAATAAAAAATTTAGTCAATACTTATCAACAGCATCAACTGAACCTCAATTAACACACAAATGGAACGAAATAAACTAAAAAATAAACTAAAATTATTTAATGGTGGCACTAGAGAAAAATCAAAACCAATAAAGATATTAGCAAAATATTAGTGTTGTTGGTGATGACGATAACGAAAAAGAAGAAGAAGGCGCGTGATTTGAAAAGCGGTAATAACAATTTGGTTAGACTTAGTTAAGTATTTTGCTTAAATGTAAAAATTTATTCTAAAAAAGATAAAATTGTATTTGTTAGATGAGATATAAAAAAGATATTATATCCGAAGATATTGAATGAATGTATTTTATATTTATCCTAATAAAAGGACATAACTTATTTTTTATTTTTTTATTATTTTTTATAATTATATTTTTTATTATTATATTTTTCTTTTCAAAAATTCTAAATAAAAAAAAGAATAAATTAAACTTTTATAATTTATTCTAGTCTATCCTCAAATAAAATACAAGAACACTAACTTTTATATATGTATCCTTTATATTTTGTTATTAATATCTTATCTTAACATATTTTCGTAACCAAATACAGTTATAAATATCTTATCTTAACATATTTTCGTAACCAAACGCAGCCTAAGATATTTTATGTCCATTGCTTATCATCACAAAGCTGAATTTAACTAATTTCTGTCAGGTTTGCACTGTAACCACTAGCACTAGCTGATGACCGATGTCGTGAAAAAAATTTTATTTTTACAATTTGGTTTCATCCCTCTTTTAAAACCCTAATCTCCAAATTATCTTCAAATTGTATTCAAATCTAAATTATTACTCGCATCAAGAAATACTCATTGCTTCTTCCTCGTCATCCTATCTTAAATCATCTTCTTTGCTACGAAAATCACTTTTATATTTTCCTTTCCATGTGTTAGTTTGTTTGCAATGCTCAATTGCCCTTGAATTTAAAAGGTAGATTGTTTGATGTGCTATTTAAGTTTTTTCTTATTTTTCTTTTATCTTATAAATCATGCATGTAGTTCAACAGGCATTCTTAAAATACCTTATAAAAAATCAACTTACCGAGTCATCTATTTTTCATTCATTGCTATTTTAATTTGAATTTCTCCTTTTTTTTTGTCTTTTTTTTTCTTATTGGATGGTACCTTTTGAAAAAAAAAATTGAGTCAAAGTTTAATAATAATAATAATAATAATAATAATAATAAGGGTTAAATACAATTTTGATTTCTAAGATATAAGTTGAAACTTTTTTTCGTCTTAAACCTTTTCTTGCATACAAAATCATCCTCAAAGTTTAACTTAGTTTTAAAATTGTTTCTACCTTAAAAACTAAAATTATACGGAAATAGCGACAAAAGTTGAGACAGAGGTGTATTGTGAACAACTTTTTCTTTTTCCCTTCTTTTTTGTAGGAGCACAAACACTCTTTTTGTCTTATTTTTTTATTTTATAATTTTTTTATTATAGATAATTTAGCTCAAAATTTTAATATTTAAATAAAAAAGATAATTTTAAAATATTTTTTTAAACTTTAAAAACGGTTTTATATAAAAAAATGTTAAAAACAAAAAAAAAATTAGTTTATACATTAAAGATCAAAATCATGCTTAATAATAATAATAATAATAATAATAATAATAATAATAATAATAATAATAATAATAATAATATAATAATAATATAATAATAATAATAATAATAATAATACATGAATGTGGCTTGATAGCCTAAAGAGACATACTTTCATAAAATTGTTAAATTATTATAAAACATGAATAAAGGCTAGTCACATTAATAATAATGCTATTTTGCGTAGTCCCATTTTTAATATAAAGCAATTGAGTATAAATTTAATTCTCCAAGTAAATCTAAACTATTTAGTGTCGTCAAATTAAAAGATCTACATAGTCACATTAATAATAATGTTATTTTCCTCATTAATATATTGTTATTGTTGTTGTTTGTATTTTTTTTTTTTGTTAGTTGATTTGTGCTCTTAAACTTCTTGGTACTATTAAGTTCTTGCATGCTGCTATAGATTCTGAGGACTCTCGAGTTATTGCTACGATAAAGATTTTTTATACTCTTGGTATTCACAATTTTTTGTGTTTTTTTAGGATTTTATCTTTTTGCTTTCATGCCTCGTATAAATCACATGGCTATGGTTGTGGATAACAATATAATTGTTGAAGATTTTGCTAAATTAGATTGAAAAAGTATAGATAATCAACAACTTTTTTAAATAATATATAAATAATATAAATTAATAGAATTAAAAAAATAAATTTAATTAATAATATTAAATTAAGATATAATATATTTTTATTTAATTAATAATTATTCATATTGTTCAAAATAATCATTATTTACTTAATATTTTTCAATTAGATTTAAGTTATAGTTCGAATGATGATTCTATGGTCAATAGTTTCGGCAACTTTTCTGGTGAATATGCTATTAGATTCGTTGACTTTATGTTCAACTTTGAGTTAAGCCATCGATAATAGGACTATATTTGGGATCCTACTCTTTTTGATAAGCCCTTCTCCAAACCTCATTCTTTTGGATTATTATTAGGTCTCGACAAAATTATCAAACTTATTCTTGAAGCTCTCGATGTATAATGGTCAAAATCGAATTGATGATCAAATCGGTTAAGTTATTAATTTATTAGTTTATTAGTTTAACTGATAAATTATTGATTGAATCGATAAAATCAGTATCACGTAAATAAAAAATATAAAATAGTTAAAAATTTAAAACTAAAATTTAAAATACATATCATCACTAATATTTTATGAAAAATCAAGTCTCAAATTTAAAAAATAACTAATATAAAAAAGATATAATTTATCAGTAATACTACAATAGCATTTTAATTTGACACAATAAAAGTAACAATTAATTCACAAAATCTATCATCCAACTATAATATCAGTAGATTTTAACATTAAGATCAAAATAAATAACATTAATCACAATACTAGCATTGAAATAGATCAAACAGATTAATAAATTTTTAGTGAAATTTATATTTATATTAATAATGGTATATAATTAAAATATAATTAATTTGAGAAATAGAAAATACAAAATTAAATTAAATTACATATCTATAAAAGAGGAATGATAGGAAGCCAGCAGATTATGTGATTTGTAGCCATCAAATAGCCATCAATAATATTTTTAATAGTGTGAGATTACATCTAATAGTGTAAGATTACTCAATTTTCCTTTGATGGTTAAGTGCTGGCCAAAATTTAATAAAAATACTGGCCCCTTAGATTTTCTCATCTATAAAAGTATGTAATTGAATGTATACTATATAATTAATATTTGTCATATAGATTGGTAAGAAGCTTCATGACTGAGTGGCAAGTGTGACTTGTAGCAACTTAAAGGGTCTTGGTTCAAAACTTGGTGGAGAAATTTTGAATAATTTTTCAAACCGATCGGTTCAATTAGACCGGTTTTTATTAATTTTGATCGGTTTGTTTCGGTTCTTACCGGTTCACAACGATTTTCTTCTTTAAACGGTTCAAAGAGTAAACTGAACCGGTTTAGAATTAAGTTCATTGGTTTTTTGATCGAACTGGCCAGTCCGATTCGGTTTTTATAACTATGTTCCGATGGTAGAATTTTAGTTGAGTTTTTTGAGAAATCGTCCTATTATGTAGGTCACACCCTTATTCTTTCCCGGATGAAATGTTAAGAGTTTCCAAGGACGAATTTCAAGTTGAAAGCTGCAATCCAAGTTAATAAAATGGATAAGTACTTTTTTCGTCCCCAAGGTCTGGGGTCGAAATCAAAATCGTCCCCAACCTTTTTTTCTTATTAAAATCATCCCCAACATTCAAAAACACTTTAAAATCATCCTTTCTCAAATTTTTGGACCAAAATACCCTCATCATCATCATCATTCTCCTCTTCACCTTCTTCACTCCACCAACATTACCACCACAACCACCACCACCACCACCACCACCACCAAAACACCAACACAGACACAGACGCAAACACAAATACCACTCCCTTACCCCACTCCGGTAACCCCCCCACCCCTCACCGCACTCCCTCACCCCCTCACCCCACTCCCTCACTCCCTCAACCCCTCACCTCACTCCCTCAACCCCTCACCCCACTCCTTTACCCCATCACCCCCTCACCGTAACCCCCTCACTCCCTCAACCCCTCACCCCATTCCTTCACCCCCTCACCCTCTCACCGTAACCCCCCACCCTCACCCCACTCCCTTAGCCCCTCACCCCCTCACCGTAACTCCCACCCCCTTCCTCATGCCCCTCTCTTCATGGTCATCATCATCATCAACAAAAAATTCAAACAACATGCACAACAAATTTTACAAAAAATTCAGTCCATAAATTTTACCAAAATTTCAACAATAACAATATTCCACAACAAATTCAGTTCACAGAAGAAGAAGAAAAAGAAGAAGAAGAAGCGGTGGTGGGGTGGTGCGGTGCGGTGCGGTGCAACAGGACGGCAAAGCGACTGCGAAGCGGCGGCGACTGGCGCAGCTCGTGGCTCCATGGGTGACGGCGTGAGGCGCAGTTGGCGGCAAGGCATGACGGGTTCGGTGGATCAGTGGGGGCGACAATGACAGGAGGCGCGGTAAGATGTACGGCGGCGCCAAGCTTCTCTCCCTCTCTACCTCTATGCTCTCTCGGACCACTGCCCTTCGCGCGGATCTGGCGGCGAGGCGCGGCGGGGCACGCATCAGGCTGAGCACGGCGTGACGGCGGTGCGACCGGACAGCGTGGAGCGCGGCTCCTTCCCCTCCGATTTCCTTCTCTCCCCTTCCTCCCCCCTCCCTTTTTCTCACGGCCTCCCCTCCTTTCTTTCTCTCCCCGGTCCCCACCCCCTTTTCTTCTTTTTTTATTTTATAATTATTTTATTTTATAATTTTTAATAATAAAGGGTAATTTGGTAAAAAAAATAAAATTGAAATAGAAAAGGACAATTTTATAACATTTTGTAATGTTGAGGATGATTTTAATAACAAAAAAAGGTCAGGGACGATTTTGATTTTGACTCCAGACCTTGGGGATGAAAAAAGTACTTATCCCTTAATAAAATGTGGCATAGTTGTGAGTTTTCAATATTATTTGAGGAAGATGGAGACTTTTTGAATAGGTTAGACGTTGTTGGAGTTGTTGACATTATTCGTACTTCTGCAAATTAACTGTTCACTTTTCGTTTTCTTCACATCTCCTAACCACCATATATAGAACAACCCTCATCACACTTCCGCCATATGAGGGATCTTTCAGAAGAAAACACATGCAAACAGACAAAGAAAGCATAGGTATAGATAGTAGCTACAACAAATAGATCAAGTAGCAGTTAATAATAGTTAAACACATAGGCACGCCAAAACAAATGCAAACCCAAGCAAACATACAAATGCATATGATGCATGTCTGCCCTATGATCGATGAGATTCATCTGTCGGTTATACAGCCAAACCCGACATGTCCGATAGCAAACCCTGTATAGAACACCACAACACGGAATATGTATTACTCGTCCACCCATGCCGGTGTTTCACCCAACCCAGAGTAGGCATTACTCATCTACTTAGGCAAGTGCCTCAACCATAACTCAGATAGGGATTACTCGTCCATCCTCAGGCCATGACTCGGATAGGAATTACTCGTCTACCCTCGGATAGAAATTACTCGTCTACCCTCAAAATCGTATCTCGGATAGGAATTACTTGTCTAACCTCGAATAGGAATTACTCGTTGATATAAGATTAATGTCGGTCTATAATTTCTTCTCAATAAAAAAAATCACTTCGTTGTAAATATAGTTCTAAACCAACAATTAACCCTCAATCAGAGTTTAGTTTTATTTGTCACAAGTGCAAACCAATAAAAATAACCGAGAGTATTAGATCTCGGTTCGTCTCTCAAAGGAATTGTAGTGAGGTATGCATGTTATTGGTTATGAGGTTCAAGGGGGTGGTTTGCAAATAAGAAGGCAAGAAATTAAATGGCAAGAAATTTAAATGAAAAGAAAGTAAATTAAATAACTAAATATAACAACTACCAAAGAGGCATTCATGGCAAGGATTGAGAATCGAAGCTTTCTATCCTAGTCATTAATTATAACACAATAATTGCCAAGAGCTAAGCCTATTACGTTATCTTCACATTAGGAGAAAGTCAAATATGCCTAGTTAACCCCAATCCATAAGTAATGTTAATGGAAATAAGATTAACTAACAACTCTAGATCACCAATCTAAATTAGGTATTAATAACTCAAGATTGCCTAATTTCTCTTTCCAAGCCAAGAATGCTCAAAATCTACTCTAAAGTCCAACCAAGTATTTTGTCAAACACTTGGAAAGTATAAAAGGAAAGCATGGTAAAAGGGTAAGAATAATAAAATCTAAAACTACCAAATGCAAGAAAATAACAATAACAACTCAAATAAACACTAAAAGAACATCAAACATCAAATTGCATTGAATGAAATTGGATTAACAAGAGTTCATAAACATAAAAATGCCCAAAATGATAAATTAACAAGATAAACTAAGAAAATTAAGGCAATAGAACAAAGAAAGGTAGAAGAAACTAGATGAAAATAAGAATTAAACCTTAAATCTAAGAGACAATCAAACTAAGAACCCTAATATCTAGAGAGAAGAGGGAGCTTCACTCTCTAGAATTAACCTAAAACATATTTTCTACACTACTCTAATTGCTCCCCCCTTATTCCTTCTTGATTTCAGCCTCAAATAGCTTCATAAATGAGTTGGATTTGGGCCTGGATGGCTCAGAAATCGCCCCCAGCGTATTGCCTTTAATGAGGTTACGTGCCGCTTGTCACGCGTACACATCGGTCACGTGTACGCATCATCTGGAAACTTTCCTTATCACGCGTAGGCGTCAGATGCATCGCCTTGACGAGTTTCTTCTTCACACGCACGCTTCAGTCACGCGTACGCGTCGCTTTGAATCTTCCAACTCCTTATTTTCCATGAATTCGACATCTTGCATCCTTTTCTCTTCACTTCTTTTTATCTATTCCTTGCCTTTTAACCCTCAAATCACTAACAAACATATCAAGGTATCGAATGGAATTAAAGTGAATTAAATTTAACTAATTAAAGGCCTAAAAAGCATGTTTTTAACCATTAAGCACAATTAGGAGAAATTCATGAAACCATGCTATTTCATTGAATAAATGTGGGATAAGTTGATAAAATTCACTAAATTTAACACAAGATAATCCACAAAATTAGGGTTTATCAACCTTCCTACACTTAAACCAACCATGTCCTCATGCTAAACTCAATAAAGAGACAAGGGGTATCAACATTTATTCAATGCAAACTATCTATATGAACTCTATCTAAATGCAATCTATCTAAATGCGTGCGACTACTTGTTCAAAATAAATCAATTTCTAAAAATACATATATAAACACAAGGGCTAAAGCAATAACAAAAATCAAATCCACAACTGATTAGAGTTATTGAAAAGAATTTACAAACTTGCAAGATAAGAGATTATCATAGGTGAAAACATATAATTGAGCAATCGAACCCTCACCGGATGTGTATCCGCTCTAGTCACTCAAGTGTATAGGGTTGACTCACTCAATTCTCTTCTAATCATGCTTTTCAATATTTGTTTTTCATCTAACAATCAACAATTATTCAATGCATGCATACAAATATCATGAGGACTTATCCAAATGTTGTAATGGGGCTATGGTAAGGTAAGGATATATATGGCTAAGTGAGCTTGAGATTTGAATCTTTGATTAACTTAAGCTCTCACCTAACACATATAACAACCTATACAATTCTAATACAAACTTAACTACCCATTCGTCACTTTTTCACACACTCATGCATTCTTTTTAATTCACGACCCATATGCAATGATTATTATTGAACTTTCCTTTGGGGCATTTTGTCCCCTTTTTATTGAATTCTTTCTTTTTTTATTATTTTTTTCTTTTTATTTTCCCCTTTTTTTTTCCATTCAACTTTTTTTTTTTCAATAACATAATATATACAAAAAGATTAATGCATATGTTTTACATAATTAATATATGAGTGTGTACCTAATTCCCAACTTTTTAACAAAACTACAAAATACACTTTTATCTCACCCAATGTTCCCCAAATTTCCCACACTTGAATGATAAACATTATCACTAGTCTAAGCTAATCAAAGATCCAAATAAGGGACATTATTATTTTTCACTCAGTGGTCGTGATGTGCTAAAATTGAGAACAAAAGAGATTAAAATATGCTCAAAATTGGTTAACAATGATCGATAAAAAGGTAGGCTATTTGGGTAAGTGAGCTAAATGAAATGATGACCTCAATCATATAAATGCATTCATACACAAAATAAAGGACATAAAGAATCAAACAAAGCAAAGATTACAATCATAGAAAGAAAATAATACACACAAGAAGGATAATAGTGGTTAATATGATGTAACCATACAATTAGGCTCAAAACTCACATGCTTATGTGTTCTTAGCTCAAAAACCATGTTCCACAATATATAATTCAAGAAAGTTCAATGAAATTTTTTTACTCAAATCAATTGGGGTGTTAATGACCTATTAAGAATGATTTTCTTCAAAAATTTCATTATTTTGACTAAACTTATTATATATATGCAAACTAGAAAGATGCAACTAAAAATTCTAAAAGACCTAGATAATAAAAGAAAAATAAAATGTGAAAGTGTTAGGATTAGAAATTTGTCACCCAAAAACCGCCGATTCGGTCGAACGACCTCCCCACACTTAAAAGTTTGCACCGTCCTTGGTGCATGCAAAGATGAGCAAGGGGATACGATGAATACATGGGTTGCCACCTCCAGCTAGTAGATCAATTAGCTGCTGTGTGTTCTTTCTCCCGCTTCCGTTTTTGCTTATGATGACTCACCCATGAAAAATACAAAATAGCACAGTAAGATGAGAAAATGCAAAAACAAGGAAGCGTAAATTGTTGGAATGAGGTAAGAATCACTAGAATGAAATGAGTGAATTAATGTGACATTGATAAAAAATGGTGTGTGAGTTCTAAGTTGCATGCGGTTTAGAACACACACTAGCATTGAAAACTATGTCACAATTACACAAAAGAGGTATGTACTTCACTCATTTTAATGTGCTTGAAATACTTCAAAGAAACTTGTAGGTTAAGGTAAACAAACAAGTAATAAAGAAGCATGAAAGTACTCAAGCAAGAATCAAGTAAATGTGAAATGGATGATGAATAGGCATTGGTTGATGTGCAAGAGAATTCAATGAATCAAATGAAATATAGAGCTCACACATTAAAGAATGACACACATTGAAGTTTGTTTGCATCACCTAATTGACATGAAGTGGGACACATGGTTGCTATGTATCTTAGGAAAAGATAGATGGAAGTTAAAATCATTCACATAGCAAGCATGGTCCATATAGTTTGAGAATTTCAAAAAGATGTTCCTAGGTGAGCTTACAATCCAATTTCACAAATAGAGCATTATGCCAAAATGACTAGTTTCAAATTTGTGTAGAGCACATGGATAAACAATTGAGGATCAACATGTCATTAAGGCATAAACATAATATATGGATGCATATGATCAAGGAACACAATGCATTAAGATAAATGCACGTCATCCAACAAGAATTTGCCTAGTCAAAGTAAAGAATTCAAATTACATGGTGGCCAAATAATGCAATTCAAAATATTTAAAATGTGGAAGGCAATTCTCATGCACTTGGTGTTCATAAATGTTCAACATGAAAAAATAAAAACAAAGTAATAAAATATAACCTCAATAAAGAAATCCAACAATGAATATTAACAACAATGATGCTAAAAATAGCATCCTATCAATAATCACCAGCAATAAACATCAACAAGATTAATAATCCAACACTTATCATGAAAATATAACCTAACTAACAAGTTAATCTACTACAACAAAAATTTAAACCAACTAACTAATGAAGATGGTGGTAAATGGTGATGATGGATGATAGTTGGAAGAAGGAAAGAGGAGAAGAGAAGAGAAGAAATGGAAAGAAGAGAAAAAATGAAGGTGGTTGGAAGAGGGGTTCCCACGCGAACGCGTGGGTTGGAAGGATGGGTGCGACGCGTAGGCGTGAGAGGAGAAAAGAGGGATTGACACATAGGTATCATCGACGCGTACGCGTGGGTGGAAAATTGTGCTAGAAGCACAGTTTCGGCACCCTTTGCGCTACTCTCTGTTATGGGGTCAGGTGGCAGCACCCTCCCCGCACGATTCTGGCATGCTGGAAAACTTGGGGTGACGCGTACGCGTGGGATGATGCTCTGTTTTTTTTTTTAATTTTTCAAGTTTTAGCACCAACCCAAGCATTCCAAACATCCAAACAGCTACCATAACACCATCAACCCTTATTTAACATATTAGGCTACTAAATAAACTCAACAAACCAAACTAAACATGAAATTAAACTAATTTACCAATATAAACAAAAGAGAGAAAAAAAATGAAAAGAGTTTACCATGGTCGGGTGTCTCCCACCTACCACTTTTAGTTAAAATCCTTAAGTTGGACATTTGGTGAGCTCCTTGTCATGGTGGCTTGTGCTTGTATTCATCCTTGAACTTCCACCAATGCTTGGACTTCAAGTATGCTCCAACACTCCAATTGATATCCACCAAGCCTTGATGGAGTTTCGCACAAGCTAAGGGCTCCCAAAATTGATTCTCTTGTATGTCAAGATCCCAAACCTTGTTCTTACACCCATCTTCAAGTTGATCGTTATAATTCCAATTGGGTGGTAAGTTCACTTCAGAATTCTCATATGGGCACCAAACTATCCTCCTAGATCCATACAATTGAGCATTCCTCCAACCATGGGACCTATCCTTGAGGGTTCAACCTTAATGAGCCTAACATCATTTTGTCAATCACTACACAACTCTCCCTTACTCTTCAATCCACAAAGAGCTCTAAGTTGACTATCCATTTCAAGCAAACCATATTCAAGTGGGAAAATAAAGCTTAGTGCTAAGAGGTTTACCCACTTGAATGATGTAATGAATGATGGTGACTTAGGAAGGGGTGGTTGGTGCGGAATTTCTAACCACAAACTAACCGGCAAGTGCATCGGGTCGTACCAAGTAATACCTCAGGTGAGTGAGGGTCGATTCCATGAGGATTGATGGACTAAGCAACAATGGTTGATTAATTTTCTTAGTTAGACAAACAGAAAATAGTGTTTGAGAGTTCAGAAAAAAGGCATTAAACAAGAAACTTCAAAATATCAGAAGACATGCAATAAATAAGTTGGGAAAACAATATGAAGAAGGCAATTAAGGCTTCAGAGTTATCTATTTTCCGGATTGACTTTTCTTACTAACTATTTTAATCATGCAAGATTTAATTCATGGCAAACTATATGTGACTAGACCCTAATTCCTTAGACCTTTCTAGTCTCCTCTAACTCTCATCAACCGCCAATTCCTTGGTCAATTAATTCCAATTACGGGGTGAAGTTTAATTCTAGTTATTATGCCACAAAAATCCTAATTACCCAAATATAAGGGGATTATATATCACGTATCCTGTTAAGTCCAGATAATTAGAAATTTAGGAGAATATGTTTTCAAGCTGTTGTTCAAGTAAAGATCTTTCCCAAGTTATACAAGAACTCAATTAGAAAGAGGGTCATACTTCCGTTCCACCGAAATTCATAAGATAAAGAACGAAAATAATTCTTAAATTATAAATCAGTACATGAATTAAAATAGAAAAACAATAGAATCAAACCATACAAATAGACAGAGCTCCTAACTTTAATAGTGGAGGTTTAGTTGCTCATGGTTCAGAGAGGAAAACTAGGATTCAGGTAAACTGTAATTTACATTATGAAAAATGGAATGGAATCATAAAAGAGAAGTTTCTTTTCTCTTTTATATCTAATCCTAATTAATTTAAAATCTAATTTCTAAAATTAAAATAATATCTTTTCCTATTTTAAAATTAAAATTAAAATTTAAATCAGAATTAATTAAAGATCTTCGCATTGTAACGTGGGGACCACTTGGCTTCACTAGGATCCATGCCTAACTTGGGCTTGGCAGCATGAATTGGAGTTTAGTTGAGTGAAGCTATGCCTAAACGCACGTGGCGTATGTCATGCGTACGCGTCAGTCACGCGTACGCATCGATGGTCTTCTTCGTGTATCACGCGTACGCGTCAGGTACGCACACGCGTCGCTGTGCAAATCTCCAAATCACGCGCACGCATCAGGTACGCGCACGCATCACTGTGAAAATCTCCAAATCATGCGCACGCGTCAGGTATGCGCACGCGTCGCTCCTCGCTGGCTATCTCCTTTAATTCTTGTGCTCTTCTTCTGCAGAAACTCCATCAAATCCAGCCGAATGCTACCTAAAATAAACAAAATTGCACAAGACTCAAAGTAACATCCATAGTGTCTAAAAGATAATTAATTATTGATTAAACTCAACAAATTTAATGCAAATTCACTAGCAAAAGATAGGAAAGATGCTCACGCATCACAACACCAAACTTGAATTGTTACTTATCCTCAAGCAACCAAAACTAATATAGGCTTAGGATGTGAATTTGCATGAGAATGAGAGTTCGATTAAGCTCATGTCTCTTCTCATAGTGGGGTTTACAGCTGTAATCCTGAATAGTTTTGGCATCTCACTCTCCTTTGAATCAGAAGGATGTTGCTGTCATTCGGAATTAGAATCTGGATAATATTATGAATTCTCTAATCTTTTGTACTTCAATTTAATCCTTGAACACAGCAAATTTCCTTTGATTCTCTTCTCTTTGGTTCTTTGCACCCTAAGCCTAGCCGTGACTTTAAATGTTTTGTCTCAAGCTTCACTTGACACAAAAATACTACAAGCACTTAAATGGGGAACTCTCTTTAAGTTTTGATTTTTATTTCAGTTACTCTCAGACAGTGGTGCTCAAAGCCTTTGGCATACTCTGTTAAATACAATTGATCTCGACTCTTAGTATTCTGTCTCAAGGATTACTTGACACAATCACACCACAAGCATATGACTAGGGAAACAACTCTTTGACCTTTTAATCATGTCTGACCTCCCTAGTCATTGATGCTCAGAGCCTCGGACCTTGCTTTTATTTTTTTTTGCTGTTTCTTCTGCTTCAAGGATTAAACTTTCATTAATTTCAGAGAAGTCATAATAGTTCTCTAGATACCTGTTCCTTGTACATCAACATTCTTTAATTCAAATTTAAATATGCACTGTTCATGTCATGCATTCAGAGTCACAAAAAATACCACCACATTTGGATAAATGAGACTACTCTTAAAATTAAACCCAATTTCTCATGCACTACGTCTTTTCTTCTTTCTTTTTGATTTCAAGCTCAGTGGGAAATACATGATATACCTTTTAATATTAAAGCAAATAACAGAAAAAAATAGCAAAATAAACTAAAACTTAGGAATTGAAATAATAAAGGTTCATGCAATAACTAAAACAAAACGGCAGAAAACTGGAACATAACATAGTAAGGGCGTGAAGGAATATAGAATGAAAGGAATTCAACCACCTCAGTTATCCTAGTGGCCATTTTATTCTTCAGGCTATGCTCCTCAGTGAAGATGATTTGCCTACCTTTGGTGCTATTTAAAATAAACAGAAAATCCATAAGCGAAGCATCAACACCAAACTTAAAGATTTGCTTGTCCTCAAACAAAGAAGAACTGAAAACAGAGAGGGACATAAAAAGACACATGAAAAAAAAATAGTATGATAAAAGAAGAATAAAAGGATAAAAGAGCAAGGGAGAATTAGGATTTGGGAGGGAGAGAGAATGAAAACAAGGCGGCACGCTGGGTAAGTGATGCGGCGTGGCGACGCGCACGCGTACGGTACGCGTACGCGTGGGTCGCAGAAAGTTCAAGTGACACGTAAGCGTCTGGGACGCATACGTGTGCTCTCAGTTTGTGCGAATCCTGCGAAGGCAGCCCCGCGTACGCACAACTCTCGGGTTGATGCGCATGAGGGCTAGAGAGGCAGACGACGCGTGCACGTCAGGTACGCACACGCGTGGATGGGGACAAGGTGATAATGACGCGCACGCGTCAGGGACGCGTACGCGTGATGAAGATTGTGCTTCTAGCACAATTCCAGCCCCAAGCCATCACAACTCTCTGGCCAAATACCTACTTGCGCCGATTTCCAGGGTCACGCGTACGCGTTAGGGACGCTTACGCGTGGTCTGGCAAATGCGCAAACGACGCGCATGCGTCTTTGACGCGTACGCGTGGTCTTGCTTGTGCGCAAGGCACGCTTCCAGCACCACTCTGGCCCAACTCTCTGGTTAATTCCTTGGTGGTGCGAATTCAGGCATGACGCGCACGCGTCAGGGACGCTTGCGCGTCAAACACCCTTTTTTTTGGCAAAAATTTTTTGACGTGTTCAGTTCTTGTTCTAAAATAGCTGCATGATCAGAACACACATAAAACGAAAGAAAAAATAGTAAAAACTCAATAAAAATCAAATAAATAAGAAAGTTACTACTACGAAAAATAACTAAGGATACGAAATTATCGGGTTGCCTCCCGACAAGCGCTTCTTTACTGTCACTAGCTTGACGGTCAGCTCCTCTAAGGAAGAGGATCATAGGGGCTCAGCTCTTCACCCCTTACTTTGAACTTCTTTCCTGTGTCTCCATAGAGTATTTCAATATGCTCCAGAGAGAGGATTCTGTTTACTGTATAAGTCCACACTAGATTTCTAGTCAACACCACATTCATTCCTGGGGAGAAACCTTCAGTGAGGATCTTCTTGTTTCTCCATCCCTTGAGTATTTTCTTCTTTTTGGGAACCTCCTCCTTGGTGGATGATGCATTCTCGACACCAAACTTAGGTTTGATATCAGGGGGGATTTTATTGATTGTCACCAAAGGAGGTTTGAGCTGCAGATTCTGCTGTCCATCATCAGAGGATTCTTGAAGGTTTGGATCAATAAGCTCAGTCTTCATGCACCTCTCTTCTTCACCTACTGAATGCATATCTTTGAAGACATGAAAGACTAGTTACTCATCATGCACTCTAAGCACTAATTCACCCACTTCTACATCAATCAAAGCTCTTTCAGTGGCTAGGAATGATCTTCCTAGAATTATAGAGGTGTTCTCATCCTCCCATGTGTCAAGAATCACAAAATCTGTTGGGACAAAGAATTTACCCACTTTGACCAAGATATTCTTCACTAATCCGTATGCAGGCTTCATAGATTTGTCTGCCATCTGTAATGCTATCCTTGTGGGTTGGGCTTCTTGGATTTACAGCTTCTTCATCATAGACAAGGGCATTAAATTGATGCTTGCTTCCAAATCACATAATGCTTTCTCAAAGATTGTGCTCCCAATGGTGCATGGAATTTGAAAGCTCCCTAGATCTGGCATCTTCTTTGGCAAGTTATTCTGAATTATGGCACTACATTCCTTAGTCAGGACCATAGTCTCATCTCCCTTTAAAGGCTTCTTCTTTGACAATAATTCCTTCATGAATTTGAGATAGAGAGGCATTTGCTCCAAAACCTCTGCAAAAGGAATATTGATTTGCAACTTTCTGAAGACTTCCAAGAACTTTGAAAACTGCTTGTTGGTGCACAGAATTATGATCACACTTTTCACAACTCTGGTACAACTAACCAGCAAGTGCACTGGGTCATCCAAGTAATAAAACCTTACGCGAGTAAGGGTTGATCCCACGGAGATTGCCGGCTTGAAGCAAGCTATGGTCATCCTGTAAATCTTAGTCAGGCGGATTCAATTGGCTATGAGTTTTGATAATTGAAAGATAAATAAAACGTAAATTAAAATAAAGGTACTTATGTAATTCATTGGTAGGAATTTCAGATAAGTGTTTGGAAATGCTTTGTTGCTTCTGAACCTCTGCTTTCCTATTGTCTTCATCCAATCATGCGTGCTCCCTTCCATGGCAAGCTGTATGTTGGTGGATCACCGTTGTCAATGGCTACCATCCGTCCTCTCAGTGAAAATGGTCCAGCTATGGTTTCTGTACGGCTAATCAACTGTCAGATTTCTCGTCTCGGATGAAAAATACTAGGCACAGCTACCGCACGGCTAATCATCTGTCGGTTCTCACTTGTGTCGGAATAGGATCTCTCTATCCTTTTGCACACTATCACTGCGCCCAACATTCGTGAGTTTGAAGCTCGTCATAGTCATCCTGTCCCAGATCCTACTCGGAATACCACAGACAAGGTTTAGACTTTCCGGATCTTAGGAATGCTGATAATTAGTTCTAGCCTATACCACGAAGGTTTTAATATCACGGATTTGAATGCTCTGTTGTCAAGAGAGGCAAGTCAAATCCGTGGATTAGAGACCTAAGAGACTTACTCCGGCTGTTGAACATCATGTAGACCGCTTGTGGTTGTCAGGCAAGCAGATCTTGGCTAAGCGAGTAACAAAAATAGTGGGTAATTGTCACGGGTCACCCCTTCATTTTGACTTAACTAAATTAAGTACGAGAGTATATCTTGGAGAAGAAGTAAGCGTGAATTGAAAGAGAAATAATAGTACTTGCATTAATTCATGAAGAACAGCAGAGCTCCACACCTTAATCTATGAGGTGCAGAAACTCCACCATTGGAAAGTACATAAGAGAAAAAGGTCTAGGCATGGCCGAATGGCCATCCTCCCCAAATGTGAAAAATGGCATAAAAGTTGATCCAAAGATGAAATACAATAGTCAAAAGTGCTATTTATACTAAACTAGTTACTAAGAATTACAGAAAATAAGAAACTAAGTGCAGATAGTGTAGAAATTCACTTTTAGGGCCCACTTGGTGTGTACTTGGGCTAAGCATTGAGCTTTACACGTGCATAGGCTTTTTCTGGAGTTAAACGCCAGCTTAGACGCCAGTTTGGGCGTTTAACTCCCGTTCTGGTGCCAGTTCTGGCATTTTACGCCAGAAAAGTGTCTCTGGTGGGCTTTTTAACGCCAGTTTGGGCCATCAAATCTCAGAAAAAGTATGAACCATTATACATTGCTGGAAAGTCCAAGATGTTAGCTTTCCAGCCGAATTAAGAACGTGCCAATTGGACTTTTGTAGCTCCAGAAAAATGCGTTTGAGTGCAGGGAGGTCAGAATCCAACAGCATTTGCAGTCCTTTCTCAGCCTCTGAATCAGATTTTTGCTTAGGTCCCTCAACTTCAGTCAGAAAATATCTGAAATTACAGAAAAATACACAAACTCATAGTAAAGTCCAGAAATGTGATTTTTTCATAAAAGCTAATAAAAATATAATAAAAGGTAACTAAAACATACTAAAAACTATGTAAAAATAATGCCAAAAAGCGTATAAATTATCCACTCATCACAACACCAAACTTAAATTGTTGCTTGTCCCCAAGCAACTAAAAACAAAATAGGATAAAAAAGAAGAGAAAATACAATAAATTTCAAAATATCAATGAAGCTTAGTTCCAATTAGATGAGCGGGACTAGTAGCTTTTTGCTTCTGAACAGTTTTGGCATCTCACTTTATCCAGAATGATTGGCATCCATAGGAACTCAGAATTCAGATAGTGTTATTGATTCTCCTAGTTTAGTATGTTGATTCTTGAACACAACTACTTTATGAGTCTTGGCCGTGACCCTTAGCATTTTGTTTTCCAGTATTACCACCGGATACATAAATGCCACGGACACATAACTGGGTGAACCTTTTCAGATTGTGACTCAACTTTGCTAAAGTCCCCAGTTAGAGGTGCCCAGAGTTCTGCACACTCTTTTGCTTTGGATCACGACTTTAACCACTCAGTCCCAAGCTTTTTACTTGGACCTACATGACACAAGCACATGGTTAGGGACAGCTTGAATTAGCCTCTTAGCCCAGGATTTTATTCTTTTGGGCCCTCATATCCACTGATGCTCAAAGCCTTGGATCCTCTTTACCCCTGCCTTTTAGTTTAAAGGGTTACTGGCTTTTTCTGCTTACTTTTTCTTTTTCTTTCTTTTTCTTTATTTTTTGCCATTTTTTTCCGCAAGCTTTGTGTTTTTCACTGCTTTTTCTTGCTTCAAGAATCAATTTTATGATTTTTCAGATTATCAATAACATTTCTCTTTTTCATTATTCTTTCAAGAGCCAACAATTTTAACATTCATAAACTTCACTATAAAAAATATGCACTATTCAAGCATTCATTCAAAAAACAAAAAGTATTACCACCACATCAAAATAATTAAACAAATTTCAAGATAAATTTTGAAATTCATGTACTTCTTGTTCTTTTGCAAAAAGAAACATTTTTCATTTAAGAAAGGTGAAAGATTCTTGGAACATTCATAGCTTTAAGACATAAACACTGATGATCATGTAATAAAGACACAAACATAGACAAAGCATAAAGCATAAAAACTGAAAACAGAAAAGAAAATAAACAAGGAGATTAAAGAACGGGTCCACCTTAGTGATGGTGGCTTTTTCTTCCTCTTGAAGAACCAATGGAGTTCTTGAGCTTCTCTTTGTCTCTTCCTTGCCTTTGTTGCTCCTCTCTCATGGCCTTTTGGTCCTCTCTGATTTCATGGAGGATGATGGAGTGCTCTTGGTTCTCCACTCTTAGTTGCTCCATGTTAGAACTTAATTCTCCTAAAGAGGTGTTGAGTTACTCCCAATAGTTGTGTGGAGGAAAATGCATCCCTTGAGGCGTCTCAGGGATTTCTTGATAAGGGGCTTCCTCATGCTCTTATTGAGGTCCATGAGTGGGCTCTCTTGTTTGCTCCATCCTCTTTTTAGTTATGGGCTTGTCTGCTTCAATGAGGATGTCTTCTTCTATGACAATTCCAGCTGAATTGCATAGGTGATAGATGAGATGAGGGAAGGCTAACCTTGCCAAAGTGGAGGGCTTGTCAGCCACCTTATATAGTTCTAGAGGTATGATCTCATGAACTTCCACTTCCTCTCCAATCATGAAACTATGGATCATGATAGCCCAGTCCACAGTTACTTCGAACCAGTTCCTAGTAGGAATGATAGAGCGTTGGATGAACTCCAACCATCCTCTTGCCACGGGTTTGAGGTCAGACCTTCTCAGTTGAACCAGCTTGCCTTTGGAGTCTCTCTTCTATTGGGCTCCTTCCACACAGATGTCCATAAGGACTTGGTCCAACCTTTGATCAAAGTTGACTCTTCTAGTAAAAGGATGAGGATCTCCTTTCATTATTGGTAATTTGAATGCCAACCTCACAGTTTTCGGACTGAAATCTAAGTATTTTCCCCGAACCATTATGAGCCAATTCCTTGGGTTCAGGTTCACACTTTGATCATGGTTATTAGTGATCCATGCATTAGCATAGAACTCTTGAACCATTAAGATTCTGACTTGTTGGATGGGGTTGGTGAAAGCTTCCCAGCCTCTTCTCCGAACCTCACGTCGGATCTCCGGATATTCACTCTTTTTGAACATGAAGGGGACCTCGGGGATCACCTTTTTCTTGGCCACAACTTCATAGAAGTGGTCTTGATGGACCTTTGAGATAAATCTCTCCATATCCCATGACTCGAAAGTGGAAGCAACTGCCTTCCCTTTCCTCTTTCTAGAGGTTTCTCCGGCCTTAGATGCCATTAATGGTTATTGAAAAACAAAAAGCAGAGCTTTTTCCCACACCAAACTTAAAAGGTTTGCTCGTCCTCGAGTAAAAGAAGAAAGAAAGGAGGAGAAAAAGAAGAAATTGAGGATATAGAAGGGTATGAATGGTTTGGCCAAAGGGGTGCTGAAGTGTTTGTGATGTGTGAAAGTGGAGGAGTAAGGAGGGGTATTTATAGGGTAAGGGAGAGTAGTGGAAGGATGTGAGTGGTGAAGAGATTATGGGAAAGAGGGTAGAATTTGATATGTGAATGGAGTTTGGGGAAGAGTGTTATGAAAAGGTGTGAAGAAGAAAGAGTGTGAGTTGGGGTAGGTGGAGATCCTGTGGGGTCCACAGATTCTGAGGTGTCAAGGATTTCTCATTCCTGCACCTTTCTGGCGTTTAAACGCCCTCTGTGTGCCATTTCTAGCATTTAACGCCAGCTTTGCTGCCCATTCTGGCATTAAACGCCAGGGTGATGCCACTTTCTGGCGTTTAACGCCAGCTAGAAACCAAACACCCCTTTTCTGGCGTTAAACGCCAGTCGGTCTGCCAATTCTGGCGTTTAATGCCCAGGATGCTGCTAGACTGGGCGTTAAACGCCCATTCTGCTATCCTTACTGGCGTTTAAACGCCAATAAGCCTGTTCTCCAGGGTGTGCTATTTTTTATGCTGTTTTTGATTCCGCTTTAATTTTGCAGCTGTTTTTGTGACTCCACATGATCATCAACCTAAAGAATACATAAACTAATAATGAAAAATAAAATGAAAAAGTAATTAACATAGATAAATAAGATTGGGTTGTCTCCCAATAAGCACTTTAATGTCAATAGCTTGACAGTAAGCTCTTTCAGAGCTTCACAGATGCTCAGAGCATGATTGTGGCCTCCCAACACCAAACTTAGAGTTTGAGTGTGGGGGCTCTGCTTGACTCTGTGTGGAGAGAATTGGATGAAGCTTTTCATGCTTTCTCTCCATGTTTACAGAAGAAGATCCATGAGCCTTAAACACAAGGTAGTCCTCATTCAATTGAAGGACTAACTCTCTTCTGTCCACATCAATCACAGCCCTTGTTGTGGCTAGGAAGGGTCTTCCAAGGATGATGGATTCATTCTCATCCTTCCAAGTGTCTAAGATTATGAAGTCAGCAGGGATGTAAAGGCCTTCAACTTTCACTAAGACATCCTCTACAAGTCCATAAGCCTATTTTATTGATTCGTTTGCCATCTCTAGTGAGATTCTTGCAGCTTGTACCTCAAAGATTCCTAGTTTCTCCATTACAGAGAGTGACATGAGGTTTATACTTAACCCCAGGTTACACAGAGCCTTCTCAAAGGTCATGATGCCTATGGTACAAGGTATTAAGAAGCTTTCGGGATCCGATTTCTTCTGAGGTAATTTCTGCTGAACCAAGGCATTCAGTTTCATGATTGCTCCTAGATACCGAGCAACTTGCTCTTCAACAATATCTTCATCTTCTTCGGAGGAAGATTACTCATCAGAGCTCATGAATGGTAATAGTAAGTTCAGTGGAATCTCTATGGTCTCTGTATGAGCCTCAGATTCCTTGTTCCCTATTAGGGAGCTTCTTAGTGGTCAGTGGACGTTCATTGAGGTCTTCCTTACTGGAAATCACTGCCTCTTCCTCCTCTATAGGTTCGGCTATTTTGGTTATATTGATGGCCTTGCACTCTCTCTTTGGATTCTCTTCTGTATCGCTTGGGAGAGTACTAGGAGGAGTTTCAGTAACTCTTTTACTCAGCTGACCCACTTGTGCCTCCAAATTTTTTATGGAAGACCTTGTTTCAGTCATGAAACTGAGAATGGCCTTAGATAAATCAGAGACTATGGTTGCTAAGCCAGAGAGGCTCTACTCAGAATTCTCTGTCTGTTGCTGAGAAGATGATGGAAAAGGCTTGCTATTGCCAAACCTATTTCTCCCACCATTATTATTATTGAAGCCTTGTTGAGGCTTCTGTTGATCCTTCCATGAGAAAGTTGGATGATTTCTCCATGAAGGATTATAGGTGTTTCCATAGGATTCTCCCATGTAATTCACCTCTTCCATTGCAGGATTCTCAAGGTCATAAGCTTCTCCTTCAGAGGAAGCTTCTTTAGTACTGCTGGATGTAGCTTGCAATCCAGTCAGATTCTGAGAAATCATATTGACTTGCTGAGTCAATATTTTGTTCTGAGCTAATATGACGTTCAGAGTATCAATTTCAAGAACTCATTTCTTCTGAGTCATTCCATTACTCACAAGATTTCTTTCAGAAGTGTACATGAACTAGTTATTTGCAACCACCTCAATGAGTTCCTGAGCTTCTGCAGGGGTTCTCTTCAGATGAAGAGATCTACCAGAAGAGTGGTCCAATGACATCTTGGACAATTCAGACAGACCATTATAGAATATATCCAAGATGCTCTATTCTGAAACCATGTCAGAAGGACACCTTCTGATCAATTGCTTGTATCTTTCCCAAGCTTCATAGAGGGATTTACCTTCTTTCTGTCTGAAGGTTTGGATGTCCACTCTAAGCTTGCTTAGCTTTTGAGGTGGAAATAATTTAGCCAAGAAAGCATTGGCCAACTTGTCCCAAGAGTTCAGGCTTTCTCTAGGTTGTGAGTCCAACCATATCCTAGCTCTATCTCTTACAGCAAAGGAGAAAAGCATAAGTCTGTAGACCTCGGGATCAACCCCATTGGTCTTAACAGTATCACAGATCTGCAAGAATTCAGCTAAGAACTGGTGAGGATCTTCCAATGAAAGTTCATAAAACTTGCAATTCTGCTGCATTAGAGAAACTAATTGAGGTTTAAGCTCAAAGTTGTTTGCTCCAATGGCAGGAATTGAGATGCTTCTTCCATAGAAGTTGGAAGTTGGTGCAGTAAAGTCACTAAGCATCTTCCTTGCATCTCTAGCATTGTTGTTGGGTTCGGCTGCCATGTCTGCTTTTTTTCAAAATTTTCTGTAAGGCCTTCTCCGGAGTGTGGTACTTTAGCTTCTCTTAGCTTCCTCTTCAGAGTCCTTTCAGGTTCAAGATCAGCTTCAACAAGAATGTCCTTATCCTTGTTCCTGCTCATATGAAAAAGAAGAGAAAAAAGAGAGAATGGAAATCCTCTATGTCACAATATAGAGATTCCTTTATATGAGTATAAGAATAGAAGAATAGAAGAATGAGAAGAGAGAGGAGATGCGTAATTCGAACAGAGAGAAGAGAGGGGTTCGAATTATGAGTAGAAGAGAAGTGTTAGTAATTAAATAAAATAAATAGAAAGAGATGAGAGAGAGAGAGTATTCGAATTTTTTTAAGTAAAATAAAAGAAATTTTTTTGTTTTTATTTTAATTATTTAGTTAGTGTTCAAAAATATTAAAAAAATAAATAAAATTAGAATTTAAAAGAATTAGTTAATTAAAAAGAATTTTGAAAAAGTGGTTAGTTGTTTTCGAAAATAAGAAGTGAAAAAGTAGTTAGGTAATTTTGAAAAAGATAAGAAATAGTAAATTTTTAAAATTAAAACAAACAAGTCAAGTAGTTAGTTGAAAAAGATTTGAAAAAAAAATTTGAAAAGATAAGAAGTTAGAAAAAGATTTTGAAACTAAAATTTTAAAAAGATATGATTGAAATTTATTTTGAAAAAGAATTGAAATAGAAATTAAAAAGATTTGACTTTTAAAATTAAAGTTGATGACTTGGCCAACAAGAAACTAAAAGATATGATTCTAGAACTTAAAGATTGAACCTTTCTTAACAAGAAAGTAACAAACTTGAAATTTTTGAATAAAAACATTAATTGTTAGTAAAGTTTTTGAAAATATGAAATAAAAATAAGAAAAAGATTTTGAAAAATTAGTTTTAAAATTTTCGAAAACATTAAAAGAAAAATGAAAAAGATTTTGAAAAATTTTAAGAATGAAATTTGAAAATAAAAAAATGAAAAAGAATTGATTTTGAAAAAGATTTGAAAAGATAAAGTTTTTAAATTGAAATTTTGACTTGACTAACAAGAAACAACTAAATTTTAAAAATTTTTGACCAAGTCAACTCAAAATTTCGAAAATTATGAGAAGAATAAGGAAAATATATTTTTTTGACTTTTGAATTTTTAATGAGGAGAGAGAAAAACAACTAAATGAAACAAAACATAAAAATTTAAGATCAAAACAAATAATGCATGCAAGAATACTTTGAATGTCAAGATGAACACCAAGAACACTTTGAAGATCATGATGAACATTAAGAACATATTTTTTAAAATTTTTAAGAAAAGAAAGACATGCAAGACACCAATCTTAAAAACTTTTGTACTAGGGACACTAACAATTCGAAACAGCACAAGAAAAATAAGAAAAGACACAAAACAAGAAAAACTAAAGATCAAACAAGGAAAATCATCAAGAACAACTTGAAGATCAAAGAAGAACACAATGCATGAATTTTCCAAAATCTAAGAAAAATTAAAAACATGCAGTTGACACCAAACTTAAATTTTGACACTAGACTCAAACAGAAACACAAAATTTTTTGGTTTTATGATTTTATGAAATTTTTTTCGTATTATTTTATTTTATCTTTTTTTTTTTTACTTTTTGAAAGGAAAATAAAGGTTGAAACAAGAAAGAAGGTTACCTAATCTAAGCAACAAGATGAACCGTCAGTTGTCTAAACTCGAACAATCCCCGGCAACAGCGCTAAAAACTTGGTGCCCGGAATTGTGATCACACTTTTCACAACTCCGGTACAACTAACCAGCAAGTGCACTGGGTCGTCCAAGTAATAAAACCTTACGCGAGTAAGGGTCGATCCCACGGAGATTGTCGGCTTGAAGCAAGCTATGGTCATCCTGTAAATCTTAGTCAGGCGGATTCAATTGGTTATGAGTTTTGATAATTGAAAGATAAATAAAATGTAAATTAAAATAAAGGTACTTATGTAATTCATTGGTAGAAATTTCAGGTAAGCGTTTTGAGATGCTTTGTTGCTTTTGAACCTCTGCTTTCTTATTGTCTTCACCCAATCATGCATGCTCCCTTCCATGGCAAGCTGTATGTTGATGGATCACCATTGTCAATGGCTATCATTCGTCCTCTCAGTGAAAATGGTCCAGCTACGGTTTCTGTATGGCTAATCAAGTGCCGGATTTCTCGTCTCGGATAAAAAATACTAGGCACAGCTACCGCACAGCTAATCATCTATCGGTTCTCACTTGTGTCGGAATAGGATCTCTCTATCCTTTTGCACACTGTTACTACGCCCAATATTCATGAGTTTGAAGCTCATCACAGTCATCCCGTCCCAGATCCAACTCGGAATACCACAGACAAGGTTTAGACTTTCCGGATCTCAGGAATGCTGTCAATTGGTTCTAGCCTATACCACGAAGGTTCTAATCTCACGGATTCGAATGCTTTGTTGTCAGGAGAAGCAAGTCAAATCCGTGGATCAGAGACCCAAGAGACTATACACTGGCTGTCATTCAATGACTACGTTGAACATCATGTAGACCGCTTGTGGTTGTCAGGCACGTGGATATTGGCTAAGCGAGTAACGAAGATAGTGGGTGATTGTCACGGGTCACCCCTTCATTCTGACTTAAATGAATTAAGTACAAGAGTATATCTTGGAGAAGAAGTAAGCGTGAATTGAAAGAGAAACAATAGTAATTGCATTAATTCATGAAAAACAGCAGAGCTCCGCACCTTAATCTATAAGGTGTAGAAACTCCACCGTTGGAAAATACATAAGAGAAAAAGGACTAGGCAAGGCCGAATGGCCAGCCTCCCCAAATGTGAAAAATGGCATAAAAGTTGATCCAAAGATGAAATACAATAGTCAAAAGTGCTATTTATACTAAACTAGTTACTAAGGATTACAGAAAATCAGTAACTAAGTGCAGATAGTGCAGAAATCCACTTTTGGGGCCCACTTGGTGTGTACTTGGGCTGAGCATTGAGCTTTACACGTGCATAGGCTTTTTCTGGAGTTAAACGCCAGCTTGGATGCCAGTTTGGGCGTTTAACTCCCGTTCTGGTGTCAGTTCCGGCATTTTACGCCAGAAAAGGGTCTTTGGTGGGCGTTTTAACGCCAGTTTGGGGCATCAAATCTCGGGCAAAGTATGGACTATTATACATTTCTAGAAAGTCGATGATGTTAGCTTTCCAGCCTAATTAAGAACGCGCCAGTTGGGCTTCTGTAGCTTCAGAAAAATGCATTTGAGTGCAGGGAGGTTAGAATCCAACAGCATTTGCAGTCCTTTCTCAGCCTCTGAATTAGATTTTTGCTCAGGTCCCTCAACTTTAGTCAGAAAATACCTGAAATTACAGAAAAACACACAAACTCATAGTAAAGTCCAGAAATGTGATTTTTGCATAAAACCTAATAAAAATATAATAAAAAGTAACTAAAACATACTAAAAACTATGTAAAAATAATGCCAAAAAGTGTATAAATTATCCGCTCATCACTTGTCGTTGGTCTCCTTTTGAAGTCTCTGAGGATATGGTATTTTAGGCTTGTACTCAAGAGCCTTTGGCAATGTAGGCTAAGTGTTAAGAGAGTCTGGGAATGGGTTGTCTGCACGCTTTGGAGGGACGTGCTCTACTTCTTCCTTCTTCTCCTCTGGAGCTTCTTTTTCAACTGGCTCCTCATTAACTTGTGCTTCCATACTCGCCACTTGTCCACTTATCAAGGTGATAGCCTTGCATTCCTCTCTTGGATTTGGAATTGTGTTACTAGAAAGGCTATTAATGGTCCTCTTATCAATTTCATTAACTTTTGTGGCTAATTGACCCATCTGAATCTCCAAGTTTTGAATTGTATTTGTAGACCTCTCAGGTATTTGCTTGCTCAGTTGCCCCATTTGTACCTCCAAGTTTCTAATGGAGGCTCTGGTTTCCTGCATAAAACTCCTCATCATCTCTCAATTAGAATCTTGTTGGGATTGAGAATTTGCCTACTGAGGTGGTTGTTGTTGATGAGACTGAAATCGGCGGTTATTATGATTGTTCTGTTGGAAACTGTCCTGAGAATTATTGTTGAAATTGTGATATCTCTGAGGTTGGTCCATCCACCCAAGATTTTATGTCTTAGAGTATGGATCATTATTGGGGTTTCTAGGACCACTCCCTATGTAATTTACTTGTTTAGAAAAAGATTTAGCATAATCATAATTCTCATTTTGTACAAAATTACCTGTCATGTCATAAGAGACCTCTTGAGAAGGATTTTGGATGTTGATAGCTGAGACTTGAATGCCACCCATCTGTTGAGTAAGTAGATTTATTTGCTGAGACATAAGCTTGTTCTGGGCAAGAATAGTATTAAGAGCTTGTACTTCCATAACACCCTTCTTCTGGGGAGCCTCAGAGTTTACAGAATTCCTGTTAGATGAGTATAAATATTGGTTGCTAGCAACCAATTCAATAAGCTCATAGTCTCCTCTGGTGTCTTCTTCTTATGTAGTGAACCACCTGCAGAATTATCTAAGCACATCTTGGACATTTCACCCAAACCTTCATAAAAGATATATAGTTGGGTCTATTTGGAGAACATGTCCGGAGGACATTGCCTAGTTAGTAGCTTGTATCTCTCCCAAGCTTCATAAAGAGTTTCACCATCCTTCTGCCTGAATGTCTGAACCTCCACCGTAAGCTTAGTCAGCTTCTTTGGTGGGAAAAATTTAGTAAGAAATTCAGTAACAACCTTGTCCCAAGTATCCAAACTCTCCTTGGGTTGGGAATCTAGCTATAGCTTTATTCCATCCCTTAGAGCAAACGGGAAGAGCATGAGTTTGTACACCTCAGGGTTCACTCTATTTGTCTTCACAGTATCACAAATCTGCAGAAAGTTAGAAATGAATTGATTTGGATCTTCGTGGGGAAGACCATGATACTGGCAGTTTTGTTGCACCAGGGCGACCAATTGTGGCTTCAACTCAAAGTTGTTCGCAGCTATAGGAGGCACCACAATGCTTTTTCCATAAAGATCTGCAGTAGGAGTAGAGTAAGAGCCAAGTACTCTCCTTTGTTGCTCATTCTCATTCGGATTTGCCACATTGGCATTAGCATCATCGTTAGGATCCATAGTGGATTCTGCAGCCTTGTAAAGTCTTGCTTGTTGCAAACGCCGCCTAAAAGTTCTTTCAAGTTCAAGATCAAAGTCTAAGAGATGTTCCTTGTCTCTGTTCCTGCATATAAAGAGACAGAAAACAAGAAAAGATGGAACTTTCTACGTCAGAGTGCAGAGAATTCCCAGTGAGGTAACCTGCGTAAAGAGATAAAAATATTGAATGAAACAAAAACTAAAATTCAAAAATTACTATTAAATTTAAGATTAAAAATTTTCAAAATTATTAGGCAAATTAAATAAGAAAAATTAAAATAAGACTAACCAGGGAACACCAAACTTAAGTTCAGAAATTAAGAAAAATACTAGTACTATTATTTATTTATTTATTTATATTTCAAAAATACTAAAGCAAAATTTAAATAAAATTAAAACTAAAATGCCTAATCTAAGCAATCAAACAACTAATAGTTGTTAATCACTATCAATCCCCGGCAACGGCGCCAAAAACTTGGTGCGGAATTTCTAACCACAAACTAACCAGCAAGTGCACCGGGTCGTACCAAGTAATAACTCAGGTGAGTGAGGGTCGATTCCACAAGGATTGATGGACTAAGCAACAATGGTTGATTAATTTTCTTAGTTAGACAAACAGAAAATGATGTTTGAGAGTTCAAAAAAAGGCCTTAAACAAGAAACTTCAAAATATCAGAAGACATGCAAAAAATAAGTTGGGAAAACAATATGAAGAAGGCAGTTAAGGCTTCAAAGTTATCTATTTTCCGGATTGACTTTTCTTACTAACTATTTTAATCATGCAAGATTTAGTTCATGACAAACTATATGTGACTAGACCCTAATTCCTTAGACCTTTCTAGTCTCCTCTAACTCTCATCAACTGCCAATTCCTTGGTCAATTAATTCTAATTAGGGGGTGAAGTTTAATTCTAGTTATTATGCCACAAAAATCCTAATTACCCAAATATAAAGGGATTATATGTCACATATCCCGTTAAGTCCAAATAATTAGAAATTTAGGGGAATATGTTTTCAAACTGTTGTTCAAGTAAAGAGCTTTCCCAAGTTATACAAGAACTCAATTAGAAAGAGGGTCATACTTCCGTTCCACCGAAATTCATAAGATAAAGAACGAAAACAATTCTTAAATTATAAATCAGTACATGAATTAAAATAGAAAAACAATAGAATCAAACCATACAAATAGACATAGCTCCTAACCTTAACAGTGGAGGTTTAGTTGCTCATGGTTCAGAGAGGAAAACTAGGATTCAGGTAAACTGTAATTTACATTATGAAAAAAGGAATGGAATCATAGAAGAGAAGTTTCTTTTCTCTTTTATATCTAATCCTAACTAATTTAAAATCTAATTTCTAAAATTAAAATAATATATTTTTCTATTTTAAAATTTAAATTTAAATTTAAATCAGAATTAATTAAAGATCTTCACATTGTAACGTGGGGACCACTTGGCTTCACTAGGATCCATGACGAACGGATTTTTGCATGGTCTAGAATTTCACAATTAAGTTCTCGTTGAAAGTATAGCTTCTAAACCAACAAGAATCCTTTCATACAAAAACTTGGTTGTCACAAGTAACAAACCCCTAATAAAATTGATAACCGAAGTATTTAAATCTCGGGTCGTCTCTCAAGGAATTGCAGGGAGGTGTATTTATTATTGGTTATGAGTTTTCTGGGAAATTTGGAGTTTGGGCAATGGGCACATAAATGATTATAAATTAAAGCAATGAAAATTAACAAGAGATTTTATGTAATTAAATTAAAAAGCCTTGACTAGGAGAAGATTATTCAAAAGTTCTATCCTTATTGGATTTCTCAAGATTAATAATAATAGGTTGTTGTTCCTACTTGGATAACCCTTAACGAATGAAGAAAAGTCAAGTTGAGAGCCTACTTCTATTCACAAGTCCTAATCCTCACCCTTGGGAAGGATTAGCGTTGCAACTAGAGAGCTAGCCAACAATTTTCAATTATTATTTAACTCTTGAGTCTTCCAACTCAAGGGTCTCCAAATATTAATCTAACTCCAAAGTTAAGTTGGAAGCCTACTCCATTGACATGGATGCCAAATTCGCATTCATGTGAAGGGAGTAGAAAGAAAACATGGCAATTAAACTCAATTGAAAATAATCAAAAAATAATGGAATCAAATAGGAAATAAAAGAGTAAGGAAATAGAAAACAAACTAGATTGATAAAAATTTCACGGAGGTAGTAACTCTTTGTAATATCCAACTCAAAAGCATAAAACTAGGAATCCTAAAACTTAGAGAGAGGAGAGAGCCTCTCTCTCTAAAAACTACATCTAAAACCTAAAATTATGAAAAGTGAGAAGTTGTGTCCTTGATTTCTCCACTCTGCAGCCTCTAATATGTGTTTTTTGGGCCAAAACCTGGGTCAAAAACAGCCCAGAAATCATTGGGGGCAATTTCTGCAGTTGCATTATGATGACCGGATAATTTATACGCTTTTTGGCATTGTTTTTAGGTAGTTTTTAGTAGGATCTAGCTACTTTTTGTATATTTTTATTAGTTTATAAGCAAAATTTACATTTCTGGACTTTACTATGAGTTTGTGTATTTTTCTATGATTTTTGGTATTTTCTGGCGGAAATTGAGGGACCTGAGTAAAAATCTGATTCAAAGGCTGAAAAAAGACTGCTGATGGTGTTGGATTCTGACCTCCCTGCACTTGAAATAGAATTTTTGGAGCTACAGAAACTCAAATGGCGCGCTTTCAATTGCGTTGAAAAGTAGACATCAAGGGCTTTCCAGAAATATATAATAGTTCATTCATGTGAAGGGAGTAGAAAGAAAACATGGCAATTAAACTCAATTGAAAATAATCAAAAAATAATGGAATCAAATAGGAAATAAAAGAGTAAGGAAATAGAAAACAAACTAGATTGATAAAAATTTCACGGAGGTAGTAACTCTTTGTAATATCCAACTCAAAAGCATAAAACTAGGAATCCTAAAACTTAGAGAGAGGAGAGAGCCTCTCTCTCTAAAAACTACATCTAAAACCTAAAATTATGAAAAGTGAGAAGTTGTGTCCTTGATTTCTCCACTCTGCAGCCTCTAATATGTGTTTTTTGGGCCAAAACCTGGGTCAAAAACAGCCCAGAAATCATTGGGGGCAATTTCTGCAGTTGCATTATGATGACCGGATAATTTATACGCTTTTTGGCATTGTTTTTAGGTAGTTTTTAGTAGGATCTAGCTACTTTTTGTATATTTTTATTAGTTTATAAGCAAAATTTACATTTCTGGACTTTACTATGAGTTTGTGTATTTTTCTATGATTTTTGGTATTTTCTGGCGGAAATTGAGGGACCTGAGTAAAAATCTGATTCAAAGGCTGAAAAAAGACTGCTGATGGTGTTGGATTCTGACCTCCCTGCACTTGAAATAGAATTTTTGGAGCTACAGAAACTCAAATGGCGCGCTTTTAATTGCGTTGAAAAGTAGACATCAAGGGCTTTCCAGAAATATATAATAGTTCATACTTTGCCCAAGTTTAAATGACGCAAACTGGCGTCGAATGCCAACTTTCTGCCCTATTCTGGCGTTAAACGCCAAAAACAAGTTGCAAGCTAGAGTCAAACGCCAGAAACAAGTTACAAACTTGAGTTTAACTCCAAAGAAGGCCTCTACACGTGAAAGCTTCAATGCTCAGCTCAAGCACACATCAAGTGGGCCCGGAAGTGGATTTCTGCATTATTTACTTATTTCTGTAACCCTAGTAACTAGTTTAGTATAAATAGAACTTTTTACTATTGTACTAGGGATCTTTTGGAATTTATCATCTTGGAGACTGGGATCACTTGATCACATTGGGGGCTGGCCTCACGGCCATGCCTGGACCTTCATCACTTATGTATTTTCAATGGTGGAGTTTCTACACACCATAGATTAAGGTGTGGAGCTCTGCTGTTCCTCGAGTATTAATGCAAAGTACTACTGTTTTCTATTCAATTCATGCTTATTCCTGTTCTAAGATATCCATTCGCACATAAGAACATGATGAATGTGATGATTATGTGACGCTCATCATTATTCTCAACTTATGAACGCGTGCCTGACAAACACTCCCGTTCTACATGCAAACGAGCTTGAATGCATATCTCTTAGCCTACTAGTTCACGATCAGAGTCTTCGTGGTATAAGCTAGAATCAATTGGCATTATTCTTGAGATTCGGAAAGTCTAAACCTTGTCTGTGGTATTCCGAGTAAGATCTGGGATGGGATGACTGTGACGAGCTTCAAACTCGCAAGTGTTGGGCGTGGTGACAGACGCAAAAGAATCAATGGATCCTATTCCAACATGAGTGAGAACCGACAGATGATTAGCTGTGCGGTGACAACGCATTTGGACCATTTTCACTGAGAGGACAGACGGTAGCCATTGACAACGGTGATCCCCCAACATACAGCTTACCATGGAAAGGAGTTTGAAGGATTGGATGAAGGCAGTAGGAAAGCAGAGATTCAGAAGGAACAACGCATCTCCATACGCTTATCTGAAATTCTCACCAATGAATTACATAAGTATCTCTATCTTTATTTTATGTTTTATTTATATTTTAATTATCAAAACTCCATAACCATTTGAATCTGTCTGATTGAGATTTACAAGATGACCATAGCTTAGTTCAAGCCGACAATCTCCGTGGGATCGACCCTTACTCACGTAAGGTTTATTACTTGGACGACCCAGTGCACTTGCTGGTTAGTTGTGCGAAGTTGTGAAAAAGAGTTGAGATTACAATTGTGCGTACCAAGTTGTTGGCACCATTGAGATCACAATTTCGTGCACCAAGTTTTTGGTGCCGTTGTCGGGAATTGTTCAAGTTTGGACAACTTACGGTTCATCTTGTTGCTCAAATTAGGTAATTTTCTTCTTGTTTCAACCTTTATTTTATTTTCAAAAAAAATTTCAAAATCTTTCAAAATTTTTCTTCTTTTTCGTTTCTCTAAAAATAATTTTTGAAAAATCCAAAAAAATTAATAAAATCATAAAAACCAAAAATAATTTTGTTTCTCTGTTTGAGTCTTGAGTCAATTTTTAAGTTTGGTGTCAATTGCATGTTTCAATTTTTCTAAAAAAAAAAATTTCGAAAACTCATGCATGGTGTTCTTCATGATCTTCAAGTTATTCTTGGTAAGTTTTCTTGTTTGATCTTCATATTTTCTTGTTTTGTGTCTTTTGTTGTTTTTCGTATGCATTTTTGCATTCATAGTGTCTAAACATGAAAAATCTCTAAGTTTGGTGTCTTGCATGTTTTTCTTTTCTTGAAAATTTTTCAAATATAAGTTCTTGATGTTCATCATGATCTTCAAAGTGTTCTTGGTGTTCATCTTGACATTCATAGTGTTCTTGCATGCATCATTGGTTTTGATCCAAAATTTTCATGTTTTGAGTCATTTTTATATTTTTTTCTCTCCTCATTAAAAATTCAAATATAAAAAATATATTTTCCTTATTTTACTCATAATTTTCGAAATCTTTGGGTTGACTTAGTCAAAAAATTTTAAAATAAGTTGTTTCTTGTTAGTCAAGTCAAGATTTCAATTTCAAAAAAATTTATCTTTTCAAAATCTTTTTCAAAATCAAATCTTTTTCATTTTTCTTTTATATTTTCGAAAATTTTTCTTTTAAAATTGATTTTCAATATCTTTTTCTTATTTTTACTTCAAATTTTCGAAATTAACACTAACAATTAATGGTTTGATTCAAAAATTTCAGGTTTGTTACTTTCTTGTTAACAAAGATTCAAACTTTAAATTTTAGAATCATATCTTTTGATTTCTTGTGAGTCAAGTCATTAATTCTGATTTTAAAAATCAAATCTTTTTCAAAATAAATTTCAATCATATCTTTTTTTCAAATCATATCTTTTTCAATCAAATCTTTTTCAATCATATCTTTTTCAAAAATTTGATTTCAAAAATCTTTTCTAACTTCCTATCTTTTCAAAATTGATTTTCAAATATTTTTCAACTAACTAATTGACTTTTGTTTATTTTACTATTTCTTATCTTTGTCAAAACCACCTAACTACTTTTCTCTCTCTAATTTTCGAAAATTTCTTACCCTTTTTCAAAATTCTTTTTAATTAACTAATTGTTTTAAATTTTAATTTTATTCTATTTTTTCTCTTAATTTTTGAATTCTAACTAAATTTTAGAATAAAAACAAAAATATTTTCCTTTTCCTTTTAATTATTTTCGAAAACTCTCTCTCTCATCTTCCTCTATTTATTTTATTTATTTACTAACACTTCTCCTCCACTCATCAAAAATTCGAACTCTCTCCCTCTCTCTGCATTTGAATTTTTCTCTTTTTTTCCTCCTTCTTATTCTTCTTCTCTTCTACTCACATAAAGAAATCTCTATACTGTGACATAGAGGATTCCATACTTTCTTTGTTTTCTTCTTTCTCATATGAGTAGGAACAAGGAAAAATGCATTCTTGTTGAAGCTGATCCTGAACCTGAAAGGACCTTGAAGAGGAAGCTAAGAGCAGCTAAAGCACAGTACTCTGAAGAGGACCTAACTGAAATTTTCGAATAGGAAAAGGATATGGCAGCCGAACCCAACAACAACAATGCAAGGAAGATGCTTGGTGACTTTACTGCACCAAATTCCAACTTCCATGGAAGAAGCATCTCATTCCCTGCCATTGGAGCAAACAATTTTGAGCTAAAGCCTCAATTAGTTTCTCTGATGCAACAGAATTGCAAGTTTCATGGACTTCCATTAGAAGATCCTTTTCAGTTCTTAACTGAATTCTTGCAGATCTGTGATACTGTTAAGACCAATGGAGTTAATCATGAGGTCTATAAGCTTATGCTTTTCCCTTTTGCTGTAAGAGGCAGAGCTAGAACATGGTTGGACTTTCAACCTAGAGATAGCCTGAACTCTTGGGATAAGCTGGTCACGGCTTTCTTAGCCAAGTTCTTTCCTCCTCAAAAGCTGAGCAAGCTTAGAGTGGATGTTCAAACCTTCAGACAGAAAGAAAGTGAATCCCTTTATGAAGCTTAGGAAAGATACAAGCAACTGATCAAAAAGTGTCCTTCTGACATGCTCTCAGAATGGACCATCCTGTATATATTCTATGATGGTCTATCTGAATTGTCTAAGATGTCATTGGACCATTCTGTAGGTGGATCTATTCACATGAAGAAAACGCCTACAGAAGCTCAGGAATTCATTGAAATGGTTGCAAATAACCAGTTCATGTACACCTCTGAAAGGAATCCTGTGAGTAATGGGATGCCTCAGAGGAAGGGAGTTCTTGAAATTGATGCTCTAAATGCCATATTGGCTCAGAACAAAATGTTGACTCAACAAGTCAATATGATTTCTCAGAGTCTTAATGGATTGCAAAATGCATCCAACAGTACTAAAGAAGCATCTTCTGAAGAAGAAGCTTATGATCCTGAGAACCCTGCAATGGCAGAGGTGAATTACATGGGTGAAGCCTATGGAAACACCTATAATCCCTCATGGAGAAATCATCCAAATTTTTCATCGAAGGATCCACAAAAGCCTCAACAAGGCTTTAATAATGGTGGAAGAAACAGGTTAAGCAATAGCAAGCCTTTTCCATCATCCTCTCAGCAACAGACAGATAATTTTGAGCAGAGCCCCTCTAGGTTAGCAAACATAGTCTCTGATTTATCTAAGACTACTCTAAGTTTCATGAATGAAACAAAGTCCTTCATTAGAAATTTGGAGGCACAAGTGGGCCAGCTGAGTAAAAGAGTCACTGAAACTCCTCCTAGTACTCTCCCAAGCAATACAGAAGAGAATCCAAAAAGAGAGTGCAAGGCTATAACCTTACTTGGTGTGGTCGAACCTAGAGAGGAGAAGGAGGACGTGAATCCCAGTGAGGAAGACCTCATGGGACGTCCTCTGGACAAAAAGGAGTTCCCAATTGAGGAATCTAAGGAATCTAAGGCTCATCTAGAGACCATAGAGATTCTATTGAACCTACTTCTGCCATTCATGAGCTTTGATGACTATTCCTCCTCTGAAGAGGATGAATATATTACTAAAGAGCAAGTTGCTAAGTACCTTGGAGCAATCATGAAGCTAAATGTCATGTTATTTGGTAATGAGACTTGGGTGGATGAACCCCCCTTGCTCACCAATGAACTGAATAACTTGGTTAGCAGACATTACCTCAAAAGAAACAGGATCTTGATAAATTCTTAATTCCCTGTACATATGCACCATGACCTTTGAGAAGGCTCTGTGTGACCTGGGGTCAGGCATAAACTTAATGCCACTCTCTATAATGGAGAAACTGGGAATCTTTAAGGTACAGGCTGCCAAATTCTCATTAGAGATGGCAGACAAATCCATAAAAAAGGCTTATAGACAGGTATAGGACGTGCTAGTAAAGGTCAAAGGCCTTTACATCCCTGCTGATTTCATAATCCTAGACACTGGGAAAGATGAGGATGAATCCATCATCCTTGGAAGACCCTTCCTAGCCACAGCAAAAATTGTGATTGATGTGGACAGAGGAAAGTTGATTCTTCAATTGAATGAGGACTACCTTGTATTTAAAACTCAAGGATCTCCCTCTGTAACCATGGAGAGGAAGCAAAAAAAGCTTCTCTCAATGCGGAGTCAAACAAAGCCCCCATAGTCAAACTCTAAGTTTGGTGTTGGGAGGTCCCAACAATGCTCTGAACATTTGTGAAGCTCCATGAGAGCTCACTGTCAAGCTATTGACATTAAAGAAGCACTTATTGAGAGGCAACCCAATTTTATTTATCTATGTTATTTTCTTTTTTTTAGGTTGATGATCATGTGGAGTCACAAAAACAACTGCAAAAATTAAAGAAAAAAATCAAAAATAGCATTAAAAATAGCACACCCTGGAGGAGAAACTTACTAGCATTTAAATGCTAGTAAGGGTAGCAGAATGGGCGTTTAACGCCCAGTCTGGCACCATTCTGGGCGTTAAACGCTATAAAGAAGCATTAGACTGTCGTTAAACGCCAGAAAAAAGCAACAAACTGGTGTTAAACGCCAAAAACAGGTTGCAGCTTGGCGTTTAACGCCAGGAAAGGAATAAAAGTTGGCGTTTAACACCAGAAAAAAGCAGCAGTCTGGCGTTAAACGCCAGGATTGCACAATAAGGGCATTTTGCACGCCTAAAAGGAGCATGGATGAGAAATCCTTGACCCCTCAAGATCTGTGGACCCCACAGGATCCCCACCTACCCCACCTCTCTTTCTCCCCCTCACACATCTCTATAACACTCCACCCAAAACACCACTCACCTATCAAATCATATTCTCTTTCTTATATTCTCTTCACCAATCACCTCCATCCCTCTTCTCCAAAAACCCCACCTACCTCACTTTCAAATTCAAACACTTTTTCCTCCCAAACCCAACCCATTCCATTCAGCCACTCTCCTTCTCTTTCCCTATAAATACCCCTCTTCACTCTTTCATTTTCACACATCACAAACCCTCTCCTACCCCCTTGGCCGAACCTATCTCTCCCTCCATCTCCTCCATTTTCTTCTTCTTCCCTTCTTTCTTTCTTCTTTTGCTCGAGGACGAGTAAACCTTTTAAGTTTGGTATGGTTAAAGCATTACTTTTTTGTTTTTCCATAACTATTTATGGCACTTAAGGCCGGAGAAATCTCTAGAAAAAGGAAAGGGAAGGCAAAAACTTCCACCTCCGAGTCATGGGAGATGAAGAGATTCATCTCAAAGGTCCACCAGGACCACTTCTACGAAGTTGTGGCCAAGAAGAAAGTGATCCCTGAGGTCCCTTTCATGCTCAAGAAGAATGAGTATTCGAAGATCCGACATGAGATCCGAAGAAGAGGTTGGGAAGTTCTCATCAACCCCATTCAACAAGTCGAAATCTTAATGGTTCAAGGGTTCTATGCCAATGCATGGATCACTAGGAACCATGATCAAAGTATGAACCCGAAACCAAAGAATTGGCATACAATGGTTCAGGGGAAATACTTAGATTTCAGTCCGAAAAATGTAAGGTTGGCATTCAACTTGCCAATAATGCAAGAAAATGCACGCCCCTACACTAGAAGGGTCAACTTTGATCAAAGGTTAGACCAAGTCTTCATGGACATATGTGTGGAAGGAGCTCAATGGAAAAGAGACTCAAGAGGCAATCCGGTTCAACTGAGAAGACCGGACCTTAATCCTGTGGCTAGAGGATGGTTGGAATTCATCCAATGCTCCATCATTCCTACTAGCAACCGATATGAAGTGACTGTAGATCGGGCCATCATGAACCATAGTATCATGATTAGGGAGGAAGTGGAAGTTCATGAGATCATACCTCTAAAAAACTCTACAAGGTGGCTGACAAGTCCTCCACTTTATCAAGGTTAGTCTTTCCTCATCTCATTTGTCACCTATGCAATTTGACTGGAATTGACATAGAAGGAGACATCCTCATTGAAGAGGACAAGCCCATCACTAAGAAAGGGATGGAGCAAACAAGAGAGCCCACTCATGGATCTCAACAAGAGCATGAGGAAATTCCTCATGAAATCCCTGAGATGCCTCAAGGGATGCATTTTACTCCACACAACTATTGGGAGCAACTCAACACCTCTTTGGAAAGCTTGAGTTACAACATGGACCAACTAAGGGTGGAGCACCAAGAGCACTCCATCATTCTCCATGAGATTAGAGAAGATCAAAGAGCTATGAGGGAGGAGCAACAAAGGCAAGGAAGAGACATAGAGGAGCTTAGGCGTTCCACTGGATCTTTAAGAGGAAGAACTAGCCGCCATCACTAAGGTCGACCCGTTCTTTGATTTCCTTGTTCTTATTTTTCTGTTTTTCGAATTTTATGTTTTATATGTTATCCATGTTTGTGTCTTTATTACATGATCATTAGTGTCTAGTGTCTATGCCTTAAAGCTATGAATAATTCCATGAATCTTTCACCTCTTTTAAATGAAAAATGTTTTAATTACAAAAGAACAAGAAGTACTTTGGATTTCAAATTTTATCTTGAAATTAGTTTAATTATTTTGATGTGGTGGCAATACTTTTTGTTTTCTGAATGAATGCTTGAATAATGCATATTTTTTATCTTGTTGTTTATGAATGTTAAAATTGTTGGCTTTTGAAAGAATGATGAACAAAGAGAAATGTTATTGATAATCTGAAAAATCATGAAATTGATTTTTGAAGCAAGAAAAAGCAAAAAAAAAATTAAAAGAAAAAGCAAGCAGAAAAATCCAATACCCCTTTAAACCAAAAGGCAAGGGTAAAAAAGGATCCAAGGCTTTGAGCATTAATGGATAGGAGGGCCCAAGGAAATAAAATTCAGGCCTAAGCGGCTAAATCAAGCTGTCCCTAACCATGTGCTTGTGTCATGAAGTCCAAGTGAAAAGCTTGAGACTGAGTGGTTAAAGTCGTGATCCAAAGCAAAAAGAGTGTGCTTAAGAACTCTGGACACCTCTAACCGGAGACTTCAGCAAAGCTGAGTCACAATCTGAAAAGGTTCACCCAGTTATGTGTCTGTGGCATTTATGTATCCAGTGGTAATACTGGAAAACAAAGTGCTTAGGGCCACGGCCAAGACTCATAAAGTAGCTGTGTTCAAGAATCAACATACTGAACTAGGAGAATCAATAACACTATCTAAAATTCTGAGTTCCTATAGATGCCAATCATTCTGAATTTCAAAGGATAAAGTGAGATGCCAAAACTGTTCAGAAGCAAAAAGCTACTAGCCCCGCTCATCTAATTGGGACTAAGTTTCATTGATATTGTGAGATTCATTGCATGTTCTCTTCTTTTTATCCTATTTGATTTTCAGTTGCTTGGGGACAAGCAACAATTTAAGTTTGGTGTTGTGATGAGCGGATAATTTATACGCTTTTTGGTATTGTTTTTAGGTAGTTTTTAGTAGGATCTAGCTACTTTTAGTATATTTTTATTAGTTTTTAAGCAAAATTCACATTTCTGGACTTTACTATGAGTTTGTGTGTTTTTCTGTAATTTCAGGTATTTTCTGGCTGAAATTGAGGGACATGAGCAAAAATCTGATTCAGAGGCTGAAAAAGGACTGCTGATGTTGTTGGATTCTGACCTCCCTGCACTCGAAATAAACTTTTTTGAGATACAAGAACCCAAATGGAGCGCTCTCAATTGCGTTGGAAAGTAGACATCCAGGGCTTTCCAGCAATATATAATAGTTCATACTTTGTTCGAGTTTAGATGATGCAAACTAGCGTCCAACACCAGCTTTTTGCCCTATTCTGGCGTTAAATGCCAGAAACAAGTTGCAAGCTAGAGTCAAACGCCAGAAATAAGTTACAAACTGGTGTTTAACTCCAAAGAAGGCCTCTACATGTGAAAGCTTCAATGCTCAGCCCAAACACACACCACGTGGACCCGGAAGTGGATTTCTGCATTATTTACTTATTTCTGTAACCCTAGTAACTAGTTTAGTATAAATAGAACTTTTTACTATTGTATTATGGATCTTTTGGAATTTATCATCTTGGAGACTGGGATCACTTGATCAAATTGGGGGCTGGCCTCACGACCATGCATGGACCTTCATCACTTATTGATGAGCGGATAATTTATACGCTTTTTGGCATTGTTTTTAGGTAGTTTTTAGTAAGTTCAAGCTACTTTTAGGGATGTTTTCATTAGTTTTTATGTTAAATTCACATTTCTGGACTTTACAATGAGTTTGTGTGTTTTTCTGTAATTTCAGGTAATTTCTGGCTGAAATTGAGGGACCTGAGCAAAACTCTGAAAAAGACTCACAAAAGGACTGCTGATGCTGTTGGAATCTGACCTCCCTGCACTCAAAAGCTACAGAACTCCAAATGGAGCGCTCTCAACGGCGTTGGAAAGTAGACATCCAGAGCTTTCCAGCAATATATAATAGTCCATACTTTATTCGGGAATTGACAACGTAAATTGGCGTTGAACGCCAATTAGATGCTGCTGTCGGAGTTAAACGCCAGAAACACGTCATAACCCGGAGTTGAACGCCCAAAACACGTTATAACTTGGCGTTCAACTCCAAGAGAAGCCTCAGCTCGTGGATAGATCAAGCTCAGCCCAAACATACACCAAGTGGGCCCCGAAAGTGGATTTATGCATCAATTACTTACTCATGTAAACCCTAGTAGCTAGTCTAGTATAAATAGGATAGTTTACTATTGTATTAGACATCTTTGGTCTCAGTTTTGTTTTATTCTTCATCTTAAGAGGCTATTGATCACGTTTGAGGGGGCTGGCCATTCGGCCATGCCTGAACCTTTCACTTATGTATTTTCAACGGTGGAGTTTCTGCACACCATAGATTAAGGGTGTGGAGCTCTGCTGTACCTCAAGTTTCAATACAATTACTATTACTTTCTATTCAATTCTCTTTTATTCTTATTCCAAGATATACGTTGCACAAAACTTGATGAATGTGATGATCCGTGACACTCATCATCATTCTCACTTATGAACGCGCGTGATTGACAACCACTTTCGTTCTACCTTAGGCCGGGCGCATATCTCTTAGATTCCCCAACAGAATCTTCGTGGTATAAGCTAGATAGATGGCGGCATTCATGGGGATCCAGAAAGTCTAACCTTGTCTGTGGTATTCCGAGTAGGATCCTGGGAATCCAGAAAGTCTACCTTGTCTGTGGTATTCCGAGTAGGATTCCGGTATTGAATGACTGTGACGGGCTTCAAACTCCTGAAGGCTGGGCGTTAGTGACAGACGCAAAAGAATCAAGGGATTCTACTCCAACCTGATTGAGAACCGACAGATGATTAGCCGTGCTGTGACAGAGCATTTGGACCATTTTCACTGAGAGGATGGGATGTAGCCATCAACAAGGGTGATGCCTCCAGACGATTAGCCGTGCAGTGACAGCGCATAGGACCATTTTCCCAAGAGGATTAAAAGTAGCCATTGATGATGGTGATGCCCTACATACAGCTTGCCATGGAAAGGAGTAAGAAGGATTGGATGAAAGCAATAAGAAAGTAGAGATTTGAAAGGATTCCAGCATCTCCATACGCCTATCTGAAATTCCCACTATTGATTTACATAAGTATTTCTATCCCTTTTTATTTTCTATTTATTATTAATTATTCCAAAACCCATAAACCAATTTAATCTGCCTAACTGAGATTTATAAGGTGACCATAGCTTGCTTCATACCAACAATCTCTGTGGGATCGACCCTTACTCACCTAAGGTATTACTTGGATGACCCAGTACACTTGCTGGTTAAGTTGAACGGAGTTGTGAAAAGAAAGTGCTGAGTTAGTTTTTAGACACATGCCAAAGAGCCATTATTGTTGATCACAATTTCGTCCACCAAGTTTTTGGCGCCGTTGCCGGGGATTGTTCGAGTTTGGACAACTGACGGTTCATCTTGTTGCTCAGATTAGGTAATTTTCCTTTCAAAAATATTTTTCAAAATTTTTCTTTTATTTTTCGTTTTTCCAAACTTTATTTTCGAAAATATTAATAAAAATCCAAAAAAATTAAAAAAATCATAAAAATAAAAAATTATTTTGTGTTTCTTGTTTGAGTCTTGAGTCAATTTTTAAGTTTGGTGTCTATTGCATGCTTTAAAAAATTTTCTTGCATTTTTCAAAAACTCTCATGCATTCATAGTGTTCTTCATGATCTTCAAGTTGTTCTTGACAAGTCTTCTTGTTTGATCTTGATGTTTTCTTAATTTGTGTTGTTTGTTGTTTTTCCTATGCATTTTTCGTTTGTTAGAGTCCATGCATTCAAGATTTCTAAGTTTGGTGTCTTGCATGTTTTCTTTGCATAAAAGATTTTTCAAAATTATGTTCTTGATGTTCATCATGATCTTCAAAGTGTTCTTGGTGTTCATCTTGACATTCATAGCATTCTTGCATGCATTCATTGTTTTGATCTAAAAATTTCATGCATTGAGTATTTTTGTTATTTTTCTCTCTCATAATTAAAAATTCAAAAATAAAAAAAATATCTTTTCCTTATTTCCCTCCAAATTTTCGAAAATTTGAGTTGACTTAGTCAAAAATTTTCAAAATTAGTTGTTTCTTACAAGTCAAGTCAAATTTTCAATTTTAAAAATCTTATCCTTTCAAAATCTTTTTCAAAAATTATATCTTTTTCATTTTTTCTATTTTTCGAAAATTTCAAAAAAAAAATCTTTTTCAAATTATTTTCAAAATCTTTTTCTTATCTTTATATCATATTTTCGAAATTACACTAACATTTAATGTGATTGATTCAAAAATTTGAAGTTTGTTACTTTCTTGTTAAGAAAGGTTCAATCTTTAAGTTCTAAAATCATATCTTTTAGTTTCTTGTTAGTTAAGTAATTTTAAAAAATTAAATCTTTTTCAAACATATCTTTTTATCTTTTATCTTATCTTTTTCAAAATTTTATCCTTTTAAAATAATTTTTTTTAAAATATATTATCTAACTTCTTATCTTCTTATCTTTTTAAAATTTGATTTTAATATCTTTTTTCAACTAACTATTTGACTTTTTGTTTGTTTCTTATCTTTTTCAAAACCACCTAACTACTTTTCCCTCTCTAATTTCAAAAATATCTCACCCTTTTTCAAAATTCTTTTTAATTAATTAATTAGTTTGAATTTAAAGTTAATCTTATCTTATCTTTAATTTTCGAAAATCACTAACTCCTTTTCAAACTTATTTTCGAATTTCTCCCTCTCTCATCTCTTTTTATTTAATTATTTATTTACTAACACTTCTCTTCACCTCTCTTCATCTAAAAATCCGAACCCATTCTTCTTCACTCTTCCCCCCTTTCTTCTTCTACTAACATAAAGGAATCTCTATACTGTGACATAGAAGGATTCCTCTTCTTTTCTTGTTTTCTTCTCTTTCATATGAGCAGGAACAGGGAAAAAGGCACTCTTGTTGAAATTGATCCTAAACCTGAAAGGACTCTGAAAAGGAAACTAAGAGAAACTAAATTACAACAATCCAGAAACAACCTTTCAGAAATTTTCGAACAAGAGAAGGAGATGGCAGCCGAAAATAATAATAATGCAAGGAGAATGCTTGGTGACTTCACAAAGCCAACGTCCAAATTTGATGGAAGAAGCATCTCCATTCTTGCCATTGGAGCCAACAACTTTGAGCTGAAACCTCAGCTAGTTGCCTTAATGCAACAAAACTGCAAGTTTTATGGACTTCCATCTGAAGATCCTTATCAGTTTTTAACTGAGTTCTTGCAGATCTGTGAGACTGTAAAGACAAATGGAGTTGATCCTGAAGTCTACAGACTCATGCTTTTCCCTTTTACTGTAAGAGACAGAGCTAGAATATGGTTGGATTCACAACCTAAGGATAGCCTGGACTCCTGAGATAAGCTGGTTACAGCCTTCTTGGATAAATTCTTTCCTCCTCAAAAGCTGAGCAAGCTGAGAGTGGATGTTCAAACCTTCAAACAAAAAGATGGTGAATCCCTCTATGAAGCTTGGGAAAGATACAAGCAGCTGACCAAAATATGTCCATCTGACATGTTTTCAGAATGGACCATATTAGATATATTCTATTATGGTCTATCTGAATTTTCGAAAATGTCATTGGACCATTCTGCAGGTGAATCTATTCACCTAAAGAAAACGCCTAAAGAAGCTCAAGAACTCATTGACATGGTTGCAAACAACCAATTCATGTACACTTCTGAGAGGAATTCTGTGAATAATGGGATACCTCAGAAGAAAGGAGTTCTTGAAATTGATGCTCTTAATGCCATATTGGCTCAGAACAAAGTGTTGACTCAACAGGTCAACATGATCTCTCAAAATCTGAATGGATGGCAACATGGATCCAACAGTACTAAAGAGGCAGCTTCTGAAGAAGCTTATGATCCTGAGAACCCTACCATGGCAGAGGTTAATTACATGGGTGAACCTTATGGAAACACCTATAACTCATCATGGAGAAATCATCCAAATTTCTCATGGAAGGATCAACAAAAGCCTCAACAAGGCTTTAACAATGGTGGACGCAATAGGCTGAGCAATAGCAAGCCTTTTCCATCATCTTCTCAGCAACAGACAGAGAATTCTGAACAAAACACTTCTAATTTAGCCAATCTAGTCTCTGATCTGTCAAAGGCCACTTTCAGTTTCATGAGTGAAACAAGATCCTCCATCAGAAAGCTGGAGGCACAAGTGGGCCAGCTGAGTAAGAAAGTCATTGAAACTCCTCCCAGTATTCTCCTAAGCAATACAGAAGAGAATCTAAAAGGAGAGTGCAAGGCCATTGATATAATCAATATGGCCGAATGCACAAGGGAGGAGGGGGACGAAAATCCTAGTGAGGAAGACCTCCTGGGACGTCCCTCAAGCAAGAAGGAGTTTTCTATTAAGGATCCAAAGGAATCTGAGGCTCATATAGAGATCATAGAGATTCCATTAAATCTCTTCCTGCCATTCATGAGCTCTGAAGACTATTCTTCCTCTGATGAGGATGAAGATGTGACTGGAGAGAAAGTTGCTCAATATTTAGGAGCTATCATGAAGCTGAATGCCAAGTTGTTTGGTAATGAGACTTGGGAAAGTGAACCTCCCTTGCTCATTAGTGAACTGGATACCTGGATTTAGCAAATTTTACCTCAAAAGAAACAAGATCATGGCAAGTTTTTGATACCTTGTACCATAGGCACCATGACCTTTACAAAAGCTCTGTGTGATCTGGGGTCAGGGATAAATCTTATGCTACTCTCTGTAATGGAGAAGCTGGGGATCATTGAAGTACAACCTGTCTTGTTCTCATTACAATTGGCAGACAAGTCATTGAGACAAGCTTATGGAATAGTAGAGGACGTGTTAGTAAAGGTTGAAGGCCTTTACATCCCTGCTGATTTCATAATCTTAGACACTAGGAAGGAAGAGGATGAATGCATCATCCTTGGAAGACCTTTCCTAGCCACAGCAGGAGCTGTAATAGATGTCAACAGAGGAGAATTAGTCCTTCAATTGAATGGGGACTACCTTGTGTTTAAGGCACAAGGCCATCCCTCTGTGACAAAAGAGAGTAAGCATGAAGAGCTTCTCTCAGTTCAGAGTCAAGAAGAGCCCCCACAGTCAAACTCTAAGTTTGGTGTTGGGAGGCCACAACCAAACTCTAAGTTTGGTGTTAAGACCCCATATCCAAACTCTAAGTTTGGTGTTGGGACTATACAACATTGACCTGATTACCTTGTGGCTCCATGAGAGCCACTGTCAAGCTATTGACATTAAAGAAGTGCTTGTTGGGAGGCAACCCAATTTTATTTACCTAATTTTTATTTGATTTTATTTTATTGTTATTTTGTGTTTTATTAGGTACATGATCATGTGGAGTCACGAAAAAAATATAAAAATTAAAAACAGAATCAAAAACAGCAGAAGAAAAATCACACCCTGGAGGAAGCACAGGCTGGCGTTCAACGCCAGTAAGGAGCATCTGGCTGGCGTTCAACGCCAGAACAGAGCATGAATCTGGCGCTGAACGCCAGAAACAAGCAACATTCTGGCGCTGAACGCCAGGAATGTGCCTAGAAGAAAAGCTGGCGCTGAACGCCTGTAACAAGCATGAAACTGGCGTTCAACGCCAGAAACATGTTACATATGGGCGTTGAACGCCCAGAATGTGCACCACTCGGCGTTTAAACGCCAGAATGGTGTGCAAAGGCATTTTACATGCCTATTTGGTGCAGGGATGAAATTCCTTGACACCTCAGGATCTGTGGACCTCACAGGATCCCCACCTACCTCGCCCTCTCTCTCTTCATTCATGGTCATCCATTCTGTTTTCCATTCACCACTCAAAGAAAAAGAAGAAGAGAAAAAAAGGGAAGACAAAAGCTTCCACCTCTGAGTCATGGGAGATGGAAAGACTCATGTAAAGGGTTTATAGCTCAGTGGTAGAATATTTGACTGCAAATCAAGAGATCCCTGAGATACCTCAGGGGATAAATTGTCCTCCATACAATTATTGGGAGCAACTAAGGATAGGAGCACCAAAATTACTAGGAATCATTCAACAGAAGCAAGGAAGAGACATAGAGGAACTCAAAGAGCACCATTGGTTCTTCAAGAAGGCGCCACCCTCACTAAGGTGGACTCATTCCTTGTTCTTATTTCTCTGTTTTTTGATTTTTATGCTTCATGTTTATTTATGTTTTGTGTCTCTACTTCATGATCATTAGTAGTTAGTAACTATGTCTTAAAGTTATGAATAATTCCATTAATCCTTCACCTTTCTTAAATGAAAAATGTTTCTAATTCAAAAAGAACAAGAAGTACATGAATTTCGAATTTATCCTTGAATTTAGTTTAATTATATTGATGTGGTTACAATACTTTTTGTTTTCTGAATGAATGATTGAATAGTGCATATGTCTTTTGATATTGTTGTTTATGAATGTTAAAATTGTTGGCTCTTGAAAGAATGATGAACAAAGAAAAATGTTATTGATGATCTGAAAAATCATGAAATTGATTCTTGAAGTAAGAAAAAGCAGTGAAAAAGCAAAAGCTTGCGAAAAAAAAATAGAAAGAAAAAGAAAAAGCAAGCAGAAAAAGCCAATAGCCCTTAAAACCAAAAGGCAAGGGTAAAAAGGATCCAAGGCTTTGAGCATCAATGGATAAGAGGGCCCAAGGAAATAAAATCCAGGCCTAAGTGGCTAAATCAAGCTGTCCCTAACCATGTGCTTGTGTCATGAAGGTCCAAGTGAAAAGCTTGAGACTGAGTGGTTAAAGTCGTGATCCAAAGCAAAAAGAGTGTGCTTAAGAGCTCTGGACACCTCTAACTGGGGACTCTAGCAAAGCTGAGTCACAATCTGAAAAGGTTCACCCAGTCATGTGTCTGTGGCATTTATGTATCCGGTGGTAATACTGGAAAACAAAGTGCTTAGGGCCACGGCCAAGACTCATAAGTAGCTGTGTTCAAGAATCAACATGCTTAACTAGGAAAGTCAATAACACTATCCAAAATTCTAAGTTCCTAGAGAAGCCAATCATTCTAAACTTCAAAGGAAAAAGTGAGATGCCAAAACTGTTCAGAAGCAAAAAGCTACAAGTCCCACTCATCTAATTATAATTAATATTCATTGATATTCTGGAATTTATAGTATATTCTCTTCTTTTTATCCTATTTGATTTTCAGTTGCTTGGGGACAAGCAACAATTTAAGTTTGGTGTTGTGATGAGCGGATAATTTATACGCTTTTTGGCATTGTTTTTAGGTAGTTTTTAGTAAGTTCAAGCTACTTTTAGGGATGTTTTCATTAGTTTTTAGGTTAAATTCATATTTCTGGACTTTACAATGAGTTTGTGTGTTTTTCTGTAATTTCAGGTAATTTCTGGCTGAAATTGAGGGACCTGAGCAAAACTCTGAAAAAGGCTGACAAAAGGACTGCTGATGCTGTTGGAATCTGACCTCCCTGTACTCAAAATAGATTTTCTGGAGTTACAAAACTCCAAATGGCGCGCTCTTAACGGCGTTGGAAAGTAGACATCCAGAGCTTTCCAGCAATATATAATAGTCCATACTTTATTCGGGAATTGACGACGTAAATTAGCGTTGAACGCCAATTACATGCTGCTGTCTGGAGTTAAACGCCAGAAACACGTCATAACCCGGAGTTGAACGCCCAAAACACGTTATAACTTGGTGTTCAACTCCAAGAGAAGCCTCAGCTCATGGATAGATCAAGCTCAGCCCAAATATACACCAACTGGGCCCCGAAAGTGGATTTATGCATCAATTACTTACTCATGTAAACCCTAGTAGCTAGTCTAGTATAAATAGGATAGTTTACTATTGTATTAGACATCTTTGGTCTCAGTTTTGTTTTATTCTTCATCTTAAGAGGCTATTGATCATGTTTGAGGGGGCTGGCCATTCGGTCATGCCTGAACCTTTCACTTATGTATTTTCAACGGTGGAGTTTCTGCACACCATAGATTAAGGGTGTGGAGCTCTGCTGTACCTCAAGTTTCAATACAATTACTATTACTTTCTATTCAATTCTCTTTTATTCTTACTCCAAGATATACGTTGCACAACACTTGATGAATGTGATGATCCGTGACACTCATCATCATTCTCACTTATGAACGCGCGTGATTGACAACCACTTCCGTTCTACCTTAGGCCGGGCGCATATCTCTTAGATTCCCCAACAGAATCTTCGTGGTATAAGCTAGGTAGATGGCAGCATTCATGGGGATCCGGAAAGTCTAACCTTGTCTGTGGTATTTCGAGTAGGATCCTGGGAATCCGAAAAGTCTACCTTGTCTGTGGTATTCCGAGTAGGATTCCGGTATTGAATGACTGTGACGGGCTTCAAACTCCTGAAGGCTGGGCGTTAGTGACAGACGCAAAAGAATCAAGGGATTCTACTCCAACCTGATTGAGAACCGACAGATGATTAGCCGTGCTGTGACAGAGCATTTGGACCATTTTCACTGAGAGGATGGGATGTAGCCATCAACAAGGGTGATGCCTCCAGACGATTAGCCGTGCAGTGATAGCGCATAGGACCATTTTCCCGAGAGGATTAAAAGTAGCCATTGATGATGGTGATGCCCTACATACAGCTTGCCATGGAAAGGAGTAAGAAGGATTGGATGAAAGCAATAAGAAAGTAGAGATTCGAAAGGATTCCAGCATCTCCATACGCCTATCTGAAATTCCCACTATTGATTTACATAAGTATTTCTATCCCTTTTTATTTTCTATTTATTATTAATTATTCCAAAACCCATAAACCAATTTAATCTGCCTAACTGAGATTTACAAGGTGACCATAGCTTACTTCATACCAACAATCTCTGTGGGATCGACCCTTACTCACGTAAGGTATTACTTGGATGACCCAGTACACTTGCTGGTTAAGTTGAACGGAGTTGTGAAAAGAAAGTGCTAAGTTAGTTTTTAGGCACATGCCAAAGAGCCATTATTGTTGATCACAATTTCGTCCACCACTTATGTATTTTCAATGGTGGAGCTTCTACACACCATAGATTAAGGTGTGGAGCTCTGCTGTTCCTCGAGTATTAATGCAAAGTACTACTGTTTTCTATTCAATTCATGCTTATTCCTGTTCTAAGATATCCATTCGCACACAAGAACATGATGAATGTGATGACTATGTGACGCTCATCATCATTCTCAACCTATGAACGCGTGCCTGACAAACACTCCAGTTCTACATGCAAGCGAGCTTGAATGCATATCTCTTAGCCTTCTGGTTCACGATCAGAGTCTTCATGGTATAAGCTAGAATCAATTGGCAGCATTCTTGAGATCCGGAAAGTCTAAACCTTGTCTGTGGTATTCCGAGTAGGATCTGAGAGGACGGACGGTAGCCATTGACAACAGTGATCCCCCAACATACAGCTTGCCATGGAAAGGAGTATGAAGGATTAGATGAAGGCAGTAGAAAAGCAGAGATTCAGAAGGAACAACGCATCTCCATACGCTTATCTGAAATTTCTACCAATGAATTACATAAGTATCTCTATCTTTATTTTATGTTTTTTTATATTTTAATCATCAAAACTCCATAACCATTTGAATCCGCCTGACTGAGATTTACAAGATGACCATAGCTTGCTTCAAGCCGATAATCTCCGTGGGATCGACCCTTACTCACGTAAGGTTTATTACTTGGACAACCTAGTGCACTTGCTGGTTAGTTGTGCAAAGTTGTGAAAAAGAGTTGAGATTACAATTGTGCGTACCAAGTTGTTGGCGCCATTGAGATCACAATTTCGTGCACCACAGTACGTCGCGCATGTCGCGCGTACGCGCCAGGTGCGCGTGTGTGCCGATGCACTTTTTGCCAATGTGCATGTGTGCGTGATGTGCGCATGCGCGCCCCTAAACAACTGATCAACTATGACAAATTATATATCGTTGCGAAGCTCTGGATGTTATCTTTCCAACGCAACTGGAAGTGTATCATTTGGACCTTTTTAGCTCATGTTATGATCGATTGAGTACGAAGAGGTCAGGCTTGACAGCTTTGCAAATCCTTCAATTTCTTGTATTCCTTCCGCTTTTGCATGCTTCCTTTCCATCCTCTAAGCCATTCCTGCCCTATAAAACCTGAAAACACTTAATACACATATCACGGCATCGAATGGTAATAAGCGAGGATTAAAAATAGTGAATTAAAGGCCAAAGAAGCATGTTTTCAATCATAGCACAAAATCAGGAAGGAAAGTGTAAAACATGTAATTTACATGAATAAGTGTGAAAATAATGGATAAAATCCACTCAATTAAGCACAAGATGTACCATGAAATAGTCGTGCATCAAATCTTCCCACACTTAAACATTAGCATGTCCTCATGCTAAGCTCAAGAGAAGCTATAAGAGTGAAGGCAGAATGGTAGATGTATGAAATGCAACCTATCTGTATAAATACAACTACATGCAAAAATGTTTTTACCTACTTGGTTAAAAGTAAACAAATTCTCCAAGACAAAACATAAATTGGATTCCACTAATTCAAATCACATAATAAGAGACAAGTAAACTTGTAAGAAGCTAGCTCATGAAAGCAGGGAACATAGAATCAAGCATTGAACCCTCACTTGTAGTGTATATGCACTCTAATCGCTCAAGTGTCTAGAGTTAATTCTCTCTACTCTTCTCTAGTCATTCTTTCTAAAATTTTGTTCTTTATCTAACCAATCAACAAATATTTAGTATACCAATGCAAACATCATGAGGTCTTTTCAAGGTTGTAATAGGGCTAAGGTAAGGGTGAGGATATATGTATGGCCAAGTGAACTAAAATATGAATCTTTGGTTAACCTAAGCTCTCACCTAACATACACATACACTCTATGTAACTCTAAATTCATGCCTAGCTACCCAAAATTTTCCTTTTGTATATTTCACATACTCATGTATCAGCTTCTCTTTAATTTCACCAAATATGCATTAATCTTTTATTAAACTTAGCATTGGGGTAATTTTGTCCCCTATTTATTTATTTATATTATATATATTTTTTTTTGAAAATATAAAAGTAAACATAACATATCAATGCACATGGACTTTTAATTTTTCTGGTCTCACATGAGTAGGTACCCAAATTCCCAATATGTAAATAAAGTAGAAGCATAACACACTCCCTATCAGCCCATGTTTCCACAGTTTCTCCACACTTAGTTGACACACAATCTCTATCTTAAGCTAACCAAAGATTCAAATTAGGTAATTACTTATTTTTTTTCGCTTAAGGCTAGTGATGTGGTAAAATATAGAACAAACGGGGATTAAAAGGCTCAAGGTGGCAAACAAAGGTGATTAAAAGGGTAGGCTATTTGGGATAAATGAGCTAACAATAAATGATGGCCTCAATCATATACAAGCATGTAAATACACTAAACAATAGACATATAGAATTGAGCAAAAAATATATTACAATCATGGAGAAGAAAACACAAGAATAAAAATTTATCGCTAAATAATGTAACCATATAATTAAGCTCAAGTCTCACAGGTTGTGTGTTCTCAGCTATAAACTATGTTCCAAATACAAGCTTCAAACAAGTTTAACACAAATTTTTAATTTAAATTAGTGAAATATTGTAAAAAGGGTCTTGAAAAGAAATTCATTACTTTAACTAAGCAGTGGTAAAATATGCACAAAATTTAAACAAACATGCAATCAAACATGCAAATGCAACAATGAACTACAAAGAAAATTAATCAATGGTGTTGAAAAGAAGGTAACTAACCCCCGAAAGTCGGTATCGACCTCCCCACACTTAAAGATTGCATCGTCCTCGGTGCATGCTAAGATGTGCATGTGGACGGGGGTAGTGAGCTATAACCACTGCGCTTACTCCAAAGAATGCGCTTATGGACTTGTTTGTCTCCTTATTAAGAAGCTTTTCCTCTTCCCTCTTGGTGGCCATCCTGAAAAAGGGAGAAAGGGAAGGTACATGTAATTCAAATAGGTAGAACCGAGAGGAGGAAAGTCCAAGTGATAATCAATGCTAAGGTAAAAGATAATGTCTTACATACATGGTCGTGACTACATGTAAATAGAACATTAATTGAAGTCAATGAAGGCATTTTAGAGCAACTAGATGCAAGAGGTTTAAAAGCATGCAAGCGAAGGCATGAGAAGCATAACTCAAGCATCACGTAACAATTGTGCCAAATAAAAGAGCATTTGTAATGATGACAATTGTGAATGATAATCCCAATTACATGTGGAATGCAAGTGTTTTGAAAAAGAGGCATTTCAAGTAAAAGAGGAGTAAAACAAAATAGATTTCAAGATGCCACAGGCTTTTTCACAAACACTTGGTGAGCAAGTTAAAGTAGGAATGAAAATAATATAATCCAAATGTATATGAGGGCTAAATTAAAATATCAATTGTCAAATTACTCCTCATAATATTTACAGGCTCAATTACAATAAGGTAGAACCTAAATAAAGCTCCAACACCAACATAAAAATGCATGAAAATAAAAAAGAAAGAAGAAGAAACCATAAATAATTAAGCTAAAAGAAAATTTAGAAGAAAGAAAAATAATTAAATGTAGTAATTAAAAGATGAATGAAAAAAAGAATGGAGGGGAGGAAGAAATGTGCGAAAGGTAGAAGAAGAAGAATGAAGAAGAGACGAGGAAGGAGAAGAAGAAAGAATTAGGATTTGAAAAGAAAAGAAAAGAAAACTGATTAGGCGGCGCACTGCGTGCAAGGTGCACGGCATAGACGCGTCACGCACGCGGACGCATGGGTGAGCGTATAGGGGAGGGACGCGGAAGCGTCCATCACGCGCACACGTGATTAGGGATCGTGCGAAACGCACGAAGCCTTCCGCACTCCCGCACAACTCTCTGTGCAAAAACCCAATAACGCCGATTTGCACACCCACACGTACGCGTCATGCACGCGTACGCATGGGTCAGGTTGTGCGTGAGGCACCGTCCTGGCATGGTTCCGACACAACTTGCTGCCCATATTTAATATTTGCGGATCCAAATATAACGTGTACGCGTCATGGACGCTCGCGCCTGGATGCGTCTCTTTTTTTTATGCAAAATGCAGAATGCAGAATGTAGATGATTATGCAGAAATTATGAATGAATACTGTGAAAACAAAATAAAATAGAACTAAGAATGAAAAGGGACGATCATACCATGGTGGGTTGTCTCCCACCTAGCACTTTTAGTTAAAGTCCTTAAGTTGGACATGTGGTGGGCTCCTTGTCATGGTGGCTTGTGCTTGAACTCATCTTGAAACTGCCACCAACGCTTGGACTTCTAATAAGCTTCAACATCTCCAAATAAATTCACCAAGCCTTGATAAAGTTCTTCACAAGCTCTGAGTTTCCAAAGTTGATCCTCTTGTATGCCCGGATCCCAAGTCTTGTTTCTACACCCGTCTTGAAGTGGATCATCATGATTCCATCCGGGTGGCTCAGCCTTGGAATTCTCATTTAAGTACCCAAACATCCTCTTAGACCCATTCACTTTGGTTCTAGCCAACCATTGATATCAAACTTTGAGCGTGCAATCATTATGAACCTAGAGTGACAACTCCTACCACTAACCATCTTTCTTTTACTCTTAACGCCACAAAGAGCTCTAAGTTGACCATCCATCTCAAGTAGACCATATTCAAGTGGGAAAGTAAAGGTTAAGGATAAGAATTTTACCTACTTTAATGTTGTATTGGATGTTAATGGGTTTGGGAGAGGTGTTTCCACTGGGCTTACATGCTCCACTCCCTTGTGCTCTTCTTTGGATTCTTCCACCTCTTTGCAAGCCTTTTCAACTGCAACCGCTTCCTTTTGGTAGCTTTCTTCCAATTCAATCTCTTCTTCATTTCTTACCAAGGGCATGGGAGAGGGTTCAATTGTAGAGAAGGATTCATCAACAGGAAGACTTGCTCCATGATCATGTTCACCAAGGAAACTTGTTTCTTGATCTATTCCGTCCAATTCTTCATATGGAACATGTCTTAGAGGTTGTGCACTATCCTCCTCAACATCAATTTCAATATCCTTGGGGGAATATTCCACAGCTCTAGATTCCCATGGGGGTTCAGCATCTCCTAAGTCTTCAACCACGTCTTCCTCTTCAACTATTACGGCTTCCTCCACTTGTTCCAATACAAAGTCACGTCCCCCATTGTCCACTGGGGTTTCTAGCTTCTTCTTCATGCTGCGTTCTTTAGTAGATTCTCCACATGAAGCCATGGGAGTTCCTTGAGTGTCCGAATGTTGAGAAGCTAATCGATTTATCGCTTGCTCCAATTGATGAAGGGTTGCATGAAATCGATCCACTTTTCCTTGAGACAATCCTTTGACTCTTGTTCCGCTTGGATAACATAATTAGGATCATATGGCTCTTGGATTGATGGATATGGACATGGTGTATATGGATGTGGTGGTTTTTGGGAGTAATTGGGTTGGAATTAGGGTGGCTCTATTTTGGTTCATATGGTTCATAGGATGGTTGGTATGGTGGATATGTGTTATGGTCATATGGAGGTGAATGGTGGAAAGGGGCTTGTGAGTATGGTGGTTCAAAGTTATGTTGAGGAGGGGGCTCATAGGTATAGTGTGGTGGGTGTTGATTGTCACGGAAAGGTCCACCATAACCATTGCCTTGATATGCATCACAGAATGGTTGTTGATAGTCCATTGGAGGTGGTTGTTGCCAAAAGGGTTGATCAAATCCTTATGGCTCCTCCCATCTTTGAGTGTTCCAGCCTTGATGCATGTTGTCATTATAATCTCCTCTTCCTGTAATATAATTATAACCACGCTCATAGCCAAAGGGGTGAGAATTCATAGTAGTTAAAGAAAATAAAAACAGAAACTAGTAAAAATAAGCAACTAAGTTCTAAACTAACAAAAACTAGCAAACAAGTAAAAAGCAAATATTCACAATAACCAATAATAAGACACACGTTTGCAATTCCCCGGCAACGGCGCCATTTTGACGAATGGATTTTTGCATGGTCTAGAATTTCACAATTAAGTTCTCATTCAAAGTATAGCTTCTAAACCAACAAGAATCCTTTCGTACAAAAACTTGGTTGTCACAAGTAACAAACCCCTAATAAAATTGATAATCGAAGTATTTAAACCTCGGGTCGTCTCTCAAGGAATTACAGGGAAGTGTATTTATTATTGGTTATGAGTTTTCTGAGAAATTTGGAGTTTGGGCAATGGGCACATAAATGATTATAAATTAAAGCAATGAAAATTAACAAGAGATTTTATGTAATTAAATTAAAAAGCCTTGACTAGGAGAAGATTATTCGGAAGTTCTATCCTTATTGGATTTTCCAAGATTAATAATAATAGGTTGTTGTTCCTACATGGTTAACCCTCAATGAATGAAGGAAAGTCAAGTTGAGAGCCTACTTCTATTCACAAGTCCTATCCTCACCATTGGGAAGGATTAGCGTTGCAACTAGAGAGCTAGCCAACAATTTCCAATTATTATTTAACTCTTGAGTCTTCCAACTCAAGGGTCTCCAAATATTATTCTAACTCCAAAGTCAAGTTGGAAGCCTACTCCATTGACATGGATGCCAAATTCGCATTCATGTGAAGGGAGTAGAAAGAAGACATGGCAATTAAACTCAATTGAAAATAATCAATAAATAATGGAATCAAATAGGAAATAAAAGAGTAAGGAAATAGAAAACAAACTAGATTGATAAAAACTTCACAGAGGTAGTAACTCTTTGTAATATCTAACTCAAAAGCATAAAACTAGGAATCCTAAAACTTAGAGAGAGGAGAGAGCCGCTCTCTCTAAAAACTACATCTAAAACCTAAAATTATGAAAAGTGAGAAGTTGTGTCCTTGATTCCTCCACTCTGCAACCTCTAATCTATGTTTTATGGGTCAAAAACTGGGTCAAAAATAGCCCAAAAATCACTGGACAACTGCAGTACGTCGCGCATGTTGCGCATATGTGCCAGGTGCGCGTGCGCGCCGATAGACTTTTCGCCAATGTGCGCGTGCGCGTGATGTGCGCATGCGCGCCCCTAAACGCCAGATCAACTATGACAAATTATATATCGTTGTGAAGCTCAAGAAGTTATCTTTCCAACGCAACTGGAACCGCTTCATTGACACCTTTGTAGCTCATGTTATGATCGATTGAGTGCGAAGAGGTCAGGCTTGACAGCTTTGCAATTTCTTCAATTTCTTGTATTCCTTCCACTTTTGCATGCTTCCTTTCCATTCTCTAAGCCATTCCTGCCCTATAAAACCTGAAAATACTTAACACACATATCACGGCATCGAATGGTAATAAGAGAAGATTAAATATAGTGAATTAAAGGCCAAAGAAGCATGTTTTTAATCATAGCACAAAATCAGGAAGGAATGTGTAAAACATGTAATTTACATGAATAAGTGTGAGAATAGTGGATAAAATCCACTCAATTAAGCACAAGATGTAATACCCGGTCTAACCGAAATTAATTAAATAATGAGTTAAGTAGGAGCGAATATGGTTGGAAGATTTGGCGATTGGAATTTGATGATTTCAATGTGATATTTGGATTCAGTGAATTTTTTCGAGTCGGAAGACATTGTTTCCTGTGTAAAAGCGCGCAGTGGAATTTTGACCGGCAGTACCGGCTGAGACCTGTCTGGTGCTGCAGCTGAGAAAATTGATTATGAGTAAATAAGATTAAGAAATGAGGAATTATAATTAGGGGAGGTAGAAATATTTGAAGTGCGATTTAGAGCGCTAATCTTAAAGGTTTTGGTCCAAAATTGGGCCAACGGACAAAAATAAGTGAACTGGGCCTAAGTGGGTGGTGGGCGAAATTGTGATCACTACAACTTCGCACAACTAACCAGCAAGTGCACTGGGTCGTCCAAGTAATAAACCTTACGCGAGAAAGGGTCGATCCCACGGAGATTGTTGGTATGAAGCAAGCTATGGTCACCTTGTAAATCTTAGTCAGGCAGACTCAAATGGGTATAGATGATGAATGAAACATAAAGATAAAGATAGATATACTTATGTATATCATTGGTGAGAGCTTCAGATAAGCGTATGAAGATGCTTGGTCCCTTCCGTCTCTCTGCTTTCCTACTGTCTTCATCCAATCCTTCTTCCTCCTTTCCATGGCAAGCTTAAGCAAGGGTTTCACCGTTGTCAGTGGCTACCTCCCATCCTCTCAGTGGAAATATTCAACGCACCCTGTCACGGCACGGCTATCCATCTGTCGGTTCTCAATCAGGCCAGAATAGAATCCAGTGATTCTTTTGCGTCTGTCACTAACGCCCCGCCCTCAGGAGTTTGAAGCACGTCACAGTCATTCAATCATTGAATCCTACTCAGAAAACCACAGACAAGGTTAGACCTTCCGGATTCTCTTGAATGCCGCTATCAGTTCTTGCCTATACCACGAAGACTCTGATCTCACGAAATGGCTGGCTCGTTTGTCAGGCGAGCACTCGGTTGTCAGGCGATCAACCATGCATCGTGTATCAGGAATCCAAGAGATATTCACCCAATCTAAGGTAGAACGGAGGTGGTTGTCAGTCACACGTTCATAGGTGAGAATGATGATGAGTGTCACGGATCATCACATTCATCAAGTTGAAGAACAAGTGATATCTTGGACAAAGAACAAGCGGAATTGAATAGAAGAACAATAGTAATTGCATTAATACTCGAGGTACAGCAGAGCTCCACACCTTAATCTATGGTGTGTAGAAACTCCACCGTTGAAAATACATAAGAACAAGGTCTAGGCATGGCCGTGAGGCCAGCTTCCCAATGATCTAAGAACTAGATGTCCAAAGATGATCTAGAGATCTAAAGTGATCAAAAGATTGAAAATACAATAGTAAAAGGTCCTACTTATAGAAGACTAGTAGCCTAAGGTTTACAAAGATGAGTAAATGACATAAAAATCCACTTCCGGGCCCACTTGGTGTGTGCTTGGGCTGAGCAATGAAGCATTTTCGTGTAGAGACTCTTCTTGGAGTTAAACGCCAGCTTTTATGCCAGTTTGGACGTTTAACTCCCATTTTGGTGCCAGTTCCGGCGTTTAACGCTGGAATTCCTGAGGGTGACTTTTTACGCCGATTTGGGCCATAAAATCTTGGGCAAAGTATGGACTATCATATATTGCTGGAAAGCCCAGGATGTCTACTTTCCAACGCCGTTGAGAACGCGCCAATTGGGCTTTTGTAGCTCCAGAAAATCCACTTCGAGTGCAGGGAGGTCAGAATCCAACAGCATCTGCAGTCCTTTTCAGTCTCTGAATCAGATTTTTGCTCAGGTCCCTCAATTTCAGCCAGAAAATACCTGAAATCACAGAAAAACACACAAACTCATAGTAAAGTCCAGAAAAGTAAATTTTAACTAAAAACTAATAAGAATATACTAAAAACTAAACCAAATATACTAAAAACATACTAAAAACAATGCCAAAAAGCGTACAAATTATCCGCTCATCACAACACCAAACTTAAATTGTTGCTTGTCCTCAAGCAACTGAAAATCAAATAAGATAGAAAGAAGAGAATATGCAATGAATTCCAAAAACATCTATGAAGATCAGTATTAATTAGATGAGCGGGGCTTTTAGCTTTTTGCCTCTGAATAGTTTTGGCATCTCACTCTATCCTTTGAAATTCAGAATGGTTGGCTTCTTTAGGAACTTAGAATCCAGATAGTGTTATTGATTCTCCTAGTAAAGTATGATGATTCTTGAACAAAGCTACTTATTGAGTCTTGGCTGTGGCCCAAAGCACTCTGTCTTCCAGTATTACCACCGGATACATACATGCCACAGACACATAATTGGGTGAACCTTTTCAGATTGTGACTCAGCTTTGCTAGAGTCCCCAATTAGAGGTGTCCAGGGTTCTTAAGCACACTCTTATTGCCTTGGATCACAACTTTATTTCTTTCTTCTCTCTTTTTTCATTTTCTTTTTCTCTCTTTTTTTTCGAAATTTTTCTTTTTTTTTTTCATTGCTTTTTCTTGCTTCAAGAATCATTTTAATGATTTTTCAGATCCTCAGTAACATGTCTCCTTTTTCATCATTCTTTCAAGAGCCAACATTCATGAACCACAAATTCAAAAGACATATGCACTGTTTAAGCATACATTCAGAAGACAAAAGTAATGCCACCACATCAAAATAATTAAACTGCTATAAAATTCAAAATTCATGCAATTCTTTTCTTTTTCAATTAAGAACATTTTTCATCTAAGAAAGGTGATGGATTCATAGGATATTCATAACTTTAAGGCATAGACACTAAGACACTAATGATCACAAGACACAAACATGGACAAACATAAGCATTAATTTTCGAAAAATAGGAAAATAAAGAACAAGGAAATTAAAGAACGGGTCCACCTTAGTGATGGCGGCTCTTTCTTCCTTTTGAAGATCCTATGGAGTGCTTGAGCTCCTCAATATCTCTTCCTTGTCTTTGTTGCTCCTCTCTCATGATTCTTTGATCTTCTCTAATTTCATGGAGAATGATGGAGTGTTCTTGATGCTCCACCTTTAGTTGTCCCATGTTGGAATTCAATTCTCCTAGGGAGGTGTTTAGTTGCTCCCAATAGTTTTGTGGAGGAAAGTGCATCCCTTGAGGTATCTCAGGGATCTCATGATGAGAGGGGTCTCTTGTGTGCTCCATCCTCTTCTTAGTGATGGGCTTGTCCTCATCAATAGGGATGTCTCCCTCTATGTCAACTCCAACTGAATAACAGAGGTGACAAATGAGATGAGGGAAGGCTAACCTTGCCAAGGTAGAGGACTTGTCCGCCACCTTATAAAGCTCTTGAGCTATAACCTCGTGAACTTCTATTTCTTCTCCAATCATGATGCTATGGATCATGATGACTCGGTCTAAAGTAACTTCGGACCGGTTGCTAGTGGGAATGATTGAGCATTGGATGAACTCCAACCATCCTCTAGCCACGGGTTTGAGGTCATGCCTTCTCAATTGAACCGGCTTCCCTCTTGAATCTCTCTTCCATTGGGCGCCCTCTTCACATATGACTGTGAGGACTTGGTCCAACCTTTGATCAAAGTTGACCCTTCTAGTGTAAGGATGTTCATCTCCTTACATCATGGGCAAATTGAATGCCAACCTTACACTTTCCGGACTAAAATCCAAGTATTTCCCCCGAACCATAGTAAGATAATTCTTTGGATCCGGGTTCACACTTTGATCATGGTTCTTGGTGATCCATGCATTGGCATAGAACTCTTGAACCATTAAGATTCCGACTTGTTGAATGGGGTTGGTAAGAACTTCCCAACCTCTTCTTCGGATCTCATGTCGGATCTCCGGATATTCACCCTTTTTGAGTGAAAAAGGGACCTCGGGGATCACCTTCTTCAAGGCCACAACTTCATAGAAGTGGTCTTGATGCACCCTTGAGATGAATCTTTCCATCTCCCATGACTCGGAGGTGGAAGCTTTTGCCTTCCCTTTCCTCTTTCTAGAGGTTTCTCCGGCCTTGGATGCCATAAATGGTTATGGAAAAACGAAAAAGCAACGCTTTTACCACACCAAACTTAAAAGGTTTGCTCGTCCTCGAGCAAAAAGAAGAAAGAAGAGAGTAGAAGAAGAAGAAATAAGGAAGAAGGGAATGGCGTTTGTTTTCGGCCAAAGAGGGAGAGAAGTGGTGTTTAGGTTGTGTGAAAATGAAGGGGTGAAGAAGGGTATATATAGGGGAGGGGGAAGGGTAAGGTTCGGTCAAGTGAGGTTGGGTTTGGGAGGGAAAGTGGTTTGAATTTGAATGGTGAGGTAGGTGGGGTTTTATGAAGGATGGATGTGAGTGGTGAAGAGGAAGATGAGATTTGATAGGTGAAAGGTTTTTGGGGAAGAGGTGTTGAGGTGATTGGTGAATGGGTGAAGAAGAGAGAGAGTGGTGGGGTTGGTGGGGATCCTGTGGGGTCCACAGATCCTGTGGTGTCAAGGAAAAGTCATCCCTGCACCAAATGGCATGCAAAATCACGTTTTGAGCCAATTCTGGCGTTAAACGCCGGGCTGGTGCCCATTTCTGGCGTTTAACGCCAGGTTCTTGCCCTTTTCTGGCGTTTAACGCCAGTCTGGTGCCCCTTTCTGGCGTTAAACGCCCAGAATGGTGCCAGACTGGGCGTTAAACGCCCACCTGCTAGCCTTACTGGCGTTTAAACGCCAGTAAGTTCTTCCTCCAGGGTGTGCTATTTTTTTTCCTGTTTTTCATTCTATTTTTGCTTTTTCAATTGATTTTGTGACTTCTCATGATCATCAACCTACAAAATAAAATAAAATAACAAAGGAAAAATATATAAAATATAACATTGGGTTGCCTCCCAACAAGCGCTTCTTTAATGTCAGTAGCTTGACAGAGGGCTCTCATGGAGCCTCACTTTTTCCCAGAGCAATGTTGGAACCTCCCAACACCAAACTTAGAGTTTGAATGTGGGGGTTCAACACCAAACTTAGAGTTTGGTTGTGGCCTCCCAACACCAAACTTAGAGTTTGACTGTGGGGGCTCTATTTGACTCTGTTTTGAGAGAAGCTCTTCATGCTTCCTCTCCATGGTGACAGAGGGATATCCTTGAGCCTTAAACACAAAGGATTCTTCATTCACTTGAATGATCAGTTCACCTCTATCAACATCAATCACAGCCTTTGCTGTGGCAAGGAAGGGTCTGCCAAGGATGATGGATTCATCCATGCACTTCCCAGTCTCTAGGACTATGAAATCAGCAGGGATGTAATGGTCTTCAATCTTTACCAGAACATCCTCTATAAGTCCATAAGCTTGTTTTCTTGAATTGTCTGCCATCTCTAGTGAGATTCTTGCAGCTTGCACCTCAAAGATCCCTAGCTTCTCCATTACAGAGAGAGGCATGAGGTTTACACTTGACCCTAAGTCACACAGAGCCTTCTTGAAGGTCATGGTGCCTATGGTACAAGGTATTGAAAACTTCCCAGGATCTTGTCTCTTTTGAGGTAATTTCTGCCTAGACAAGTCATCCAGTTCTTTGGTGAGCAAAGGAGGTTCATTCTCCCAAGTCTCATTTCCAAATAACTTGTCATTTAGCTTCATGATTGCTCCAAGGTATTTAGCAACTTGCTCTTCAGTGACATACTCATCCTCTTCAGAGGAAGAATACTCATCAGAGCTCATGAAAGGCAAAAGTAAGTCCAATGGAATCTCTATGGTCTCATTTTGAGCCTCAGATTCCCATGGTTCCTCATTAGGGAACTCAGTGGAGGTCAGTGCACGCCCATTGAGGTCTTCCTCAGTGGCGTTCACTGCCTCTCCTTCCTCTCCAAATTCGGCCATGTTGATGGCCTTGCACTCTCCTTTTGGATTTTCTTCTGTATTGCTTGGAAGAGTACTAGGAGGGAGTTCAGTAATTCTCTTGCTCAGCTGTCCCACTTGTGCCTCCAAATTCCTAATGGAGGACCTTGTTTCAGTCATGAAACTTTGAGTGGTTTTGATTAGATCAGAGACCATGGTTGCTAAGTCAGAGGGGTTCTGCTTAGAATTCTCTGTCTGTTGCTGAGAAGATGATGGAAAAGGCTTGCCATTGCTAAACCTGTTTCTTCCACCATTATTGTTGTTGAAACCTTGTTGAGGTCTCTGTTGATCCTTCCATGAGAAATTTGGGTGATTTCTCCATGAAGAATTATAGGTGTTTCCATAGGGTTCTCCTAGGTAATTTACCTCTTCCCTTGAAGGGTTCTCAGGATCATAGGCTTCTTCTTCAGATGAAGCATCCTTAGTACTGCTTGGTGCATTTTGCATTCCAGACAGACTTTGAGAAATCAAATTGACTTGTTGAGTCAATATTTTATTTTGAGCCAATATGGCATTCAGAGTATCAATCTCAAGAACTCCTTTCTTCTGATTAGTCCCATTGTTCACAGGATTCCTTTCAGAAGTGTACATGAATTGGTTATTTGCAACCATTTCAATTAGCTCTTGAGCTTCTGTAGGCGTCTTCTTCAAATGAAGAGATCCTCCAGCAGAGCTATCCAAAGGCATCTTGGATAGTTCAGAGAGACCATCATAGAAAATACCTATGATGCTCCATTCAGAAAGCATATCAGAGGGGCACTTTCTGATTAATTGTTTGTATCTTTCCCAAGCTTCATAGAGGGTTTCTCCATCCTTCTGTCTGAAGGTTTGGACTTCCACTCTAAGCTTACTCAATTTTTGAGGTGGAAAGAACTTTGCCAAGAAGGCATTGACTAGCTTTTCCCATGAGTCCAGGCTTTCTTTAGGTTGTGAGTCCAACCATGTCCTAGCTCTGTCTCTTACAGCAAAAGGGAATAGCATAAGTCTGTAGACCTCAGGGTCAACCCCATTAGTCTTGACAGTGTCACAGATTTGCAAGAATTCAGCTAAGAACTGATGAGGATCTTCCAATGGAAGTCCATGAAACTTGCAATTCTGTTGCATTAGAGAAACTAATTGAGGCTTAAGCTCAAAGTTGTTTGCTCCAATGGCAGGGATAGAGATGCTTCTCCCATAGAAGTCGGGAGTAGGTGCAGTAAAGTCACCCAGCACCTTCCTTGCATTGTTTGCATTGTTGTTGTTTTCGGCTGCCATGTGTTCTTCTTCTTTGAAGATTTCTGTTAGGTCCTTTGTAGAGAGTTGTGCCTTAGCTTCTCTTAGCTTTCGCTTCAAGGTCCTTTCAGGTTCAGGGTCAGCTTCAATAAGAATGCCTTTGTCTCTGCTCCTGCTCATATGAAAGAGAAGAGAACAAGAAAATATGGAATCCTCTATGTCACAGTATAGAGATTCCTTGAGGTGTCAGAAGGACAGAAAAATAAAAGAAAGAGGTAGAAGAATTCGAACTTAATCAGATAGAGTTCGAATTGTGCATTGAGGAGGAGTGGTACTCCATAAATAGAAGGATGTGGGAAGAGGGGAAGAGAATTTTCGAAAATTAAGTAAAAGAATTTGAAAACATTTTGAAAAACATTAATTAATTTTCGAAAAAAAAAAGAGTGGGAAAGAAATCAAGTGATTTTTGAAAAAGATTTTGAAATTAGAAGTCAAAAAGATTTGATTGAAAACTATTTTGAAAAAGATGAGGTTAAGAAGATTTGATTGATTTTAAAAAATATGTGATTGAGAAGATATGATTTGAAAACAATTTTAAAAAGATTTGATTTTAAAAATTAATAACTTGCCTAACAAGAAAAGATATGATTCAAACATTAAACCTTTCTCAACAGAAAAGGCAACATACTTGAAATGTTGAATCAAATCATTAATTGATAGCAAGTATCTTTGAAAAAGGAAAGAAATTGATTTTGAAAACATTTGATTGAAAAGATATGATTTGAAAAAGATTTGATTTTGAAAAACTTTGAAAACTTGAAAAAAAAATTGATTTGAAAACAAAATCCTCCCCCTTGTGCCATCCTGGCGTTAAATGCCCAGAATGGTGCACATTCTGGCGTTTAACGCCCAATGCACTACCTTTTTGGGCGTTAAACGCCCAACCAGGCACCCTGGCTGGCGTTTAAACGCCAGTCTGTCCTTCTTCACTGGGCGTTTTGAACGCCCAGCTTTTTCTGTGTAATTCCTCTGCTGTATGTTCTGAATCTTTAATTCTCTGTATTATTAACTTGAGAAGACACAAATTAAAAATATTTTTGGATTTTTAATAATCAAAATGCAACTAAAATCAAATAACAATGCATGCAAGACACCAAACTTAGCAGTTTGTATACTACTGACACTGACAAAATGAGAATGCATATGGAGAACAACAAAACACTCAAGTCAAGAGAATTCAAAGATCAGAGTAAGAAATAATCAAGAATTACTTGAAGATCCTTAAGACACATGAATGAATGCATGCAATTGACACCAAACTTAAGATGAGACACTAGACTCAAACAAGAAACATAAAATATTTTTGGTTTTTATGATTTTGTAATTTTTTTGTGCTTTTTCGAAAATTATATGGAAAAGAAAATAAAGGTATCAAAATTCTTAATGAGAATTCCAGGAATCATGCAATGTTAGTCTAAAGCTTTAGTCTAAAGGAATTAGACATGGCTAGCCAAGCTTCAGCAGGACATTGCATTCAAGAGCTAAATTGATGAGAATCAATCAGCTTTGGTGATGATAAGAACATCACCTTGAAACACTAGAATTCATTCTTAAGAACTCTGAAGAAAAATACCTAATCTAAGCAACAAGATGAACCGTCAGTTGTCCATACACAAAACAATCCCCGGCAACAGCGCCAAAAACTTGGTGGGCGAAATTGTGATCACTACAACTTCGCACAACTAACCAGCAAGTGCACTGGGTTGTCCAAGTAATAAACCTTACGCGAGTAAGGGTCGATCCCACGGAGATTGTTGGTATGAAGCAAGCTATGGTCACCTTGTAAATCTTAGTCAGGCAGACTCAAATGGGTATAGATGATGAATGAAACATAAAGATAAAGATAGAGATAATTATGTATATCATTGGTGAGAGCTTCAGATAAGCGTATGAAGATGCTTGGTCCCTTCCGTCTCTCTGCTTTCCTACTGTCTTCATCCAATCCTTCTTCCTCCTTTCCATGGCAAGCTTAAGCAAGGGTTTCACCGTTGTCAGTGGCTACCTCCCATCCTCTCAGTGGAAATGTTCAACGCACCCTGTCACGGCACGGCTATCCATCTGTCGGTTCTCAATCAGGCCGGAATAGAATCCAGTGATTCTTTTGCGTCTGTCACTAACGCCCCGCCCTCAGGAGTTTGAAGCACGTCACAGTCATTCAATCATTGAATCCTACTCAGAAAAACACAGACAAGGTTAGACCTTCCGGATTCTCTTGAATGCCGCCATCAGTTCTTGCCTATACCACGAAGACTCTGATCTCACGGAATGGCTGGCTCGTTTGTCAGGCGAGCACTCGGTTGTCAGGCGATCAACCATGCATCGTGTATCAGGAATCCAAGAGATATTCACCCAATCTAAGGTAGAACGGAGGTGGTTGTCAGTCACACGTTCATAGGTGAGAATGATGATGAGTGTCACGGATCATCACATTCATCAAGTTGAAGAACAAGTGATATCTTGGACAAAGAACAAGCGGAATTGAATAGAAGAACAATAGTAATTGCATTAATACTCGAGGTACAGCAGAGCTCCACACCTTAATCTTTGGTGTGTAGAAACTCCACCGTTGAAAATACATAAGAACAAGGTCTAGGCATGGCCGTGAGGCCAGCCTCCCAATGATCTAAGAACTAGATGTCCAAAGATGATCTAGAGATCTAAAGTGATCAAAAGATTGAAAATACAATAGTAAAAGGTCCTACTTATAGAAGACTAGTAGCCTAAGGTTTACAAAGATGAGTAAATGACATAAAAATCCACTTCCGGGCCCACTTGGTGTGTGCTTGGGCTGAGCAATGAAGCATTTTCGTGTAGAGACTCTTCTTGGAGTTAAACGCCAGCTTTTATGCCAGTTTGGGCATTTAACTCCCATTTTGGTGCCAGTTCCGGCGTTTAACGCTGGAATTCCTGAGGGTGACTTTGTACGCCGGTTTGGGCCATCAAATCTTAGGCAAAGTATGGACTATCATATATTGCTGGAAAGCCCAGGATGTCTACTTTCCAACGCCGTTGAGAACGCGCCAATTGGGCTTCTGTAGCTCCAGAAAATCCACTTCGAGTGCAGGGAGGTCAGAATCCAACAGCATCTGCAGTCCTTTTCAGTCTCTGAATCAGATTTTTGCTCAGGTCCCTCAATTTCAGCCAGAAAATACCTGAAATCACAGAAAAATACACAAACTCATAGTAAAGTCCAGAAAAGTGAATTTTAACTAAAAACTAATAAGAATATACTAAAAACTAAACCAAATATACTAAAAACAATGCCAAAAAGCGTACAAATTATCCGCTCATCAGTGGGCCCAAGACCCAACATATATAAACATTAGTTATGAATATTTCAGCTCATTTTACCCTAAAAGAGAGGTTGGGGCGCTGAAATAGAGAAGAGAGAAGAGAAGAGAGAAAACCTAACTCTCTTTGATCTTCAAACCACCATAACTTGAGCTACGGAGCTCCGATTGACGAGCCGTTTGCGGCCACGCGTCGCTCTTCTCATCCTCTACAATTCTATCTAAGTTTTGTGGTGAGTATTCCATTTATCTCTGCCCAGTTTTCGAATTTCCCCACTGTTACACATTTTTGGGAAGTTAGTGTTGAAATCTTGTGATTTTGGGTGTTTAGGGATACTCCAACATGGATTCTAAGTGAGTTCTATCCCTACTTCATATGGGCTGAGGTAAGAAGTTCTCAAACCCTTGTGATTTGTCATTTTTATGAGCCCTAGGTTGATGTATGTATGTCATATTGGTTATGTTAGTGCATTTGATGGTTTTGGTGCACAATTGGGAGATTGGTGTTGCTTGAGGAGCTTTGGTGAGGCTTGGGGCTAAGGTTGGTGGAGACTTCCAAAGAAGAGGCTCAATTGATTTGGCTACAAGAGGTACGGTTTAAGTTTCATTTAAGTACCGTGTGGTGTGATGAGAATTCCTAGGCTAGATGCCCCTAGGATTAAGTTTAGATTGTGTAAATGGTTGATACTAATATGCATAGTTGGTATGTAATGTGAATTGATGATTGGGTTGAGAATTGTGTGGCCTTGTATGCTTGGTGTATTGAAAATTTGATGTATTGGGTAATGAGTATTAATTTGTGGTTTATGCATTTAAATTGTGAAATTGGGCCAGAGGCCGTAAATTTTGGGCCGGAGGCCGGAAAGAGGTAAGGGAGGTAAGTTGATGTGTGCATTGTATGATGACACAAGTGATTGGATGAATTTCATATAATGAATATATCAATGATTTGGTTGGTTATTGAATAATGAGGTTTGAGGACTTGAAGTGTGGAAATTGGTAATTTTGGGTGAAATAGTATAGATGAGGTATGTTTGATTTTGGTTGAGATATATTATGTGGTCATATATGTGAGTATGATTATTGATACCTTGATGGTATGATAATGCATGAGAGATATGTATGTTGTGATATATGCTTGAGAAATGATTAAGGTTGATTTGGGGGTGAAACCACGTGATAGTGAGTATGATATTGGTTATGTATAATGATGGTTGATTGGAAATAGTATAGTTGGAAATTGGGATGAGGAAGGATGTATGACATGTTGATATGTTTGTAATTTAGCCATTTGTTTGAAATGGGTAAAGATGGTTATATGGCGGTTTTGTGAATCGTGGTAAAGTGTTAATGTATGAGTTGAGGAGGCTTGATGTTAATTTTGATATATTTTGATTGGTTTCAAAAAGGGTTGAAATTGGCATGTTTTGGTTGATTTTGAAAAGAGTTGAAAATGGCTTGTTTTGAAAATGACACTTTGTGGTTTTGTATGAAAAACATGGTTTTTGGGCATACTTTGACGGGACATAACTTGGACTACGAATCTCTATTTTGTGCCAAATCTGTTTAGAAATGAAATTGGATCCGGGATGTCCATGCCGTTCGAAGAACGGGTGAAAAACGATTTAAAATGAGAAAGTTATGTCCGTCAGAAGATTGGGGGTTGAATCTGTGAATTCTGCAGCTTTTAACTTAGAAAATTTTTAGCAGAATGACCCTCCACGCGTAGGCGCACTTGGCGCGTACGCGTCGTTCTTCAAGAAGGCACCATCCACGCGTGCGCGTGGTGTGCGCGTGCGCGTCGATGCGCTGCACCCATTGCCCAGCCATTTTCCCGAGAGTTGTGCCAGAGTTGTGGCAGTCTTGTGCTTGGGGCGCAAGTGTACCCACGCGTACGCGTGGCTGATGCGTACGCGTCGTTGTCTATTTTTCAATCCGCGCGTCCGCATGAATGGCGCGTATGCGCCGATGAGTTTTGTGGCCATCCACGCGTGTGCGTGGAGTACGCGTACGCGTGGCCCTGTTTTCATCCCAAAGTTGATTTTTGAGTTTTAAAAGCCAAATCTCATACTTTTAAGCCTCTGATCTCACCCCTTATGTGTTAAATCATTATGATATGCCTATCAATGAGAAAAGAGTTAGGGGATGTGGTAACTTGCGAGTGAAGCAAGGGGAAAAGTTATGATCAATGATGATCAACGATGATTATATGAGATATGGAGGATGACGGTGGGAGTACCGTGTATGCCATGAGCCGAAGGGCTATATTTATTGATAAATGGCTGGTTCTTGATTGGACCATGAGCCGGATGACTGAGTTATTGCTGGGTCACGGCAAAGCCATTATTGATTATGGCTGAGAATAATTGCATATATGATTAATGAATAAATGTGTTAAATGGATAATAATGGAAGATGTTGAAATGTGATGTGTAACCCCGGGTAGTAGGCAGTGGCGTTGTCCACTTGCTCCGGGTGTGAGACGGAAAAGGATGTTTATGATAAATGGGTTTAATTATGGAGTTTTGAATGAATGTATTTGTGATACCTGGGTAGTAGTAAGGGTTGTGGTTCGTCCCACTTGCTCCAGGTTAATGTTTGAGATTTGATAACAATGAGGATTGATAATATGAATTGAGATTGAATGAATATATGTTTGAGATACCTGGGCAGTAGCAAAGGTTGTGGTTCGTCCCGCTTGCTCCGGGTTAATGTTTAAGATACCTGGGCAGTAGCAAGGGTTGTGGTTCGTCCCACTTGCTCCGGGTTAATGCTTAAGATACCTGGGCAGTAGCAAGGGTTGTGGTTCGTCCCACATGCTCCAGGTCAGAGATTGTGACGCCTGGGTAGTAGCCGCAATAGTGGTTGTTCCACTGGCTCCAGGTTGAGCTTTTAAACACCCGCCTGGGTAGTAGCCGTAGTAGTGGTTATTCCACTGGCTCTGGGTTGAGCTTTTAAACACCCGCCTGGGTAGTAGCCGTAGTAGTGGTTGTTCCACTGGCTCTGGGTTGAGCGGGTAGTAGCAAGAGGGTTGTAGCTCAAACCTACTTGCTCTGCGAGGGGTGTTTCTGTCCAATGGTTAGCTACCAGGACATGTCGGGTTGGCTATATAACCGACAGATGATATCATCAGCCATAAGGCAGGCATACATCATTTGCATATGTTTGAATTGTTTGGGTTTGCCTATTTGTTTTGGATTTCTATGTCATATATGCTATGTTACCTGATTACGTGCTACTTGTTCTACTTGTACCTTATTTGTGTATTACTTGTCTGTATTGCTTGTGTTTGTACAACTGAGAGATCTCTCATGTTGGTGTCGGTGGATGTTGGTGGCTGTTCTTGATGAGATGAATTGATAATGCGATTGCATGATGATGATGATTTTTGAATGAGATAATTTAAGCCCCCTGGGTAGATGCAGTGATGTGATTTCACTAGCTCCAGGCGAGGGTATGATGTATTGATATAGAGTTGCTGAGGCAGAACAACTGGTGATGGTTTTGCTTATGATTCTGAGTCTGATTTGTTGAAGAATCAGTGAGTTGGGAAACATGTGTAACATGAACTAGATTTAGTATCCCCTTACGACAGATGCCCATTTATGGATTAGTGAGAATCTAGGCTGGATACTTGGTGAAAAGGAGTTTAGGATGCTTAGTGAGTTTTTATTGCAGTGCATTGTATTTATTTGGCACTTTTACCGTACTGGGAACCCATGGGCCCGGGGTTCTCATTCCGTATATATCTCTTGTTTTTCAGATACAGGTTCAGATGCTCAGAAGTGAGCTGCGGTTCGTCTGAGAGACGGCGAAGATATTTATTTTCTCTACTTTGTGTTTTCCTTAGAATCTCTCCACCTTTGTTTTGAAAATATTATATTATGTGTTGAACTCTTTTGGAACTTGCCTATAGAGGCTCTTATGTTTCCTTTGGGAGAGATTAGGATGTACTGTTGTCAGTTACTTTCATACTGTACCCTAGCCGGCCTAAACTTCGCGGGTCGCGACTAGTGGCTATTACTTATGTTATATCTATCTATCTGTTGTCTATCTCTTTATCTCCTTTATGCCCTGTCCGTATATCGCTTTCGGCTTCACGTTTTATCTTTTCGTTGTCGAAACGTGAGTGATACGTCTTCGCGATTTTATTTCTACTCTTTTCAGGCTTCTCGATTAATACTCCTTTCGAAATTATCTATATTTATATATTAAAAATCCACCTGAGAGTCGTACCACCGTAATATCATTGACTTATGACTCGAGCATAAGGATTTGAATATTAGGGTGTTACACAAGATGTCCCACGAAATAGTGGTGCATCAATCCACGCCTAACTTGGGCTTGGCAGCATGAATTGGAGTTTAGTTGAGTGAAGCTACGCCTAAACCACGTGGCGTATGTCATGCGTACAAGTCAGTCACGTGTACGTGTCAGTCACGCGTACGCGTCGATGGTCTTCTTCGCGTGTCACGCGTACGCGTCAGGTACACGCACGCGTCGCTGTGCAAATCTCCAAATCACGCGCACGCATCAGGTACGCGCACGCGTCACTGTGCAAATCTCCAAATCACGCGCACGCATCAGGTACGCGCACGCGTTAGGTATGCGCACGCGTCGCTCCTCGCTGGCTATCTCCTTTAATTCTTGTGCTCTTTATCTGCAGAAACTCCATCAAATCCAGCCGAATGCTACCTAAAATAAACAGAATTGCACAAGACTCAAAGTAGCATCCATAGTGGCTAAAAGATAATTAATTCTTGATTAAACTCAAAAAATTAAATGCAAATTCACTAGGAAAAGATAGGAAAGATGCTCACCAAGACTAAGAAAATTAAGGCAATAGAACAAGGAAAAGGTAGAAAAAACTAGACGAAAATAAGAATTAAACCCTAAATCGAAGAGACAATCAAACTAAGAACCCTAATTTCTAGAGAGAAAAGAGAGTTTCTCTCTCTAGAACTAACCTAAAACATATTTCCCACACTACTCTAATTGCTCCCCCTTCTTCTTTCTTGATTTCAGCCTCAAATAGCTTCAGAAATGAGTTGGATTTAGGTCTGGATGGCTCAGAAATCGCCCCCAACGTATTGCCTTTAATGAGGTCACGTGCCGCTTGTCACGCGTACGCATTGGTCACGCATACGCGTCATCTAGCAACTTTCCTTATCACGCGTAGGCATCAGTCACGCGCACACGTCGCCTTGACGAGTTTCTTCTTCACGCATAGGCTTCAGTCACGCGTACGCGTCACTTTGAATCTTCCAACTCCTTATTTTCCATGAATTCTCCATCTTACATGCTTTTCTCTTCACTTCTTTGATCCATTCCTTGCCTTTTAACCCTGAAATCACTAACAAACATATCAAGGCATTGAATGGAATTAAAGTGAATTAAATTTAACTAATTAAAGGCCTAAAAAGCATGTTTTTAACCATTAAGCACAATTAGGAGAAATTCATGAAGCCATGCTATTTCATTGAATAAATGTAGGATAAGTTGATAAAATTCACTAATTCAACACAAGATAAACCACAAAATTGGGGTTTATCACTCATCTATCATAAAAACCATTACTCAACATCTCAACATTTATGGATATACTCATGCATAATCCTTATCATCCCTACCTCATTTAACATTATTGGTTCATCAATAATTCAATCCTCCACTCTTCAATCATCCTCAATATCAATCTCATATCACATTCAATATTTCAGCACCTCATTAATTGATTTATTCTCTTCACAGACCTCCTTCCACTTCAAATTAACTTTCTCAATAATTTTACTTTTCTTCTGTAATCTAAAAACTATCCTTCGGACCTTAAATAGAAGTTAACGAGGTTTGAAAGCTAGAGGAATGGTTTAAAGCTCAAAAACACACTTTTGAAAAAAACAGGGTTTCTGTGTACGCATGACATGTCCACGTATGTGAAAGTGTAAAATTTTCCTTCTCGCGTACACGACCCTTGTCCATGTACGTGAACTCTTTGGGCAGAGAACCATCCCCGCGTCGCGTGGTACTATCCGCATACGCGAGCTCAACAGAAGTTTCAAAAAGCTGCTAAGTCAGAAAATTCTGTTTTTTACACCCAACTTCGAAGACGTATAACTTTTTCATTAAAAATTATTTTTAATCTGTTCTTTGAATGTTACGAACTTCATGGATCTAATTTTCATTCAAAATAAGTTTTTACCAAATTTGGGGGTCTAGAAGCCAAGTTATGACCCGACGAAATTGGTCAAAAATAAGCTTTTATTAAAAAAACACCAAACCTCTAAATTTCCAAAGTTCTCAATTTTAAACCAGAATTTCATAACCAAAATAGCACCAAATGTGTTCAAACCATATTCATACACTTTTCATTCATTTCACAACATGCCAACATCCAAAACCTTTCATTTATTCAATCATTTCATTCATAATTTCTCACCAACTTTAACATTAATCATCAACAATTCACATTATATACACATACCATTCTAATCAATCAAACCAACTAATTCATTTCATTCAATCTATCCTAAGACAACTAGCCTAAGTTTTCACACAATATTATATATTAACTACGAGAAACCAAAAATATACCTTGGCCGATTTCTCCCCAAACTCAGAATACCTCAAAACTCTCCTTTCCTCAAGTTTTCAAATTTCCAATTCCTCCCCAAATGAATTTCCAACTTTCAAGGCTCAAGTTCAAGCATCCAACATCCAACAATTTGACTCCAATTTACACCATTCAATCTAATTTCATGCAATATCACTATAATCAACATAAAAGTCTACTAGTTTACTAATTCACAAGGGTTAACAATTTCTTGCCTTACCTACGGATGTTTGAAACAAATCCTAATGATAATCCCACGCTAGATCACACCTAAATCATCAAAAACACCAAATTCCTCAACATTCATATCCAAAATCACGAAATTAAAAGGGGGAAGGGGGAGGTGAGAACTAGGTGAGAAATCTCAAATTTTTTACCACTTTGTTCAATAGATTTAAAGAGAATTCTGAGATGAATGCGTAACTGCAGACGACTCGTCAATCAGGGTTGCGGATTGAGAGATATGAGCAATTTAAGATTTAGGGATGATAGGGTTTTGTGTTTTTGTTCTTCCCTGCTCCCCTTCAGCGTGCTTCTAAGGAAATAATGAGAAAGAGAAGGCTGAGTTAAGTTTATATAAGTTGGGCCTTAGGCCCGGTTTAAATTTGGTTCAATCGGTTTGGTCTATTAACCTAATTTTGAGCCAAAATCTTAAAAGTTAGTGTTAAAAATCGCATTTTAAATATTTTTGTCTTTTTAAATTATAAAATTTAATTTCTTTATCTCTTGGACTCATAATTAATTTATTAATTAATTATTGATTAATTTTTAGAATTTTACACGTAACACATTTATTTCTAAATAACATTTTAGCATAACAACCAACATCATTCAAATTATCTTAAAGACACCTTGCTAGATCAAGTAAATGAGAACTCGGGCTAAGAGTAATAAGATCCACACAACCAAATACCAGAAGCTAAAGAAGAAGAATGACAATATCCTTTAAAGTAGGTGAAAACTTACCTTCATCAAGAACTAAAAAAAGTGAGTTTGAGAACACCATAATATCAAAGCAAACATATTTCATAATCATACTAAGACAACACACCTCACACATTTAGTTTTCAACATATAACAACAAAATAAAAAAATGATTGAAAAAAACTACAACTTAAAAGCATGAAGAACAACTACCTATAGAAGTGTGGATACACTAACAACACCAACAAACTGCAACCTCTTCAAAAAAAGTCACCACCTTTCTCAAATAATATTACAAACACACAACTATATCACACTATATTAACTTGAGTGCAGCTTTGAACTTGAAAGACGTCCATGAAAACTCCTGATGTTTTAGAAGGGAATGAAGAAGGGTGTGATGCGCATAATAGAAGGGTTTCTCAACAAACTTATCCAAAATTCTAGAATCATCAAAAGTAGGTTTGACAGTCTTGTTGAGGCTTAATAATGAGGTAGGGAAAGGAAGCTCCCGAAAAATTTTATCAAGAAGTGAAAGAAGAGGATAAAAAATGTAGCATATTGTGTGACGACTTAACCCAATCTTGAACATAGAATCAGTGAATCTAGTAGCATATTCATGAGGAATGTTGCCAAGACTACCAACTATAGAAATATTATCCGACTATCACCTAAATCTGATTCAGCAAAATTCTAAATGGTTAGATCGTTATCCATAACCCTAATTGTGTGTATTTTATACAAAACATGAAAGAAAAATGACAAGAGTCTAAAAAAAGTAAAAAAAGATGTGAATACTGAGAGTTATAAAAATATCTATAGAAAGGATTCAAAAGCACCAAGAATATAAAAAATACAAACCAATATAATAAATAAATACAAATAACAACATAATTATCAAGAAAAAGAAAAGAATAACCACTACAAGAAAAATCACTTTTAACGGTTATTTGTTTTACTTTTAGCGGCAATAAAAACAACCATTAATATATTTACCGACAATTAGATATTAGCCATCTTATGTTTTGTCGCTAAAAGGTTCTAGCGGCAATTATAACATTTGCCGATAAAAATCTTTTTAATGGCCACAAAAAAATATATAACTATTAGCGACCATTTTCTTGACAATTTATATGACCACTAAAAGTAATTTTAAAATTTCAATGTTATTCATTTTTAGCAGTAATTACTATTGCCGTCAAAACTTATTTTACAGATAATTTATATGGCCACTAAAAATAATTATAAAATTATAAAATGTGGCAACAAAAAAAGATAATTAACGGCTATAATATAATAGCCACTATTTTTTTTTTTTTTGTTTAAGCTATGTTACTATGGCCTTCCACTAAGTTTCAGGGGCGAAGCTAGGTGGTGGGAAAGGGGGGCGATGGCCCCCCCTAATTTTAATTTTTTACATGTAAATTATATGTAAATTTTAGTTTAGCCCCCCCTTAAAATTTTATTTTAGTCTTAGTTTATTGGATAAATATTTTTGGCCCCCTCTAATATTTTATCTAGCTCCGTCCCTGCTAAGTTTGTTCTTTTTCAATTTTTCTTGTCGCTAAAATAGTTATAACGAAAAAAAATGCAAAATGTGGCAACAAGAAAAGATAAAAGAATCAAGGGCAAAAAATTGAAAAAGAACAATAAGAAAAAGCATCGAAATACCAATAACAAGGAAGTTCTTTTGGAAAATATTGGAGCTATGCACAGAAAAAAGTGGCTGAAGAGAAAAAAAAGAAAGAACTCCAGCAGGTTTGGAGACACAAAGCACATTAAGATAAAAGAGAAAAAAAAATAATATGTCGTAATAAAGGATAAAAATATGGAAATATGGAAATATAGGCGATGTGACACTAAGTGAAATATGGAGTTTACTTTAAAAAAAAAAAGGATAAAATATTCAAACTCGTGGCATGTGGGATTGGAGACTAAAAATTTTGTCAATAAATTAAGCCCACTTGTATTTTTTGTTAATTAAAATATTTATATAATAGCTAACATCTTGAATTGAATTGTTTTATATTTATTTAATTTAATTATATATTTGTATTCACTTTTATATTAATCATATTTTTTTACTATATATAATTGTTAAAGTGAATAATAAATTTTTTTAAATATTTATAAATTAAAAAAATATCATTTATTAATCATAATATATTTTATATTTTTATAATTATGTGATTTTTTTAATAAATATTTAAAGTATATTATAAATTATTTAATGAATTATTGAAATTAAAAAATAATTGCTAATTCAATGTAAAAATAAAATATAATTTTATATAATTATTTAATTATAATGGAGTGGCCGAGGGGTTAAGTGTTGGAGACGTGGTTTTGAAAAATGCAGAATTATTATTTATGGGTTATATTATAGTGCCGAAAGGAAAATTTTTCAGTCGGTGCGAAAAATATGTGTCATAAGGAGAAAAGCAACCCGTGTTTACTTTGTTGGTAAAGTCCTGGATAATGCAAGGTGTTTAGAAAGTATTGTATAAAGTAATTAATTAGTTGATATCCAATTCATGCATTAATGAAGATGATTATGATCTTGGATTTTTTTAATGATCCAACAACAATTGGATAAAATAATTGGGCTGACACTATGGTTTGAAATAGACAATCTTGAGTGTGAGAGAGTCAAGCTAGAAGGAACCAAGAGAAAAAAAAAAAAAGGTCAGAAGAAATGAAGGCTCAAGAAAAAAGGTGACTTCTTCAAATTTCTAAATTTCTAGTTTTACGCCACTAAAATAATAAGCAAGAAGTTATGATGGACATTTAGGATTTTCAAATTAATTAATTAACAGATTCTGATCAATGTTTAAGATTTTAAAATTAATTAATTAACAAGTTCTGATGGATGATTAGCATTTTAAGAAAATAAAACTAAAAGAAGAATATATATATATATATATATATATAATATTTAAAAACAACGATAATTTATATTAATAAATTGATTAAAGGCTAAAATTATACACATATTTTGAATAAAAATTGGTTATATATCTATTATGTATTAATGTGTGTCAGTCTATTCACATAATTTAATTTATATGAACAAAAAAAATGCAATTTATGAAAATTATAGGTATACGTTTATAAATAATTTTATGACTAATAAACGATACGAGAAGATTTTGGACTAACTTCAATATTATTTAATAAGCTCTTTGAACCAACATTATCTTCACATAAAAATTAGAGACTCGTTTACTTATTACAATATTAGATTTCACATTTTGAAATATTAGGTTACAGTAGAATTTTTTTTTAATTTATAGGATTATATACAACAAATATTGAAATTTTGGTATTTTTAATTAAAAAAGTGATACAAAATATTTTTATTAATACTTTATTGTGTACGGTATTATTTAAGATTTAGGGTTAAGAAATTAATATTTAAGATTTATGAATTAAAAAGTCTGATTTATGATTTAGGAAGTATGAGTTAGCATTCATAGTTAAGGGTTATTATTTAGTGTTTTTTATTTAGGTTTGTACTTTAAGATTTTTGGTATAAAATTTGAGTTAGAATTTAAAAATTTTAAATTAGAGATTAAGATTTAGAGTCTGTTGCTGAAAATTTAGAATCTAAAATTTAATAGTTAAAATTTATGATTTTTCAAATACGTTTTTTTTAATTTGTTTATTATTTTTTAATTAATTTTTTAATTTTATTTTACACTTTCATATATAACTTAAATTATGTAATTTTTTTTACAATAAATATAATTTCTTAATTAAAAAATTATGTTTTAAGGATAAAATACATTTACAAAATTATCACTGACAATTTGCGTTACCACCCCTTTAAATTTATCACCTTCACCTTCACTAATTAAGAAATTATCGTTGATTTTAAATATTATACATATATATTCTTTTAATTTTATTTTCTTAAAAATTAACTATTCTTTTAAACTTTGAAGGACTCATTAACTACTTTGTATTTACTATCTTCAATATTTATATAAAAAAATCAAAAAATTTAAATTACAAAATACTAGAAAAATAATTCTTCTTTTTAAATTCTTAGATATAATTTAACTTTACTTACGTAGGATATTTTATTAAAACAAATCATACATACCAAATTAAACAATAAATTTTAAAGTAAGTAATTTTAATTAAAGAAACGGACTCCTAAGGTTTAATGGATATTTGTTTAGTATTATTAGTAAAAATTATAAAAAAATAGTGATATATATTGTTTAGTGTTATTAGTAAGAGTTTAGGATTTAGTGACGTGTATTAAGTTTTTTTAAGAAAATAGTTTGCAAACCGTTGGTAACGGATCGAAATGGTGGGGAAAGGCGGCATTTGTTCCCACAAATATTTTATAAAGTAATTAATAAATATATATAGATGTATATATTTATCTTTTTATTGGATTATGTTTTTTTAAATAAAAAATAAATTAATTAATTAATAAATAATTATAATTAACTTTATTATACTGGCAAATTAGTTAATAATCATGTTAAAACTTAATTTTAAAATTAAATGTAACTTTAGTTATTAGTAATATTTTTTAAATATTAGTTAACACTAAAAACATATTATTTATATATTAATATTTTTTATTAAAATGGTTTTTTCTATAATAATTATTTTAATTAAAATTTTATTTGTACTGTAAATATTATAAGAAATAAACATCATAATTAAGTAAAAAATAATAAATAGTTAAATAATTATTTAAAAATGTATATATAAAAATAACATTTAGTTTTGTTAAAAATAAAGGGAGAATAATTATAAATTATTTTTTTATCATAATTTAAATTAATATATTGTTTACGAGTTAATTAATTTATGTATGTATATATGTATGTATTGATGTATATTTCTAATTTTTTAAAATATATATATTTAGTTTTCATTTAAAACTATAAATATATTTTTATTTAAATTTTATCTTTATATATTTTTGCTCCGCCAACCAAGTTTTTTAAGTCCGTCACTGCGTATAAAACAGTTTAAAAGTTAAACATCCATCAGAACTTGTTAATTAATTAATTTTAAAACCCTAAACATTGATAAGAACCTGTTAATTAATTAATTTGAAAATCCTAAACATCCATCATAACTTCTTGCTTATTATTTTAGTGGCGTAAGACTAGAAGTTTAGAAATTTGAAGAAGCCACCTTTTTCCTTGAGCCTTCGTTCTGGCCTTTTTTTTCTCTCTTGGTTCCTTCTAGCTTTGACTCTCTCACACTCAGGATTACCTATTTCAAACCATAATGTCAGCTCAATTATTTTATCCAATTGTTGTTGGATCATTAAAAAAGTCCAAGATCATAATCATCTTCATTAATGCATGAATTAGATATCAACTAATTAATTATTTCATACAGTACTTTTTGGGTACTTTGCAGAGTTGTCCAGGACTTTACCAAACAAGGTAAACACGTGTTGCTTTTTTCCCTATGACACATACTTTCAACACCAATTAAAATTTTTTTCTTCTAGTACTATAGTATAACCCATTAATTAAATGGTGGTAGAAATTCGATAAAAAAAAGTCCTTTGTGAATGAAGGTGGTTTTGCTTAACTAATTCGTTAAATGCTAAGAATTTTTTGCTGCATCAAGTGGATAAGAGTAGATGCAAGGTATAATCAGATATTATTCATGCTGGAGGAATGAATAAAAAGTTAGAAGATCTATTTAAGGAAAGGTTGCAACTCTCTATTGGGGATGGCTCAAAAATGAGATTTTGGCGTACTCTATGGGTAAGAAAAGGGGTCTTGAAAGAGTTATTTCTAAAACTTTTTATATTGGTGTTGGATAAAGATTATACTATAAGTGATTATGGAGTGTAGAATAGATTATTTTGGGAGTGAAGTTTACAATGGAGAAGACCTTTGAGCAATTGGGAGGAGAATTGTCTCCAAGATTTGATCTTTATCATATCTAGGGTGAGATAAAGTAAAAAATGAAGGTGTGGACAATTTGCTGCGAAAACATGAAAACTCAGAAGAGTCTTCAGTTAAATTTCTTTTGGAAGTATACTACAAGGATAAGGAGAGGACAGTGAAGTCTAGTGCCTGCAAATTTACAAAGCAACTTTGAAAAGATATGGTTCCTCCTCACATTAAGCTGTTGACCTGATTTGTTATCCTAAAGAAGTTGAATACTAGAGATAAACTTTGTAGTATTGATATTATTCAAGTAGCGAAGGCAAATTATGTATTCTGTGATTGTGCTATTGAATCCATGTATCATTTGTTCTTTTCATGTGAGGTTTTAAGGAGGATTTGGGGTGTTTATCTATCGGATTGGAATTTACTGTGGAGCACTTTTTTTATGGATGGAGACTTGAGTTTCAAAAGCAAGTACTTTCTTTGCGGTTGTTTGAAACTTGTGAAAGGCTGAAAATCATAAAATTTTTAGAAAGGAAGGGATTAAGAAGGAGACACTGGTAGCGGAGTATAAAACTGTGGCAATTAGATAAGATGCATATATAGGTTGCAAGTTTGAGGATTTTAACTGGGTTGTTGCTATGCTGTTTTAGTGCATAGGGTGCTGGGCTTTGACTTTAGCTACTAATTGTGCTTCTTTATTTAGTATGTTGTCTTGTTGAGTTATCTTTATTTTTGGTTTTATACCTTAGATAGATGTTCTTGTTTTTTGAACTGCCTCACCTCCTTGTTGGAACTAGTGACTTTTACTTATCGAAAAAAATATATATTAATTCGTTAGAAATTTATGTATGTATTATTCAGGTATATTTCTAATTTTTTTTATGCATATAAATAATTTGCATTTAAATTTTACTTTTGCATATTTTTTATTTTTTGTCTCTACTACTGAATTTTTTTAGCCCATCGTGCTATTGAAAATGATAGATTATCTCCAAGCATAATTTTGATGTAGATAGTTACGTACCATATGTCGCAAAACGATTTATTACACATGACAATGACCGGCAATGCAACTAGGGCTGGCAATGAGTAAGGTAGGGTAGGGTTTGGACCCTACCCACGGGTTGAAAATTTTATTAAAACTCTACCCTACCCTACCCGCGGATTGAGAATCTCTCAACCCTAACCCTACCCTACCCTATCCTATCCTATTCTATCCGCAGAAATATCAAATTTTTTCAAAGTAAATATAAAATTCAATCATTTCGAATTTTATACATATTAATAACATAAAAGTAATAAACTAATGCTCTAAATTACTAAATTAACTAACTAATTTTAGTGGTTGTTCACTTATTGTAAGTCATTACATAAGGGAGATTATGGGTTCAACTCTCACTTCTTTCACTATATATACCTAATTTTTATAAAATATGTGTTATATATGAGATGCGGGTAGGGTAGGGTAGGGTAGGGTACGCCCTAAACCCGTACCCTACCCTAACCGCAGGCATATCCGGACCGTATCCTACCCTACTCGCAGCGGGTCGAGTAGCCTACCCTACTCGCAGCGGGTCGGGTAGCCTACCCTACCCAAACGGGTTGGACCGGATTGGGTATCAGGCAAATATTTTTTATTTATATTTGTGAGAATTTTAAACATTTTCTACGATGAAAGTATGAAACTATTACTATATTTTTAATCTATCGTAGAATTTTAAATAATAACTATTTTGTAATATATTTTAAAAATAAATTAAATAGTCTCACAGAATTATGTTGTTTCTTAATTTTTTCAAAGTGTAGGTTTTAAACCCCAAATTATTTGGATCAAACAAAAATTGAGAAATGAAAGAAAACACATAAAAAAATAATGTAATGAAAAAAGTGAAAAAAATAATATATTTTTATCTCCAAAGTGAGTATGACAGGAAAAAATATAGGAATATGAGTATAAAAGTAGTAGGATTAGAGATTATGATAATGATAGAATCATACTAAAAAAAATGGTAGAAAAAAGTAAAATAAATCAAAGAGAAGAACAATTATGGCAGAATATCATATATTGTCATATTGACATAGCACATATTATAATTTAATATTACAATATGAGTAATCTTTCATGGCCAATAAAATTTTTTTTTGTCAAAATTTGATTAATAAATGTATTTTTATACGTAATATCTAAAAATATAGATTTTTTATTTAAAAAATTAATTATTTAGTATTTTAAATCGGCATACAGAAATATATCGATTTACATATTTAGTTTTATTTTTTACAGTAGTATTACACGAAAATGATGCATATCGATTTTGCAAGGATGTCCAACGAAAACATAATTAAAATATTCTCCATTTTTGCTACAGCTTCATGCGAAAATATGGTCAAATCAGAGCACCCATTTTCGCCTGTCAGGCCAGTGAAAACATAGGGAAAAAATTCAAATCCATTTTTGGATAAGAGACTTGCGAAAATATGGGAGAAAAACTATAATACCCTACCACACAGAGCTTTATACCTAGGATGTAAAATAGAGGTAGCGAGGCGCTACGACCTCTGAAATAAAATATAAATATGTATAATAGTCGAAAGAATGTAGTATACTAGGAGCCCTAAAGAATAGGTAAAACAAAATTGCAAAATTAAAAGCGCAACACTCAGGAAAGAGATTACTTGCGTACGAAGAAAGCTTTGGCTCACTAACATATATATATATATATATAAAAGACAAGAGTAGAGAGTCAAGAGTACCAAATAACAAGCTCCTAACTCAGCCTGCGAAATATACATATGACCATATATAAAATATACATCAAAATAAAGTCCCAAAATGTACTTCGCTGCAGAACTCCAGACGCCTATCGAGGTGCTTCTCGAACTGCATCTAAAAAATAACAATATTGTATGGAATAAGAATCGGGATTTTCAACATAGTAAAGGTGCCACGCACATAAGATATAAGGTCATGGGAATGCTAGAGGCAATCCTAGAACACCGACACTCAAATTATAAAACTAAAACCATAAATAAGGGTGATTTTCTAAAATTTCCTACACTTAACCAGATATTTTAATCTAACCATCCATCATCCTCTTTCCTTCAAAACCTTCAACACCAATAGAATCACACAGACAAGCAACTAGAAAATAACAAACACAATTAGGATACAAATAATGCAAGTAGCATGTATACAAGTAAGCATATGAATGTCACATAGACATTCCTAATTAGAGCATAAACAAGCAATTCAAACAATATGCATATGATGCATGCTTCTCCTATGGCTATTGATATCAACTGTTGGTTACTTAGCTAGCCCGACATGTCCTAGTAGCTAACCGTGGACAGAACACCAAACATGGAGCAAGTGGGACAACACTTCAACTCTTGCATCTTACCCGCATGCCCGGAGCAGGGGTGACGTTAGGATTTTTGCTAGTAAAGAATTTTATAAAAATAGTCGCGTTGTAGATATAGATTCTAAACTAACAGAAATCTCTTCATACAAACGTTTTGGTTGTCACAAGTAACAAACCCCTAAATAAATTGATAACCGAAGTATTTAAACCTCGGATCGTCTTCTCAAGGAATTGCAGGGAGGTATGTTCTTATTATTGGTTATGAAAAAGTGTGTTTTGGGGTTTTGGATTAAGGTAAAAAGTTAGTTAAATGACAAGTAAAATAAAATAATAATAACTGTAAAATAAACCTTTGGTAAGGTATAAGAACTGGAAGTCCTATCCTAGTTATCCTTATCAATTGTGATGAGAATTGGATTTTTCTCCCACTTTGTTAACCTCTAACTATGAAGGTAAGTTAAGTGGATGAATTAATTTTGATTCCTCAGGTCCTAGTCTTTCCTTGGGAAAGGCTAGAGTTATTGGAACTTGAATTAATGAAATGAAGAAATCCAATTTTCAATCAACAATGAGTTTGATAACTCAAGAGTCACCAATTATTTAACCAAAGCCAAAAGGGAAACTATATAAATTAAATAAAAAGCATTCATAAATAAAACAATCATAAACTGAAATACCTCAAATAACATTAATTAAGAAAATCAATCTAAACATGGAACATTGAAAATAAATAAATACAAAGAACATTGAACCTGGGATTGAGAGTCACTTCTAAAACTAAGAGAAGTCCTAAATCCTAATCCTAAGAGAGAGGAGAGAACATCTCTCACTAAAAACTACATCTAAAATTGTGAAAAGTGAATTATGAAAGCATGATGAGTCTCTACAAGTTCCCTGACTTTAATATGTGTTTCTGGGCCGAAAACTAGGTTGAAATGCGGCCCAGAATCTCTGCCAGCGACTTTTATAATTCTGCAGATCGCGCACGTCACACGATCGCGTCATCCATGCGAACGAGTCATTCACGTTTTTCCCTACCACGCGTTCGCGTTGTCCACGCTTCCGCGTCACTTGTGCTTTTCCAATCCGCACGGTCGCGTGAGCCATGCAACCGTGTCACTGCGGATTCCTTTCTTCTGCGCGGTTGCGTCGCTGACGCGTACGCATCACTTCTCGCTGGTCATCTCCTCAATTTCTTGTGTTCCTTCCATTTTTGCAAGCTTCCTTCCCAATATCTCACTCATTCATGCCTTATAAAGCCTGAAACACTTAACACACAGATCAAGGCATCGAATGGTAATAAGAGAGGATTAAGATTAGCTAAATTAAAACCAAAGAAGCATGTTTTCAATCATGTAATAATTTTAGGAAGGAAATATAAATGCATGCTAATTATATGAATAAGTGGGTAAAGACCATGATAAAACCACACAATTAAATACATTGTAAACCATAAAATAGTGGTTTATCAATCTCCTCACACTTAAACATTAGCATGTCCTCATGCTAAACTCAAGGAGACCAAATAAATGAGTAGGGAAAGGCAAGACTCATGCAATCAACCTATGAATGTGAATGCAACTACATGCTAAAATGATTCTACCTACTTGCTGAAAAAGTAAATAAATCTTTCAAGAATAAATATGAACTGGATTTCACTAATTCAAATCACAAAATACAATATAAATAACTTGCAAGAAGAAGATAGCTCATAAAAGCAGGGAACATAGAATTAAGCATTGAACCCTTACTAGTAGTGTAACTCTCAAGTGTCTAGGGTCAATTCTCTCAATTCTCTACTAATCTTGCTTTCTATAGCTTGCTCTTCATCTAACAATCAACAAAAATTTAATGTACCAATACACAAATCAAGAGGTCTTTTAAGGGTTGTAGTGGGGTTAGGGTCAAGGTAGGATTGTATTTGGCCAAGTGGACTAAAATCTGAATCCTTAATTAACATAAACTTTCCACCTAACTCAAGACAATCCATTTAATTAAAATACAAAATCTAACTTCCAATCAAGTGTGTTTACTACATATTTATGCATTCCAAGTTTTGAGTACAGCTCATATGCATTGATTTCACTTATTTATTTTGAGGCATTTTGTCCCCTTTTATTAATTGCTCTTTTCTTTTTCTTTTTCTTTTTTTTAATGCATATAATTAAAGTATTGAATGCAATAACATGTGCTCAACCATTATTTTACACATTTTCACTAAAATATACAACACCCAATTATTCAAACCAAATATTTTCAAACCCAACTTCCCCATACTTAAATCATAAGCACTTTTACTAGTCTAAGCTAACCAAGGATTCAAATTAAGGACATTATTGTTTTCCGCTTAGAGTCAGTAATGAGCTAGAGTAAAAAACAAATAGGTATATTAGGCTCAAATTGGTTTGCAAAGGATAATGAAAGGGTAAGGCCATATGGGTATGTAAGCTTAGTGAAACAAAGGCCTCAATCATATCAGTGCATGCATACATCAAACAATGGAAATATAGAATTAAGCAAGACAAAGATCACAATTTTAGAGAGAAAAACACACACAAAAAATAAAATATTGGTTGATAAAATGCAACCAATCAAATGGGCTCAAAATCTCACTAGTTTTGTGTGTTCGAGCTCTAAACTATGTTCCAAAATAATATTTCTTCAAACAAGTTTTTCAAAAAATTTTATTCAAATTAGTGAAATACTATAAAAATTTCTTGAAAAAGAAATTTATTACTTCAACCAAGTGGTAAAATATGCAATCAAACATGCAAATATAATAACTAACAAGGAAAATAAACCATTGGTGTTGTGATAGAAAAGTAACTAATCCATGGAGATCGGTATCGACCTCCCCACACTTAAAGATTATACCTTCCTCGGTGCATGCTAAGATGTGCAGGTGGACGGATTGCTTCAACTGATGCTTTTCTCCAAAGATTGAGCAGATGAACTTGTTTGTCTCCCCAGTAAGAAGCTTTTCCTCTCCCTTTGTGGTGGCCATCCTGAAAGAAGAGGGAAAAGAAGAAAAAGTAACCCAGAAATAAAAATAAGAATATAAATAAAGTCTGGGTGGGTTAATGCCAAATAATGGGGTCTCAATTACATGGTAGCTACAACATGCAAGTGAGAAAATAGTAGAGACACATGGCATATCAATAATGTAAAAATTTGCAAAAATGAAGGAAGAGAGTGTGGGTAAGGAGAGATAATATAAATTCATGTCAATGCAAAAGTGATACAGGTATGAAAGATTGTCATTGATCTAAATAATATTACCTAACCAGAATAAAACAAGTCACTAAGCACTCAAAATAATTCGAGAGAAGATGCAACAGTTAAATAAGAAAATTCAACACCAAAGAAAAAATAATGAATTTAGAAAAGAAGGAAGAATATACACTAAATTAAAATGCAATGAATGGAATATGCAAATAAATAAAATGAAAGATAAGAAGAATGAGAAGGGAAAGAAGTGAGAAAGAAAGGAGGGAGGAAAAAATTAGGATTGGGGAGGAAAAGATAAGATATTTGGCAAATTAGGATAAGCTGTGCGGCGCAAGACACGCGGATGCGTGGGGCACGCGGTCGCGCGACTTGCGCTGATACTGATTGACGCGGTCGCGTCGGTCACGTGACACAATTCATGCTACTGGCGCGAGGGCAGCCTCGCGCTCGCACAACTCTCTATTCAAATTATTATTAGTGCCAAATTTTAAGTGACGCGATCGCATGGGGCATGCGATCGCGTGAGTGGGCTTTAGAAGAATGTGACGCGGTCGTGTGGGTCACGCGGCCGCGTGGGTAGAATTGTGCGTTCAGTACAAATCCAGCACCACTCTAGCACAATAATTGGTTGTGCACCCTTTTACGTCGAAATCCAGGGCACGCGGTCGTGTGGGAGGCCATTATTCTCATATGACGCAGTCGCGTGGGACGATTTGTGCCATTGGCACGCCTCCAGCCACGCTCTCGCATGACTCTCTGTTTATTTTATTTTCTCCCCTCTCCTTGCGACGCGGACGCGTCGCTGATGCGGTCGCGTCGCGTGGCATTTCTTTTTTAATATTATGCAATTATGTAGTATGCAATATGCAGTGTTAATGTAGATGCTACGAAAACTTCCAGGTTCAATGAAAATAAAATAAAATAAAATAAAATAAACAATACGAAATAAAATTGAAAAAGAATGATCATACCATGGTGGGTTGTCTCCCACCTAGCACTTTTAGTTAAAGTCCTTAAGTTGGACCTTTGAGGAGCTTCATGTTATGGCGGCTTGTGCTTGAACTCATCCAGAAATCTCCACCAATGTTTGGAGTTCCAGTAGCTTCTGGGGTCCCAAACAAGGTGCAGAAAGCCTTCAAGCAAGTTAAAGCAAGTGACAAGGCCCCAAGAGTGTTGATTTCTAGATTGAATTCCGGGGTCCTAAATCTTGCTTTTGCACCTGTCTTCTTGTTGAGCAATATTGTTCCATCCGGGTGGGAAACAGTCTGAATTCTCACTGAAGCAGCCAGAAACTTCCTAAACCTATTCAGTTGAGCTCTAAACCAACCTTTGTGTTTAAATGTTGAGCACACAACCATGTTGAATATTGCAGGATAAATCTTATCACTGACCATCTTCCTCTTACTCTTAATGCCACAAAGAGCTCTAAGTTGACCATCCGTCTCCAGTAGCCCATATTCAAGTGGGGTTAGAAAGCTAAAGGATATGAATTTTACCCACTTGAATGTTGTGAAGGATGATGGCAACTTAGGGGTAGGTATTTTTAATGAAATTGCAAGCTCCACTCCCTTGTGCTCTTCGACAACTTTCACCTCTTTGCAAACTTCTTTGATTTCAACCTCTTCCTCTTGGTAGCTTTCTTTTAATTCAAACTCTTCTTCATTGCGCACCAAGGAAATGGGAGGTTGTACCTCTTTCTTGAATCTGCATCTCTTGATTAACCTCTTCCAAGTCTTCTATTATGACATGCCTTGGAGGTTGTACACCCTCCTCAACATCAATTTCAAATACCTTGGAAGGAGGCTTTATGACTTGAATTTCCCATGGAGGTTCTGCATCTCCTAAGTCTGCAACCGCTTCTTCCTCTTCAACAATTATGGCTTCCTCCACTTATTTCAGTACAAAGTCATGCTCCTTACTGTCCACTGGAGTTTCTAGTGTCTCCTTCATGCTACATTCTTCATTAGATTCTCCACATGAATCCATGGGGGTTCCTTGAGTGTCCGAACGTCTAAAAGGTAATTGATTTATTACTTGCTCCAATTGATGAAGGGTTGCATGAAATTGATCTACTGTTTCCTTGAGACGATCCCTTGACTCTTGTTCCATTTCAATAGCATAACTGGGATCATCTTGCTCTTGGATTGATGGATGGGGGTGCTCTTCCATGGATGGTGGTGATGGGATGGGTGGTGATGGAATGGGTGGATCATTATATGGTTGAAAAGGAAGTGCACTAGAGCTTGAGGGTTGATTGTTGAAGGTATTCGGTGGTCCGATTTGGGTGACCAGAGCTTGTATAGTAGAGTTTAAATCGGCAAATACTTTCTCCATGGAGGTTTGGGGTGGATAGGAGGTTTCATTTTGATAAGGATAAGGAGATGGTGTATATTGCGGTGGTGGTTCTATGTATGGTTCATTTGGCTCATAAGGTGGTTGGTATGGTGGATATGAATTAGGGTCATACGGAGGTGTTTGGTGGAAAGGAGCTTGTGAGTATGGTGGTTCAAAATTATATTGAGGAGGAGGGGGTTCATAGGCATATGGTGGGTCTTGTTGGTAGTCAAAAGAGTGCTCACCATAGCCATTGCCTTGATATGCATCACAGAATGGTTGTTGATAGTTCATTGGAGGTGGTTGTTGCCATGAGGGTTGATCAAATCCTTGTGGCTCCTCCCATCTTTGATTGTTCCAATCATGGTGCATGTTGTCATTATAATCTCCTCTTCCTGCAACATAATTATAACCAGACTCATAGCCAAAGGGGTGAGAGTTCATAGTAGTGAGAAATAATAAAAACAAAAACTAACAAAAAAGGAAATTTTTTTTTGAAAAATATTTACAATAACCAATAATAAGGCACACGTTTGCAATTCCCCGGCAACGGTGCCATTTTGACGTTAGGATTTTTGCTAGTAAAGAATTTACAAAAATAGTCGCGTTGTAGATATAGATTCTAAACCAACAGAAATCCCTTCGTGCAAACGTTTTGGTTGTCACAAGTAACAAACTCCTTTAAAATTGATAACCGAGTTTTTAAACCTCGGGCCGTCTTCTCAAGGAATTACAGGGAGGTATGTTCTTATTATTAGTTATGAGTTTTATAAATTGGGGGTTTTGAGAATGAGGAACAAGTATGATAAATGACAAATAAAATAAATAAATGACTGTAAAATAAACTCTTGGCAAGGTACGAGAAATTGGAAGTCCAGACTTAGTTATCCTTATCAACAATAATGAAAGTTGAATCTTAATTCTACTTAGTTGACCTTTACTAAAGCAAAGGAAAGTCAAGCGACTAATTAGTTTGACCTTCAAATCCTATTTATTTCCTAAGAAAAGGTTGGGATTATTGAAGTTCAATTCAATTAGCAAAGATAACAATTATCAATTATATTGAGTTGAGATAACTCTTGAGTTACTGATTTCTTAACCAAAACCAAGAATGTAGAAAGCTAAATTAAAATCATCAATATCTGGAATACCTCAAATAACAATACATTCAAAGCAATAAAATCTAACATGGAAAAGTTCATAAGCCAATTGGGCAACATAAACCAAACACAAATAAAGGCTTCAGAGTAAACAAAAATAGAAGAGAAATTAAATAGTAAAAGGAATATTGAACCTGTAATGAAGAAGTTGAAATCCTAATCCTAATCCTAATCCTAAGAGAGAGGAGAAAACCTCTCTCACTAAAAACTACATCTAAACTATGAAAAGTGAATTATGAGAGCATAATGAGTCTCTGCAAGTTCCCTGACTTTAATCTGTGTTTCTGGGCCGAAAACTGGGTTGAAATACGGCCCAGAATCTCTGCCAGCGACTTTTGTAATTCTGCAGATCGCGCACATCACGCGATCGCGTCATCCATGCAGACGCGTGATTCGTGTTTTTCCCTGCCACGCGTCCGCGTCGTCCACGCTTCCGCGTCGTCCACGCTTCCGCGTCACTTGTGCTTTTTAAATCCGCGCGGTCGCGTGAGCCATGCGACCGCGTCACTGCGAATTCCTTTCTTCCACGCGGTCGCGTCGCTGACGCGTACGCGTCACTTCTTGATAAACCCCATTTGTAGGGTTTATCTTGTATTGATTTTTGGGGATTTTATCACATTTTACCCACATTTATTCAATGAAATAGCATGGTTTTGTATATTCTCCTTTAATTGTGTTTGAATGTGAAAATATGCTTTTTAGGTCTTAAAATAAATAAATTTAATTCACCTTGATTCCATTAGATGCCTTGATATGTTTGTCAAGTGATTTAAGGTTTAGGAGGCAAATATTGGATCAAGGGAATGAAGAAAGAAAGCATGAAAAGTTGGAGAACTCATGAAGAAATGAAAGAACCGGAAAGCTGTCAAGCCGACCTCTTCGCACTTAAACGACCATAACTTGAGCTACAGAGGTCCAAATGATACGGTTCTAGTTGGGTTGGAAAGCTAACATCCGGGGCTTCGAAATGATATAAGATTTTCCATAGTTGCATCGCGCATAGAGGTGCGCACGCGCACGGTATGCGGACGCGCCGATGGTGGCACATGACCCACTTAATGCAACACGTGGCCAGCGAATTCTAAAGCCTTGTGGGCCCAATCCAACTCATTTCTGATGCTATTTAAGCCAAGGATTGAAGGGGGAATGAGGATACTTTTCATACTTTTGATCATTAGTCATAGTTTAGTTTTAGAAGTAGTTTCTAGAGAGAGAAGCTCTCACTTCTCTCTAGAATTAGGATTAGGATTAGGTTTAGTTCTTAGATCTAGATTTTAATTTATCTTCTTCAACTTCTATCTTCTCAATTCCTTGTAGTTACATTCATTCTTCTTCCATTCCTTTGTTGCAATTTTCTTTATGTTGTTCTTATGCTTTGTTGTAGATCTACTATTGTTCCTTCCATTTTCTTTCAATTCAATAAGAGGTAATTCATAATAATTGTTCTTCTTTGCTTTTCTATTGTTGATCTCTTGCCTTTGTAGTTAGATCTCTCTTTAATTCTTGCAATTTATGTTGTTTACTTTTATTGCCTATTATGTGTTTGTTGAAATGCCTCTTCTAGATATAGTATAGATTTTGTTCCTCTTGGCCTAGGTAGAGTAATTAGTGACACTTGAGTTATCTAATTCCTTTGTTGATTGGTAATTGGAGAGATTGCTAATTGGTTTGGAGTGCACTAAAGCTAGTCTTTCCTTGGGAGTTGGCTAGGACTTGTGGCTCAAGTCAACTCATCCACTTGACTTTCCTTTATTTAGTAAGGGTTAACTAAGTGGTAGCAATGAACAATTCTCATCACAATTGAGAAGGATAACTAGGATAGGACTTCTAATTTTCATACATTGCCAAGAGTCTTTTATAGTTGTTAGTTTATTTTCATTGCCATTTACTTTTCATGCTTCTTATCCAAAAACCCCAAAACACATTTCTAACCAATAACAAGACACTTTATTGTAAATCCTAGGGAGAACGACCTGAGGTTTGAATACTTCGGTTTATAAATTTAGGGGTTTGTTACTTGTGACAAACAATCTTTTGTATGAAAGGATTATTGTTGGTTTAGAAACTATACTTTACAACGAGATTTCATTAGTGGAATTCTAAACCGTCAAAAATCTAATCATCAAAATGGCGCCGTTGCCGGGGATTTGCAATGGTGTTATGTTATTGGTTATTGTACATATGTGAATAGTGTAAATAGTTTGTCTTTTGCTTGTTTACTATATTTTGTTAGTTTTATTTTGTTTTTCCATAATGAATTCTCACTTTGACTATGAGTTTGGCTCTAATTGTGTTGTAGGGAATGTGAACTTCAATGCTAACATGTACCAAGGATGGAACACTCCAAGATGGGAGGAGCCTCAAGGAATTGATCACTCCTATTGGCATCAACCTCCGGACACTTATAGGTATAATTCTCATCCTAATGCATGTCAATTCAATGGTTATGGTGACTCCTTTTATGACAATCAACCACCACCATATGCCTATGAATCTTATCCTCAACATGATGCTCAACCATACTCACAAGCCCCTTTCTACCAAGTACCTTTATGTGACCCTTATCCATCATATGACCAATCACCCATACCATATTCTTATGACCATTATGAGCAAGAACCTTTAAAACCACCACAACTCTATCAAGATTACTACCATGAACCACCTCAACACTCACCATCTCCATACCCTTACCAAGAAGAACCACCTTCCTATTATGAATCCTCTCCCCAAAATGATGAATCCTCTTATCCACCCCAAGCCCCAATAGATGATTCTCTTACCTTGCTACTTCAAGGACAAGTGGTTATGCAAAGGAACACCTTAGAGTTTGTGACTTACTTGACCAAGGTAGTGCATACTTTAGCCTACAAATGTTTGAACACTCAAGGCGCTTCCGTGGCCACATGTGAAGAATCCATTGAAGATCATAGCATGAAGGAGAGATTGGAAAACCCGGTGGAAAATAAGGGAGGCCACTTTGTGTTAGAGCAATTAGAGGAGCCTATGATCATTGGAGAAAAGGAAGAGGTGGTTGAAGATTTAGGAGATGTTGAAAGTCCAAGGGAATGTAGCATCATGGAGCACTCTTCCAAGAAGCTTGATATTGATGTTGAAGAGGGTACGCAACCTCCAAGGCATATCATCGTTGGAGACTTGGAAAAGGTTTATCAAGAGATGGATTCAATCATGGATGAATTTCTATCTACAATCAAATCCTCTCCCATTGGACATGAAGTCAAATTTATAAAAGAATGTGCACAACCTCCCATACCCTTGGTGAACAATGAAGAAGAGAGTGAATCAAAAGAGAGCTACCAAGAGGAAAAAGTTGGCATGGTGTATATTGAAATTGAAGAATATGAAGAGGTTGATCAAGAGATGGATTCATTCATCGATGAATTCATATCCAAAATTGAATCACCTCCCATTGGGCAAGATGAAGTTCTTGAGGACAACACCAAGCCAAGTGAAAAAGGGGAAAAGGTTGAAATTGAAGAAGCTTGTGAAGAGGTGGAAACAACTAAAGAAGAGCCTAAAGAAGTAGACCTTGCATTGTCTAAGTGTGGGGAGGTCCCCCTCCCCAAGTCACCATCCAACACAACATTCAAGTGGGAAAAACTCTTATCCCTAAGCTTTACTTTCTCACTTGAATATGGTTTAATTGAAAATGATTGTCAACTTAGAGCTCTTTGTGGAGTTAAAAGTATAAGAGAGTTGTGTAGTGGTTGGAAACATCATTCTAAGCTCATGACGGTTGTAAGCTCAAAATTCAAGAGCAATGGTTGGTGTAGAACCAAATTGCAGGGGTCTAGGAAGTTGTTTGGAAGCTTCTTTGAGAATTCCAAGGCCATACCACCCGGATGGAATAATGACGATCAATCTAAGGACGGGTGTCAAAACAAAGTGTGGGATCCCGGATTGCACAATGAAAATCAAATTTGGGAGCTCATGGTTTATGGAGAACTCCATCAAAGCTTGAAGATATTGAAATTGAAGAATGGAGCTTATTGGAGATTCAAGCATTGGTGGAAGTTCCAAGATGAGTAAAAGCACAAGCCACCTTGAGAGGAGCTCCCCATAAGTCCAACTTAAGGACAATAAACAAAAGTGCTAGGTGGAAGACACCCCACCATGGTAAACTCTTTCCATCCTCTTTTAGTTTTGTTTAATAAGTGATTTGAGTTGCCATTGTAGGTAGATTTTCATTTCATATTGATTTGTTTGTAAAGATTAGTTGTTAGTATGTTGTATTCATTAGTAGTAGATGAATAAATCCTAAAATCAAATTGCATTTTTGTGAATTGTTTGATATTTGATTGAATAAAGAAGAGTTTTAGACATTATAGGAAGCTCTTGGGCATTTTTTTTCTGCTTTTTGGGCAAAACAAAAAAAAAAGAGCATCGGCGCGCTAGCACGCTGTGCGCGCGCGCGCACATTGCACCTCCGCAACTTCTGGTACAAAAACCAGAGAGTTGTGCGCGCGTTGTGCCAACATTGTGCTGGGAGCACAAGCTCATCCACGCGTAAGCGCGCTGTGCGCGCGCGCGCGGATCGTCCCTGCTGCATCCACGCGTGAGCGCGCTGTGCGCGCGCGCGCGGATTTGCATCCTGCTTTTCTCCTTCCTCCTTTCTCCTTCTTTCCTCTTCTCTTCTTCTTTCTTTCTCATTTTTTTTCTTCTTCCTCTCTTGAAAGATTTTTTTTTCTTTTCTCTTTTAATATAAATAAAAAAAAATTTTAATAATAAAAAAAAATATAATAATAATAAATAAATAAATAAATAAAATACTAAAAAAATAAAAAAAATTAAAAATATAAAAAAAAATTTTTTCTCTTCTTCCATTTTCTTTTGTCTATTACATTTGCATACTTTTATTCTTTGCATTTTAATTTTGTTTCTATAATTTGTTCTCATTTTATTTTCTAAATTTCTCATTTTAATAATGGTGTTGAATTCTCTCACTCAATTGTTGAGAATTTCTTGCATTTATTTTGGTGCTTCATGACTTGTTACATTAATTGTAATATTTGTCAATACACAAGATTAGTGCTTTAGTCCTTCCTAATTCATTACCCCTTGTTTTTTTCTTGTACTGCTTCATCATTGAGTTAGGATAGAATCAAATGCTTTCATTCGTATCACTAATCTTGTTTGTGTCAATTCTTATTTGATCTTGATGCTCAATATACTCTCCATGCTTTAACTTTACTCTTGCATCAAGTATCAGTTGATATGCCTTTTGCTTATATTGATTTCTCACTCACATGTTGTAGCTACCATGTAGTAGAGAATCATACTCTTATTTGGCATTAGCCCCCGCCTATGTTCTAATTGCCTTGATATCTTTGTTATAGGCTTAATTTTCTTTCCTTTTAGGTTGGTCACCAGAAAAAAAAGGAAACATTTTTAAATGGGGCAACAAACAAGTCATCCGCACAACCTTTTGAAGGAGCTCATCAATTATCGCAACCCATCCACCTTGCTCTTCTTTGCATGCACCGAGGACGGTGCAATCTTCAAGTGTGGGGAGGTCGTCGACCGATCTCCATGGGTAACAATTTTCTTCTTCAACACCAATTACATTTGCATGATAGGTTGCATTTTAGTTAGAATTTATACATATTTTTACTACTTCTTTCTTATTAGGACTACTTGGTTAAAGTGATGAATTCTCTTCCGAGAAACTATTTTAGGGCACCCTACCAATTAAAACAAATTTTTTGTTGAACTTGCTTGAAAGAATGTATTTTGGAACATGGTTTTTGAGCTAAGAACACAAGCTTGTGAGATTTGAGCCTAATGGTGTGGTTACATCTTATAACCACTTATTTTCCTTCTTGCGTGTAATTGTTCTCTTTCTATGATTGTAATCTTTGATTTGTTTGAATCTATATGTCCCATTATTCCTTGTATTCATGCATTTATATGATTGAGGCCATCATTTCATTAGCTCACTTATCCAGATAGCCTTACCTTTTACTCTCCTTTGTTAGCCGATTTTGAGCCTACGCTTAACCCACTTGTTCTTATTTTAGCACATTACAAGCCTTAAAGCGGAAAACAATGAATGTCCTGTATTTGGATCTTTGATTGGCTTAGGCTAGTGAATGTGAGTGTCATCCAAGAGTGGGAAAACTTTGGGACATTGGTTGGGATAAAAGGGTGTTTGTGTTTTGTTTTTTTATATTGGGGAATTAGTACATACTCATGTATTGATTAAATGTATAGACCTTATGCATTGATGTTCTTGTGTATAGTTTGAAAGAAAAAGAAAAATGAAAAGAAAAAGAAATAAAAGTGAAAAAGAACGAAAGAAAATAAAAGAAAAAAAATGTATATAGAAAAAAAGAAAGAAAAAAGAAGAGCAATAAAGGGGACAAAATGCCCCAAAGTGAAGCTCAATAAGAATCAATGCATAAGTGTTGTGAAATGAAAAGAAAATGCATGAGTATGTGAAGAAGTGAGGAATGGGTAGTTAGATTAGTACTTAATTGTATAGGTCATTATATAGGTTAGGTGGGAAAGTTTAAGTTAATCAAAGATTCAAATCCTAAGTCCACTAGCCATATATGATCCTACCTTGACCCTAGCCCCATTACAACCTAAAGAAAAGACCTCATGATACATGTATGCATGCATTGAATAATTGTTGATTGTTAGAAGAAAAATAAATCTTGGAAAGTATGATTAGGGGAGAATTGAGAGAATCAACCCCAAACACCGAGCGACTAGAGTGCAAACACTTCCGGTGAGGGTTCGATGCTCAATTCCTTGATTCCCGGCTTTCATGAGCATTCTTCTCGCAAGTCTACTTGAACTTCATTTTGATATTCGAATTGGGAGGATTCATGAATCGTTATATGATCTTGGCCCTACTTGTGCACGTATGACTTGGAGGATTGATTTATTTTTAACCAAGTAGGTAAAACCATTTTGCATTTAGTTGCATATAGTTTAGGTTGCATATAGTTCATTTACATAGAATAAATGTTGATACCCTTTGTTTTTCTCTTGGCTTAAGCATGAGGACATGCTTGAATCTAAGTGTGGGGAGGTTGATAAACCCCATTTGTAGGGTTTATCTTGTATTGATTTTTGGGGATTTTATCACATTTTACCCACATTTATTCAATGAAATAGCATGGTTTTGTATATTCTCCTTTAATTGTGTTTGAATGTGAAAATATACTTTTTAGGTCTTAAAATAAATAAATTTAATTTACCTTGGTTCCATTAGATGCCTTGATATGTTTTTCAAGTGATTTAAGGTTTAGGAGGCAAAGATTGGATCAAGGGAATGAAGAAAAAAAGCATGAAAAGTTGGAGAACTCATGAAGAAATGAAAGAACCGGAAAGCTGTCAAGCCGACCTCCTCGCACTTAAACGACCATAACTTGAGCTACAGAGGTCCAAATGATACGGTTCCAGTTGGGTTGGAAAGCTAACATCCGGGGCTTTGAAACGATATAAGATTTGCTATAGTTGCATCGCGTATAGAGGCACGCACGCGCACGGTACGCGGACGCGCCGATGGTGGCACATGACCCACTTAATGCAACACGTGGCCAGCGAATTCTAAGGCCTTGTGGGCCCAATCCAACTCATTTCTGATACTATTTAAGCCAAGAATTGAAGGGGGAATGAGGATACTTTTCATACTTTTGATCATTAGTCATAGTTTAGTTTTAGAAGTAGTTTCTAGAGAGAGAAGCTCTCACTTCTCTCTAGGATTAGGATTAGGATTAGGTTTAGTTCTTAGATCTAGATTTTAATTCATCTTCTTCAACTTCTATCTTCTCAATTCCTTGTAGTTACATTCATTCTTCTTCCATTCCTTTGTTGCAATTTTCTTTATGTTGTTCTTATGCTTTGTTGTAGATCTACTATTGTTCCTTCCATTTTCTTTCAATTCAATAAGAGGTAATTCATAATAATTGTTCTTCTTTGCTTTTCTATTGTTGATCTCTTGCCTTTGTAGTTAGATCTCTCTTTAATTCTTGCAATTTATGTTGTTTAATTTTATTGCCTATTATGTGTTTGTTTAAATGCCTCTTCTAGATATAGTATAGATTTTGTTCCTCTTGGCCTAGGTAGAGTAATTAGTGACACTTGAGTTATCTAATTCCTTTGTTGATTGGTAATTGGAGAGATTTCTAATTGGTTTGGAGTGCACTAAAGCTAGTCTTTCCTTGGGAGTTGGCTAGGACTTGTGGCTCAAGTCAATTCATCCACTTGACTTTCCTTTATTTAGTAAGGGTTAACTAAGTGGTAGCAATGAATAATTCTCATCACAATTGAGAAGGATAACTAGGATAGGACTTCTAATTTTCATACCTTGCCAAGAGCCTTTTATAGTTGTTAGTTTATTTTCATTGCCATTTACTTTTCATGCTTCTTATCCAAAAACCCCAAAACACATTTCTAACCAATAACAAGACACTTTATTGTAAATCCTAGGGAGAACGACCCGAGGTTTGAATACTTCGGTTTATAAATTTAGGGGTTTGTTACTTGTGACAAACAATCTTTTGTATGAAAGGGTTATTGTTGGTTTAGAAACTATACTTTACAACGAGATTTCATTAGTGGAATTCTAAACCGTCAAAAATCCAATCATCACTTCTCACTGGTCATCTCCTCAATTTCTTGTGTTCCTTCCATTTTTACAAGCTTCCTTCCCAATCTCTCACTCATTCATGCCCTATAAAGCCTGAAACACTTAACACACAGATCAAGACATCGAATGGTAATAAGAGAGGATTAAGATTAGCTAAATTAAGACCAAAGAAGCATGTTTTCAATCATGTAATAATTTTAGGAAGGAAATATAAATGCATGCTAATTATATGAATAAGTGGGTAAAGACCATGATAAACCACACAATTAAACACATTGTAAACCATAAAATAGTGGTTTATCAAGGGGACAACCTCACCACTGCCTCTTACCCAAGTGGTGTTATAGTTCTCAACCCGGAGCAAGCGGCAACAGAATTTCACCCTTGCATCTTAGCCAGATATTCGAACTCCTAATCAGAGCAAGTGGATACACCACTGCATCTTACCCAAAAATCTCGCCACTTTATCCGAAGCAAATGGATAACACCACCGCGTCTTACCCGGAAGCATATCACAATTAATTTCAATTTCATTATTATAATTCATTTATAGTCCTTCAAATACACAATCCAATTCAGTTTTTATCATTTTCCCAATTCATTCATAATCATTTATAACTATTGCATAATCATCCTTTACAGCCATGGCATCTTATATACTTCAATGCTCTGCATTTTTCATACATAATTCCTTATTTTTCAACCTTACTTCACCCATAAGTTACCATTCTTTCCTAGTTCCATCTCATTATTAGAAATACTATTAAGATCTAGGGCCAAAGGAATGAAAATTGAGGTTTAGAAGTTCAAAACTTAGCTTTAAAACACATAATCTTAATTGCTGAAAATAGGGGATTCACGTATGCAAGCATATTGCTCGCGTACGCAAGGGCTGATTTTTCCTTGCTCGTGTACGCGAGATGCCCAACCCGATTGGGTTGGTTGCATCGCGTGCAAGTGATCGCGTACGCAACCCCCTTAATTTCCATTGCACGCGTACGCATGCACCACCTCGCGTACGCGAAACGCCCAACCCGAATGGAATGCTGCTTCGCGTGTGGTGGTCACGTACGCGAGGTATGGAGAACCAGAAAAATGTTTATGTTCTCAGAATTTTCAGTTTTGTCCTACAAACTTCCGACGCGCATAACTTTTTCGTTTTAAAACATTTTTCATCCGTTTTTCGAACGGCGTAAAATTTACAGACCCAATTTTCATATAAAATAAATTTGAAATCATTTGGGAGTCTAGAAGCCAAGTTATACTTCACCAAAGTTTGGCCAAAAATCAGTTTTACACCAAAAACCTTCAAACCCTAATTTCATTAAAACCAATCTCAAACTAAGCCTCTATACCTGCATTTAGCTCAGCAATATAATAAAGCACACTAACACAGTACCAAATTCCTCATTACACCATTTCAACCTAAATTCCTCATTTTACATCAACAATATTTCACCTACTTACACAATGTATATATGTGTGTGTGTGTGTGTGTGTGTGTGTGTGTGTGTGTGTGGTGCACGAAATTGTGATCTCTACTTTTCACAACTCAAACAATCCCCGGTAATGGCTCCAAAAACTTGGTGCTCAATACCATGGTCTAAACATAATTTCACAACTTCGCACAACTAACCAGCAAGTGCACTGGATCGTCCAAGTAATAAACCTTACGCGAGTAAGGGTCGATCCCACGGAGATTGTTGGTATGAAGCAAGCTATGGTCACCTTGTAAATCTCAGTCAGGCAGATTCAAATGGTTATGAATGATATATGAATAAAGCATAAAGATAGAGATACTTATGTAATTCATTGGTGAGAATTTCAGATAAGTGAATGGAGATACTTTGTCCCTTCCGTCTCTCTGCTTTCCTACTGTCTTCATCCAATCCTTCTTACTCCTTTCCATGGCAAGCTGTATGTTGGGCATCACCGTTGTCAATGGCTACAGTCCTGTCCTCTCAGTGAAAATGTTCAACGCACCCTGTCATGGCACGGCTAATCATCTGTCGGTTTTCAATCAGGTTGGAATAGAATCCATTGATTCTTTTGCGTCTGTCACTAATGCCCAGCCTTCAGGAGTTTGAAGCTCGTCACAGTCATTCAATCATTGAATCCTACTTAGAATACCACAGACAAGGTTTAGACCTTCCGGATTCTCTTGAATGCCGCCATCAATTCTAGCTTATACCACGAAGATTCTGATTAAGGAATCCAAGAGATAAACATTCAAGCCTTGTTTGCTTGTAGAACGGGAGTGGTTGTCAGGCACGCGTTCATAAGTGAGAATGATGATGAGCATCACATAATCATCACATTCATCATGTTCTTGGGTACGAATGAATATCTTAGAATAAGAACAAGCTGAATTGAATAGAAGAACAGTAGTAATTGCATTAATACTCGAGGTACAGCAGAGCTCCACACCTTAATCTATGGTGTGTAGAAACTCCACCGTTGAAAATACATAAGAACAAGGTCTAGGCATGGCCGTGAGGCCAGCCCCATGATCTAAGAACTAGATGTCCAAAGATGATCCTAAGATCAAAAATGATCAAAAGATATAAAATACAATAGTAAAAGGTCCTATTTGTAGAGAACTAGTAGCCTAGGGTTTACAAAGATGAGTAAATGACATAAGAATCCACTTCCGGGCCCACTTGGTGTGTGCTTGGGCTGAGCATTGAAGCTTTCATATGTGGAGACTTTTCTTGGAGTTAAACGCCAGCTTTTATGCCAGTTTGGGCGTTTAACTCCCATTCTTGTGCCAGTTCCGGCGTTTAACGCCGGGCAATTTTGAGCTGATTTGGAACACCGGTTTGGGCCATCAAATCTTAGGCAAAGTATGGACTATTATACATTGCTGGAAAGCCCAGGATGTCTACTTTCCAACGCCGTTAAGAGCGCGCCAATTGGACTTCTGTAGCTCCAGAAAATATACTTCGAGTGCAGGGAGGTCAGAATCTAACAGCATCTGCAGTCCTTTTAAGTCTCTGAATCAGATTTTTGCTCAGGTCCCTCAATTTCAGCCAGAAAATACCTGAAATCACAGAAAAACACACAAACTCATAGTAAAGTCCAGAAAAGTGAATTTTAAATAAAAACTAATAAAAATATACTAAAAACTAACTAAAACATACTAAAAACATACTAAAAATAATGCCAAAAAGCGTATAAATTATCCGCTCATCACAACACCAAACTTAAATTGTTGCTTGTCCTCAAGCAACTGAAAATCAAATAAGATAAAGGGAAGAGAATGTGCAATGAATTCCAAAAATATCTATGAAGATCAGTATTAATTAGATGAGCGGGGCTTTTAGCTTTTTGCCTCTGAACAGTTTTGGCATCTCACTTTATCCTTTGAAATTCAGAATGATTGGCTTCTATAGGAACTCAGAATCCAGATAGTGTTATTGATTCTCCTAGTTAAGTATGATGATTCTTGAACACAGCTACTTTATGAGTCTTGGCCGTGGCCCAAAGCACTTTGTCTTCCAGTATTACCACCGGATACATACATGCCACAGACACATAATTGGGTGAACCTTTTCAGATTGTGACTCAGCTTTGCTAGAGTCCCCAATTAGAGGTGTCCAGGGTTCTTAAGCACACTTTTTTTGCCTTGGATCACAACTTTATTTTTTTTCTTTTTCTTTCTTTTTTTTTTCGTTTTTCTCTCTTTTTTTTGTATTCACTGCTTTTTCTTGCTTCAAGAATCATTTTTTTATGATTTTTCAGATCCTCAGTAACATGTCTCCTTTTTCATCATTCTTTCAAGAGCCAACCATTCATGAACAACAAATTCAAAAGACATATTGATGCCAAGGCATCTTAGGCTAGTTTCACTAGCATTTTTCTGTTAGTTTTAGTTGTTTTATGCATTTTCTTGAGCTTAAAGTAACCAAGAATGGTTAAATGAACAACAAAGCAATGAACCATCCAAACAAGTGTAATTTTGATGCAAATTCCATGAGTTTTTAGTTATATTACTTGAATGCTATGAATGGAAGACTTCTCATGAAATTTTGCAAGACTTTGATGCAATTATGTGGATGATTTCAGGGAAGAAGAGGCTAGGCAAGGAAGCAACAAAATCAATAAAGGAAGCTTGAAGATCACATGTGGAGAATCTGAAAGTGGCGTTTAACCTCCAGTTTAACCTTAAACTGGAAGTTAAACGCCAGAATAGGAAATGCATCAAAGCTGAAAGTGGCGTTTAACCTTCAGTTTAAGGTTAAACTGAAGGTTAAACGCCAGAATCATGAAAGCTGAGAAAAGAGGAAACTGGCGTTTAACCTCCAGTTTAACCTTGAACTGAAGGTTAAATGCCAGAATGAGAATGGCACCAAGGGAGCATTTCCACGTTTAACCTCCAGTTTAACCTTAAACTGGAGGTTAAACGTGTTCGAACCACATTATGCACCAGGAAGCCATTTCCACGTTTAAGCTCCAGTTTGACCTCAAACTGGAGCTTAAACGTGTTCGACCCATTCACACTCCTGGGCTACCTTCTTCATTCCCACGTTTAAGCTCCAGTTTAAGGTTAAACTGGAGCTTAAACGTGTTCGGCGTTTTTGCTCCTCCAGGGTTGCCTTCTCATTTCCACGTTTAAGCTCCAGTTTGGCCTCAAACTGGAGCTTAAACGTGTTCGACCAGAATTGCCTCCAGGGGTTGCAATCTTCATTTCCACGTTTAAGCTTCAGTTTAACCTTAAACTGAAGCTTAAACGTGTTCGATTAATTACCCTCCTGGGTTGCTTTCTTCCAATTCCACGTTTAAGTTTCAGTTTAACCTTAAACTGAAACTTAAACTTCAACTTAAACGCCACCTTTTGAAAGGGTTTCTGGGCCAAATATATTGAAGTTTAAGTTAGCATTTGAGCACAAATATTAACTCAAACGTATTAACGTATGAAACCCAATTGAATATCATGGTTTATGGGATTGGGCCGGAAGAATTGATGAGTCTGGAACTTCAATTTGTTGAGTCTTGTGTCATTACTTGTTTATCACTAAAATTGCTCAATGAATGTTACAGAATTGGATCACAGCCTCATCAGGATTATGGATCATAAACCCAAAGCAAAAGGAATTCAAGAAAAAGCCTCAAAGCCCAAGAAACTCAACAGAAGCTCAATTTAGAAAGTGTATAAATAAGATAGAATTGAAGTTAGTTGACACTTTTTGACACTTTGGAACTTTTGATCATTTTGCTATTTTTTCATACTTTGTAATTGAATTCAGAGCTATGACTCACTAAACCCCCTTCATTGGGTTAGGGAGCTCTATTGTAATTCAATGAATCAATAATAGTTTTATCTTCTTCTTCAATCTTTTCTCTTGAATTTTGTTAGAAAGCTTCTCGATCTAATTCCATTGGGTAGTTGTCTTGGGAAAGAAACTACCCATAATTGGAATCCTTCGGAACCTTGGGAAAGGAATGATGGATTCATGCTAGAGAAGCTTTCTCACAGTGAATTGGATTGGGGTTTGGATGGATATTGTGACATGTAATCCTACCAAATTGTGGTTCATGAAACTGTGTGGTATAATCAGTGATCAAGCATCATCTCTTCTTATGAACATTTAAACCAAGGGATTGGGAATTTGTTTGTTTTTAGAGAGAATTGGTGAACCAAGGAATTGGGATCCAATCATATAAGATTGCCAAGCAAGATTCAATGAATGCATTGGTTGAGGAAGAGATGAAAATGTTTTGATTCGGAGATTTCAATATCTCCTGACCCCAATGAACCCCTCTTTCTGATCTACACTTTCTATTTACATTTTGCAAATTTCAATTCATGCAATCACCCCAATTCCCTTTTAATTTCAGCAATTTACTTTCTCGCACCTTAATTCTCGCAATTTAAGTTTATGCAATTTCAATTCCTTGCAATTTACGTTTCATGCCACATTTACTTTATGCAATTCTCATCTAAATCTTGATTCCGCTCAACTAGAACATACTTCTAATCCGAATTGCTCACTCAACCAATCCTTGTGGGATTCGACCTCACTCTATTGTGAGTTTTTACTTGACGATAACCGGTGCACTTGCCGGAAGGAATTTTGCCGATCGTGCAATTTCCTTAATCGTAGCATAACAAGATTATGCGCATCAAGTTTATGGCGCCGTTGCCGGGGATTGGTTTTCGATTGACAATTCTCAAATTGGAAGTTAACTAGATTGAGCATTTTTCTTGTTTTGTTAATTTAGTTCTAGTTGCTTGTTGAACTTTTAATTTCTGCACTCTGTTACTTGCTTTTTCTTTCTTATGCCTTTCAATTCAAACAACTAACTCACTGACCCACTAACTATTTGAATTAATTCCTCAACTGCTCTAACCATACTCTTCCATTAACCAAGAGTGTTCCACTTGTTTGCTGCTTGTGGTGTGTTCGTGTATGACAGGTAGGAGAGGAGAAATATCAACTCCTCTATATACCGAACCAGAGAGGACCCTTCATAGACTTAGAAGGGAAGCAAGAGGGAAGAGAGTACTGGGAGAAGAAGAATCTGAAGGAGAATCTGAGGACAACTTTGAGGAAGCTCTAGATCTCAACATGGATAGAGAATTTCACAACCATGAGAGGGCTGATGGAAACAATGCCATTCCTGAGAGGAGGGTTCCTGGTTCATACATAAACCCAACCTCTGGGAATTGTGGAAGCAGCATTCAGAAACCACCCATTCAGGCTAATAATTTTGAACTCAAACCACAGTTAATATCACTGGTGGAGAACCATTGTTCATTTGGTGGGAGTGTTAATGAAGACCCAAACCAACATCTCACAAAATTTCTGAGAATTTGCGACACTGTGAAGTCCAATGGAGTCCAGGAAGATGCCTATAAACTGCTCTTGTTTCCATTTTCACTTAGGGACAAGGCAGCTAAGTGGCTGGAATCATTCCCAAGGGACAGCCTAACAACCTGGGATGAGGTGGAGAGCAAGTTTCTGGCACGTTTCTACCCCCCACAAAAGGTCAATAGGCTTCGATCTGAGGTTCAAACTTTTAGACAACAAGATGGTGAGACGCTCTACGAGGCATGGGAGAGGTTCAAAGAATTGACAAGGAAATGTCCACCAAACATGTTCCCTGACTGGGTGCAATTGCATATTTTCTATGATGGACTTTCTTATGAATCAAGGAAGGCTGTAGACCATTCATCAGGAGGTTCATTGAACAGGAAAAAGACGGTGGAAGAAGCCATTGAAGTGATTGAGACAGTGGCTGAGAATGAGTACTACTATGCTTCAGAGAGACACAACACTAAGGGAGTCATGGAGCTGAACCATGTTGATACAATTCTAGCCCAAAACAAGGTGTTTGCCAAGCAACTAGCAGAACTCACCAGGAAATTAGACACAAAGCAAGTGGCTGCAATTCACACACAGGATCAAGAGGAAGTAAGCATTGAAGGAGGTGATTGGGAAGAGGCCAACTATGTGGGAAACCAACAAAAGCAATCATATGATCCACACTCCAACACTTACAACCCAGGTTGGAAAAACCACCCAAACTTTGGGTGGGAAAACCAGCAAACCCAACCACAAAACCACAAACCTTACAACCACAACCAACATAACAATTCCACATACCAAAACCCCAACCAAAGATCATACCAAGCCACACAAAACACTTACTCCCAACCACCATATCATGGCCAAAATAACCAACCTGCCCAATCTAATCCGAACCAACAATTTCAAGATCAATTAAATAGGATAGAAAGAATGCTTACAACCATGAGTCAAGACATAACCGAATTGAAAGCCTTTAAGGAAGAAGTAAATTCCAACTTGCTAAACCAAGGAGCTGCCATCCAGAAGCTAGAAAATCAAATTGAGTACTTGTCTAAGCAAACTCCTGGACCAAGCGTTTCTCATACTACCAAGGCTATTGCAAGGGAAGAATGTAAGGCCATAACCCTCAGAAGTGGAAAGAAGCTAAAGGAGATCTCAAAGGAAACCACAGAGGATGAAGCAAAGGAAAATGTGAGAGACAAGGAACAGGAACAATCTTTTACACCGTCTGCAACAAAAGAAAAAGAAAAAGAGGTCCTGAAGCCTTATACACCCAAAGCACCATATCCTCAACGTTTGATGAAAAGTGAAAAGGATGGCCAATTCTCCAGATTCTTGGAGATTTTCAAGAAGCTTCAAATCAACATTCCGTTTGCTGAGGCAATAGAGCAAATGCCACTCTATGCAAAATTCTTAAAGGAATTAATGACCAAGAAGAGAAGCTGGAGAAATGAAGAAACGGTGTTGTTGACTGAAGAATGCAGTGCCATCATTCAACACAAATTGCCTCAGAAATTGAAGGATCCAGGCAGTTTCCAAATTCCCTGCATCATAGGAGAAGTCATGGTGGAGAAGGCCTTGTGTGACTTAGGGGCCAGTATCAATTTGATGTCTCTAACAATGATGAGAAGAATGAAGATTGAGGAAGCCAAACCAACAAGAATGGCCCTCCAATTGGCAGATCGAACCTTTAAATTCCCTCATGGGATAGTTGAGGATTTGTTGGTGAAAGTGGGAGATTTTATATTTCCTGCTGATTTTGTGGTGTTAGATATGGAGGAAGAAGCCAAAGCTTCAATCATTCTGGGAAGACCCTTCCTGGCTACTGCTGGAGCCATCATAGATGTCCAAAAGGGTGAACTCACTCTTAGATTACATGATGAGAAATTGGTGTTTAACGTATTCAAGGCAATGAGTTATCAATCAGAATCACTAAAGGAATGCATGAGGGTGGATGTAGTGGACATTGCAATACAAGAAACCTTTGAGGAAACAACAAAGGAAGTGACAGAGGAGGAGTTCACAAAGGATATTGAAGTTAGTGACATCAAGGCTGCTGAGACAACCATGCCGAGCATGCCAGAGAGAGTGAAAGAAGAGAAGGAAGCACCAAAACCTGAGCTAAAAGCATTACCCCCTAATCTCAAGTATGCATACTTGGGTAGTGATGAGAGCTATCCTGTTATCATTAGCTCTGCCCTGAGCCAAGAACAGGAAGAAGAATTGATCAAGGTGCTACAAACTCATCAAGATGCCATTGGATGGACCCTAGCTGATTTGAAGGGGATAAGTTCATCCATATGCATGCATAAAATCTTGTTAGAAGAGGATGCTAGACCCTCCATTCAAGCTCAGAGAAGATTGAATCCCGTCATGAAAGAAGTGGTACAAAAGGAAGTCATGAAGTTATGGCAGGCAGGGGTAATCTACCCCATTTCGGATAGCCCATGGGTTAGTCCCATCCATGTAGTTCCCAAGAAAGGTGGCATAACTGTGGTACCAAATGAGAGGAACGAACTCATACCCACAAGAACTGTCACTGGGTGGAGGATGTGCATAGACTACAGGAAGCTCAATGAAGCCACCAGAAAAGATCATTTCCCACTCCCATTTATGGATCAGATGCTTGAAAGACTTGCAGGACATGCTTACTACTGCTTTCTGGATGGATACTCAGGCTATAATCAGATAGTAGTTGATCCAAGAGATCAAGAGAAAACATCATTTGTTTGTCCATATGGAGTATTTGCGTATAGACGCATGCCCTTTGGATTGTGCAATGCACCTGCAACTTTCCAAAGGTGCATGCTGTCCATCTTTTCGGACATGATCGAAAAGTTTATTGAAGTTTTCATGGATGATTTTTCTGTGTTTGGAAATTCTTTTCCTAGCTGCCTACACCACCTTGCCTTGGTGCTTAAGAGATGCCAAGAGACCAACCTAGTACTAAACTGGGAAAAGTGTCATTTCATGGTCACAGAAGGAATAGTCCTTGGCCATAAAGTGTCCAATAGAGGCATTGAGGTGGACAGAGCTAAGGTGGAACTCATTGAAAAACTACCTCCACCAAGTAATGTCAAGGCAGTTAGGAGTTTTTTGGGACACGCTGGCTTTTACAGAAGGTTTATTAGAGACTTTTCTAAAATAGCTAAACCTTTGAGTAACTTACTTGTCTCTGATACACCCTTTGTATTTGATAAAAATTGCATGTTAGCATATGAACTTTTGAAGCAAAAACTTTCCTCTGCACCTATCATTGCCCCACCTGATTGGAACCTACCTTTTGAACTGATGTGTGATGCATCAGACCTTGCTATTGGGGCAGTGTTAGGACAAAGGAAAAACAATTTGGTACATGTGATTTATTATGCCAGTAAGGTCTTGAATGATAACCAAAGGAATTACACAACCACTGAAAAAGAACTCTTGGCAATAGTCTTTGCATTTGACAAATTTAGATCCTATCTCATTGGATCTAAAGTCATTGTTTTCACTGATCATTCAGCTTTAAAATACTTACTTGCTAAACAAGAATCCAAACCAAGACTTATTAGATGGGTTCTTTTATTGCAGGAATTTGACATTGAAATCAAAGACAAGAAGGGTGTAGAAAACAAGGTGGCAGACCATTTATCAAGGATACCATGTGAAGAAGGAAGCACACAAAGCACACATATAAATGAATGCTTTCCTGATGAACAACTCATGATAATTCACAAAGCACCCTGGTTTGCAGACATAGCAAACTTCAAAGCCACTGGGAGTTTGCCGTTGGAATTTAACAAGCATCAAAGGAAGAAATTGGTAAATGATGCCAAATACTTCATCTGGGACGAACCATACTTGTTCAAAAAATGTTCTGATGGCCTACTCAGAAGATGCATATCAGAGGAAGAAGGAAGGGAAGTTTTATGGGACTGCCATGGTTCCACTTATGGAGGACATTTTGTAGGAGAAAGAACAGCAGCTAAGGTGTTGCAGTGTGGATTTTATTGGCCCACTATCTTCAAAGATGCAAAGGAACTAGTGAAGCACTGCCATGAGTGCCAGAAAGCGGGGAACCTACCAAGAAGAAATGAAATGCCACAACAATTCATTCTGGAACTTGAATTGTTTGATGTATGGGGGATAGATTTTATGGGACCCTTCCCCACCTCATACTCAAATAATTACATTCTTGTAGCAGTAGACTATGTCTCCAAGTGGGTTGAAGCAATAGCAACTCCAACCAATGATAATAAGGTAGTCATGAACTTCCTCAGAAAACACATTTTTTGCCGTTTTGGGGTTCCAAGAGCAATCATCAGTGATGGAGGAAGCCACTTCTGTAACAAACCATTAGAGGCATTGCTTCTAAAATATGGAGTCAAACACAAGGTAGCCACACCATACCATCCACAGACAAGTGGGCAAGCCGAAATATCTAATAGGGAACTCAAAAGAATCCTGGAAAAGACTGTGGGAACTTCAAGGAAGGACTGGTCGATTAAGCTAGATGATGCTCTTTGGGCATATAGGACAGCTTTCAAAACACCAATTGGAATGTCTCCTTACCAACTAGTATATGGAAAAGCCTGCCATTTACCATTGGAGTTGGAGCACAAGGCATTCTGGGCCTTGAAACTCTTGAACTTAGACAGCAAAGCTGCTGGAGAAAGAAGGATGTTGCAAATTCAAGAGTTGGAAGAATTCAGAGCTGAAGCTTATGAGAATGCCAAAATTTACAAAGAAAGAGCAAAGAAGAAGCATGACAGCAACATAGCCCCAAGAAAATTTGAAGAGGGACAAAAAGTATTGCTCTACAATTCTAGGCTGAAGCTATTTCCAGGGAAGCTAAAATCAAGGTGGTCTGGACCATTCCTTGTCACCAAGGTCTCCCAATATGGACAAGTAGAAATCATGGAAGAAAAGTCACAACGAACCTTCACTGTGAATGGTCAAAGACTCAAACATTACTTGGGAGATGTGGAGGAGAAGGACAAGGTTAAATATCACCTCAACTGAGGGACAACCGTCAAGCTAGTGACGTTAAAGAAGCGCTTGTTGGGAGGCAACCCAACCTGAGGTAATACTCTTTTGCTGTTTCTTTTATTTGTTTCAATAAAAAGGTGAAGTAGTTTCTATGCATTGCAAAGAATTAAGTTTGGTGTTTCACACCAAACAATGAATTTGTGGATCAATAATTCAAAGGGGAATGTGTGACTCTAAGTTTGGTGTTCCACCATACAGATTAACTGAACACAACAACCTTTGAATTATATGAAAGGAACAACCATTCTAAGCAATCACATAAATGCTTAAAATCCTTAGCAGCAACTTCATTCCAAGGAGAATTCAAGGATTCAAAGAGCAGAGGAGTAAGTAGGAGACTAAGTTTGGTGTTCACACACCAACTTAAGACTCAGACACTTGCCCATATATAGTGAGCTAACCATTCAAGTGCTTGAGAAACAAGCAACTTCGTCACTCTTTGCAGGAAAGGAAACAAGGATCTTAGAAAGAACATGATGCAATAACTAGTAGAAGAAGGAGAAATCAAATTGTTTCCTGGCAACAAAGAGAAAACAAGAAATTTCACAAGGTGGCGTTGTTCCTTGACCTTTCTTTAAAAGGCAAACAAAAGCATGCTTGTTCTGGTTTAAACTGAAATTGTTGAATCTTTCTGGAATGTGAAGTTTTTAGTACGTTTGCTGGTTTACTGCTTTGAATAAAGTGAATGCCTAGATGTTTGGATATAACTCCACCTTCTTAAACAAATGCTTGCCCTGCTTGTTCTGTTTCCAAAAATTAAAAAGAAAAATTTGAACAAAAGTAACTTGGCTCAATTAGTGACAAATCAAGTAGAATTAAGTGGTGGTATGCATGCTTGATTGTTTAGTTAGCTCACTGAAAATTGAATGTAGAATTATCATTTTTTGTGTAGAAGTTGAATACTGTCTATGGATCTTGATGAATAAATGTCTTTGGCCATGAAAAAGAAAGAAAAAGAAGAAGAAAAGCCACTGAAAAAGGGCAATCAAAAAGCAAAAGAATTAAGAAAATAAAGCTAGGCACCAAGGGTTTGAACTTTTGAGACATATGCCTGTGGTGTTTATGTACTAGGATCTGCTTGGATGAATAGGTTCTGTAGAGTGTTTCAACACTTGGTAACTTGGGTTAACTAACCCGGGATTATCAACCAAAAGTCCATTATCAAGAGCAACCTAGCTACAAAACATTTAGTTACACAAAGAGGTGCTGGGCACCAATGTCTCAAAAAGAAATGTGAACTAAAATGCCTGTAGTGGATATGTGTACTGCACTGATAAGAAAAAGAAAATGCCAAAGGCTTATGCAACACATGACACTGAGCAAACAAGGAGCAAAGGAGCTCTAAGAAAAAGAAAAACAAAGAAAGAAAAAGTGCCAAGGACATAAGAATAATAAGAGGCCATAGCAGTGTTTGATGGATGCAATAAAAAAGTGATAATCCTACCTGATAAGAATGAAAAAGTGATGCTGCAACTTTCTGCATAAAACCCCTCTGATGAACTTCAAATGCTTGCTAATATAGCCAATGTAATTGCTTTTTGTTTCATACTTTCGTCTCAAATAACTCAGGACTTGCTTAGGGACAAGCAAGTATTAAGTTTGGTGTTGTGATGCCAAGGCATCTTAGGCTAGTTTCACTAGCATTTTTCTGTTAGTTTTAGTTGTTTTATGCATTTTCTTGAGCTTAAAGTAACCAAGAATGGTTAAATGAACAACAAAGCAATGAACCATCCAAACAAGTGTAATTTTGATGCAAATTCCATGAGTTTTTAGTTATATTACTTGAATGCTATGAATGGAAGACTTCTCATGAAATTTTGCAAGACTTTGATGCAATTATGTGGATGATTTCAGGGAAGAAGAGGCTAGGCAAGGAAGCAACAAAATCAATAAAGGAAGCTTGAAGATCACATGTGGAGAATCTGAAAGTGGCGTTTAACCTCCAGTTTAACCTTAAACTGGAAGTTAAACGCCAGAATAGGAAATGCATCAAAGCTGAAAGTGGCGTTTAACCTTCAGTTTAAGGTTAAACTGAAGGTTAAACGCCAGAATCATGAAAGCTGAGAAAAGAGGAAACTGGCGTTTAACCTCCAGTTTAACCTTGAACTGAAGGTTAAACGCCAGAATGAGAATGGCACCAAGGGAGCATTTCCACGTTTAACCTCCAGTTTAACCTTAAACTGGAGGTTAAACGTGTTCGAACCACATTATGCACCAGGAAGCCATTTCCACGTTTAAGCTCCAGTTTGACCTCAAACTGGAGCTTAAACGTGTTCGACCCATTCACACTCCTGGGCTACCTTCTTCATTCCCACGTTTAAGCTCCAGTTTAAGGTTAAACTGGAGCTTAAACGTGTTCGGCGTTTTTGCTCCTCCAGGGTTGCCTTCTCATTTCCACGTTTAAGCTCCAGTTTGGCCTCAAACTGGAGCTTAAACGTGTTCGACCAGAATTGCCTCCAGGGGTTGCAATCTTCATTTCCACGTTTAAGCTTCAGTTTAACCTTAAACTGAAGCTTAAACGTGTTCGATTAATTACCCTCCTGGGTTGCTTTCTTCCAATTCCACGTTTAAGTTTCAGTTTAACCTTAAACTGAAACTTAAACTTCAACTTAAACGCCACCTTTTGAAAGGGTTTCTGGGCCAAATATATTAAAGTTTAAGTTAGCATTTGAGCACAAATATTAACTCAAACGTATTATGGTATGAAACCCAATTGAATATCATGGTTTATGGGATTGGGCCGGAAGAATTGATGAGTCTGGAACTTCAATTTGTTGAGTCTTGTGTCATTACTTGTTTATCACTAAAATTGCTCAATGAATGTTACAGAATTGGATCACAGCCTCATCAGGATTATGGATCATAAACCCAAAGCAAAAGGAATTCAAGAAAAAGCCTCAAAGCCCAAGAAACTCAACAGAAGCTCAATTTAGAAAGTGTATAAATAGGATAGAATTGAAGTTAGTTGACACTTTTTGACACTTTGGAACTTTTGATCATTTTGCTATTTTTTCATACTTTGTAATTGAATTCAGAGCTATGACTCACTAAACCCCCTTCATTGGGTTAGGGAGCTCTATTGTAATTCAATGAATCAATAATAGTTTTATCTTCTTCTTCAATCTTTTCTCTTGAATTTTGTTAGAAAGCTTCTCGATCTAATTCCATTGGGTAGTTGTCTTGGGAAAGAAACTACCCATAATTGGAATCCTTCGGAACCTTGGGAAAGGAATGATGGATTCATGCTAGAGAAGCTTTCTCACAGTGAATTGGATTGGGGTTTGGATGGATATTGTGACATGTAATCCTACCAAATTGTGGTTCATGAAACTGTGTGGTATAATCAGTGATCAAGCATCATCTCTTCTTATGAACATTTAAACCAAGGGATTGGGAATTTGTTTGTTTTTAGAGAGAATTGGTGAACCAAGGAATTGGGATCCAATCATATAAGATTGCCAAGCAAGATTCAATGAATGCATTGGTTGAGGAAGAGATGAAAATGTTTTGATTCGGAGATTTCAATATCTCCTGACCCCAATGAACCCCTCTTTCTGATCTACACTTTCTATTTACATTTTGCAAATTTCAATTCATGCAATCACCCCAATTCCCTTTTAATTTCAGCAATTTACTTTCTCGCACCTTAATTCTCGCAATTTAAGTTTATGCAATTTCAATTCCTTGCAATTTACGTTTCCTGCCACATTTACTTTATGCAATTCTCATCTAAATCTTGATTCCGCTCAACTAGAACATACTTCTAATCCGAATTGCTCACTCAACCAATCCTTGTGGGATTCGACCTCACTCTATTGTGAGTTTTTACTTGACGATAACCGGTGCACTTGCCGGAAGGAATTTTGCCGATCGTGCAATTTCCTTAATCGTAGCATAACAAGATTATGCGCATCACATATGCACTGTTTAAGTATACATTCAGAAAACAAAAGTATTGCCACCACATCAAAATAATTAATCTGTTATAAAATTCAGAATTCATGCAATTCTTCTCTTTTTCAATTAAGAACATTTTTCATTCAAGAAAGGTGATGGATTCATAGGACATTCATAACTTTAAGGCATAGACACTAAGACACTAATGATCACAAGACACAAACATAGGTAAACATAAGCATAATTTTCGAAAAACAGGAAAATAAGGAACAAGGAGATTAAAGAACGGGTCCACCTTAGTGATGGCGGCTTGTTCTTCCTCTTGAAGATTTTATGGAGTGCTTGAGCTCCTCAATGTCTCTTCCTTGCCTTTTTTGCTCCTCTCTCATGATTCTTTGATCTTCTCTAATTTCATGGAGGAGGATGGAATGTTCTTGGTACTCCACCCTTAGTTGTCCCATGTTGGAACTCAATTCTCCTAGGGAGGTGTTGATTTGCTCCCAATAGTTTTGTGGAGGAAAGTGCATCCCTTGAGGTATCTCAGGGATTTCATGATGAGTGGAATCTCTTGTTTGCTCCATCCTTTTCTTAGTGGTGGGCTTGTCCTCATCAATGGGGATGTCTCCCTTTATGTCAACTCCAACTGAATAACAGAGGTGACAAATGAGATGAGGAAAGGCTAACCTTGCCAAGGTAGAGGATTTGTCTGCCACCTTATAAAGTTCTTGGGCTATAACCTCATGAACTTCTACTTCTTCTCCAATCATGATACTATGGATCATGATGGCCCGGTCTATAGTAACTTCGGACCGGTTGCTAGTGGGAATGATTGAGCGTTGGATAAACTCCAACCATCCCCTAGCCACGGGTTTGAGGTCATGCCTTCTCAGTTGAACCGGCTTCCCTCTTGAATCTCTCTTCCATTGGGCGCCCTCTTCACAAATGTCTATGAGGACTTGGTCCAACCTTTGATCAAAGTTCGCCCTTCTAGTGTAAGGGTGTTCATCTCCTTGCATCATGGGCAAGTTGAATGCCAACCTTACATTTTCTGGACTAAATCTAAGCATTTCTCCCGAACCATTGTAAGCCAATTCTTTGGGTCCGGGTTCACACTTTGATCATGGTTCTGGTGATCCATGCATTGGCATAGAACTCTTGAACCATTAAGATTCCGACTTGTTGAATGGGGTTGGTAAGAACTTCCCAACCTCTTCTTCGGATCTCATGTCGGATCTCTGGATATTCACTCTTTTTGAGTTTGAAAGGGACCTCAGGGATCATCTTCTTCAAGGCCATAACTTCATAGAAGTGGTCTTGATGCACCCTTGAGATGAATCTCTCCATCTCTCATGACTCGGAGGTGGAAGCTTTTGCCTTTCCTTTCCTCTTTCTAGAGGTTTCTCCGGCCTTGGATGCCATAAATGGTTATGGAAAAACAAAAAGCAATGCTTTTACCACACCAAACTTAAAAGGTTTGCTCGTCCTCGAGCAAAAGAAGAAAGAAGAGAGTAGAAGAAGAAGAAATAGAGGAGATGGAGATGGCTTTGTGGTTCGGCCAAAGGGGAAGAAGTAGTGTTTAGGTTGTGTGAAAATGAAGGAGTGAAGATGGGTTTATATAGGGGTGAAGAGAGGGGTAGGGTTCGGTTATGAATGGGTGGGTTTGGGAGGGAAAGTAGTTTGAATTTGAATGGTGAGGTAGGTGGGGTTTTATGAAGGATGGATGTGAGTGGTGAAGAGAAAGATGGGATTTGATAGGTGAAGGGTTTTTGGGGAAGAGGTGTTGAGGTGATTGGTGAAAGGGTGAAGAAGAGAGAGAGTGGTGGGATGGGTGGGGATCCTGTGGGGTCCACAGATCCTGAGGTGTCAAGGAAAATTCATCCCTGCACCATATGGCGAGCAAAAATGCTCTTCATGCCAATTCTGGCGTTAAACGCTGGGCTGGTGCCCATTTCTGGCGTTTAATGCCAACTTCTTGCCTTTTCCTAGCGTTTAACGCCAGTCTGGTGCCCCCTTTCTGGCGTTAAACGCCCAGAATGGTGCCAGACTGGGCATTAAGCGTCCATTTGCTGCCCTTACTGGCGTTTAAACGCCAGCAGGTTCTTCCTCCAGGGTGTGCTATTTTTCTTTCTATTTTTCATTCTGTTTTTGCTTTTTCAATTGATTTTGTGACTTCTCATGATCATCAACCTACAGAAAACATAAAATAACAAAGAAAAATAGATAATTATAACATTGGGTTGCCTCCCAACAAGCGCTTCTTTAATGTCAGTAGCTTGACAGTGGGCTCTCATGGAGCCTTACAGATACTCAGAGCAATGTTAGAACCTCCCAACACCAAACTTAGAGTTTGAATGTGGGGGTTCAACACCAAACTTAGAAGTTGGTTGTGGCCTCCCAACACCAAACTTAGAGTTTGACTGTGGGGGCTCTGTTTGACTCTGTTTTGAGAGAAGCTCTTCATGCTTCCTCTCCATGGTGACAGAGGGATATCCTTGAGCCTTAAACACAAAGGATTCTTCATTCACTCGAATGATCAATTCTCGTCTGTCCACATCAATCACAGCCTTTGCTGTGGCTAGGAAGGGTTTGCCAAGGATGATGGATTCATCCATGCACTTCCCAGTCTCTAGGACTATGAAATCAACAGGGATGCAATGGTTTTCAACTTTCACCAAAACATCCTCTACAAGTCCATAAGCTTGTTTTCTTGAGTTATCTGCCATCTCTAGTGAGATTCTTGCAGCTTGTACCTCAAAGATCCCTAGCTTCTCCATTACAGAGAGAGGCATGAGGTTTACACTTGACCCTAAGTCACACAGAGCCTTCTTAAAGGTCATGGTGCCTATGGTACAAGGTATTGAAAACTTCCCAGGATCTTGTCTCTTTTGAGGTAATCTCTGCCTAGACAAGTCATCCAGTTCTTTGGTGAGCAAAGGAGGTTCGTTCTCCCAAGTCTCATTACCAAATAACTTGTCATTTAGCTTCATGATTGCTCCAAGGTATTTAGCAACTTGCTCTTCAGTGAAATACTCATCCTCTTCAGAGGAAGAATACTCATCAGAGCTCATGAATGGCAGAAGTAAATCCATTGGAATCTCTATGGTCTTAGTGTGAGCCTCAGATTCCCATGGTTCCTCATTAGGGAACTCATTGGAGGCCATTGGACATCCATTGAGGTATTCCTCATTGGCGTTCATAGCCTCTTCCTCCTCTCCAAGTTCGGCCATGTTGATGGCCTTACACTCTCCTTTTGGATTCTCTTCTGTATTGCTTGGAAGAGTACTAGGAGGGAGTTCAGTAATTTTCTTGCTCAGCTGTCCCACTTGTACCTCCAAGTTTCTAATGGAGGACCTTGTTTCAGTAATGAAACTTTGAGTGGTTTTGATTAGATCAGAGACCATGGTTGCTAAGTCAGAGTGGCTCTGCTTAGAACTCTCTGTCTGTTGCTGAGAAGATGATGGAAAAGGCTTGCCATTGCTAAACCTGTTTCTTCCACCATTATTGTTGTTGAAACCTTGTTGAGGTCTCTGTTGATCCTTCCATGAGAGATTTGGATGATTTCTCCATGAAGAATTATAGGTGTTTCCATAGGGTTCTCCCATGTAATTCACCTCTTCCATTGAAGGATTCTCAGGATCATAAGCTTCTTCTTCAGATGAAGCATCCTTAGTACTGCCTGGTGCATTTCACATTCCAGACAGACTTTGAGAAATCAAATTGACTTGCTGAGTCAATATTTTGTTCTGAGCCAATATGGCATTCAGAGTATCAATCTCAAGAACTCCTTTCTTCTGATTTGTCCCATTGTTCACAAGATTCCTTTCAGAAGTGTACATGAATTGGTTATTTGCAACCATTTCAATGAGCTCTTGAGCTTCTGCAGGTGTCTTCTTTAAATGAAGAGATCCTCCAGCAGAGCTATCCAATGACATCTTGGATAGTTTAGAGAGACCATCATAGAAAATACCTATGATGCTCCATTCAGAAAGCATGTCAGAGGGACACTTTCTGATCAATTATTTGTATCTTTCCCAAGCTTCATAGAGGGATTCTCCTTCCTTCTGTCTGAAGGTTTGGACTTCCACTCTAAGCTTACTCAATTTTTGAGGTGGAAAGAACTTTGCCAAGAAGGCATTGACTATCTTTTCCCAAGAGTTCAGGCTTTCTTTAGGTTGTGAGTCCAACCATATCCTAGCTCTGTCTCTTACAGCAAAAGGGAATAGCATAAGTCTGTAGACCTCAGGGTCAACCCCATTAGTCTTGACAGTGTCACAGATTTGCAAGAACTCAGCTAAAAACTGATAAGGATCTTCTTATGGAAGTTCATGGAACTTGCAATTCTGTTGCATTAGAGAAACTAATTGAGGCTTAAGCTCAAAGTTGTTTGCTCCAATGGCAGGGATAGAGATGCTTCTCCCATAGAAGTCGGGAGTAGGTGCAGTAAAGTCACCCAGCACCTTCCTTGCATTGTTGGCATTGTTGTTGTTTTCGGCTGCTATGGGTTCTTCTTCTTTGAAGATTTCTGTTAGGTCCTCTACAGAGAGTTGTGCCTTAGCTTCTCTTAGCTTTCGCTTCAAGGTCCTTTTAGGTTCAGGGTCAGCCTCAACAAGAATGCTTTTGTCTTTGCTCCTGCTCATATGAAAGAGGAGAGAATAAGAAAATATGGCATCCTCTATGTCACAGTATAGAGATTCCTTGAGGTGCCAGAGGAAAAGAAAAATAGAAGGAAGAAGTAGAAGAATTCGAACTTATCAAGAGAGATGGAGTTCGAATTGTTCATTGAGGAATAGTGTTAGTCCATAAATAGAAGGATGTGAAAAGAGGGGAAGAAATTTTTCGAAAATAAATTAAAAACATTTTTAAAAACATTTTGAAAAATACTAATTGATTTTCAAAAACTAAGAGTGGAAAAGAAATCAAGTGATTTTTGAAAAAGATTTTGAAATTAGAAATTAAAAAGATATGATTGAAAAGTTATGGTTTTAAAAAGATGTGATTGAGAAGATATGATTTGAAAAATAATTAAAAAAAGATTTGATTTTAAAAATTAATGACTTGGCTAACAAGAAAAGATATGATTCAAACATTAAACCTTTCTCAACAGAAAAGGCAACATACTTGAAATGTTGAATCAAATCATTAATTGATAGTAAGTATTTTTGAAAATGAAAAGAAATTGATTTTGAAAAAGATTTGATTGAAAAGATATGATTTGAAAAAGATTTGATTTTGAAAAATTTTGAAGACTTGAAAAAAATCTACATTAAAAACAAAATATTCCCTCTTGTGCCATCCTGGCGTTAAACGCCCAGAATGGTATACATTCTGGCGTTTAACGCCCAAAGCTCTACCCTTTTGGGTGTTAAACGCCCAGCCAGGCACCCTGGCTGGCGTTTAAACGCCAGTTTTCCTTCCTCACTGGGCGTTTTGAATGCCCAGCTTTTTCTGTGTAATTCCTCTGCTGAATGTTCTGAATCTTCAATTTTCTGTATTATTGACTTGAAAAGACACAAATTAAAAATTTTTGGATTTTTAATAATGAGGAATAATCAAAATGCAACTAAAATCAAATAACAATGCATGCAAGACACCAAACTTACCAGTTTGTACTACTGACACTAGCAAAATGAGAATGCATATGACAAACAACAAAAATACTCAAGACAAGAGAATTTAAAGATCAGAGCAAGGAAATCATCAAGAACATCTTGAAGATCACTTAAGACACATGAATGAATGCAAGAAGAACAGAAACATGCAATTGACACCAAACTTAACATGAGACACTAGACTCAACAAGAAACATACAATATTTTTGGTTTTTATGATTTTGTAATTTTTTTGGATTTTTCGAAAATTAAGTGAAAAAAGAAAACAAGGATATCAAAATTCTTAATGAGAATTCCAAGAATCATGCAATGTTAGTATAAAGCTTTAGTCTAAAGGAATTAGACATGGCTAGCCAAGCTTCAGCAGGACATTGCATTCAAGAGCTAAATTGATGAGAATCAATCAGCTTTGGTGATGATAAGAACATCACCTTGAAACACTAGAATTCATTCTTAAGAACTTTGAAGATAAATACCTAATCTAAGCAACAAGATGAACCGTCAGTTGTCCAAACTCAACAATCCCCGGCAACGGCGCCAAAAACTTGGAGCACGAAATTGTGATCTCTACTTTTCACAACTCAAACAATCCCCGGTAATGGCTCCAAAAACTTGGTGCTCAATACCATGGTCTAAACATAATTTCACAACTTTGCACAACTAACCAGCAAGTGCACTGGGTCGTCCAAGTAATAAACCTTACGCGAGTAAGGGTCGATCCCACGGAGATTGTTGGTATGAAGCAAGCTATGGTCACCTTGTAAATATCAGTCAGGCAGATTCAAATGGTTATGGATGATATATGAATAAAGCATAAAGATAGAGATACTTATGTAATTCATTGGTGAGAATTTCAGATAAGCGAATGGAGATACTTTGTCCCTTCCGTCTCTCTGCTTTCCTACTGTCTTCATCCAATCCTTCTTACTCCTTTCCATGGCAAGCTGTATGTTGGGCATCACCGTTGTCAGTGGCTACAGTCCCGTCCTCTCAGTGAAAATGTTCAACGCACCCTGTCACGGCACGGCTAATCATCTGTCGGTTCTCAATCAGGTTGGAATAGAATCCATTGATTCTTTTGCGTCTGTCACTAACACCCAGCCCTCAGGAGTTTGAAGCTCGTCATAGTCATTCAATCATTGAATCCTACTCAGAATACCACAGATAAGGTTTAGACCTTCCGGATTCTCTTGAATGCCGCCATCAATTCTAGCTTATACCACGAAGATTCTGATTAAGAAATCCAAGAGATAAACATTCAAGCCTTGTTTGCTTGTAGAACGGGAGTGGTTGTCAGGCACGCGTTCATAAGTGAGAATGATGATGAGCATCACATAATCATCACATTCATCATGTTCTTGGGTACAAATGAATATCTTAGAATAAGAACAAGCTGAATTGAATAGAAGAACAGTAGTAATTGCATTAATACTCGAGGTACAGTAGAGCTCCACATCTTAATCTATGGTGTGTAGAAACTCCACCGTTGAAAATACATAAGAACAAGGTCTAGGCATGGCCGTGAGGCCAGCCCCATGATCTAAGAACTAGATGTCCAAAGATGATCCTAAGATCGAAAATGATCAAAAGATATAAAATACAATAGTAAAATGTCCTATTTGTAGAGAACTAGTAGCCTAGGGTTTACAAAGATGAGTAAATGACATAAGAATCCACTTCCGGGCCCACTTGGTGTGTGCTTGGGCTGAACATTGAAGTTTTCATGTGTAGAGACTTTTCTTGGAGTTAAACGCCAGCTTTTATGCCAGTTTGGGCGTTTAACTCCCATTCTTGTGCCAGTTCCGGCGTTTAACGCCGGGCAGTTTTGAGCTGATTTGGATTACCGGTTTGGGCCATCAAATCTTGGGCAAAGTATGGACTATTATACATTGCTGGAAAGCCCAGGATGTCTTCTTTCCAACGCCGTTGAGAGCGCGCCAATTGGGCTTCTTTAGCTCCAGAAAATCCACTTCGAGTACAGGGAGGTCAGAATCCAACAGCATCTGCAGTCCTTTTAAGTCTCTAAATCAGATTTTTGCTCAGGTCCCTCAATTTCAGCCAGAAAATACCTGAAATCACAGAAAAACACACAAACTCATAGTAAAGTCCAGAAAAGTGAATTTTAACTAAAAACTAATAAAAATATACTAAAAACTAACTAAAACATACTAAAAACATACTAAAAATAATGCCAAAAAGCGTATAAATTATCCGCTCATCAGTGTGTGTGTGTGTATAGAATCATATCATTCTTTCATTTTTCACCAACTCGTCAATTAACATACTATTACCAACACAAACAACAATCATCCAACACATATTCAATCCACATTATAATCATCATCAAGGGTACTAAGCATTAAACACTTTCATACATTCTAACCTATCCTATGGTCATCTAGCCTAAGTTTTCACAGAACATTATATATTAAATACGTGAAACCTAAACCATACCTTGACCGATTTTTACGTATTATCCAAAGTAACCCACTGAGGCAAAAAGCAAGCCCTCAACACCACTTTTCAGCAACCTAGCACCAAAACCCAAGCTTCCATAGGCTCCAAAGACTTCATATTATACATACATACACACCTAATACATATATAACATATATATACCCAAAAACTCAATACCCATCATACTGAAATCAAGAAATAGCTAAGGTCCTAGAATTTTCACCTTACTCAAGCGTCACATAAGCAAGAGTGAATGTTTTTCTCAAGCTAATCGAGTCCTATAACATCAAAGGAGCAAAATCTCACCACCACTCTTGATAATTTTCGAAATTCAAAGGGGGTAGAAAAACTAGAATGAGAATGGGCTTACCTATAAAATTATTCTGATGGATTCGTAGAGCTTGACGCGGTGATCGCGTGGCCAGAAACGGTGCAGCGATCGGAGCTCAGGGCGGGAAGTTATGGTGGATTGATTATGGAGTTAGGGTTTGAGAGCTCTCCTCCCTCCTTCCCCTCTTTTGCAGCGTAAAAGTCATATGGGGAAGGAAAGGGATGTTGAGCTTCTAATTAATAAGGCTTGGGTTGGGCCCTTAAGCCTATTTTGGGCCTAGTTTGACCAGTTTTTTCCGTTCGGCTCAATTTTGGGCCAAATTCTTTGAAATTAATGTCAAAATTTTTGTTTTAATTAGATCTATCTTATTTTACTATAAAATTTATGTTTCTAATTGATTTTATTAAAAATTAATTTATTGGTTAATTATTCACTAATTTTGCGGGGTTTACAAAAACTGCAACCCATTTTTGCATTGCGAAAATGAAACCATCAACGTTCTAAAGTTTGACTATAAATACTAGAGCACTTAAATTGTAAGATTCCAGATTTTTAAAAGTTAAATAATAAATTATTTAATGATTTATTTTATTTATTTGAGAATATATTTTTAGAGATTTTTATATTAATTGAGTACTATTTTATTATTGATTTAAAATTTTAGTGATCAAAAAATAATGAAAAATTTATATGCTTTGATTTGAATAATTAGATTTTAAACTTTATTTTATAAAATGAAGTAAATTAATTTGATTATCTCTAATTATTGAATTAGAGTGTTTCTCTAAAAATAATTTGTAAATTTATGAATAAATAATATTATTTTTAAAGATAATTTTGTTAAATTAAAAATTAGTTTTTAATTACTCTATTACTCCTAATTTTGTTAAAAGTACCTATACTAACCATAGCTCTTTTTTCTCAATCAAAATCCTAAATTCCCAAAACACACCCTCATAACCCTAATTTTCATTAACAGCCACCACTACCCCAATACTCAATGAAAGAAGAAAGAAAAGGAAAGAAAGAAGAGGGGGCACGGGGAGGAAGGGAGAGCCGAGAAGAATATGGGGAGGGAAAGGAGATGGCACTGGCGTGGGCTTGGGAGCTGCCGCCGACGTTGCACACCAGATGATGAGAGAGAGAGATTGGGCAAAAAAAGGAAGAAAGAGGGAGAAGGGAGGACGCTCGAGGGACCACGCCGCTGCCCAGCCGTTGCCGCCGACGTCGATATCGTCGTCGCAGGAAGGAGCCTCACTGACGCGGCTACAAGCTTGGGTTTCAAACAAGGAGGAGGAACTCGCGAAGAAAGAGGGGGTCGCGGAGAGGGAAGGAGTTTTTCGCTGCCATCGCCGACGATCCGCCACCGCACCTGGACTTGCCATCGCCGCCGAAGCTCCCATCGCCGTTGGAAGCCGCTACTATCGCCGAAAAACCATTACTGACTCGCTGCTGCTATTGCTTCCATTACCGCTACTAGAGCTCGCCAGAGTTAGCCGCCGTCGCCACTGCCTGGGTGGTCACTGGCAAGTGCCACCGCTACTAGAGCTCGCCAGAGTTAGCCACTGGAGCTGCAGCTGCTCTCTTCATGGTTCAGTTTTTCGCAGTAAGTTACTTCCACTCCAAAAATCCTTTTTGTCGCTATTTTGTTATATATTCCTGAGGATTACGCGACGTTCATGTCTTAGAGCGAGTTATCTATAAGAACTGGATTAAAAAATTTACTGCTTAGATAAAAAATATATAATTTAATTGCACGAAATAGTTTCAAAAATTTAGAATATTAATTAGAAAATGTAAATATGATATTTGAACTCAATAGATTTTTTCGAGTGGAAAAATGTAATTTTTTGCGGAAAAAAATGCATAAAAATGCGTATCAGTAAATTAGCTGGTAGTACCAACTTAAGTCTATCCGGTACTACGTGAGAGTAATAAAAACTGTAAAAAAAAACCTAGAAAAATAATTAAAGTCGAAAACTAGGAGCAAATTCTAAAGGTTTGGCCCAAAATTGGGTCAAACGGGCCAAAAAATGTTAACGGGTTGGTCCGATCCCAAGTTGGGCTCAAGCCTAACATATATAAAGCCATTTAAGTGGCCATTTCAGCCACTTTGAACACAACACAGCAGTAGCAACGTGAATTAGAAAAGAGAGGTGAGGGTTGCAAGAAAATACTATTTACATTCATCTTCTTTCGCTTGTAACTTGAACTATGGTGTTCTGATTTGCGTACCGTTTATGGTTACACGAAGCTCTTGTCGAGCCCGTTGTTTTTAATTAAGTATTGTTGGTAAGAGGCCTTATTGATTGAATTTTATTTTAAATTGAAGATGATTTTAAATTACAGAGTTTTATAGAGGAAGTTATGAACATTGGAAGTTCGGTACAAAAATCTGAATTCAGCACCTTTTAAATTTTTCCAAGTCTGATAAGAGCTGCGGACGCGGGATTGTGCACGCAACACGGGCGTTGCCCACTGCTTGGATGTCTTGTGTATGCGGGCACTGCATGCGTACGTGAAAGTTCAAATTTTGACCCATTCGTACGCGAATTTTCCATATGTGACACGGGCAATCCATTCGGTTTTGGATACTCGCGTATGCGAGTAGGGTGCCGCGTATGCGGGCGACCCAGATTTCAAGGCGTGCGTAAGCAGGATAGGGGTTTGCGTATGCGAGACCCCTGTTTTACAGAAAATTTGTTTTCTTCACTTTTCAAGGGTTCTCTAGCCTTCTAAACTTCTTTATCTACTGTATAAAATTGCTAACTAATAATTAGACACTAGGACTGATAGAGATGTGTTAGTGAATTAAAATGGTAAATTTCTGTATGAGTTTAGACAACGAAGAATTAGGTTTCTGAAGTTGTGGGTAAACGGGTGAAGTGCTATATGGGTGATGACTTTGGAAACTTGAGAACTGATGATTAACTTGTGGATTCAAGGACTAATGATGATTATGATGAGTATGTGACTCGGGAAGGAATGAGTATGGTTAATGAGACTAATAACTTGAGTTTGATTTTGATTGAAAGGCGGTCTATAATTCGCAAGAGTGGTCGGGCACTATATCCCTGGGTAATGTGATGTCTGTGGCTCAGTATCCTGCTCGCATCCTTTGCTTGCCACTGGGGTTAAGGAGGTTCGGTAGGCGGTGGCGATGGGATTGCGTGGAAGTTAGGCTGGTGAAGGCAGTGGGACAGCGGTGTTGGTTTAGTTAGAAATTCCCTAAGTTAGATTACCCCTGTTTCATTATGGTTTTAGGTTATGGTTTTAAATTTAGCATTGCTTTAAGCTTGAATCTGATGCTTGATGTGAAGTTCTAGAATTGCCTCTAACGTCCCGGAACCTTATATCTTACATTACTGGGCACTGTTATATATATATAGATTATTATTGTATTATGTCTTATGCTGTATCTTATGCCTTTACACTTTTAGTTATTGTGTGAATGCTACGCGCTTTTCTGTTTCTGTTTTGAGCTGTAATTCTTCATCAAGCTCCTCGTATTATTATTCCTTCCTATTTATATATCGTATAAGCCTTAGAATTGTCATGAAACTTTGTTATCCTTTGTTTTATGGCATGAGGTAAGGCTTAGGATAATTAGGGTGTTACATTACCAAGGTTGCATGTTGCGTTCGTTGCTATTGCAGCGTTACGGCAGAGTTTCTGTGGATGTTGCGGTTGCCGCTACTGTGAACAAATAGGATAAAACAGATTTTTGTCGCGTAGTTGAGTTGCGATTGAGGTAGGGGAGTTTTCTTAAACTCATTTTACTTTCAAGAATTGTTACAAGTCGATATTAATATGAAAAATATATTTCTACGATTACGTGAGTCTTATGGATTGAATTGAGTTGCTTTGAATGATTGAAGTTGTTTGTCTGGTTAATTTGTTGACTATTTGCGAAGGCTGACTATTTTGTTTGTTGGTTCACTTGGTGGATTTGGTTTGTTTGATTTATCAAAAATGATTCTGAGAACTGAAAATAATTTAAGATATGAAAATTATTTGATTTTGGAAGCAGTTTAATTTTGAATTGGTTTGATTTTATAAATAATTCGATATTGGAGCCAGTTTGATTTTAAAAAAGATTTAATATTGGAATTTGTTCGATTTTGGAAATGATTTGATATTAGAATTGGTTGAATTTTGGAAAATGATTTTAGATTTGGAAACGGTTTGGTTGGGACCCTTGAAAGGTGGCAAAAGTCCAAGTTTTAGGAGAGATGCTGCCGAAATTTTTATAAAACTTTGAGAGTTATGTATTTTGGGATTTTTAAACGGAATTAAAGAATGGATTGTTGAAGTTGATTTAAGACTTTTTAGTAAAAAGGAGTTTTATGAAAGAGAAGTGGATTTGAAATGTTTTTAAAGAGAAATTTTGATATTTGAAACACCTGGGAAGTATGCAAGGGTTATAGTTCATCCCACTTGCTCCGGGTTAGTATTTGAGATGCCTGGATAGTACGCAAGGGTTGTGGCTTAGTTTCACTTGCTCCGGGCTATAATTTTAAAAGATTATGGTTTTAAATGTGAGTTTTGACCTGGCAAGGATTGTGGTTCGTCCCGCTTACCCCGTGCCAATGATTGAGATGCTTGGACAGTAGCAAGGATTGTAGTTCATCTCGCTTGCTCCAGGTAAGTGATTGTGACACCTGGGTAGTAGCAGCAGTAGTAGATTATTCTTCTTTCTCCAGGTTGAGTTTTTAAACACCCTCCTGGGTAGTAGCAGTAGTAGTGGTTTATTCCACTTGCTCTGGGTTAAGCGGGTAGTAGCAAGGGGGTAGTGTCTCAGACCCACTTTCTCCGCGATGGAGTGTTTCTGTCCAAGGTTAGTTACCAGGATATGTTAGGTTGGCTATATAACCGACAGATGATATCATCAGCTATAGGACAGGCAGCCATCATATGCATTTGTATATTTTTCTTGAGTTTTCATTATTTTGGGTTACCTGTCTGCTTAACTATGCTTATATGCTATTTGTCCTACATGCAGTATTTGTATCCTATCTGTGATTTTCTTGTTTGTATTGTATGTGTGTACAACTGAGAGATCCCTCATGTTGGTGGTGGTAAAACTGAGGGTTTTTTTCCTGATGTGATTATTCGATTGTTGATTTGATTGAGTTGCTTGGGTCGGAGGTCGTGGCTGGTTTCTGATTGAGGTTTTAGTAAAGTATGAAAAATCAAGTTGGTTTAGCATAGAATTAATGAACCTATGCTTGGAACAGCGTGGTCATTCATACAGTCTAGGAATTTGATTAAGATTTTCTTATAAGAAAGGTTTTGGACTTTTTGGATAATTAAATATTGGTTTTTGAAAAGGTTTTGGATGATTAGTCGTTAGTTTTTAAAAGATTCATAGGATAAACGATAATCACTGCCAAGAAATCAATTCTTCTCTTTATATGATGATCGGGAATTGCTCGATGGTCTAGATTTTCTCTTATAGAAAGAATTACTTTGTTGTAAGCATAGCTCCAAACCAACAAACAATTCTCACATAAAAAATATTGAGTTGTCACATGTACAAACCCCAATGAAAATTAACCGGAGTATTTAGACTCCGGGTCGTCTCACAAGGAATTGCAATGAAGTGCTCAATTATTGGCTATAAGGTGTGTTTTTGGGGGGTTTTGGGATAAGAGACATGGAATGTAAATAGTAATGAAAATAAACTAACAACTAACAAAGCTCTTGGCTAGATATGAGAACTAGAAGTCCTATCCTAGTTATCCTCCTTAATTGTGATCACAAATTGTCCATTGCTACCACTTCGTTAACCTCTAACCAGGGAAGAAAGTCAAGTGGATGAATCAACTTGGTTCCTCTTGTCCTAGTCAACTCCTAAAGGAAAGACTAGCCTTAGAGGCAATCAAATCAATTAGCAACATCAAATTATCAATCAATAAGGGAATTAGATAACTCAAGAGTCACTAATTACTCAACCAAAGCCAAGAGGAACAACATCTATACTAAAATTCAACCAAGCATTTCATTAAACACTTGGAAGGCATAAAAGGAAAGCATAGTAAATCAACAACAAGAATTAAATCTAACAACAATCAAATGTAAAGAATCAACACAACAATTAAAGGAAACAAGATCTACATGAACTACCTCAAATTTCATTGAAGGAAAATATAAGAAGAAAGAGTGCATCAATAACAAAGTGACAATTACAAGAATGAAACACAAAATTAGAGAAAAGAAAAGTATAGGAACAAGAATTGATAAAGAAAAAGTGAATCAAAGTATGAAATTAACCTAGATCTAAGAATTCCTAATCTAAATCTAACCTAATCCTAATTCTAGAGAGAAGGGAGAGCTTCCCTCTCTAGAAACTAACTATATCTACTCCTAAAGCTAAAACTATTGAGTGTGTGTTGACCCCTCTTCAATCCTTGGCTCAAATAGCATCAGAAATGAGTTTGATTGGGCCCACAAGGCTTCTAAAATCGCTGGCCACAGGTTGCATTAAGTGGATCATGTGCCACCATCGGCGCATCCGTGCAATGTGCGCATGCGCGCCCCTATATGCGATGCAACTATGGCAAATCTTATATCGTTTCGAAGTCCCGAATGTTAGATTTCCAACGCAACTGAAACCGCCTTATTTGAACCTCTGTAGCTCAAGTTATGGTCGTTTGAGTGCGAGGAGGTCAGCTTGACAGCTTTTGCGATTCCATCATTTCTTCATAAGTTCTCCATTCCTATATGCTTTTCCTTCATTTCCTTGATCCAATCTTTGCCTCCTAAATCTGAAATCACTTAACAAACATATCAAGGCATCTAGTGGAATCAAGGTGAGTTAAATTTAGCTATTTTAAGACCTAAAAAGCATGTTTTCACATTCAAGCACAATTAAAGGATAATTTACTAAACCATGCTATTTCATTGAATAAATGTGAAAAAAGGTGATAAAATCCCCTAAAATAAGCACAAGATAAACCACAAAATTGGGGTTTATCAAATCTCCACACACTTAAACTAAGCATGTCCTCATGCTAAAATCAAGAAAGAAACAAATGGGTATCAACATTTATTCAATGCATCCTATCTAAATGAATGCAACTAAATGCAAGATGATTCTACCTACTTGGTTAAAAGTAAATCAATCTCCAAGACATACATGCATAAGTAGGGCCAAGATCATATAACAATTCATGAATCCTACCAATTCAAATATCAGAATTAAGTTCAAGTAGACTTGCAATAAGAACGCTCATGAAAGCCGGAAATCAAGGAATTGAGCATCGAACCCTCACTGGAAGTGTTTGCACTCTAGTCGCTCGGTGTTTAGGGTCGATCCACTCAATTCTCCCCTAATCATGCTTTCCAAGATTTGTTTTTCATCTAATAATCAACAATTATTCAATGCATGCATACAATTACCATGAGGTCTTTTCCTTCGGTTGTAATGGGGTTAGGGTCAAGGTAGGATCATATATGGATAAGTGGACTAGAATTTGGATCTTTGATGAGCTTAAACTTTCCCACCTAACCTATATGATGACCTATATAATTGAGTTCTAACCTAACTACTCATCTTTCACTTTTCCACATATTCATGCATTTTCTTTTTATTTTACAACACTTATGCATTGATCTTTTATTGAGCTTCACTTTGGGGCATTTTGTCCCCTTTCTATTATTTTCCTCCTTTTTCTTTCTTTTTCTATATATACTTTTTTTTTTTCTTTTCTTTTTGTTCTTCTCATTTTTTTACTTTCAAGAATATCAATGCATAAGGTCTTACATTTAATTTAACGCATGAATATGTACCCAATTCCCAATATTTTCAACAAAAAATACAAAAACACACCCTTTTTCCCAACCAATATTCCCAAATTTCCCACACTTGAATGGTACTCACACACACTAGCATAAGCTAATCAAAGATCCAAATAAAGGACATTTATTACTTTTCGCTTTAAGGCTTGTGATGTGCTAAAATTAAGAACAAGTGGGTTAAGCGTAGGCTCAAAGTTGGCTAACAATGGAAGATAAAAGGTAAGGCTATTTAGGTGAGTGAGCTAATAAAATGATGGTCTCAATTATATAAATACATGAATACAAGGAATAATGGATATATAGACTCAAACAAAGCAAAGATCACAATCATAGGAAGAGAATACTGCACACAAGAATGAAAATAAGTGGTTATAAGATGTAACCACGCAATTAGGCTCAAAACTCACATGGTTGTGTGTTCTTAGCTCAAAAACCATGTTCCAAAATACATTCTTTTAAGCAAGTTCAACAAAAATTTTTCAAATTGGTAGGGTGCCCTAAAACAGTTTCTTGGAAAAGAAATCATCACCTTAACCAAGTAGTCCTAATAAGGAAGAAGTGGTAAAAATATGTACAATTCTAACTAACATGCAACCTATCGTGAAATGCAATGACTATCTAATATTGGTGTTGAAAAAGGAATTGTTACCCATAGAGATCGGTCGGACAATCTCCCCATAATTGAAGATTGCACCGTCTTCGGTGCATGCAAAGAAGGGCAAGGTGGACGGGTTGTTACAATTGATGAGCTTCTTCAAAAGGTTGTGCGGATGGACTTGTTTGTTGCCTCAATTAAAAGCTTTCCTTTCTCCCTTCTTGGTGGCCAGCCCAAAAGGAAAGAAAAGGAAAGAAAATTAAGCCTACAACAAAGATAGCAAAGCATATAGAACATAGGCGGGGGCTAATGCCAAATAAGAGTAAGGGTTTCACTATATGGTAGCTAAGCACATGAAAGTGAGAAAACAATATGGGCTAATGGCATATAATATCAAACAAGTCAAGGGGCACCAAAATAAAGCAAGAACTTCTCAACAATTGAGTAAGAAGATGCAACACCATTATTAAAATGAGAAACTAAAAAAATAAGGTAAAAATAAGCTATAAAAACAAAATAAAAATGGAAAGAATAGAAGTATACGAATGCAATGGGCAAAAGAAAATGGAACAGGGGTAAAAACTCCTTTTTTTAACCGGCGCGGACGCGCAAAATGCGCGCACGCGCGGGTTGCCGGCACAGAATAGGCACAAAAGTGGCACAACTCTCTGGAAAATGTACCAGGAGTGCAGATGGGCGATCGGCGCGCACGCGTAAGGTGTGGTAGTGCGTCGATCCGCGAATTGCCAAAAGGGCGCGTACGCGCCAGGTGCGCGCACGCGTGGATTGGTTTGTGCCTCAGGCATGGTGCTGGCGCAGTGTAGGCGCAACTCTCGGGTCAATGTATGGAGGAGTAAGAATTTCCAATCCACGCAACCGCGCATATGGCGCGCCGGCGTGGATGGTTGAAAATGCTTGAGGCGCGCGTACGCGCCAGGTGCGCGCACGTGCGGGTTGATGCTTTGTTTTTCAAAATTTTCTTCGCGTTCTTGCACCAATCCAAGCATTTCAAACCTCCAAACAGCTACCCAAACACCATAAAACCTTATTTAAAATATTATACTACCAATTAAACTCAACTAACTAAGCAAAACATGAAACTAAACTAATTCTACCAATATTCACAAAAGATAAAATTGAAAAGATATTACCATGGTGGGGTGTCTCACACCTAGCACTTTTGTTTATTGTCCTTAAGTTGGACTTATGGGGAGCTCCTCTCAAGGTGGCTTGTGTTTGTACTCATCCTTGAATCTCCAAGGATCTTTGCTTCTTAAATGGTTGACAGAATTTCCAACCATCTTCACCAAGCTTGGGAAAAGTTCAACCCAAGATATGAGTTCCCCTAATTGGTCTTCATTCTTCAATCCGGGATCCCATATCTTATTTTCGCACCCGTCTTTAATTTGATCTTCATACTTTTTCTTACCGGGTGGTTGACACATAGAATTCTCTTTAGCACACCAAGCCTTCCGTCGAGACCCATGCAAAGTGCTATTCTCCCAATCACAGTCCCTATACCTTGGAATATTGACCTTAACGAGCCTAATACCAAATTTCCAACCACTATGTAACACCCTACCATACAGAGTCTTATGCTTAAGTCATAATTCAGATATGGCAAGGTATTACGACCTCTAAAATAAAAATTTAGTACGTATAGTAGTATGAATGATTGATTAAAACTAGGAGCCTTTGTAGAAAAAGGGGTAAACAAAAATCGCAACTCGAAAGCGCAACACTCCGATCGATAACGTAACGAACAAGGATAACCAATGCGAGATTATATATATACAAAGGAGTGTCAAAAATAGGAATATCAAGACTCAAAATTCGGCTGCGAAGATAACCGGTCCGAGTATAGTAATATATACATATGATAAAATAATGAAAACCCCAAAGAAAACCCAAAGGGACACAAATACAGAAACCTATTCTCCAAAATCTCCCATAAGAGGAGTCATCACAGTTTGTATTATTTAATGGAGATAAAAGTATCTAAGCAAAATATATAACTCAAAATATAGTCCCGAGAACAAAGGATCTTCGCAAATCTAGAAGTCTCCAGCATGCCTCAACGGGAAACCTCACGTCCTGCATCTGAAAACCACAAAATCCGCATGGGTGAGAACCAGAGGTCCCCAGCATGGTAACAGCTTCCACATATATAATACATAATAATAGAGGAAAGCCAAAGGCAATCCTAGTACTTCCTTCAGATAATATCAAAGCTTATAAACAAGCTAAACCATATAAAGGCATCTGACTAAAGATTCTTCAGTCTAACTAATACTTCCCTTTCCAATTCCTTCAAACCTCCCAACCACCAGCAGGATATAATGTAGCAAACACAGTTATATCAAACAAGAAATATACAAATAGGAACAATTAAGGCAGTTAGACAATTAGCAAATAGTGTGCAGTCAAGTAGGCAATCTCAAACAATTCACATAGTATGCATATGATGAATGCCTGTCCCTAGTGGCTGATGATATCATCTTGTCGGTTATGAAGCCAACCCGACAACTCCTGGTCGCTAACCATTGGACTATCTCTCTGTCACGCATCCCCAACTCGAGTTATACTCGTTATACACTTGATCATAATCATGATCTATATCCATCACCCTCACTGGTGAATATTTACGGGGGCGAGCTCATCCGGGTCTTTCACAGTGCCCGGCCACGCTTACGACATAGGGTAAACAGAGTATCAAGTCTCAACCTGGAGCACGTGGTGGCTAGCCACTGCTACTACCCAGGAAAACTCGTATCTCAGATAGTGGAAGTGCAAATCACAATTATCAATAATTCAGCAAAAACATGCATGAATTCTCATCCATGGATCAACATCCATATCAGCCATCCGGCTCACGGTTTAGTCCAGAACCAGCCAATATTCATATCATACACAGCCATTCCGGCTCACGGTTAAATCCATAACCAGCCACTTCATTAACAATTACAGCCTTTCGGCCCATGGCATAACAAGCACTTCCACCACCATCCTCCGCATCTCACATAATCATCTTTGATCCTCATTGATCATTCATTTTTTCCTTGCTCCACTCGCAAGTTACCTCATTCACTAGTCCCTTCTCAAGAGCTAGGCATGTCATAATGATATAAGACATAAATGGTGAGATCAGAGGCTTAGAAGTATGAGATTTGGCTTTTAAAACTCAAAAATCAACTTTGGGATGAAAAACAGGGCCACGCGTACGCGCACTCCACGCGCACGCGTGGATGGCCTCAAAAACTCATCGACGCGTAAGCGTCATGCACGCTAACGCGTGGATTGAAAACTAGCAAATCGACGCGCACGCGTCAACCATGCGTACGCGTGGGTGCCCTCGTGCCCCAGGCACAACACTGGCACAGTTTTGGCATAACTCTCTGGAAAATGGCTGGGCATTGGGTGCAGCACAATCGGCGCGCCCGCGCACACCACGTGCACGCGTGGATGGTGCTTTCTGGAAGATCGGCGCGTACGCGCCAGGTGCGCCCACGCGCAAGGGGTCATTCTGCTAAAAATTTTCTAAGTTAAAAGCTGCAGAATTCACAGATTTAAACCCCAATCTTCCGACGGACATAACTTCCTCATTTTAAATCGTTTTTCACCCGTTCTTCGAACGGCATGGACATCCCAGATCCAATTTCATTTCTAAATAGATTTGGCACAAAACAAAGATCTGTAGTCCAAGTTATGTCCCGTCAAAGTATGCCCAAAAACTATATTTTTCATACAAAACCACAAAGTGCCATTTTCAAAACAAGCCATTTTCAACTCTTTTCAAAATCAATCAAAACATGCCAATTTCATCCCTTTTCTTTGAAATCAATCAAAATATATTAAATTCAACATCAAGCCTCCTCAACTCACACATTGACACTTTACCACAATTTACAAAATCACTATCATCATTTTAACCACTTTACCAAGTGGCTCAAACCAACATATTGACATATCATATACTCTTCCTCATGCCAATTTCAACAACCCAATTCCAATAAATCATTATTGTACACAATCAACATCATACTCACCATCACATGGTTCAACCCACAATTCAACTATAACCAATCATCAAGCATATATCCATAACATGCATATTCTCATACATATACCACCAAGGCATCAATAATCATCATCACATATATGACATCATATATCTCAATCATTCAACAACATCAACCATTCAATGCTATCTTAGGACCTCTAGCCTAAGTATTTCCTACCATATTACATATTAGATATGGGAAACCGAAACCATACCTTAGCCGATTTTCCCAAGCTCAACCGGAGCACTTCCAAACCACTTATCCACAAGCTCTCAAGGCCTCAAAACCTCTAAGAACAGATTTTTCACCACCAAACCCTTTCCAAGCTTTTCAAAATCACCAATCAAGCTCCAATATCCACACACACACAACCTAAGCCACAACCATCATACCCATACACAACATCTCAATACCCAAACATCATAGAACAATAAATTACACTAGAGTTGAGAATTTTACCACACCCAAGGTCCAAGGAGACAATATTAACCTTCTCCTTCAAGAGAGTTGGGTCCTATAACATCAAAGAGCCCAAAATCTCAACATCTTTGCTCATAAAACTCGAAAACAAGGCTGGAATTTCGAAGAGAAAAACGTGGCTTATCTCAAGATTAATTGTTTGGGTTTTGTAGAGCTCTTCGCGGTGAATGTGTGGCCATAAACGGAGCGGCAATCGGAGCTCTAGATCAAAAGTTATGGTGGTTTGAAGATCAAGTGAGAGAAAGAACTTGAGAGAGTGTTCTTCCCTCCATGGCCTCCATTTTCAGCATGTGAGTGTGTTTAGTGAGGAGAGAGAATGCTGAAAACTAGGGTTTTGGTTAGTTTATGTTGGGCCAAGGGCCCTTTGGATCCGGTTGGCCCGGTTTGGCCAGTTATGGTGGTTGAAGATCAAGTGAGAGAAAGAACTTGAGAGAGTGTCTTCCCTCCATGGCCTCCATTTTCAGCATGTGAGTGTGTTTAGTGAGGAGAGAGAATGCTGAAAACTAGGGTTTTGGTTTGTTATGTTGGGCCAAGGGCCCTTTGGATCCGGTTGGCCCGTTTGGCCCGTTCGGTCCAATCTTGGTCCGAATTCTATAAAATTGGTACCGAAATTCTCGTCTCAGTCTCCTCTATCACATTTAGCCATAAAAATCACATTTTAGGCTTTCTAGAAAAATTCTCATTATGGGTTAATTAGCCATTAATTAACTGGGTTTTACATTCTACCCACCTAATTGGGAATTTTGCCCACAAAATTCAAATGCAATTACCTGAGAATAAATGCGGATAATCCGTTCGCATCTCCGACTCAAGTTCCCAAGTGTGTTCCTCAACACCGCCTCGACTCCATGCCACTTTGACTAATGAAACCTCTTTTCCACGCAACCGTTTGATACTGGTATCATCAATTCTGACTGGGGCCACTGGAAGCGTCAAATCTTCCCTTAACTGAACCGGCTCAGGTTCTAACACATGGCTAGCATCAGGAGTGTACTTCCGAAGCTGCGACATGTGAAACACGTCGTGCAGGTTCGAAAGATGAGGTGGTAGAGCCATCCGATACGCCACCGGTCCAACCCTCTCCAGGATTTGAAATGGACCAATGTATCGAGGATTCAACTTCTTTGCTTTAATCGCCCTACCTACTCCCGTGGTCGGAGTAACCTTAAGGAAGACATGGCTCCTTCCTCAAATTCTAAGGGCTTTCGCCTCTGATCGGCGTAACTCTTTTGACGACTCTGCGCCGTAAGCATCCTATCTCGGATTTTCTTGAATTGTTCAGTAGTCTCAGCTATCATTTCTGGCCCCAACAAGCTTTTCTCTCTAGCTTCATACCAACATAGCGGAGATTGACATTTCCTCCCATACAAGGCCTCATACGGAGCCATTCCGATGCTCGCATGATAACTATTATTGTATGCAAACTCCACTAATGGCATATACCGATCCCAACTCGCCGGTTGGTCTAAAACACACGCTCTCAACATATCCTCTAGTGTTTGGATTGTCCTCTCAGATTGACCATCTGTTTGAGGATGGTAAGCCGTGCTCAAGCTTAATCGGGTTCCAAAAGCTTTCTGAAATGCACCCCAAAACCTTGAAGTGAAACGAGGATCTCTATCAGAGATTATAGTAGCAGGTACACCATGAAGTCTCACAATCTCCTTTATGTATAACCGTGCTAGCTCCTCAAGGGTGTAAGTCATACAAATGGGTAAAAAGTGAGCTGACTTCATCAGTCGGTCCACAATCACCCAAATAGCATCAAAACCAGCCCTAGTCCTTGGCAATCCTGACACAAAGTCCATTGCAATACTTTTCGACTTCCATTGTGGAATCTCTAAAGGTTGCAACATCTCGGAAGGTCTTTGACGTTCAATCTTTACCTTTTGACAAGTTAAGCACTTTGAAACATATTCTGCTACATCATTCTTCATACCCGGCCACCAAAACATCACCTTTAAATCATGGTACATCTTAATACTTCCCGGGTGAATGGAGAATCCGCTTTTGTGTGCCTCCTTTAAAATATCTTGCCTCAAAGTGCCAACATCCGGCACAACGATCCTACCCTTGAATCTCCATTACCCATCTTTTTCTTCCGACACTCTCCACTGTTTTCCTTGCTCAATAGCCAGTAACACCTTCCATAACGCTTCATCATTTTGATGAGCCTTTAGGAGTTCGGACTTAAAGTCACTTGAGATTTCTAATCGGCTCAAACACAAGGTTCCAGATACTTCTCGAGCACCAATTTTCAGACTCTCGAATCCCTTGAGTAACTTCTCCTCTTGAAGCATCATCCAAGCCGCATATAACGACTTCCGACTTAACGCATCCGCCACTACGTTCGCCTTTCCCGGATGGTAATGCAACTCAAAGTCGTAGTCCTTCAACAATTCCATCCACCTTCTCTGTCTCATATTAAGCTCTTTCTGATCAAAGAGGTACTTCAAGCTCTTATGATTAGAGAAAACTTGGAACTTAACCCCATAGAGATAATGCCTCCACACCTTCAAGGCAAACACAACCGCAGCGAGTTCCAAATCGTGCGTAGGGTAACTAACTTCATGAGGTCTCAACTGTCGTGAGGCATACGCCACCACATTATGATGCTACATCAGCACGCACCCTAAACCCTTTAATGAGGCATCACAATACACCTCAAATGGCTCATTCGGCTCGGGTAACACTAATACAGGTGCAGTGGTCAACTTTTTCTTCAATGTCTGAAAGCTCTCATCGCACTCAGGAGTCCAAACAAACGGAGTGTCTTTGTGGGTTAACTTTGTCATTGGCAAGGCTATCTGTGAAAAGCCTTTGATAAACCTTCGGTAATAGCCAGCTAAACCCAGAAAACTCCTTATCTCTGTTACGGTGGTTGGTTGCTTCCAATCCATCACAGCCTCCACCTTAGTTGGATCTACGGCTATTCCCTTCTTACTCACCACATGCCCCAAAAACTTCACCTCACTCTTCCAAAACTCACACTTAGACAGTTTTGCATAAAGTTTCTTCTCCTTTAGAATCTGCAACACGGCCCTCAAGTGTTCCGCATGCTCTTCTTCAGTCTTGGAGTAAATCAGTATGTCATCAATGAAGACAACAACGAATTTATCCAGAAACGGACGGAAAACTCTATTCATGTAATCCATGAATACCGCAGGAGCGTTCGTCAACCCAAAGGACATCACAGTGTACTCGTAATGACCATAACGAGTCCTGAAAGCGGTCTTAGGGATATCCTCACCCCTCACTCTTATCTGGTGATAACCGGATCGCAAATCGATCTTGGAGAAAACTCCAGCTCCTTGTAACTGATCCATGAGATCATCAATTCTCGGCAATGGGTACTTATTCTTTATTGTAACCTTGTTCAACTGCCTGTAATCCACACAGAGCCGCATACTCCCATCCTTCTTCTTCACTAGTAACACTGGAGCACCCCATGGAGAGACACTTGGCCGTATAAAATTCTTTCCCAACAAATCCTCTAATTGAGACTTTAACTCGTTCATCTCTAACGGTGACATCCTATAAGGGGCGCTTGAGATTGGTCCCGCCCCGGGCACCAACTCAATAGCAAACTCAACCTCTCGGTTAGGTGAAAACTCATTAATATCATCGGGAAACACTTCCGGAAACTCACACACAACCGGAATCTGCTCCAACCTTTGATCATCACCTGAAACACCCGCGGTTAGCAACAGGATACCCTGACATTCGATTCCAGAACAGTTCACCATCATCGAATTCAAATAATAATTATTTACCACGACCGGCCCTTCTGTATCTTCCGGCATAAAGTACACCGACTTTGTAGAACAATCAAGCAGGACATGGTTCTTAGATAACCAATCCAATCCCAAGATAAGATCAAGACCGATCATCGGCAAGCAGACTAAATTATGAACAAAATCACGCTGCTTGAACCTAAAGGAAACTTCCGGGCATCCTAGCCTAGTTACCGTTGGCTTCATGGGTAGCATTGTATACTCTTAGATCATAACCTAAGGTTACAATCTTCAATCCTAACTCATGGGCTTTCTCAAAAGCAATGAATGAATGTGATGCTCCCGAATCAAATAAAGCATTTAAAGTTTGTCCAGCCATTTCACAGTTACCTCGAATAAGTGTGTCTCGGATCCCTCGGCACCTATAGCTGAAGTGGTGAACACCCGACCAGTCTGTTGTGCCTTCCCAGCACCTTGTTTCTGCCTCTCCGGACAACTTGCGGCTTTATGCCCCACCTTTCCACAATTGTAGCACAAACCCCATCCGGCCTTGCATGGTGCTCCCGGATGGTGACTTCCACACCTAGTACAAGATTGATCATTCTGAGGTTGCTTCCCAAATTTCTTCCCTTTGGAGTTGTTGTTGTTGTTGGGCCTCCTGAAAGAGCTTCCCCTCTTGAAAGACGGACCTCTAGGTGCAAAGCTCTTCCCTCGGTTCTGTGGGAATGATCCTTTGTGACTCCCTTTCTCAGCGGTTGTCCTTTTCACACACTCTTCAGCAACCCTACACTTGTTCACCAATTCGGAGAAAGTCCTAATCTCCATTGGCCCTACTGAACCGAAGATATCACTCCGGAGTCTCCTTTCATACTTAACACACTTCCATTCCTCATATTCCACCGGAGTTCCTTGGCACATACGGGAGAACCTGAACAGCTCCTCAAACTTGTCAGTATACTCTGATATGGACATAGTACCCTGCTTCAGCTGTAAAAATTCAAGCTCCTTAGCCGTCCTAGCAGAAGTCGGAAAGTACTTCTTATAGAACTCTTCTTGGAAGACATTCCAGGTGATATAGTCATCACCCTGCTGCAGAAGACGTCGGACGCCTTGCCACCAATGCGACGCTTCACCTGTGAGCATATAGGTAGCAAACTCGACACGCTGCCCTTCAGGTACCACTTGTGCTTGCAGTGCTCGCTCTATAGCCTGAAACCATGTATCAGCCTCAGTCGGGCTAGTAGTTCCCTTGAACTTAGGCGGATTAACCTTCAAAAAGTTTGCCAGTGTCATCGGGCCCTAAACTCCACCTCCATCATTACCATGGTTGTTCATCTGTTGACCAAGAGCTTCAGCAGTGGCTTGCATAGCAGCAGCCATGTTCTCCAACGCAGCCATAAAGTTCACCGGGTCATTAGGGTTATTCTCCGGTGCACGAGCATTCATACGACTTTTCGCACTACCTCTACCGCGTCCACGAGAATGCACAGAAGCATAGTCAGTCCATCCCTCAGGCTCTACAGGAACGAACTGCTCTGATACCATAATGTAACACCCAACCATACAGAGTCTTATGCTTAAGTCATAATTCAGAGATGGCAAGGTATTACGACCTCAAAAATAAAAATTTAGTACGTATAGTAGTATGAATGATTGATCAAAACTAGGAGCCTTTGTAGAAAAGGGGTAAACAAAAATCGCAACTCGAAAGCGCACACTCCGATCGATAACGTAACGAACAAGGATAACCAACGCGAGATTATATATACAAAGGAGTGTCAAAAACAGGAATATCAAGACTCAAATCCGCTGCGAAGATAACCGGTCCGAGTATAGTAATATATACATATGATAAAATAATGAAAACCCCAAAGGAAACCCAAAGGGACACAAATACAGAAACCTATTCTCCAAAATCTCCCATAAGAGGAGTCATCACAGTTTGTATTATTTAATGGAGATAAAAGTATCTAAGCAAAATATATAAACCAAAACATAGTCCCGAGAACAAAGGATCTTCGCAAATCTAGAAGTCTCCAGCATGCCTCAACGGGAAACCTCACGTCCTGCATCTGAAAACCACAAAATCCGCATGGGTGAGAACCAGAGGTCCCCAGCATGGTAACAGCTTCCACATATATAATACATAATAATAGAGGAAAGCCAAAGGCAATCCTAGTACTTCCTCCATATAATATCAAAGCTTATAAACAAGCTAAACCATATAAGGGCATCTGACTAAAGATTCTTCAGTCTAACTAATACTTCCCTTTCCAATTCCTTCAAACCTCCCAACCACCAGCAGGATATAATGTAGCAAACACAGTTATATCAAACAAGAAATATACAAATAGGAACAATTAAGGCAGTTAGACAATTAGCAAATAGTGTGCAGTCAAGTAGGCAATCTCAAACAATTCACATAGTATACATATGATGAATGCCTGTCCCTAGTGGCTGATGATATCATCTTTTCGGTTATAGAGCCAACCCGACAAGTCCTGGTCGCTAACCATTGGACTGTCCATCTGTCACGCATCCCCAACTCGAGTTATACTCGTTATACACTTGATCATAATCATGATCTATATCCATCACCCTCACTGGTGAATATTTACGGGGGCGAGCTCATCCGGGTCTTTCACAGTGCCCGGCCACACTTACGACATAGGGTCAACAGAGTATCAAGTCTCAACTTGGAGCACGTGGTGGCTAGCCACTGCTACTACCCAGAGAAACTCGTATCTCAGATAATGGAAGTGCAAATCACAATTATCAATAATTCAGCATAAACATGCATGAATTCTCATCCATGGATCAACATCCATATCAGCCATCCGGCTCACAGTTCAGTCCAGAACCAGCCAATATTCATATCATACACAGCCATTCCGGCTCACGGTTAAATCCATAACCAGCCACTTCATTAACAATTACAGCCTTTCGGCCCATGGCATAACAAGCACTTCCACCACCATCCTCCGCATCTCACATAATCATCTTTGATCCTCATTGATCATTCATTTTTCTCTTGCTTCACTCGCAAGTTACCTCATTCACTAGTCCCTTCTCAAGAGCTAGGCATGTCATAATGATATAAGACATAAATGGTGAGATCAGAGGCTTAGAAGTATGAGATTTGGCTTTTAAAACTCAAAAATCAACTTTGGGATGAAAAACAGGGCCACGCGTACGCGCACTCCACGCGCACGCGTGGATGCCCTCAAAAACTCATCGACGCGTAAGCGTCATGCACGCTAACGCGTGGATTGAAAACTAGCAAATCGACGCGCACGCGTCAACCACGGGTACGCGTGGGTGCCCTCGTGCCCCAGGCACAACACTGGCACAGTTCTGGCATAACTCTCTGGAAAATGGCTGGGCATTGGGTGCAGCACAATCGGCGCGCCCACGCACACCACGCGCACGCGTGGATGATGCTTTCTGGAAGATCGGCGCGTACGCGCCAGGTGCGCCCACGCGCAAGGGGTCATTCTACTAAAAATTTTCTAAGTTAAAAGCTGTAGAATTCACAGATTTAAACCCCAATCTTCCGACGGACATAACTTCCTCATTTTAAATCGTTTTTCACCCGTTCTTTGAACGGCATGGACATCCCGGATCCAATTTCATTTCTAAACAAATTTGGCACAAAACAAAGATCCGTAGTCCAAGTTATGTCCCGTCAAAGTATGCCCAAAAACCATGTTTTTCATACAAAACCACAAAGTGCCATTTTCAAAACAAGCCATTTTCAACTCTTTTCAAAATTAATCAAAACATGCCAATTTCATCCCTTTTCTTTGAAATCAATCAAAATATATTAAATTCAACATCAAGCCTCCTCAACTCACACATTGACACTTTACCACAATTTACAAAATCACTATCTCATCATTTTAACCCACTTCACCCAAGTGGCTCAAACTCAAACATATTGACATATCATATACTCTTCCTCATGCCAATTTCAACAACACCAATTCCAATAAATCATTATTGTACACAATCAACATCATACTCACCATCAACATGGTTCAACCCACAATTCAACCATAACCAATCATCAAGCATATATCATAACATGCATATTTCTCATACATCATACCACCAAGGCATCAATAATCATCATCACATATATGACCACATCATATATCTCAATCATTCAACAACATCAACCATTCAATGCCTATCTTAGGGCCTCTAGCCTAAGTATTTCCTACCACATTACATATTAGATACGGAAAACCGAAACCATACCTTAGCCAATTTTCCCAAGCTCAACCGGAGCACTTCCAAACCACTTATCCACAAGCTCTCAAGGCCTCAAAACCTCTAAGAACAGATTTTTCACCACCAAACCCTTTCCAAGCTTTTCAAAATCACCAATCAAGCTCCAATATCCACACACACACAACCTAAGCCACAACCATCATACCCATACACAACATCTCAATACCCAAACATCATAGAACAATAAATTACACTAGGGTTGAGAATCTTACCACACCCAAGGTCCAAGGAGACAAGATTAACCTTCTCCTTCAAGAGAGTTGGGTCCTATAACATCAAAGAGCCCAAAATCTCAACATCTTTGCTCATAAAACTCGAAAACAAGGCTGGAATTTCGAAGAGCAAAACGTGGCTTACCTCAAGATTAATTTTATGGTTTTTGTAGAGCTCTCCGCGGTGAACGCGTGGCCGCAAACGGAGCGGCAATCGGAGCTCTAGATCAAAAGTTATGGTGGTTTGAAGATCAAGTGAGAGAAAGAACTTGAGAGAGTGTTCTTCCCTCCATGGCCTCCATTTTCAGCATGTGAGTGTGTTTAGTGAGGAGAGAGAATGCTGAAAACTAGGGTTTTGGTTTAGTTATGTTGGGCCAAGGGCCCACTTTGGGTCCGGTTGGCCCGGTTTGGCCCATTCGGTCCAATCTTGGTCCGAATTCTATAAAATTGGTACCGAAATTCTCGTCTCAGTCTCCTCTATCACATTTAGCCATAAAAATCACATTTTAGACTTTCTAGAATAAATTCTCATTTATGGGTTAATTAGCCGTTAATTAACCGGGTTTTACACACTACATAACTCGTTCTTACTTTTAATTTCACAAAGAGCTCTAAGTTGTCCATCCGTTTCAATCAAACCATATTCAAGTGAGAAAGTGAAGCTTGGGGATAAGAATTTTACCCACTTGAATGTTGTGTTGGATGGTGACTTGGGAAGGGAGACCTCCCCACACATAGACAATGTAAGGTCTACCTCTTTGTGCTCTCTTTTGTGTATTTCCACCTCTTTGCAAGCTTCCTCAATTTCAACTCTTTCCCTTTTATCACATGGCTTGGTGTTGTCTTCAAGAACTTCAATTTCTTGCCCAATGGGAGGTGATTCAATTTTGGATACGAATTCATTGATGGATAAATCTATCTCTTGATCAACCTCTCCATATTCTTCAATTTTGATATACACCATGCCAACTTTTTTCTCTTGGTAGCTCTCTTCCCATTCGCTCTCTTTCTCATTGCTCACCAAGGGTATGGGAAGTTGTGCACACTCTTGTATAACTTCAACTTCATGTCCAATGGAAGGGGATTCGATTGTAGATAGAAATTCATCTATGATTGAATCTATCTCTTGATAGGCATCTTTCAAGTCTCCAACTATGACATGCCTTGGAGGTTGCGCACCCTTCTCAACATCAATTTCAAGCTTCTTAAAAGAATGCTCCATGATGCTACACTCCCAAGGACTTTCAACATCTCCTAAATCTTCAACCACTTTTTCCCTTTCTTCAATGATCATAGGCGCCTCCAATTGTTCCAACACAAAATTTGACTCCTCCTTCTCTACCGGATTTTCCAATTTCTCCTTCATGCTTTGATCTTCTTTTGACTTTTCACATGGATTTATGGAAACAACTTGAGTATTCAAACATTGGTGGGCTAAAGCGTGCATCACCTTGGTCAAGTTGGTCACAAACTCAAGTGTATTCCGCTTCATGGCCTCTTGTCCTTGAAGTATCAAAGTGAGAGAATCGTCTATTGGGGCATGGGGTGAATAGGAAGGTTCATTATTTTGGAGAAAGAGTTCATGGTATGAAGGTGGTTCTTCTTGGCAAGGGTATGGAGATGGTGAGTATTGAGGCGAGTATTGAGGTGGTTCTTGGTAATAATCATGATAGGGTTGTGGTGGTCCTATAGGTTCTTGTTCATAATGGTCATAAGAATATGGTATGGATGATTGGTCATATGGTAGATATGGATCATAAGGAGGTGCTTGGTATGGAAGGGCTTGTGAGTATGGTGGAAGGCTATGTTGAGAAGGGGGTTCATATGCATATGATGATTGTGGTTGACAATCACAATGAGGGCCATCACATATATTAGATTGATATGCATTAGGATCAGGATTATACCCATAGGAGTTCGGAGGACGTTGATGCCATAAAGATTGTTCATAAGCTTGAGATTCCTCCCATCCTTGATTTCCAAATCCTTGATGCATGTCCTCATTATAGCTTCTGGTGCACGAAATTAATATCTCAATATCAAAATCAAGATTTCTTATGATTTTGCACAACTAACCAGCAAGTGCACTAGGTCGTCCAAGTAATACCTTACGTGAGTAAGGGTCGATCCCACGGAGATTATTGGTTTGAAGCAAGCTATGTTTATTTTATTATTCTTAGTCAGGATATCAATCAAAATTATCAATGGGAATTATTAGATTGGAAAAATAAAAGAGAATAAAATCGTTACTTGTTGTGCAGTAATGGGGAATATGTTGGAGTTTTGGAGATGCTTTGTCCTCTGAATTTCTGCAATGTAACATTCAACTCAATTGTTTGTAAAGCCCGTCTACGGCAAGCTGTATGTAGGGTGTCACCATTGTCAGTGGCTACCTCCCATCCTCTCAGTGAAAACGGTCCAGATGCTCTGTCACAGCACGGCTAATCAGCTGTTGGTTCTCGATCATGTTGGAATAGGATCCATTGATCCTTTTGCGTTTGTCATCACGCCCAGCAATCGCGAGTTTGAAGCTCGTCACAGCCATTCAATCCTTGAATCCTACTCGGAATACCACAGACAAGGTTTAGACTTTCCGGATCCTCAAGAGTGGCCGCCATTAGTTCTAGTTTATACCGCGAAGATTCTGATTAAGGAAGCTAAGAGACGCTCATTCAATCTGATGTAGAACGGAAGTATTTGTCAGGTACACGTGCATGGATTGAGGGAGGTGATGAGTGTCACGGATCATCACCTCCTTCACAATTAAGCGCGAATGAACATCTTAGATAGGAACACACACACGTTTGAGTGAAATAGAAACAATTGCATTAATTCATTGAGACGCTGCAGAGCTCCTCACCCCCAACAATGGAGTTTAGAGACTCATGCCGTCAAAGTGTATAAAATTCAGATCTGAAAATGTCATGAGGTACAAAATAAGTCTCTAAAAGTTGTTTAAATAGTAAACTAGTAACCTAGGTTTACAGAAAATGAGTAAACTATGATAGATGATGCAGAAATCCACTTCTGGGGCCCACTTGGTGTGTGCTGGGGCTGAGACTTAAGCTTCTCACGTGCCTGGGACTGTTTTGGGCGTTCAACGCCAGGTTGTAACCTGTTTCTGGCGTTGAACTCCAGCTTGTAACCTGTTTCTAGCGCTGGACGCCAGACAGCAGCATGATATTGGCGTTGAACGCCAGTTTACGTCGTCTATCTTCGCGCAAAGTATGGCGCGCCAATTGGACTCCTGTAGCTCTAGAAAATCCATTTCGAGTGCAGGGAGGTCAGGATCCAACAGCATCAACAGTCTTTTTTCAGCCTAACTCATATTTTTGCTCAGCTCCCTCAATTTCAGCCAGAAAATACCTGAAATCACAGAAAAACACACAAACTCATAGTAAAGTCCAGAAATATGATTTTTGCCTAAAAACTAATAATATTCTACTAAAAACCAATTAAAACATACTAAAATCTACATGAAATTACCCCCAAAAAACGTATAAAATATCCGCTCATCAGCTTCCATCTCCTATAACATAGTTAGAACCAAACTCATAGCCAAAGTGAAAATTCATAGTAGAAAGAGAAAATAAAAACAAAAGCTAATAAAAAATAAGAGAAACAAAATTCTACAACTAGCAAATAAAGCAAAAAGCAAAATATTCACACTATTTACATATGTACAATAACCAATAACATAACACCATTACAACTCCCCGGCAACGGCGCCATTTTGATGATCGGGAATTGCTCGATGGTCTAGATTTTCTTCTTATAGAAAGAATTACTTCGTTGTAAGCATAGCTCCAAACCAACAAACAATTCTCACATAAAAAATATTGAGTTGTCACATGTATAAACCCCAATAAAAATTAACCGGAGTATTTAGACTCTAGGTCGTCTCACAAGAAATTGCAATGAAGTGCTCAATTATTGGCTATAAGGTGTGTTTTTGGGGTTTTTGGGATAAGAGACATGGAATGTAAATAGTAATGAAAATAAACTAACAACTAACAAAGCTCTTGGCTAGATATGAGAACTAGAAGTCCTATTCTAGTTATCCTCCTTAATTGTGATCACAAATTGTCCATTGCTACCACTTCGTTAACCTCTAACCAAGGAGGAAAGTCAAGTGGACGAATCAACTTGATTTCTCTTGTCCTAGTCAACTCCTAAAAGAAAGACTAGCCTTAGAGGCAATCAAATCAATTAGCAACATCTAATTATCAATCAATAAGGGAATTAGATAACTCAAGAGTCACTAATTACTCAACCAAAGCCAAGAGGAACAAAATCTATACTAAAATCCAACCAAGCATTTCATCAAACACTTGGAAGGCATAAAAAGAAAGCATAGTAAACCAACAATAAGAATTAAATCTAACAACAATCAAATGTAAAGAATCAACACAACAATTAAAGGAAACAAGATCTACATGAACTACCTAAAATTTCATTGAAGGAAAATATAAGAAGAAAGAGTGCATCAACAACAAAGTGACAATTACAATAATGAAACACAAAATTAGAGAAAATAAGAGTATAGGAACAAGAATTGATAAAGAAAAAGAGAATCAAAGCATGAAATTAACCTAGATCTAAGAATTCCTAATCTAAATCTAACCTAATCCTAATTCTAGAGAGAAGGGAGAGCTTCCCTCTCTAGAAACTAACTATATCTACTCCTAAAGCTAAAACTATTGAGTGTGTGTTGACCCCTCTTCAATCCTTGGATCAAATAGCATCAGAAATGAGTTGGATTTGGCCCACAAGACTTCTAAAATCGCTGGCCACGAGTTGCATTAAGTGGATCATGTGCCACCATCGGCGTGTCCGCACAATGTGTGCGTGCGCGCCTTTATACGCGATGCAACTATGGCAAATCTTATATCGTTTCGAAGCCCCGGATGTTAGCTTTCCAACACAACTAAAACCGCCTCATTTGGATCTTTGTAGCTCAAGTTATGGTCATTTGAGTGCGAGGAGGTCAGCTTGACAGCTTTTACAATTCCATCATTTCTTCATGAGTTCTCCATTCCTATATGCTTTTTCTTCATTCCCTTGATCCAATCTTTGCCTCCTAAATTTGAAATCACTTAACAAACATATCAAGGCATCTAGTGGAATCAAGGTGAGTTAAATTTAGCTATTTTAAGACCTAAAAAGCATGTTTTCACATTCAAGCACAATTAAAGGAGAATTTACAAAACTATGCTATTTCATTGAATAAATGTGGAAAAAGGTGATAAAATCCCCTAAAATAAGCACAAGATAAACCACAAAATCGGGGTTTATCATTATACGTATCTTCTTATGACGATTCTTAAACCCTTTACTGAGAACCCTTTCGAGGACGATGTTCTCACCCCTTACAGACTTCTCTTTCAGGATGAACGAAGGGTTTAAGGAGTTTTTTGCACGCCTGATTATGTTTTATATTATTGTATGTACAGCTATAGTTTTTCCTCGCGTTTATTATTATATGTGTAAAAAGAATCGGAGTTTTAATGATGTTTTGTATGTACATTTATAATTTACTTGTATAAGAATTTTTGAATATATGTATATGCATGTTTTTTTTTTCAAATAAAAAGAACTTTCGGTTTTCCAAATAAAACAACGATACGGTTTCGAGTCAAAGGCTCCTATTTTATTATTAAATATATGAAAGTTTTCGTAATATTCTCGCTGTCAGAGTGGCGCAGTCAGAAGTGTGACATTCTGGTAGTGAGGGTGTTACATAAACCAGTCTTCTCTCATCACATCTCTCTCTCTCTCTAAAAGTTCTTACCTCACTCTCTTTTAAATCTCTTACAAATGGTTATTGAACATATAATTATTAATGTGTATCTAAATGCAACAATTAGACGTAACGATGATAGTGCATCGTTTGAATGCAATGATTCATTTACAATGTAAACTTGGTGGTTGCAGTCGTTGCTGTTCAATTTTGGTGCATATGGGTTTATTAGGTAGGAGATACATAAGAAAAATCAGATATTGAATCATATCCATGGATGAAAGTCGTAGGGTGCGATATAAAGTGTTGTTGCTTAAAGATGACAAGCATGTTTGTGCTATATTCGATTGTCATGGAAATATCGTAATCGGGCAAGTGATGGAGCTTTTTACATTGAGGTGATGGAGATTAGCAGAAGTTCTTCATCTTCATGTTCAGACATGTCGAGTTCTATTGTAGGATTAAGCCGTATTCGAAAAGCCAATATCGGTGGTCAGAGGGATGCGTCATTAGAACTTGTGTTTGTACCAGTCGATGCAAGGTTTTCAAAAGACTCAGAGACAGACGAGGAGTAGGTTCAAAGGGGTTATGAAAGCGATATTGATGACGAGATAGAGCTAGATCTAGAAACTTAACTTTTTAGATTTACACAATCACAATTTATCTTACCACCACCACATCCTAATTCCAATTGTTTGCAAGTTCCAAGTCACTATTCTTTATTAGACCTTGATGGTACGAAGGTGGATTTGATGCCTTTCGATCCCAAAGGACCTGACGATTACAATACAGATGGGTGTGTGGAGTTGTGACTTGGCTATAGATTCTACAATAGAGAGTCCGTGTACCTAACCATAAAAAACTCTCATCGTGGAGGCATCGCTCCAAGTGCATCTGCTATCAGTACGTAAGTCAAGATGAAAAGCGATGTCATAAAAGGTGATTGTACACTCATCCAACAGCATGTGGAGAGATTGGATTTCAGGGAACCATCCCTCCATGAAAGCGGATAATAGCACATTATCAAAAGTGAAGTCTCTAATTTGAGCACTATACAAAAAACCTACCTACCTCCTCTAGATACAAGAGGAATACGTCTGGCGATCCTTCAACTAGATTTCTATTTCTCCTAAAAATCAACACTCTCTGTTGAATATTAAATAAACATTTTAACTTAAATTATAATTTCTATCGAATTATATATTCCTAACTCTCAAATTTCTAACCAATCATATTTACTTAAAACATAAAGCATCAATATCTAATTTCTAACTATTCTATTCACTCAAAACATAAAGCATACGATTAATTTTCAACATCTAATCATATAGAAAAATACTAAACAAACTTTTAAATTAATCAATATAAACAAAGAAATTAAAATCAAATTTTAAATATTAATCTATTAATATATTAATACTAACTACCAAATAAAAAATGAATTGACTGATTTAGATTCAAATAATAATTACTAACCTCTTTGTTCAGATGACTAGTAATGTATCTATCTTTAATGTCTGGATTTTGTCAATGCTCACTATTACCTACCATATTTCCTTCTTGATATGAAATAAGGGATAACAAAAAATATAAGGATTGAAATTGAATAAAAAAGATAAATTAAAATTAAAATAGAAAACTAAAGGGATAGATTAAAATTTGAATAGAAAAATAATCACTCTACTTTTTATCAATTTCTTGATGCAACAAAAGACTGACTTACTCAACCTATCTTATCCACACCATAGTTTGAGAATTGAAAGGAAATCACTCAACCTTCTGCTAAATTTTTTCCAATACAACAAAAGAGGAACTCGTTCAACCTCACTTGTCTACACTATGGTTTCATCACGAAACCAAAAAGTGCTTTGACACTCCTCTAATCACTCTATTGTGGCTACAATAGTTTAGATATTTATAACCTCTTATTTGGCCAAAAATTAAGAAAACCCTAATTCCACTAACATAAAGTTCAATCTAATAACTAAATAAACAAAAATAAAAACACATGAAATTAAATTAAACATTTCAATATTTAAAAATATAAACTAATAACCATTAAATAATATTTGAACTCTTCATATCACGAATATTTGAAGTATGTATCCTTCTCCTTCTCTTTAAAAAAGATTCGTTCTCGAATCTTTTAGTTAGAAAAATAGTATATGAAAAGGATAGATACAAGAAAGATATTTTTTGTATTTTTTTTGCTCCGTATCCTTTTTTATCTTTTATTTCTAAGTAATAAAATCAACAACAATAACAACAACAACAAAATAATAATGAAACATAAACAAGAAAGACAAGAATGACAAGAACACAAAGAATGACGCGAGAGACATTGGACTCTTTCTTTAAGACACAAGAAGAATAAACATAGATTAAAAAGAATTAATCTAATACCTGAAATTTGATACCAAATTATATGAAATAAGGGATAAACAAAAAGACAATGATTAAAATTGAATGAAAAAGGCAAATTGAAATTGAAACAGAAAACAAAAGGGATAGATTGAAATTGAATAAAAAAATAACCACTTTATTTTTTATCCAATTTTTTTATGCAACAAAAAAGAGATCCACTCAACCTAACTTGTCCACACCATAGTTCGAGAATTGAATAATAGAGAATCACTCTATCTTCTATCAAATTCTCCGATGCAACAAGAGAGAAACTCACTTAACCTCACTTGTCCACACCATGGTTTCATCATAAAAACAAAAAGTGTTTGGCACTCTTCCAATCATTCTGTTGCGGTTATAATAGTTTAGGAAATATTTATAACCTTTTATTAGTTCAAAATAAAAAAAATCCTAAATCTACTAACATAAAATTCAATCTAACAACTAAATAAACAAAAATTAAAATACATAAAATTAAATTGAACATTTTAATATTAAAAAATATAAACTAATAACTATTAAATAATACTTAAACTCTTTATATCACAAACATTTGAAACACATATCACTACTGGTAGATAGGGTACATATTGCCACCCTTATGTAATAATACATATATTTTGTTACGAAATTTTTGTAACAGAAAATATATATTGTTGCAAAAATTCAAAGTCTTTTTTAATTAGCATATAATTTTGTTACAAAATTATATTAGCTTTTGTATCAAAATCTTGTTTTGTTTTAGAATGATAAAACTTTTTGTAACAAAATATTATTTTGTTTCAAAATCTTAAAAGCTTTTGTATCAATATCTTTTATTGTTTCAAAATCTTTAAAATATTTTGTATCAACATTTTATTCTTTTTCAAAATATTAATTTCTAAAAAAATTATAGCTTGAATTATCTAAAAATTTGAGTTTAATTATTCAATTATTTAATTATTTTTTATAAGTTAAAACAATTATAACAGTTATATTTAATGAAAAATATAACACTCTTATTACTAGAATGTCACGCTTCCGTCTGCACCACTGGTGGACGAAATTGTGATCCTTAAAATTGATCTCCTTGTACTTATATGGAATTTGAAATTGGCACGAGTGAACACAACTCCGTTCAACTAACCAGCAAGTGTACTGGGTCGTCCAAGTAATAAACCTTACGCGAGTAAGGGTCGATCCCACAGAAATTGTTGGTATGAAGCAAGCTATGGTCACATTGTAAATCTCAGTTAGGCAGATTAAATTGATTTATGGGTTTTCGAATAATTAATAATAAAAAAAATAAAAGGGATAGAAATACTTATGTAGATTAATAGTGGGAATTTCAGATAAGTGTATGGAGATGCTGTGCTCCTCTTGAAACTCTACTTCACTATTCTCTCTTCCAATCCTTCTTACTCCTTTCCATGGCAAGCTGTGTATAAGGTTTCACCATTCGGAGATGGCTACTTTGTATCCTCTCTGGAAAATGGTCCTCTGCGCTGTCACTCGCATGGCTAATCGTCTGGAGGCATCACACTGGCCGAAGGCTACATCCCATCCTCGCAGTGAAAACTACGCTCACGCGCTCTGTCACAGCACAGCTAATCACTGGTTGGTTCCCGCTCCTGCTGGAATAGAATCCCTTGATTCTTTTGCGTCTGTCACTAACGCCCAGCACTTGCAAGTCTGAAGCACGTCACAGTCATTCAATACCGGAATCCTACTCGGAATACCACAGACAAGGTTAGACTTTCCGGATTCCCAGGATCCTACTCGGAATACCACAGACAAGGTTAGACTTTCCGGATCCTCATGAATGCCGCCATCTATCTAGCTTATACCACGAAGATTCTGTTGGGGAATCTAAGAGATATGCGCCCGGCCTAAGGTAGAACGGAAGTGGTTGTCAGTCACGCGCGTTCATAAGTGAGAATGATGATGAGTGTCACGGATCATCACATTCATCAAAGTTAAGTGCAACGTATATCTTGGAATAAGAATAAAAGAGAATTGAATAGAAAGAAATAGTAATTGTATTGAAACTTGAGGTACAGCAGAGCTCCACACCCTTAATCTATGGTGTGCAGAAACTCCACTGTTGAAAATACATAAGTAAAAGGTACAGACATGGCCAAATGGCCAGCCTCCATGGTCTAAGGACTAAACGTCCCAAGATGTCAAATACATTGGTTAAATGTTCTATTTATAATAAACTAGCTCCTAGGGTTTACATGAGTAAGTAATTGATGCATAAATCCACTTCCGGGGCCCACTTGGTGTATGTTTGGGCTGAGCTTGATCAATCCACGAGCTGAGGCTTCTCTTGGAGTTGAACTCCGAGTTATGACGTGTTTTGGGCGTTCAACTCCGGATCATGACGTTTTTCTGGCGTTTAACTCCAAACAGCAGTATGTACTTGGCATTCAACGCCAAGTTACGTCGTCAATTTCCGAATAAAGTATGAACTATTATATATTGCTGGAAAGCTCTGGATGTCTACTTTCCAACGCCGTTGAGAGCGCGCCATTTGGAGTTCTGTAACTCTAGAAAATCCATTTCGAGTGCAGGGAGGTCAGATTCCAACAGCATCAGCAGTCCTTTTGTCAGCCTTTTTCAGAGTTTTGGTCAAGTCCCTCAATTTCAGCCAGAATTTACCTGAAATCACAGAAAAACACACAAACTCATAGTAAAGTCCAGAAATATGAATTTAACATAAAAACTAATGAAAACATCCCTAAAAGTAGCTTGAACTTACTAAAAACTACCTAAAAACAATGCCAAAAAGCGTATAAATTATCCGCTCATCAACCACTCTGATAGCAAGGACATTACGACAACATCCATATATTTAGTAATAAAATAGAAGCCTTTAATTCGAAACTGTATCGACTTTTCTTTGAAAAATCGAAAACATTTTTTCCTTTTGTTCGGATGCACATATATACAAATATATATACACAAAGAATATTACATTCACATTCAAATATATGTACATATATACAAAGCTATGTTATAAAATCACAATTCTTATCCCTCTTTATAAAATGTAAATATCGATAACAAAGGCAAAGAAAAAGACATCTATGATAATACATGTGCCATAAAGCACAGAAAACTCTTCATAAGCTTTCTCTTCCGTTTCTTGAAAAAGATAAGGCTGTAAGGAGGTGAGAACCTAACCACACGGTCTCATCAAATGACTTTTAGAATTGTTATAGAAAGATTTACATATATATAATCAAAATTCATTTAATAACAATGATCATTGCTCGCCTTATGAATTCTTTTTTCCAATTTAAATTTATTTAATTCTTAAATCCATCAAATTCCTTACTCATTAATTCTATAACCTCAATCTTTATTTCAAAGTTATGTGATTATCCGTTCAAAACCAAAATCATCAATCATGTCACCACAAGTGAATGTTCATATCACTTTTACTAACTTATCAAGGCATATAATTTACCTAATTATGGCCTTTGGCCCAAACAGTCACGGCCTCTAGCCCAAACATAATCAAAACATGGCCTTCGGTCCAAAACATAATTAAATCACGCCCTTCGATGCAAAACATAATCAAACCACTGACAAGCCATCACACTCTACCATAATCCAAACGAATAAGTCACAGACACAAACAATCATATAAACAATCAAACAATAATATATAGAGAACAATTATAACAAGTAGTACAATTAGCAATTAACAGAATATCAATTACGCAAACCAAAATGATTATGCAGACCCAAGAAATTTCAAACAAATGCAGTATGATGCATGCCTGTCCTACTGGCTGTGAGCTCACGTGTCGGTTAAACTGCCAAACCCGACACATCCGATAGCTAACCTAGACATAATCTCTCTGTCGTGCATCTCCAGGAGGAATAACAAGAAGGGAATCCTCAACCTTCAACCATCTCATTAGAGGCAGTGCTATATGGGATATAGTGCCCGCCACACTATTGGGATATAGTGTATGCCACACTTTACAATGAGAGAGAGAGAGAGAGAGAGAGAGAGAATGTGATGCAACGATAGGGAATCCTCAACCTAACTCGTCCACACCACAGCCAGAAAATTGAATCGAAGAGAATCATCAATCTTCTATCCAATTCTCCGATGTAACAAGAGAGAGAATCATCAACCTCTACTTGTCTATCACAGCAAGAGAAAGAGCTCATCAATCTCAACTTGCTTATTCACTCCGGGATATAGTGTCTGCCACACTCTTGAGATATAGTACTCGACACACTTCTCAATCATAATCCTTATTAATCATAAACACAATCAAACATAACCAAGATCAAAGTTAAAATCGTAATTATATATAATCATATTTCAATCAAACCTCATCATAATCAGAATTCATTATGTTCACATTTATTACAAGAATAATTATCCTCAAATCATGAGCAGGTAAAACCACTATCCTCACCACAGTTGGAAATTGAACCAAAGAGAATCCTCAACCTTCTATCCAATTCTTTGATGCTACAAGAGATGGAATCCTTAACCTAACTTGTCCATCGCAACGCAAGAGAGAAAAAAATCAACCTCAACTTGCCTACTCGTGAGCGAGACAAAACCAATATCCCCACAACATCAATCAAAATCTCATTTCAAATCATAGTAATAATCTTAATCAGCCTCGTAAAGCATAACTTGTCATAACCCCATTCACATACATATATATTTATAACTGGAGGGAATCGTCAACCTCCCCAACTCGTGTCAATTAACCATTTCGATTTACATCAATTCCATAGAAAAACCAAACTAAATTTCCACTACCAACACCATAACATATCTCATTGACAAACATCAATCAATAATTCACTTCCATAACTTCATTGACGATAGTTCATCCTCAATAATATACCACAACACATAATTCAAAGTAACATTCCTGCAACATCCAAACATTCACACGTCTCAAAACCTTTTCTTTAACCAAACTTACAAAATTTTCATGAGTCAAAACCTCAATTGAACATAATCATTTTTATTCTTAAACAAATATTTTGAATCAGCTAAAACATCCCAAAAATATAATCTTTTTTTTAATTAATCAAAATGAAATAAAATAATTCTTCAATTAACCCTTATTACTGTAGATTTCACTAAAACTCCACAAACATAATCCCTTAATTAGAATTAATCAAACAAAACTCATTTTCATTTAACCAATTACTCAAAACTAACTTTAACTTCATTTTTTTAGTTCAAGACTTTTTCAAAAAAACTCAAAAATCATTTTATTTCACCGATCAACTTCAAAAGTTTTAAATTCACTAAGACTTCTCAAAACATAATCCTTCATTCACAATTTTTCAAATAAACTTCAAGACAAAGTCACTAGTTTTTATGAAAATTGCACAGGTTTCCATTATAATTATTACTCAAATTTTGTTATAAAAAAAATCTGGTAGCATCTCTTCTAAATTTGGACTTTGCCACCTTTCAAGAGTCTCATCCCAACCAAACAGTGTCTCAAACATGAACAAATCAGACCATCCAAAACACTCAACAATTTTCAGCATATACCAATAATCTTTCCATCAATTAAGAAATCAAATCAATCCACTTCTCATTTAATTTTGTTGCTTAACAAAAATCTAAAATCACTTAATTAGTTTTATTCATCCAAAACAGCTCAATAATCAATATTATATTAACCAAATCAACATAATCCATCAAGGATCAGAATTCCATCCAAACCATCACAACAATCATTAAATCAACCAAAATTCATAATTCACACATAATTAACCAACAACACAAAATCATCAACCCATAAAACCCGCACAATCACAGAAAATACATGTTTCATATTGATATCGATTTATAACAGTTTTGTGAAATAAAATAGGTTATAAAAAAAGCCTCTACCTCAATCATGATTCAACTATGTGAGAAACTCTATTTCTATTCTTATTTTGCAGCAGCGGCATCAATTCCGACCATTTTCACAGCAGCAACAACCATTAAACACAGCATGCAAGTACCGTAGCTCTATTCTAAGACATTAACGTTACAAAATTCTCAATAAAATATAACAGAGTACTAACTGCGAGGGTTCCAGAATGAAATAAAATAACTTACTATGATTAAAAGGAATGAGGAAACGAAGCAGATGCTGCCCCAGTGACGACTTCCGACGATGACAACATCGTTGCCGACAACAAAAGCATGGCAAAATCATGACAAAACTCCGTTGGAAGCTGCAAAAATCAGAAACAGAGGCAGAAGTTCCGGCGACTGATTCCAGTGACGTCCTCACTGCTTTCTAGCGACTAGAGGCTCAGCAGCAACCAGGGCAACAGCGGGAAGAACAGTGGCCATGACAGCAACAGCAATGGAGCTCCATCGCGATTTTTCTCTCCTCTGTGAGCCCCTCTCTCTTCCTAATTGATGGTGATAGTCATGGAAGCTCCTTGGCAGCGATGGTAGCGGTCCCGATGGCAAGCTCGCAACAGTAGACGCGATGGTGAACGGCTCCTCCTCTCGCTCGTGCTCTCTCCTCTCCGTCTCAGACTCGATGATGGCGACAGCTTGGCAGTGACGGAGCTCCAGCGACGAGGCACGACCCCTCTCCTTCCTTCTCCTTCTTCCTCCCTCGAGCTCCCCCTTCTCTCTTAAAGTGTGGGTTTAAATTTTAGGGTTAGAGTTAATGTAGGAATTTTAATAAAATTAGGGGTAATGTAATAATTGAAAACCAAATTTAATCAACAATAATTATATATATAAAAAGAGTAATGCTACACATCTAAGTCTTTTTATTAACCAAGTCTAACCAAGTTAAACAATAAGACTTGGAATAATGCTAACCATAATTGATTTTTATTATATTAGACTAATTTGATTGGACTTGGTTAACAAAAAAACTTGGATATGTAGCATTATTCATATAAAAATACTATTTATTTATCAATTTACAAATTATTTTTAGTTAAGTACTCTAATTTAAAATTAGAGATAATCAAATAATTTTTTTATGTATAAAATAAAGTTCAAAATCTCAATATTCAAATTAAACCATATAAAATTCTCATAACTTTGATTTAATTACTTTTTTGCAAGATAATTTTTCGAAGCCAATGAGTTATAACTCAAATGGTATATTCTCTTCATACTCATCTAAGAGGTCATAATTCACAGATAACTACTTTTTTTAATTCCAAAAATCCAGGTCTTACAAAAAAAAATACGACAATTATAATTTTTGGACTATGCTACGTATACATCAAAATCAGCCATCAGTATTAAATATATGTTGGAATACAAATACACATTAAAAATAAATTAAACCACACATGTATTTATACACAAATGCATTGATGGTTGATTTTAGTAATTAAGTTTATTGTACAAATAGTATTTTTGATAATTTTTTATTCAACTATGTTACATATACATTAAAATTAGCTACTAAAATCATCTAGTAATATAAAAAATATATTAAAATATAAATACATATTGACAATAAATTAAATCACACATATATTTATATATAAATATATTGATAACTAATTTTAGTAGCTGATTGTGATATACAAATAATATTTTTTTTTTATTAGTACGATTTTCACAATGTAACCTAGCAAAATTTCCAAAAAAATGAAAATAACAAATATAATGAAAATTCAGGTATATATATGATTGACGCTAAAGTTTAAAAAAGTTAATTTAATTGAATAAAAATTTGAAAGAATTAATTTAACTAAGAAAATTTTAAAAAGCATTTAATTGTTTACTGTAAAAGTAACATAGACTGATTTAATTACTAATAAACCAAGAGTGAGCTTATATATATAGTTCATTTAACTCGACCACAAGTAAACAATTAATTGAGTGCAGGAAATTCAATAAAAAAAAATATTCTTTATTTTCGTGAAAGTACAAGCTATATTTTAATTGCAGCTTTAATTTGTGTATTCTACAGGGTGGCTAGAGCGGCAAAGAAAAGCGAGCTTGCTTTGCGGATCTTGCTGACAATAAATATCATCTTCAAAAGTTACAAAAAACAAATAAACTTTATCCATGGTGAAGAGCTTTTAATCCAAAAACTGAAAACTGAAAACCTTTTTTATTGTTAGCTTCGCTAAAATTCAAATTAAGTTCTTTTTTCATGTGTATATTGAAACAGATAAAAAGGACAAAATAAAAGCACGAAGAAACTTGACCTTTATTATTTGTTCACGGTAAATAATAGAATAAATACTCAAATTGCTACTTGAAAATTTTTAAATAAAGTGTTTTGATTTTTAATAAATTTTTATTTTCAATAAGTCTTCTAAAATTATTTTTATTGAATGTGTTGGTTCTTTTGTCATTTTAAAAGAGATTACTTTATCATATAGTGATATTATTTTAGATTTAGTTGTCGTATAATAAAATTTTAAGAAGTACTAGACGGTCATACTGAGTCTGGGACAATTTAATCGTACTTTGTTACTTAAAAATATTTGTATGTGTAATATTACTTCAAAAGGTTTTAAAAAATTATTTGTCTAATACGTATATTTAAATTTTGATTAAATGATTGAAGGACCAATCTGCTTGACAAAAATAATTTTTGAAGACCTATGAAATATGAATACTTCACTGAGTTATTGTGTTTGTGTGTCGGATATATTTTAGACATGATATTTATCAATACTCGTCTGGCACGCGTGTCTGTCATGTCTAACTGTGTTTTATTAAAAATGAAAATTCTTCTTCGAATACTCTTAGACTCACCTAAATACCATCATGTGTCAGTGTGTCCAACATTATTCTTAACATGTATTTTTTAAATAAATAAAAAATAATATATATTATTATTTATTAAAATAAAAAAATATTTTAAATACTTTATATAATTAAAATAAGACATTAAAAATAATTAAAAATTAATTTATACTTTAATATCAATAAAATATCAAAATATCATTATAATTTATCTAAAAAATATATTTTATATATATGTATGTTTTCATATCTTACAAAATTCTAAAATTCGTGTGTCGGCATATCGTGTAAGAACTGCGAATTAATTAACCGATTAATTAACGTAAAATAATAATAATTTAATTGTCCAAAATAAGTTCAAAATTTTAGAATATTAATTAGAAAATTTAAATACGATTTTTTGGACTCAATAAATTTTTCTGAGTTGAAAAATGTAATTTTTATCGGAAAATTGCATAAAAACGCGAATCGATCAATTAACCGGCAGTACCGACTTAACTAAGTCCGGTACTGTGCGAGAATAATAAAAACAGTAAAAAACCTTAGAAAAATATTTAGAACTGAAAACCGGACATTAATTTTAAAGATTTAGCCCGAAATTAAGCCAAATTGACCAAAAATATTAACGGGTTGGACCGGACCCAAGTTGGGTCCAAGCCCAACATATATAAAGCCACTTAAGTGGCAAACTCAGCCATTTTCACCACATTCCAGCGGCTAAAATGTGAACTGAGAGAGAAGAGAGGTAGGGTTCACAAAGCACTATTCATCCTCTTCTTCTTGGAGATATATCTTACTCTCCAGAGCTCCGATTCGCGTGCCGTCAGTTGCCACACGAAGTTCTTCGATTTCATTTGGACAAATGGTAAGAAACTTTCAATTTCTTGTCCAGTTCTTCCTTCTATAACAAATTTGAATTTTGGCTATGGTGAATAAGTGGTTCTTGTGATTTTCATTATCTAGGTACAATCTAGCATCGAGTACTTAGTGGGTTTTGTTCTAATCCACATTAGGCAAGGTAAGAAATTCCTAATCACTTGTGGTTTTATGTATATATGAAACCCTAAGTATTGATTTTATGAATTAATTGTGTATAGCTTGATTATTGTGATTTTGGGAGCCTTTGGATTTGAGTTGGTGGCTTGGTCAATATTAGAAATCGACTAAGGTATGGTTTTAGTTTTCTCTATGTAATATATAATATTTCTGGACACTTAGTCTAGTGACCCATAGGATAGGTTTGGATTGAATTGATTATTGGATTTGAGAATGCATGATGGTGTTGTTAAATTGATAATATGTAATAATGTTAATGCGTGTGATGGTTTTGATGTGTTGAGATGAAAACTATGATGAGGTATGATAAATGAAGCTTATGAGTAGTGAGAATTGGTGCAAGTGATTAGTATTGAATGTTGATGTGCTAATTCATGTAATTGTGGGGTTACAGAGGTGGAATTGATTGATATTGGTGTGGAATTAGTTGAAATGTGATGGAAAGGTAAAGTGTGATATTTGGTAGTATTGTGGTGAGATGGAATAGGCTTTGAATTGGTTTGGTTATAAATTTTATGGTGTTGAGAATTTAGTGACCTTTGGTAAAAATGGATTTTTAGTGAATTTTGACGGATCATATCTTGAGCTACAGTTTTTGAAATTGAATGAGTTTTATATCAAATTAAAGATGCTTTAAAGAGCTTTAAAACGGTATCGATTTTGTTGAAATCTGACTTTTATAGAGAAATATATGATCATTAGAAGTTTATGTTAGAAATTTGAATTATGTGATGTTGCAGAATTTGTGATTCTTGGTTTGTGTGTGCATGCACACTGCTATGCACGTGCTCTGATCAGTGGTAATTTTTTACTTGTGCGTACGTGCACGCACACCATGTGTATTTTTGAAAGCGTGCTTAAGCACACTCTTGTGCGCACGCACACACAAGGAGATGCTTATTGTTGGGAGCGTTAGCACACTCTGGTGCGCACGCACACCCTACGAATTTGCAAGTTGTGCGTATGCACAACCTCGTGCGCACGCACACGCTGGGAGTGGCAGTCTGTTCAGGGCGATCGCACGTATCTATGCGCGTGTTTAAAACGAAAAATTTTACCTTCTGTGCGTACGCACACTTCTTGAAAATCCTTTTGTGCGTGCGTATGCACACTGCCCTGTTTTTCAATAAACATATTGTTTTTAATTGTTTTACCTTCCTGGTAAGCTTGTAAACTTTCATGACACTTGTATAAGACTCTTTAGCTAGTTTTTAGGTGTCAAAACATAGAGAAGGCTCTAGGTGAAACTAATTAGGTATTTTCTTGCAAAAATGTTTAGAAAATGGAGGTTTAGGTTTCTGGAGTATTGAGGACGGTTTTGGTTGAGTGAGAAGGCGGAGTATTGTGTTGATAATCACTGACTATGAATTGTGGAAATTATGAATTCATGGTGGTTGAGATGAGTCGAGGACTCAGAATGAAATGTTGGATCCCTGATATACTGAAAAATTATTTCTGAAAATCACTGAATTATTGTTTTATACTGAGATTGTTGAGACGCTATGCACCTGGCAGGGATGGTAGGTTAATCTCGCCTGTCGAGGTCGCGGCGCCGGCGTAAGGACGGTAGGTTTATCCCGCTTACATTGAGATGTGAGGTCTGTGGCAAGAGTATCCCGCTTGCATCCCTTCGGAATAATCACTATAGTATGTAGGCACTAACATCCTGGACGGTGATCTGGGCACGATATCTCGGGAGTTCCCATTATGAGATCAAAGGGTACGGTGACATCTCCATGGAGATGTGTCAGGTTGGCAGTTGAACCAACAATGTGATATCACAGCCAATAGGACAGACATTCATCATGTGCATCTTCTATCTATTTGTTTGCTTTGCCGACTTGAAATTGCTTGCCTAATTGCTATTTGAATTACTTGATATACATGCTTATACTTGTGCTTTCTTTACATTGTACTATTTGTGTTTTCTACTGGGATTGAGGAGATTCGGAAGGCGGTGGCGATGGGATCGCATGGCGGTTAGGCTGGCGAAGGCTCTGGGACAATGGAGAATTGTTAGACTAGAAATCCTTTAAGTTAGATTACCATTTTTCATTGTGGTTTTAAAGTTATGGTTTTAAATGTACTTATGTTTTAAACCTGACTCCCATGATGGATATGAAGCTTTAGGATTGTCTTTGGCATCCAGGAGTCTTATATCTTACATTACTGGGCACTGTTACCATACAGAGAACCTCTGATTCTCATTCCATACTTTGTTATTATTTTTCAGATGCAAGTCGTAACCCACCTCGGTGAGTTACCTGATGGTGACAGAGCAGAGGACCTTTATCCCATTTTGAAGTCTTTTGACTTATTTTGATTAGATCTCTCACTTTTGTATTTATATATGCCTTAGAGGTAGAGAAATATTGTATAAACTGTTTTACTTTTCAATACTCTGTATGTCTGGTGCACGAAACTAACTCTGAACGTTTTGCACAGATAGACCGGCAAGTATATCGGGTCGTCCAAGTAATACCTCAGGTGAGTGAGGGTCGATCCCATAGAGATTGTTGGTTTGAGCAAGCAGTGGTTATCTTGTAGATCTTAGTTAGGCAAATAGAAAATATAGTTTGTCACAAAAAATGTATAAAATAGATAAATAAATAAAATGTTACTAGATAAGTGTGAAATCAATGGTGATAGAACGGTTGAGGCTTTGAAGATGCTTTGTCTTTCCAGATTAACTTTTCTTACTGTATGTCTTCTTTAATAACTTTCTGATTCCTTCAATGGCAGCCGTAAGTGATTAGCTCATGTCCTCTCATCAAGCCACCTCTAGGTTTCTCACTGTAGCAGAAGATGAAGCTCTAAGCAATCCACTCCCCTTCACGATCCTACTCAAGGTGCCACAGACAAGGCAGATCTTTCGGATCAGAAAGTGCTGCTTCTCTGACTCTAGCCTTAACGCCACAGAGACCTCACGCACCCATAGTCAACGAAATTTCATGTCACGTATCCAAAGTTGCTCAGATGTTCTATTGGAATCGCAATGCAATCTATAGCTCTGGTTCAATGCTATCCGAGTCAGGACTCGCACGGAATCTAAGTAGAACACGGGAGATTGTCATGGGTCACCCTCAATTCATAAGATGAAGAATGAGGTTGCATAAGAGAATAGAATCAGACATATTGAGATAGAACAGTAGTATTATATTTCATGAAGCTCAGCAGAGCTCCTAACCTTAACCTTAGGAGGTTAATGACTCATACTGACAGAAAAATACAATGAAAAGTTTGAATGGGCCAAGATCTATAACAAGGGTGATCTTTGTTGTATAAATGCTAGTCTGCTAACTAAGAATTACAGAAAATAAGATAAACTAGTCTAGTAGTGCGAAAATCTACTTTTCGGCCCCACTTGGTGAGTGTTTGGGATGAGAAAAGGATGTCTTCATGTGCTAGGACTCCTTGGGGGCGTTGAACGCTAGCTAGGGACCCCCTTTTGGGCGTTGGACGCCAGCTGCTCCCCTATGGACGCTAGACGCTAGGAATGGGCTGGTGGCTGTCGTTGAACGTTAGTTTTGGGACTTCATTTCCGAAGCAAAGTATGGACTACTATATATTTCTGGAAAGCCCTGAATGTTAGCTTTTCATAGCCGTTAAGAAAGCGCCATTTGGATATCTAAAGCTCTAGAAATGCTCCTTTGAGTGAATAGAGGTCAGATCTTGACAACATCTGCAGTGCTTTCTCTGTCACTGAATCAGACTTTTACTCAAGCTCCTCAATTTCAGCTAGAAAATACCTGAAATCACCATAAAACACACAAACTCAAAGTAGAATCCAAAAATGTGAATTTAGCACTAAAACCTATGAAAACATAATAAAACTTAAACAAAACATATTGAAAACTATATGAAAATGATGCTAAAAAGCGTATAAAATATCCGCTCATCAATGTTCGTATATATTCGTCTGCTTAAACTCCGCGGGATGCGACTAGTTCCTTATGACTATTATATCCTCTTGTATACTTATATTTTGTTATCTTGTTCCTTTATCTTGTGCCTTAAGTTTGTAGCTTTGTGTGAATATTTCACGCTTTTATAACTATGTTTTTTAGCTTATTCCTTCATCGGGCTTCTAGAATTAATATTCCTTTCTCTCTCTCTCTATATACATATATATATATATATATATATATATATATATATATATATATATATATATCCTTTCTCTCTCTCTATATATATATATATATATATGCGCCTTAGATTTGTTGTAACTTTTGATTAACCTTTACTTTACGGCATGAGATAAGGTTTAGGATAATTAGGGTGTTACATATCCTGTATTATATTGTATTCCATATCCATATTAATATCGGTGTCGGTGGATCATAGTTGAAGACTCATAGTAAATAATAAAAAATGTACAATTTAAAATTCTTTAAAAACTAATCTAGGTATTTATTCTAAATAATTATTGCATGAAGAAAGATAAAGGAAATCAGGCAGAGGTGGTAAAATTCTCAACATATTTTAAAAGAGGAATGTTAGAGTGTCATTAGAATTTATTATTTTTAGCTATGAGTTAGCCATTAGTATTTAAAAGCATAGGATAAAATATATTATTAAATTATTAGACTAAAAAAATTGAATTAATAGATAAATAATAATTAAAAATAATAAATTTTTATAACCCCTAGCATTTTTCTTTTAGGCAATATAAGTTCGAGTTTTTCTATATATTTTTTTAAATGATTTCTAAATAATTCCACAAATTCTTGTTGAGCCTAAAAACATATTTAGCGTTAGTAGATTGACCCATTACGAATGGCCTTCCACTTGGCCATAAATATGCATGAAACACAATGTATAGATTAAAGTTCAATTATATTGCTAGCTGAGAATAATAATCACCAATTTCCAATGAAATTGGACATGCAACCACCTTTTAGGGTGTTTCTTATTAAAAACTAGCTATGAATCCAAAAGGTGACAACCTATCTCTAAAAAGTTCATACGAACCTTTTCATATTCTAAAACTATATAATAAATCACATAGCATACCACATTTTCATGCAAAACCCTAATAACATACACAATTCAATATCTATATGGCTTCCATTTTCTTTATATCTTTTTTCTTTGCCTTAGTAGTCAAAATCTCTCTACCAATCTCAACCATTGCCTCTAAGAATGTCTCCGCCTCCGCCGTCTTTGCTTTCGGCGACTCCACTCTGGACGGCGGCAATAACAACCACATAAAAACGCTCTTCCGTGGCGACCACCTTCCCTACGGCCGCGACCTCCCACAGCACATGGCAACCGGCCGATTCTCAAACGGTATGCTATCGACCGATTACATAGTCCAATTCCTAGGCCTAAAGGACTTATTGCCACCATATCTAAACCCTAATTTGAGTGATCATGATTTGCTCACGGGTGTTACCTTTGCTTCTGGGGGATCTGGATTGGATAAACAAACAATTGAAGCAACAAGTGCTATGGATTTGATGTCGCAATTTAAGTTGTTTGAGGATGTTCTTAAGAGGTTGAATAAATCGGTTGGAGAAGTTAAGACTAGGAATTTGATAAAGAAAGCTGTGTTTGTGGTTGGTGTTGGTACTAATGATATGTTGTTCAATGCATATTTGTTTCCAACAAGGTTGATTAAATACGCAAATAATGTCTATGGGTACCATGATCTTCTGCTGAAAAATCTGGAGTATTTTATTCAGGTTTGTCTTTATGTTTATGTTATGCCATTGGTATATATAATGCATTTATCATTATTATTTTATAGAAAAAAAACTCAAATATAATTTATCTTCATGTGAAGAAGTTACTAATTGAACAAATGATTTGATATATTTAATTAAATTATTATTTAATAGCTTTTAATTTGTCAAATTCACATGAAAATAACTATAGTAACTCTTCGTCTAATTTTTATAGGTTAGATCATGGATGGAATGGAATTGGAAAATGTCTTTTGACTTTATCTATTCATTTTAGTTAATTAGTACATTTGGGTTAAGTAATTTTTATTCTTTTAACACAATTCATACTCACGAATGGATTAAGTTGGGCTGAATTCCTAGGTCGTCAACTATATTTTAAAATAAATATTATATTAAGGGTTGTGAAAGTCTATGAAACCAGTATTTTTGTTAAAATTTGGTCAATAGTTAACCATAAAAAAATAATTAATCCTATATCATTAAATGTCATCTCATACCATTAAAAATATTGATGATGACTAAAATTGATGGTTAATTGATGGCTAAATATTATAAATTCTGCTATCCTTAGCACTCCTCAAATAAATTTATTAGGTAATATTATATCCTTATGTCACTTAAAAATATTAATTAAAAAAGTGTTTTCAGAATATATTTATTAAACTAAAATTTTTACAAAAAATTATTAATAATTATCTTAACATGTGCTTTTAAGATATATGTTTGCTAAAACAAAATATTATTAATTTAAATATATAAAATATATAGCCCATTAAACTCTTTAGATTCAAAATATGTTGACACAATAGTAGAGACTCATTATAGCGACCAAAAAAAACTACGTTTATTTTACTCCTAATAAATCCTGTTGAAAGCAAAATATATCGTATTTTCCTATAAATCAAGACATTTAAAATGGGTAAATGGATTTAATCAAATTGTAAGTTGAGAATTTTTTTTTTCTCTTTTAACCTTAGACACCCTATAAACCTAGCTAATGCAATTTTTTTAACAGGTAAGTTGAATAAAAATCTATACATTAGTGGATTAACCTAACCCGGTGAAATTATTGGTAGATAGTCCCCTTGATTAAAATGTTGGATTATTTCGCTACAACACTGATTTGGTATTTTGCTCAGGTGTCTAAATTTTAGTGGTTAATTTGTCAAAAAGAAAAACTAAATAATCATATTTAATTTAAAGAGTACAAAATCTAATAAATTTTGAGTATTGACATGTATTTTAAAAAATAAATTCAACAGATTGGGTACTAAAATGAAAAGCAGCAGAGACACTATATATGAAGTGTGCTTTAATAGACAAAATCATAAGCCAATGATGTTTGCACTTTGCAGAAACTGTACGGAAGAGGAGCTAGGAGGATTATAGTGACAGGTCTTCCCCCAATGGGATGCTTGCCACTAATGGTGACAATAAACAGCTTCTTACCAGGCCCAAATTGGTTAAAACGTTTGTGTAATCCAAAACAGAATCAACAATGTGAAGCCTACAACACCAAGCTTAGCTCCAAAATTCACTCACTTGAAGCCACACTCAAGGGTTCTAAGATTGCCTTCTTTGACATTTACTCACCCCTTTTGGATATGGTGCAAAGTCCACTCAAATATGGTAATAACATTTCACCACAATTTTTATTTGTTTTTGTTCTTCTTGTCTTTACTTTTTCTCACTATTCCCTAATATGACAGACCAAAGACTAATCCGTCGCGAATCGAAACTTTATTTACGAATTTATCGTTGGCTAATGAATTGATACATTTATAAGACATGATTCAAACATCTGACATTTATTTAGGCGAACTAATGAGCTAACCACTAGACTAGTCCAACTTAATTTTTGTTTTTGTTCTCTCCTATTCCCATTTTACCTATTGAAAGTAATATTCAAAGATATCCAAAAACTTTGATAAAGAAAAACAAAATTGAGCATTGGATATTCTCTTCATCTCTTCGTTAGTTTTTATTTTTCTTGTTTTATTAAAAGTTACAAACTATTTTGAACAATGACTATCTTGAACAACATGAACAACCACCAATAAAATAAAATACACTACACCCTAATTTAATGCTACTAATTCAAATTTATTCTTTTAACCTTATTAATTCACATTATTCACACATTGTTCAAAAATATTGTTGGTTACCTATACTTTTCCTTGCACAAAATATCAACTATGAATTATTTAAGATAGACAATTTTCAAATTTTGTAGCAAAAGCATCTTTGTATATTCAGATATAAATTATGTTGAGCGCTATAGTAATATTAGGGAGATAATAATTTAAATTTATCTTATTTAATTTAATATATATTCATAATTTCATATATTTAATATTTATAATTATGTAGTCATTACATCTAAATTATTTAATTATTCTAATACCAATTAAAAAATATAAAATAAAATAAGTTTTTTTTTGTGCTTATTTGATTTTTGTATAGGTATTTTTTTATTTGTTTATGCTATTTTTTTCTTTTTTGAAGTTCACAAAAGATCGAACTTTAGACTTTTCGGACATAGTTATGATACCATGTCATAAAATTATTTTTTCTAAAAGTTTAAATTAATCGCAGAAAACATATGAATAGTTATATCTCTAATAGTAATATAATAACCTATTTTAGAATTCAAGTTATACTGAATTTGGTACTTTTACCATTTTATAAAATGTGATATTAGTCTTCTTTAGATTTATAAAGAAGAGTCGTCCAAAGGTGTGTAACATTTTCTAACGTTTAAGAAAGGTAAATCTATGTTTTAGTGATGGCTTAAATTTTGGTGTTTGTTAATAATAAGCGTTTGAAGAAACAATGAAAGGATGCTGTGGGACAGGGCAATGGGAGATGGGTCCAGTGTGCAATGTGCTTGACTTGACTTGTGTTAATGCATCAAAGTTTCTATTTTGGGATGCTATACACCCAACACAATCAGGATACTGGTTTCTTGCCCAATATGGCATTCAAAATGTGCTTCCATACGTTACTAGCTAGCTAGCTACATTATAATTGTGATTTTAAGATTATCCTAGACATGTTTTCCTCCAATAAAATAAGAGCAATTATTAGCATAAATATGTTGTTGTCAACGATTTTTTGCTCTTTTCTTTTTTTGTCCTGGTCATAACAGGTCCAAAACCTTTGTAACACTTTGTTGTTCTAGTACTAGCAGCAAGTAATAAATGGTATTGAATTTATGGGATGGAACGATGGTCTATGGAAGAGAATGGAATTGATTGAAGTTACATTGTTTATGTATTAAGAATGTGTAAAGAATAGACCAAAGAATTGAATGGTGTTATATATGTTTGAATAATTTGGGTTATTCAAACTAACATTGTTCAAATAATAATGATTCTGTCAAAATCGAAGTTTTATTTATTTATTTTTTTTGTAATATATATATATACTGATTAAAATATATGCAAAGTCTTTGTACAATAAATAAGTGATCATAGTAATTTACCTAATACACTAAGGTGAAAATTCAGGTGAAGCCGACTTCACGTGAAGTTGATATTTGAGAGTCGTTAGATGAAAATTTAGTCAAATCAGTCAAATTATTTAACGACTTTCAAGTATCAACTTCAGGTGAAGTCGACTGCACCTGAGTTTCTGCGATAAACTAAGCATACTGTTGGCGATATTAACATATAGTCCAAGAGATGAAGACATGTTCATAGATTTGTTAAGAGTTTAATTTTGATGTATAAAACGTTTAACACAGTTATGCAATTGTATTCGTTGTTTTGGATGATCATTCACGCGGTTAATGTGAAAGGTAATTATTTTTACTGATATGGCGTTACGTAATTAGATGCACATGTAAAATTATTTTATATGATAGTGCATTAAAATTAAACTATTTTTATAATAAATAAAATAAATATTATATTTATTGATCTATGCATTTCTTGACATATTTATGTTTTTGCATTTTGTTTGTTATCTTATTTGCATAGTGTACGAAACTTATTTGTGTTTATCTATTTACACAACCAACCAAATTATATCTAATTTGCAGTGATAATGGGATCCCAACAATCAAACTTTTTTTTCTATACAGGGCCTCATTTGAATGCACTCGTCCTACTACATACATAATAATCTATATGAAATAGACTTAAAATATATTTAAACTCTAAAGAATCTAACTATCTAATCCAAATTACAATAATCCGTAACTTAACTATAATTAAGTTCCTAATGATTAAAATAATTTGATCCTAAATCCTAAATATAAGTCTCTAATTTAATCATTCATGAATAATATATGGTAAACCTAAAGAAATTTTATTAAAAATAAATATACTTATTTTATTTATTTAAAAAACCCTAAAAGTAAATTACTCTCGTAAATTAGCAAAATAATAAACTATTAACTAACCTCAAAATTACTAGAATTTCATTTTCTTATTTAACATGTTTATCTCTGGACTCAAAAACCAATGAACTATAATGCATATAATATTTGGCCTCTATCTTCTTATAGAGTTATTCGGTTCAAATCTCTCCTGATGTAACCAAAAAAAACTGTTGACCCGAAAAATTGAAATAAACACGTCTTTATCTTGATGACCAAAGAATAAAATTAAGAATTTGATTTTGATGTACTAACGTGTAAAATAGTTTTATATGTATATCTAATTACGTAACGTCACATCATTAAAAATATTATTATTTTCATTGACCGGATAAACAATTGTTCAAAAAAACGAATATAATTGCACGACTTTTACATTGTTAGTATATCAAAATTGAACTCTAAAATTAAAATTAAAATTCATATGCAGTCTGTCTTCAGATGAAATTATTAGAAAAAAAAATCGTATTACGACATGCTTCTCAAATTTACGGATTCGCAGGAGCTGCAAACCCTGCTTAGTTGACTTACAATGACAAAGGCTTGCCTTTTACATTGAATCTTAAGTAGTCTATCAATGATGCAAAATGACTTTGTGCCCCTTTTCAATAGAGGAGCAAAAAGTTAGACCTTAGAAAATAAGCAAATAGCGATTTTTTTTTTTGTGGGATAAATTTAACTAAATTATCAATCTTAACTGTCAACTTTATATAGAAACAACTCTATATAAAATTTTTACCTAAAAATAAAAACAAAAGTTCTTTATCGTGTTTAATGCGCTACATAAATGCTCCGTCCAATTTCCAGTTGATTCCTTCTGATGAACGAAAAGATTGAATGTTAACTAATATAAGTGTTGAACGCCTCCTTTTTTGTTTGTAAAGAGATACTTTTTACTCTTATTTGTCTGTATCTTCTCTTTTTTAAACACAATTCTCGAAAGAAAAAACGAATCACAAACCAAACAAAGCTCTTAGGTTTTTTGTTGTGTCGGTTCAAGTTATAAATACAATAGAACAAAGTAAAATTTCTCGGTTCCTCTTCTCGCTCTCTATCTTTCTCTTTTTTTGGGAGATGGGGGTGGGGTGGGTGTATTGCTTGAGAGAGAGAGAGAGAGAGAGAGAGAGAGAGAGAGAGAGAGAGAGAGAGAGAGAGAGGGTGGGGGGAGGGAGAAAGAACAGGGCAGAAATATCGTCAAGGATGATCTCTCGTTTCTCAACGAACGTTAACGAGTTATTTGCAGTTAATGATGAAGAACGTTTAAGAACTCTCAGTGCCAATGAAGGCATTCCAGAGTAGCAAAAGTACGTGTGCATGAACTCTAATTTCATACACCTTTGCCATGCAATGAGCATTGGCTTATATGCTTTGACCCCCAAGGGTTAATGCTTTCACTCAAAACCATTCTCTATAAATTCTTTTCCTGAGACAATCTCTTGATTTCAAGCAATTAGGAAACGAATGCTTGACAATTACATCAAGAGGAGGGGAAAAAAAACCTCATCTCTGACTGAACTCAGCTTCTACGAAGGAGACGAAAAACTGAATCTAAATCCAGTTTTTCCACGATCATGCTCATCCTGCCGGAGAATATGGTAGAAGTTACCCTGAAACAATGAGGAGTATGTCAGTGAAGACATTCATTGCAGAAATGTAAATTCCATTAGGACAGAGGTGTAAGGAATGTATTGGAGAAAAAGATGAATATTTGTGAGATGTGCTTGCAACTACATCTACAACAGGCTGTTTGCCTACGTATGTGTGTGCGTGTGCGCACATCACAACAAATTCAAGGCATGGATCGGTTCAAAGTCAAACCCTATAAAATGTAAATGACAAATACACAAGCAAAGCAATTGCTGCTAGTTTGCAGGGTTCTTGTACAAATATAACAAATAAGACTACCCTCAGTTTGTGCTATATTACTCATTAACCATTCACTTCCTATAGCTTGAATCCCCACCCTCAAAATATATACATAAAACACACAAGAAAAACCGTAGTTAAGAGTTTGATCAACAGCTTAATTAAATATAAATAAATTGAACAAATGGAGCTAACCTCTAAGCGGAAAAGTCTAGTAGGAATAACAAATCCACAGCCCACTGATGTCCGAAAGGATTCTAAGAACTTGCGAGGAGAGAACAGCTTATATTCGTTCTGAGTTAATTTTGTAATATTCCCAGCACCAGCAAACACATGACCATGGATTCCGTGTTCTCTCAACCACTTGATTGGAAGATCAAAAGATAGGTCTGCAAAAGCACTAACAGCAAGATCCCCTCCAACAAAGTCCCATCTAGATGAATCATCATTGTCATCGCCGACTCCATCTCTGCTTTGCCTTCTTGGTTCAGTAGGACCTAATCCCCGAGTTTTGAATCCCCACAATGTTACTGGCCCTCCAAGGGTGCAAACTGGAGAGAAATCACCACCCAAATAAAACCTTTCAGGAAGGGGAGATGGCTTGTTCAAGAAACCAGGGCCCCATGGAAAAACAGCACCGGCAGAAATGCCAAGATTCAGTGCTGTATTATAAAACCCAAAGGGGACTGCGCAACGAACATCGAACTCCTGCATTGAAAGTGTTAAACAAGTTACTCGTGACAAAAACAAGAAAGAAAAAGAAATATTAGGATGCATGAGTGGTATTTACATATAAACAACTTAAACATAAATGCTATTGAACATGCCGTAAAGGTGGATGGCTCCATTCAAACTTCTTTTCAAATATATAAATCCCTCATCCCCAGTAACAACCAAATTTTTTTTTTTTTTTGGTGACTCAGTAACTACCAAAATTAAAAGCACTTCCAAAGGGGGGCAAAATAAAAAATCTTGAACCATAATTCTCTTCTGCAGGACCAGGTTCTCAATTTTCATCTCAATTTAAAGAGGACTAACAATATTGCAAAAAATCTAGAAGTTTCAAACTTAAATTAACTAATTCGTTATAAGCTTTCTGGTTAGCATCAATTCTGAAATACTAGCACTCAGCATTATTTTAATAATTATTACAATTGCATTTTAGCGTAAGAGCTCAAGAAGTTAATTGCACCTGACGAATATACCGCAAGCTTCGTTCATCTGGTGTGAGGCCACCAAAGTGAGTGGTAGAAAGAAAAGCATATCCTCTGGTAGGCCTGATTGGTGAATTTCTCCTGTCAAATTTAAATGTATACTTCAGAGATGACAGCAAACCATGGCCAAGTTGTCTCCTTATAGACCTGGATGACATTTGTGACGGATCTGTTAAGGTACGCCATCCAAGAGTGTACACTAAGTCATGGTGCTGTGTTGATATTAAGCCAAGAGACATGCCCAACAATTGCTCTTTGTATGAAGAAAACTCTTGCCAATCTTGGGAAAGCAAGGATAGTCGTGCTACAAGAGGAGTTAACAATCCTTTAAGTCTAGGGGCATAGACCCCGATACTCACCTCCGTTGTTTGGTTAGCACCGTAGGCCACAGAAGCATCCCATAGATCACCATAACCTAACAAGTTTTTGTACTTAAGAGTACCTTCACTAGTCCAGGAACTAGTCTACAAAAGCAATGCAAATTTTCATAAATGAGAAAGAGAAAAGAAAGGTTAGTAGCAGATTAAGACCAATGAATACTCAAGATTGATGCACAAACTCCAATAAAGTGAAGTCTGAAACAAAAGTTTTTGAATTCACCACATGGAAAATATTATATCTGCAATTTATACACCTTTGTAATTCAGCAATAACCAACATGTCACAAAATGCTAACAAGTTGAGACATATAAATGATAAATTGCACTATATCTTGACTGTCAAGAAGCAGAAGGTACTCATCAGAAATAGCAATAATCATAAAACAGGATCTAAAGCCAATACAGACTTCACGGCAAAAACATTCAAAGCGGAGCTCAAAATAAATACATAGATTATGTACCTAATTTCCAATTTGAAGTTTATACGCATTATTTAAACCAAATGACAACAATTCCCAACCAAAAAAAAAAAAGAGCCTTGTTCCTATGTCTGGGGTCAGCAACATAAGTCAGACAATTCTATTGGTTGCGTTCAGTTCCATGCTAACATAGTGTCCTAGTATAAACCATGTCTTAAAGCATTGAAATCTGGATACCTCAATTGTTTCATCCATAGTTTTCTTATTGATCTCTCTCAAACATCTAACCACTGGATTACTTTCTATGTAATCTATTCTCCTTAATGGAGGTATGGGATTTCTACAAATATAGGTCTGCTTCATATGTGACTAGACGCTAAAATGTTATGCTTCCTAGTACCTATGAAGATCATTGAGTTGCCATGTCAGCATTTTAGACATATTTCAGACCCCACACACGTCTTAGGTGTCCAATTGTGTCTTAATAAAATAAAAAATGTTGCTTTGGATATGTTTGGACACACTCAAATATATTCTTGGCATATATTCTTGAATTATGTTTAGAAATAATTTCTATTATTAATTATTAATACAACAAAAATTATCTAAAATATTTTACATAATTAAAAAATATATTAAACAATAACAACAAAAAAATCTTATTCTACTAGATAAGATCTGCTGCATGGATCAAAGGTGCCATTGTGTCCTATGATATATCATGTTTATGGTGAGTTGTTTACATATAAATCTCTTTTGACCACCTTCTGTATGTTTATCTTCTCCCCACATGTCCAACCACCTAAGACAAGATTCAGCTGTCTTTTCAACAATAGGCAGCCTAGGCATTACTCCAACTTTCTCTCTTCTATTATCGTTCTTTATTTTGTCCATACATGTCTAACTTCTCATCCATCTAGTCTCAGTATCTTCATCTTTGCCACACTAAGCTTATGCCCACGCTCACCTTTTCCAACCGAACACTCCATTCTATATAACATTGCTGGTCTAATAACAATACAATAAAAAATTTACCCTTAAGCTTATGCACTCTGTCACTTTGACTAACTCGCTTGAATTGTACGATTTATATCCTTCTCGATTTCACCATTATCCTACATAATACACCCAAATACTTAAATCTCTTTACATGTGCTATGATGCTTTTTCTGATTTTCACTTCTGTGTTACTGTTTTCCTTTCTCGTGCCGAACTTACATTTCATATATTTTGTCTTACTACAGCTTATGTGCAAATCATTCACCTCTAAAATTTCTCTCTACAAATCTAGCTTTTGATTTAAATGTTCTCGTGATTCTCCCATAAAGATGATATCATCGGCAAAAAGCATGTAACATGGTATGGATTCTTAGATACGGACAATAAGTATTTCCGAAACCAATAGGAAAAGAAATGTGCCTAGAAATAACCCTTGGTGTAGTCCTACACACCAATGCAAAATTCCTCTGTCACACCATCTTGAGTCTTTAAACTAGTTGAAACTCCATTGTACATATCCTTAATTGCACAAATATATAAAGTCCTTACTCCCTGCTTTTCCAAAACCTTCTATAAGACCTCTCTTGATATACAATCATATGCATTTTCCAAGACCATAAAGATCATATATAGATCATTATTGTTACTCCGATACTTCTTTATCACTCTTCTTAAATAAGTATATAGCCTCAATTGATCTACCTAGCATAAAACCAAATTGTTTCTCTAAAACCCGTGTTTCCTGTCTCAACCTACGTTTTATCACCCTCTCCGAGAATTTAATGGTAAGAATTAAAAAAGAAAAAAAATTAATGTGTATTATAATATCAATAAAATATCAAGATGATATTATAAATCATCTAAAACTTTCTTTATATTTTATATATATGGCATGTCACGTCTATGTGTCTAGTGTCTATGTAGGTGCCCATGCTTAGTAGAGTGCTACACTAATTTTCTCAATTCTCACTAAATACATTATTCCTAGTTTTTATCATGTATAGCGCTAAAACTCATCTATCTTTCAGTCTCATACTACATCACCAATCTTATTATATCCAAAATAACTCCTCGTCAGCCTGAAGTATGATACCGACAACCAAGCAGTAAAGCAAAAGTACATATATTGCTCTTTCTTTATTTTTCTTTATTTTTCTCTTTTGCTACAAGTCTTCAACTGTATAATAGCTCTAATATTTAGAGGCAATCAAGCAAAGAAAATTTCATTTCTGTTAAACCATTAGTTTATACTAGAATATGTGGAAAAAAGATTAATTCAATCTCCATGGAGAACATCTGAACCATCAAAGCTCATACTAAAAGACGACAAAAACCTAGATGGGCAGTAAGAGGATGTGCCTTTTCAATAACTATCTAATCATACCAGGAGTTTGTGGAACAAACAGATGGAGATAATGTGAGTCATTCTTTAGCCAGCTACCCAAACTCCAAGGGGGACTAAAACCATGGTTTCCTAATCCTTATCCACAAGATCAGCAGAAAGTGACATTTCCACCTCAAAGTCAATACCAGTAACTAGAACTTCGCAATCGAGGAAGCAAATGCAATACTCATACTCTATCTAACTTGAAAAACTTTGGAAGCCAACACTCAAACAATGATTGTTTAGCATAATAACAATCTCAAACAGAACCTTTCTCTATTTCCTACCATCAACAACCAACGCTGCATATACACACCAGCGTGTTCATCCTAAAATGATCACAAAATTTCTTAAAATGCAATGAATAAGTAACATCACCCGCATCAAATTCTAACTCGTCTAAAACCCCACCCAAAATATTATGATGTCAAATCTCAACATAATAAAATGTCAAAAAATGAAAAGCAAACAAGAACAATACCTACCGAGGGTTTGGTGTAAACGCCGAATTCTCCACTGACTTTGCTAGCGGCTTCGACGACATCAATGACGATGTTGGCTGTGTGAGGGAGCTCCGGCGGCCCAGGCTCAAGGCGGAGGTTGGTGGAATCGAAGATTCCGAGTCCCTGGAGCCTTGCAAGTGCGACCTGCGAGGCGCGAATCAGGTCCTGCACGGTGGCGGCGTTCTCGATCCCCTCGAGCTCCGCTTGGATCACCCAATCCTTCGTCTTCGCGTTGCCACGGATCACAATGTCGTGGACTCTGATTGGTACAAGCTCCGATGACAGCCGCCGCGAGAGCGTCTCCATCTTGAAGCGCTGCTCGCGAAGCTGCGACACTGGGGACTGGGAGTCATGCGAAACGACGTCGTCTCCGTCTTCTTCCTCTTCTTCTTCAAATTCTTCTTCGTCGTCGTCTCCGTCGGTGAAGTGGCTTTGTTGTTGTTCGGGGTCGGCATTGGGGGAGGGGTGGTTGTTAGGGTTTGGCTGTTTGGTGGTTTCCATTGATAGGAGGCAGTTTTTTTTTTTTATTCTGTGAATAGTGTGAGTGGTGTTCTGTTGTTGTGCGAGCAAAGCAACGCTGCCACTGAAGAAGAAGGTGAATAACTTGATCAGGAGGAGGAGGAGGCAGGAAAATTTTCTGAAAAAAAAAAACTAAAAAAAATAATTATTATTTCTTGAAACAAATAATTTTATCTTTATTTTGCGAAATCATTTTTTTTTATGTTGAAACTTGAAACAAGTTCACCCATTGCATCCGCAAATTTCATGAAAATCAGATATTTTACCCACTGAAAGGGAGCTGCTATGGTGTTGAGAGGAAGATTCTTCAGCAGGTGAGGATGTTGCGTGTCTAAACGTGGTAGATACACTTGTCTTGTTAAAATATTCAACGTTTCTGCATGTGTTGCAGCTGGAGGTAGTTGGTGCAGACACAGGTCCTACAATTTAAAAGAACATTTTAAAAATCGAGATTGTTAACAACTCAGTTAAGATATATTAATAACTTAATTAATTGGAAAACAAATATAATGTGATAGAGTAATTTTTTTGTTTTCACATTCACACTTCGGTTCGTAGAAAAAATTGGATGGGTCTGGAAAAGTTTAAGGAAATTGGCGAGAGATAGACTGCAACCCTTAACCGTTCAGATACAAATGATCCAAAGGTTTAATGTTTTTAAAACCCAAAAAAAAAAAAAAGAAAACCTAACCTGCAGGAACCCTTTACCCCCCATTATTTGTGGACTCACCCCCTTTCTGATGCAACGCAAATTGGTACCAAACCAATACCTAGCCCTAGTTTTCGGCGCACTCGTGATGTTCGTCGGCCGTCCCTCAATGTAGCTTTCCGTCGTGCTCCAGGTCTTCAACCCCTGTTCGGTCACCGATCGTAGCTGCTTGGTAGAGTTCAGCGTTCGTCGTCTCTGTATTTGCAGACGCTTTTCAGGAACCGCCATTTGGTTGCTATTGTTGGGTTCGCCTCTGCGTTCAGCGGTCGCCTTCGTTCTCGTTCTTTGCCGTCCTCGATCAATCAACCTTCACCGTTCGCATTACTCACTGTTCACCATTCGAGTTCGCGTTCGCGTTCATGTGGAAGCCACGTCGGTCTCCTTCGACCGCTGAGACGAAACCGCGAGTGACCCCCGGCTGTGGTACTGCTAGCTTTTTTCGCCTCCGTGAGTTTCCCAAACCCGCCACCAGACAATACACCCACACAGCACCAATACTCTGCTTCAACCTCTACAACTTCCGATTACTAATACATTAGGTAACATTTTGAATTGGTAGTGGTTTGGACTTTCTTCATAGACAGAATTAAAGTATAAAACAGCTATGTTCTCTTCCCTGTGATGTTGATATTAAGCTTTGAATTCTATAGTTATGTTTTAATGTGGCTGCACTCTAGGGGTTCGATGTAATCCTTTAACCGTATCTTTGGTTGGTTTTATAATTTATAGCTTTTAGAAAGTTAGTAAGTTGAGTGCATGTGAAGGTAGAATAATTCGATCTTAGTAATCAGGAAAATGTAGCTGCACAAATAGCATCTTTGCAAAAAACATATTAGCATGATGATTCCACTTGCATCAGTTTCTTCTGGTAAAGTTCAACTGTTAATGTGAACTGGTTAATTTGCTAATTGTTCTTGTGCTTGTTGGTCTTGTGTTATTTTTAATTTTTGTTGTTGTTGTTGTGATTCTCTGCATATGGACTTGCTAACCTGATAATTTGCTAAATTGTTGGGCTATAGTTTTTTTTTTTTTTTTTGCTAAATTGTTAGATTGCTATGATTTAGTTTGTTGGATTTTGTATTTAGGTCTTGTTCTTGATTATTTGGCCAATTATTGTTCCGGTTTTATTGTTGTGTTTGAGATTATTGGCGGATGTTGGTGATCAGTGATTTATTCTATGTGTCGTGTTTTCTTCATCTGAAAGGAAAAAAATCAGTTTTCATTATTTTGTTGTTTGTTTGTTTTGTTTCAGAAATCAATTTTTTTGTGATCATTGCTCGAACTCTAAATGTTGTTCTGCTGGTTTTGTTCTGTTTATTTTTTGTAGGAAATGTATTTTTTGTGATGAATGTCGAAACTCTGAATGGTTTTCTGCTGTTTTTGTTTAGTTAATAGAAATCAATTATCTGTTATAGATGCTCAAATTCCGAACCTTGGTCTGCTGCTTTTGTTGTTTCAGAAATCAATTTTGTGTTTGTTTTTCATTGTGTGGAAAATTGTATGAGGTATATAAGAACAAAGAATGAAGATTATGTCAATGGTATTACTATGGTGATTGTGGTCTCCCACAAGCTTGAACATAAAATTGAAGAGAGAATCGTCTCTCTTTTTTTTCATTAGCCTATTTTTGGGCATTGCATATCATTGTAATATGTTTAGGCATGGAACTAGTTGTTTATGATCCCCTGCTGAAGGAAGTAAAGGCAGATGAAGAGTGTTTAGAAGTAGTTGTTGGTGCACGAATTTGTGATCCGCACAATTAACCAGCAAGTGCACTGGGTCGTCCAAGTAATACCTTACGTGAGTAAGGGTCGATCCCACGGAGATTATTGGTTTGAAGCAAGCTATGTTTATCTTATTATTCTTAGTCAGGATATTAATTAAAATTATCAGTTGGAATTATTAGATTGGAAAAATAAAAGAGAATAATAGCGTTACTTGTTGTGCAGTAATGAGAAATATGTTGGAGTTTTGGAGATGCTTTGTCCTCTGAACTTCAACTCTTCCTTGAAATCCTTCTCCACACGCAAGGTCCCTTCCATGGCAAGCTCTATGTAGGGTGTCACCGTTGTCAATGGCTACTTCCCATCCTCTCAGTGAAAACGTTCCTATGCTCTATCACAGCACGGCTAATCATCCGTCGATTCTCAATCAGGTTGGAATAGAATCCATTGATTCTTTTGCGTCTGTCACTAACGCCCAGCCTTCAGGAGTTTGAAGCTCGTCACAGTCATTCAATCCCAGAATCCTACTCGGAATACCACAGACAAGGTTTAGACTTTCCGGATTCTCATGAATGCCGCCATCAATCTGGCTTATACCACGAAGATTCTGAGTAATGAATCTAAGAGATACTCATTCAATCTGATGTAGAACGGAGGTGGTTGTCAGGCACACGTTCATGGATTGAGGAAGGTGATGAGTGTCACGGATCATCACCTTCTCCATAATTATGCGCGAATGAACATCTTAGATAAGAACAAGCGTGTTTGAATGGAAAACAAAGGAATTGTATTAATTCATCGAGACGCTGCAGAGCTCCTCACCCCCAACAATGGAGTTTAGAGACTCATGCCGTCAAAAGGTATGTAATTCAGATCTGAAAATGTCATGAGGTACAAAATAAGTCTCTAAAAGTTGTTTAAATAGTAAACTAGTAACCTAGGTTTACAGAAAATGAGTAAACTAAGATAATTGGTGCAAAAATCCACTTCTGGGGCCCACTTGGTGTGTGCTGGGGCTGAGACTAAAGCTATCCACGAACTGAGACTTTTCTTGGAGTTGAACTCCAAGTTATAACGTATTTTGGGCGTTCAACTCCGGATCATGACGTGTTTTTGGCGTTTAACTCCAGATAGCAGCATGTACTTGGCGTTCAACGCCAAGTTACGTCGTCTTTCTTCACGCAAAGTATGGACTATTATATATTGCTGGAAAGCCCTGGATGTCTACTTTCCAACGCCGTTGAGAGCGCGCCAATTGAATTCCTGTAGCTCCAGAAAATCCATTTCGAGTACAGGGAGGTCAGAATCCAACAGCATTAGCAGTCCTTTTTCAGCCTAACTCAGATTTTTGCTCAGCTCCCTCAATTTCAGCCAGAAAATACCTGAAATCACAGAAAAACACACAAATTCATAGTAAAGTCCAGAAATATGATTTTTGCCTAAAAACTAATAATATTTAACTAAAAACTAATTAAAACATGCTAAAATCTACATGAAATTACCCCCAAAAAGCGTATAAAATATCCGCTCATCACAACACCAAACTTAAACTGTTGCTTGTCCCCAAGCAACTAGATAAATAAAATAGGATGAAAGAATTTAAGAAGTAATAATATCTAAGAGTTTTAAATGGAGCTCAGATTCTTATTCAGATGAGCGGGACTTGTAGCTTTTTGTTTCTGAACAGTTTTGGCATCTCCCTTTATCATTTGAAATTCAGAATGATTGGCATCCATAGGAACTCAGAATTCAGATAGTATTATTGATTCTCCTAGTGTAGTATGTTGATTCTTGAACACATTTATTTTATGAGTCTTGGCCGTAGCCCTAAGCACTTTGTTTTCCAGTATTACCACCAGATACATAAATGCCACAGACACATGACTAGGTGAACCCTTTCAGATTGTGACTCAGCTTTGCTAGAGTCCCCAGTCAGAGGTGTCCAGAGCTCTTGAGCACACTCTTTTTGCCTTGGATCACGACTTTAACCACTCAGTCTCAAGTTTGTAACTTGGACCTGCATGCCACAAGCACATGGTTAGGGACAGCTTGATTTAGCCGCTTAGGCCTGGAACTATTTCCTTAGGCCCTCCTATCCACTGATGCTCAAAGCCTTGGATCCTTTTCACCCTTGCCTTTTGGTTTTAAGGGCTGTTTGGCTTTTATTCCTTTTGATCAAATATATATATATATATTTTTTTTTACTGCTTTTTCTTGCTTCAAGAATCAATTTCATGATTTTTCAGATCATCAATAATATTTTTCGTGTTCCTCATTCTTTCAGGAGCCAATATTCATAAAATTCAAGATAAAAATTATGCACTGTTCAAGCATTCATTCAAAAAACAAAAAGTATTGCCACCACATGTAATTAATTATAATTTTTATTATTAAGAACTCGAAAAATATAGATTACTTCTTTATTCTAAAAATCTACTACTTTATTCATGCCTGATGATGATGAGAAAAATAGATTATAACTTAATTGGAAATAAAATCAAAATAGATATACTAATTACTACTACTACTACTATATATCTCCTAAGGTAAATTTCTATAATAACACTATCACTAAGTTAAAGCAGAAAAATTGGAACTCAACAACCTGTTGTTTTGAGGAGTAGATGTTCCTCTAATCTGTGGGGTGCTTTTCAAGGATTAATTTTTGGCGCTTCAGCTCCCTTAGATCACGCCCTTGCTCTTCCTGTTCCTTAAGCAGTTTGCAAAGCATGCTACTTTGATTGTTCTGTTCTTCCTTTAATTGGTCCATAGCTTCTTGCAATTTGGAAATAGAAGCCTCAAGATGTCCCCAATATTCGAATTGAGGCAGTTCTGGGAGGGCTTCCTGTGCTCTCCTCTTGACTGAATCATCCTGTTGCTGTTGTCTGTCCATTGATATTCTAGTGATTGGCCTCTCAACTGGGATATACTCTGTTATTCCCATCTTCACTCCGGCATCTTTGCAGAGCATAGAAATTAAGCTTGGATAGGCCAATCTGGCGTCCTTGGAATTCCTGTTTGCTATTTTGTATAGCTCACATGAGATCAGTTGATGGACTTCTACTTCTTTTCCCAACATGATGCAGTGAATCATTACTGCTCTTTTAATGGTAACTTCAGAACGGTTGCTGGTGGGTAGTATGGAACGCCCAATGAATTCCAGCCAGCCTCTGGCCACTGGTTTGAGATCTTCTCTTTTGAGTTGAATTGGGGTGCCAGTCGTGCTGGTGGTCCACCTGACTTCAGGGATGCATATATCCTCTAGGATCTTGTCTAGACCTTTATTTACCCTCATCATTCTCCTATTAAAGGAGTCTGGGTCATCTTTCAGTTGAGGAAGCTTAAATATCTCCCTGATCTTGTCAGGATGGGTATGAACAATCTTTCCTCTGACTAAGGTCCGATGGTCATAGAGAGCAGCTCCAATTATTCTTTGCCTGTTTGTCTGCCATAGATTAGCATAGAACTCCTGAACCATGTTCCTTCCCACTTTCGTTTCAGGATTGGCCAAAATTTCCCAGTTCCTGTTTCGAATTTGCTCTTGGATCTCCGGATATTCATCTTCTTTCAAATCAAATTTGACTTCCGGGATCACTGATCTGTGACTCATTATTTTGTAGTAATGGTCTGAATGTTCTTTAGTTAAGAACTTCCCTTGATTCCAAAGTGGCTTTGGAGTATTCTCTTTCTTGCCTCTTGGGGTGGGTTGTTTTCCTTTAGGAGCCATGATCTTAATGAGTATGTTTTTGTGATCACGGATAAACACACCAAACTTAGAGCTTTGCTTGTCCTCAAGTAAAAGAGAAGAAAGAAGAGGGATAGGAGGAGAGCAAGCGCGGCATGGTGATGAAGAGAGGGGCGCCGAATTCAATATATAGGGAGGGGGTGGGAAATTTTCGAAAATAAGAAAAAGATAGGATAGAAGATATGATTTATAAAAGATAGATATGATAAGAAAAAGATATAGTTTAAAAAGAGAAAGATATGAATAATAATTAAAAAGATAAATCTGAATTTTTAATTTTGAAAAAGATTTTAAAAAAGATAATTGAGTTTTGAAAATAAACTTAAAAGAGTTGGATTGGATTGGAAAATAATTTGTTTTTATAGATTAAGATATATTTGAAATTTTTTGAAAAAGGGATTTTAGAAATTAGGGTTCTTAGAAAACTAATTTGATTTGAAGGATGACATTTTGAAACATGTTGATGCAAGAAATTATGAATTGAAACATAAAAATTTAGAAAATTTGTAAAGAAAAATGAATTTTACCTCCTCCCCACCATCCTGGCATTAAACACCCAAACGCTGCATGTTTTGGGCGTTTAACGCCCAAATGTTGCTTCTCCTGGGCGTTCAACGCCCAGCTGATGCATCTTTCTAGCGTTGAACGCCAGGAAGTCCTTTGTCACTGGGCGTTTTTCTGAACGCCCAGGATGCTGTCAATCTGGCGTTAAACGCCCAGAAGGTGCTTCTTTCTGGCGTTTAACGCCCAGAAGATGCTCCTTTCTGGCGTTTAACGCCCAGATAGCTACCCTTACTGGCGTTGAACGCCCAGTGGGTGCTTCTTTTGGGCGTTCAACGCCCAAAATGTTTCTTACTGGCCTTTTTTCGCCAGTGAACTTCCAAATTCCCCTGTAACTCTGTGAATCCAATCAATTGCTTTTTTACCTTGAAGATATTTTGACCTATACCTGTAAAAATCAACAGAAACAAATAAAATTAAATTTTGTGATTGGCTGGGTTGCCTCCCAGCAAGCGCTTCTTTAATGTCATTAGCTGGACTATTACTGAGCTTTAATTAAGTCTCAGTTTTGAGCATTCTTGCTCAAAATTGCCTTCAAGATAATGTTTAACTCTTTGTCCATTAACAATGAACTTTTTGTTAGAGTCATTATCCTGAAGCTCTATGTACCCATATGGTGATACGTTTGTAATTACATATGGACCTCTCCACCGGGATTTTAATTTCCCGGGGAATAATTTGAGCCTAGAATTAAATAGCAGAACTTTCTGCCCCGGCTCAAAGACTCTAGATGACAATTTCTTATCATGCCATCTTTTCGCTTTCTCCTTGTAGATTTTTGCATTCTCGAAAGCGTTGAGTCTAAATTCCTCTAGCTCATTTAGCTGGAGTAAACGTTTTTCTCCAGCTAACTTGGCATCAAGGTTCAGGAATCTCGTTGCCCAGTAGGCCTTGTGTTCCAGTTCCACTGGCAAGTGACATGCCTTTCCATACACAAGCTGGTATGGAGAGGTCCCTATAGGGGTCTTGAATGATGTTCTGTATGCCCACAAAGCATCATCCAAGCTTCTTGCCCAATCCCTTCTACGGTTAATTACAGTCCGTTCCAGGATTCTTTTGAGTTCTCTATTTGAGACTTCAGCTTGCCCATTAGTTTGTGGGTGATATGGAGTAGCTACCCTGTGGCTGACTCCATAACGAACCAAAGCTGAGTAAAGCTGTTTGTTGCAGAAATGAGTGCCCCCATCACTGATTAATACTCTAGGGATACCAAATCTGCTGAAGATGTGTTTTTGGAGGAATTTTAACACTATTTTAGTGTCATTAGTGGGTGTTGCAATAGCCTCCACCCATTTGGATACATAATCCACTGCCACCAGAATATAAGTGTTTGAGTATGATGGTGGGAAAGGTCCCATAAAATCAATGCCCCATACATCAAACAACTCAATCTCCAAGATCCCTTGTTGAGGCATGGCATAACTGTGAGGTAGATTGCCAGATCTTTGGCAACTGTCACAATTAAGTACAAACACTCGGGAGTCTTTATAGAGAGTAGGCCAGTAGAAGCCACATTGGAGGACTCTTGTGGCTGTTCGCTCACTTCCAAAATGTCCTCCATACTGTGATCCATGGCAGTGCCATAGGATCTTCTGTGCTTCTTCCTTAGGCACACATCTACGGATTACTCCGTCTGCACATCTCTTAAAGAGATACGGCTCATCCCAAAGATAATACTTTGCATCCGTGATCAGCTTCTTTGATTGCTGTCTACTGTACTCTTTGGGTATGAATCTCACTGCCTTGTAGTTTGCAATGTCTGCAAACCATGGCACTTCCTGGATGGCAAAGAGTTGCTCATCCGAAAAGGTTTCAGAGATCTCAGTGAGAGGGAGGGACGTCCCTTCTACTGGTTCTATTCGGGACAGGTGATCTGCTACTTGATTCTCTGTTCCTTTTCTATCTCTTATTTCTATATCAAACTCTTGCAGAAGCAACACCCATCTTATAAGTCTGGGTTTTGAATCCTGCTTTGTGAGTAGATATTTAAGAGCAGCATGATCAGTATACACAATCACTTTTGATCCTACTAAATAGGATCTGAATTTGTCAATGGCGTAAACCACTGCAAGTAGCTCTTTTTCTGTGGTTGTGTAATTCTTCTGTGCGTCATTTAAAACACGGCTGGCATAGTAAATGACGTGCAGAAGCTTGTCATGCCTTTGACCCAACCCTGCACCAATGGCATGGTCACTGGCATCACACATTAATTCAAATGGTAATGTCCAGTCTGGTGCAGAGATGATTGGTACTGTAACCAATTTAGCTTTCAGAGTCTCAAGTGCTTGCAGACACTCTTTATCAAAGATAAATGGCGTGTCAGCAGCTAGCAGGTTGCTCAGAGGTTTGGCGATTTTTGAAAAATCCTTTATAAACCTCATGTAGAATCCTGCATGCCCCAGAAAGCTTCTGATTGCCTTAACATTGGCAGGTGGTGGTAATTTTTCAATTACCTCTACCTTAGCTTGATCCACCTCTATCCCCTTGTTCGAGATTTTGTGCCCAAGGACAATTCCTTCAGTCACCATAAAGTGACACTTCTCCCAGTTTAAAACCAGGTTAGTCTCTTGGCATCTCTTTAGAACAAGTGCTAAATGGTTAAGGCAGGAGCTGAATGAGTCTCCAAACACTGAAAAGTCATCCATGAAGACTTCCAGAAATTTTTCCACCATATCAGAGAAAATTGAGAGCATGCACCTCTGAAAGGTTGCAGGTGCATTGCACAGGCCAAATGGCATCCTTCTGTATGCAAATACTCCAGATGGGCATGTGAATGCCATTTTCTCCTGATCCTGGGGATCTACTGCAATTTGATTATAACCTGAATATCCATCCAGGAAGCAGTAATATTCATGACCTGCTAGTCTTTCTAGCATCTGGTCTATGAATGGTAAAAGAAAATGATCCTTTGTGGTAGCTGTATTGAGCCTTCTGTAGTCAATACACATACGCCACCCAGTAACTGTTCTTGTAGGAACCAGTTCATTTTTTTCATTATGAACCACTGTCATGCCACCTTTCTTAGGGACGACTTGGACAGGGCTCACCCAGGGGCTGTCAGAAATAGGATAAATAATCCCAGCCTCTAGTAACTTAGTGACCTCTTTCTGCACCACTTCCTTCATGGCTGCATTCAGTCGCCTTTGTGGTTGAACCACTGGCTTGGCGTCACCCTCCAGTAAGATCTTGTGCATGCATCTAGCTGGGCTAATGCCCTTAAGATCACTGATGGACCACCCAAGAGCTGTCTTGTGTGTCCTTAGCACTTGAATTAGTGCTTCCTTTTCCTGTGGCTCTAAGGTAGAGCTTATGATCACAGGAAAGGTATCACCTTCTCCCAGGAATGCATATTTTAGGGAAGGTGGTAATGGTTTGAGCTCGGGTTTAGTAGGTTTCTCCTCTTCTTGAGGGATTTTCAGAGGTTCTACTATTCTCTCTGACTCCTCCAGATCAGGCTGAACGTCTTTAAAGATATCCTCTAGCTCTGATTCGAGACTCTCAGCCATATTGACCTCTCTTACCAGAGAGTCAATAATATCAACACTCATGCAGTCATTTGGGGTGTCTGGATGTTGCATGGCTTTGACAACATTCAACTTGAACTCCTCCTCATTGACTCTCAAGGTTACTTCCCCTTTTTGGACGTCAATGAGGGTTCGGCCAGTTGCTAGGAAAGGTCTTCCTAGAATGAGAGTTGCACTCTTGTGCTCCTCCATTTCCAGCACCACAAAGTCAGTAGGAAAGGCAAATGGCCCAACCATAACAATCATGTCCTCAATCATGCCTGATGGGTATTTAATGGAGCCATAAGCAAGTTGAAGACATATCCTGGTTGGTTTGATTTCTTCAGTTAAACCAAGCTTTCTGATAGTAGATGCAGGTATTAGGTTGATACTTGCCCCAAGATCACATAAAGCTTGCTTGGTACAAGTACCCTCTAATGTGCATGGTATCATAAAGCTCCCAGGATCTTTAAGCTTCTCAGGTAAGCTTTTCAGAATGACTGCACTGCATTCTTCAGTGAGGTAAACTTTTTCAGTCTCCCTCCAATCCTTCTTATGACTTAAGATTTCTTTCATGAACTTAGCATAAGAGGGTATTTGCTCAAGTGCTTCTGCAAACGGGATCTTTATTTCAAGAGTCCTTAGATAGTCTGCAAAGCGGGCAAATTGCTTATCCTGTTCCGCTTGGCGGAGTTTTTGAGGATAAGGTATTTTGGCCTTGTATTCCTCAACCTTAGTTGCTGCAGGTTTATTACCTACAGAAGTGGGTTGGGAAGCCTTTTTAGAAGGGTTGTTATCAGCACTTGTATGTGACTGATCCCCCACTGGCAATTGAATGCCAGGGGTGGAAGCTGGAGTGGCGTTAGACGCCACCTCCTTATTTGTTACTGGCGTCTGAACGCCAGAACTATGCTCCCTTTGGGCGTTCAACGCCGAATTCATGCTTGTTTCTGGCGTTGAACGCCAGGAATGAGCATGAGCTGGGCGTTCAGCGCCAGCTTTATTCCTCTCTGGGCTCTGATTGTCCTCAGAGGGATTTTGAGTAGCCATTTGTTCATTTCTTGGCTTCCTGCTGCTTTGAAGTGGTGTATTCAATGTTTTCCCACTTCTTAATTGAACTGCTTGGCATTCTTCTGCTATTTGTTTTGACAGTTACTTTTCTGTTTGCTTTAACTGTACTTCCATATTCCTGTTAGCCATTCTTGTTTCCTGTAGTATTTCCTTGAATTCGGCTAGCTGCTGAGTTAGAAAGTCTAATTGCTGATTGAATTCTTTAGCCTGATCTACAGGACTAAGTTCAGCAGTTACTGTTTTAGCTTTTTCTTTCATGGAAGATTCACTGCTTAGGTACAGATGCTGATTTCTGGCAACTGTATCAATAAGCTCTTGAGCTTCTTCAATTGTTTTTCTCATATGTATAGATCCACCAGCTGAGTGGTCTAGAGAAATCTGAGCTTTTTCTGTAAGCCCATAGTAGAAGATGTCTAATTGCACCCACTCTGAAAACATTTCAGAGGGGCATTTTCTTAGCATCTCTCTGTATCTCTCCCAGGCATCATAAAGGGATTCATTATCTCCTTGTTTGAAGCCTTGGATGCTTAGCCTTAGCTGTGTCATCCGTTTTGGAGGGAAATAGTGATTTAGGAATTTTTCTGACAGCTGTTTCCATATTTTTATGCTGTTCTTAGGCTGGTTATTTAACCATCTCTTAGCTTGATCTTTTACAGCAAACGGAAATAGTAATAATCTGTAGACATCCTGATCTACTTCCTTATCATGTACTGTGTCAGCAATTTGTAAAAATTGTGCCAGAAATTCTGTAGGTTCTTCCTGTGGAAGACCGGAATACTGGCAGTTTTGCTGCACCATGATAATGAGCTGAGGATTCAACTCAAAGCTACTAACTCCAATGGAGGGTATACAGATACTACTCCCATATGAAGCAGTAGTGGGGTTAGCATATGACCCCAGAGTCCTCCTGGACTGTTCATTCCTACTTGATTCCATGATGGAATAAAAGAGATGATATGTATGTTGATATTATTTTTTTTTAAATAAAAAAAATGAAATAAATAAAAGAAATTGGAAATATTTTGAAATTGAAATTTGAATTTTTATATAAAATTTTCGAAAAATGTAGTTCAAAATTAGTTAGAAAATATAATTTTTTTTTAATTTTGAATTTTATGATGAAAGAGAAAAACACACAAAAGACACAAGACTTAAAATTTTTAGATCTAATGCTCCTTATTTTCGAAAATTTTTGGAGGGAAAACACCAAGGAACACCAAACTTAAAAATTTTAAGATCAAGACACAAGAAAAACTCAAGAACACCTTGAAGATTCACAAGAACACCAAGAACAAAAGGAAGAACACCAAACTTAAATTTTTTAGAAAACTTTAATAAAATTTTCAAAAATTATGAAAAGATTAACAAGAAAACACCAAACTTAAAGTTTGGCACAAGATTAAATCAAGAAAAATTATTTTTGAAAAAGGATTTTAAAAAGAAGGTGCCCAATTGCTAAGAACATAAACCCACGCTATAATTAACTGAGCTAAAAATGTAACGTATTTTAAAGATGTATTATTTTTATGGATAAAAGTAGAATTTTTGAAAGATAATATTTTGAAAAAGCACAAGAAAAACAAGAAAAGACACAAAACAAGAAAAACTCAAGATCTAACAAGAAAAATAAACAAGAACAACTTGAAGATCAATGAAGAACAAAGAACACAAGTTCGAAAATTTAAAGAAAAATATAGAAGATGCAATTGACACCAAACTTAGAACAAGACACTAGACTCACGAAAAATTAACAATTAATAAAGAAAAATAATATTTTTGAAGAAAATTTTTTTTTTGAAAAGAAACTATCCTACCAAGATTTAATGACTCTATAACAATAAAAATAAATTATTCCTAATCTAAGAAATAAAATAAACCTGTAGTTGTTCAAACTCGAATAATCCCCGGCAACGGCGCCAAAAACTTGGTGCACGAATTTGTGATCCGCACAATTAACCAGCAAGTGCACTGGGTCGTCCAAGTAATACCTTACGTGAGTAAGGGTCGATCCCACAGAGATTATTGGTTTGAAGCAAGCTATGTTTATCTTATTATTCTTAGTCAGGATATTAATTAAAATTATCAGTTGGAATTATTAGATTGGAAAAATAAAAGAGAATAATAGCGTTACTTGTTGTGCAGTAATGAGAAATATGTTGGAGTTTTTGAGATGCTTTGTCCTCTGAACTTCAACTCTTCCTTGAAATCCTTCTCCACACGCAAGGTCCCTTCCATGGCAAGCTCTATGTAGGGTGTCACCGTTGTCAATGGCTACTTCCCATCCTCTCAGTGAAAACGTTCCTATGCTCTGTCACAGCACGGCTAATCATCTGTCGGTTCTCAATCAGGTTGGAATAGAATCCATTGATTCTTTTGCGTCTGTCACTAACGCCCAGCCTTCAGGAGTTTGAAGCTCGTCACAGTCATTCAATCCCAGAATCCTACTCGGAATACCACAGACAAGGTTTAGACTTTCCGAATTCTCATGAATGCCGCCATCAATCCGGCTTATACCACGAAGATTCTGAGTAATGAATTTAAGAGATACTCATTCAATCTGATGTAGAACGGAGGTGGTTGTCAGGCACACGTTCATGGATTGAGGAAGGTGATGAGTGTCACGGATCATCACCTTCTCCATAATTAAGCGCGAATGAACATCTTAGATAAGAACAAGCGTGTTTGAATGGAAAACAAAAGAATTGTATTAATTCATCGAGACGCTGTAGAGCTCCTCACCCCCAACAATGGAGTTTAGAGACTCATGCCGTCAAAAGGTATGTAATTCAGATCTGAAAATGTCATGAGGTACAAAATAAGTCTCTAAAAGTTGTTTAAATAGTAAACTAGTAACCTAGGTTTACAGAAAATGAGTAAACTAAGATAATTGGTGCAGAAATCCACTTCTGGGGCCCACTTGGTGTGTGCTGGGGCTGAGACTAAAGCTATCCACGAACTGAGGCTTTTCTTGGAGTTGAACTCCAAGTTATAACGTGTTTTGGGCGTTCAACTCCGGATCATGACGTGTTTCTGGCGTTTAACTCCAGACAGCAGCATGTACTTGGCGTTCAACGCCAAGTTACGTCGTCTTTCTTCGCGCAAAGTATGGACTATTATATATTGCTGGAAAGCCCTGGATGTCTACTTTCCAACGCCGTTGAGAGCGCGCCAATTGGATTCATGTAACTCTAGAAAATCTATTTCGAGTGCAGGGAGGTCAGAATCCAACAGCATTAGTAGTCCTTTTTCAGCCTAACTCAGATTTTTGCTCAGCTCCCTCAATTTCAGCCAGAAAATACCTGAAATCACAGAAAAACACACAAACTCATAGTAAAGTCCAGAAATACGATTTTTGCCTAAAAACTAATAATATTTAACTAAAAACTAATTAAAACATGCTAAAATCTACATGAAATTACCCCCAAAAAGCGTATAAAATATCCGCTCATCAGTTGTATTATTCATTGAGTTTTTATTGAATCAGGTGTATAGGGGAAATATTTTTATTATACTATTAATTTAGGTAGAATGTTGAATGCAACGAGAGCATATGCCAAACAACAGTATATGGATAGGACCCTTAGACGTTTGTTGGTGTTGCAAGTCCTGATTCAGTTGATGTGTTGTTGAGGCAGAGATGGAGGTGAACTTAAGCGATGGGATGTTGATTGTTGAAGGACTCAAAGTGATGCGTACGAGGAGTTCAACCGTGCCGAAGAAGGAAGAGCCGTGGCCGACGACAAATATTGTGACTTGGAAGAGCTTAGCAGACTGAGTGTGGATGACATTTTGAAGAAGGTTTGGATCAACGTTGAGAGTGCATATGAGTTCTATCGGAGGTTTGGAAAAATGCATGGGTTTGGTGTGCGAAAGACTGTGAGGGGTACTTGGTTAGATATAGGTTTTTTTGTAACAAGGAAGGCTTGAGGGAACGTAAACACTATGACAGGATTGACAAAAGGAGGGAACACAAATCAGAGACAAGAACTAACTGCAAGGCAATGTTATCGATTTTTTTAGACAAAAATAATAAGTGTGGAAGGTGAGGAAGCTAGTCACCGAACACAACCACGAGTTGACACTAGCAGGAATGGTGCACTTGATTGCCAATCATCGTGGGTTAACGGAAACAGTAAAGATTCAGATAGATGGGATACAAGCACATGGTATTGCAATGTCTAAGATTGTAGGGTACATGGCTGGTATGGCCGGTGGCTATTCATTGTTGGGGTTTCTAAAGAAGGATGTCTATAACTACACTGACAAACAACGGCGTATTAAAATAGCTGACGGTGATGCTAATTTTGCAATAGTGTATCTTGAGAGAAAAGCCGAGTTAGACCCATGGTAATCGCAAAATATAATGCGACTTGTGACAACAGGCTAACGAATCTGATTTGGGCAAATAGATCTAGCAGAGTTGATTACCAATACTTTGGTAATATATTGGCGTTTGATTCAACATACAAGAAAAACAAATATAAAAGACTGATTGTGATTTTTTCTGGATCAAACAATCACAAGCAGACCACCATCTTTGGGTTTGGGTTGTTGCTTGATGAGAGTGTTGCTTCCTATCGGTGGATGTTGGAAAATTTGATGGAGATCATGTGTGGTAAGAAGCCGGCTGTAGTTGTGACTGATGACGACAAGACTATGATAAAAGCAGTTTTCGAAGTGCTTCCCTCTGTGACCCATCATTTGTGTGCATGGCATGTGGAGAAAAATGTCACATCTAATGTAAAGGGTGAAGAATTACTTGGGTTATTTAGAAGATGGCTGTATGCAGAAATGGCGACAGATGACATCGAATCCGAATGGGAGCAGGCTGCCGATGAGTATGGCCTACGCGAAAAGCAAGGGTCATGCCAGATGTATGATAAAAAGAAGATGTGGGCAAGTGCTTATCTGCGTGACAAGTTTTGCGCGAGATATCGGACAACATCTAGGTGTGAAGGCATTAACGCATACATGAACAAGTTTTCAAAGTCCACCCACACAATTTACGAGCTGGTTCAAAGCTTGGAGATGGTTGCCCGAGAGTTTCGGAATAGGGAGTTGCTGCTCTAGTTTCAATCTATCAACTCGGTTCCGGTTATGACATTATGCCTGAGAAGTATTGAAAGGCATGCCGCTACGGTATACACAAGAGAAGTGTTTGGGGATGTCAAGAAGGAGATCGAAGGGGTAGGTGCTTTGAACCAGATTAACAAAAGAAGGATATTGAATACAATGGTATACACCCTTGAGGAATATGAGGAACCTAATGTGCACATAATGGCGTCCTTCGGTCGGTCGACTAGCAAAGTAAGTTGTCAATGTAATTTCTGGAAGAAGCATGGATATCCATGCAAGCACATGTTCTTTGTGATGAAGGCAGAGCACTTGAAGGAGATACCCGATAAGCTCGTTCTGAGGAGGTGGAGAACTGATGCAAAATCCCCTGAGTAGTACACGGAAAGTTGGGGCGACGTTAGCGAACATGGTGTTATCCTCCGCCATGGGGCACTCCATTCCGCATCGCAGTGGATGTTTTTCCTGGGGGCACAACTGTTGGCATTGTTCCAGAAGGCTATACGTGGAATTCAGTCCTTATGTAAAGACCTTGAGTTGGATTACAAGGCATTTCATTGTGGGGTTAGGCCGAGCGCTGAACATGCCGGTGAATCAAATGCTGTGGTCAGGGACCCACTTGTTGCTCAGTCAAAAGGAGCTCCAAAACTTGGAAAGAAAAAAGGCCTTGGTATGCACCTGCTGCAAGGGTACGGGACACACAAAGAGAACCTTCTCAGCCAACGGTGATTATGATGAACAACACGATTTGAGAGACGATGCATTCGAGGGGGATGATTTAGACATGCCTGACCGGGTAAGATATTTCCTTTGAAGTGTTTTTGGAAACTTGTTATCCATATGCAGCATCCAACTTTTAACCAGTACTTTGAATACAGGACGATGAACACGTGGGTGATAACCTGTTTTTGGACCCCAGGGGCACACGGAATAACGTCTATCACAACACGGTGAGTTATTTTCTGTATTGGAGACATGAATTTAGTACCAAGAAGCAGTTAATAGTATGTAAGACAAATTAACAAATTGGGATGCATGAAGAGTGGATCGTTTGGTAGTTGAATTATAAGCTGGCGTAATAAGTAGATAAGCATAAAATCACTTATCGTGATAGCTTGCAAATAGAGTAACATGATTGGTAGTTGAGTTAATGTTGGACTAAGTAGTAGTGTAGTATGAAATCACCTAAGGTTATCTTGCATATAGAGTGTAGTTATATCTGGCTGAAATAATTATGGTCAAGTGTCGGGAGATAGGTAGTGGGATATCATAGTTAGCATTAGGGGTGTTCGCGGTGCGGTTTGGTTCGGTTTTTGAGGAAAAAGTCATCCGATCCGATCGTCTAATTTAACTGCGGTTCGGTTTGGTTCGATTTTTTTGTCAAGGCCATCCGAACCAAACCAAACCAATTAAAATCGGTTTGGTTTGGTTCGGTTTGTTCGGTTTTTTAATCAATTCAAGAAAAATACTACCATACTATTTCGCAAAGTCATAACATTAAAATCGACAAACACAAATACACAATAGCTAACAAAGTCTTGATCTAATGAAATTTAACGACAAAAGAATTCAAATACGACAATTAAAGAAGTTTAATAGTTCAACCGTCAACACAACTTAACAAGTTGGATACAAGTATATGTCTGTCCCCACTACTATCTAGTTCACATCATATCTATTTCTTAATATATCCTTTCTTCTATGTACTTTAGTAATGTGTGGGCTCCTAACATAATCTTTTTCATCCAAGTATCAGACTATATATAATAGTATTGGCTATCTTTTTAGAAAGTACAACAGATAGCTTCAATAATAAGTAGTTTATCTAGACACATAAAAGATTTCTTAACACATGCAACACACACATAAGTAAAAAGTACTTTGAGTTAAACTTTAAGCTTCCTCTTACTTGGACGAATGCACCAGCTTGAATAATAAAGATCAACTCATTTAGGTTTGTTGTGCCTTGGCATAGACGGACAAGGGACACCCTAAACAAATTGATATAAGAGATTAGAAATATAATATAAATTCTCAATCCCAAAAGAATGAAAAATCATATCTAGCTAAGAATAAGATCATTATCATATTTAGCTACAAGCTATTCCATGTCAAGGGAAATGACTTATTGAATCCCAATAACTTCACTTTAATATTGCTACGAGGTTGAGTAAACAATAAGGCAACACACTTCACAATATTAGTGACATGGATTTCAAGTCTCTCTGTACTGATGAAGCTATAAAAAACTAGTGTGTAAATATTTGCAGACAAGGGAAGAGAAAGGAAAATGGTATGTTTTGACACAAATTATGTTTCTAGAATGGATAATCAAGATGAATCAACATAATTTTTTTATGACAATAAGACGGTGATTCTTTTGAGCTGAAGTATCCTAGAAACTTGATAGTAGTCAAATTTTCAACTAAAAAACTGAAAGCTAAATTGCAACATCATAAGTCTTTGTTATAAAGCCATCACCATTTCACACTATTAGACAGCAGAGAAAACATTTACAAACCTTTGTTACGCAGTAGTAAGCTTGTCCAGCATCCCAAATTTTTGTACCAATGATATATTCTCTATCACTGCAAAAGCAGGGGAACTGCAGCAAGCGAGAATTGCAATTCGCAACACATTAGAATATGCCAAAGGCAATTGCAAGAAACATCTAAATCCAAAAGGAAGTTGAGATTGACTCCGGTGTCCAGCAAATTAAACAGCAATAAACAGCAACCATATTGACTTGGAATGGTTCAAATTAAACAACAATAAATAGCAACCATAAACAGCAATAAACATTAAACAGCAACCACCAGTAAACAGCAAATGGTTCATATTGACTCGGGCTCCATATTGACAGTAAACAACCACCAATAAACAACCAGTAAACAGCAATAAACAACAAATTACCTGAATCGGTGGCTCGGGCTCCATGTTGACTTGGGAGGAAGGCTGACTGGGAGACTCGGAGGTGTTGCCGTGCTGGGAGTGGGTTGAACTGATGATAGTGGCGATGAGTGGGAGAACCCAGAAACACTGCTGGCGCTGGGTGGTGGCGTCTCAACGGCGACGGCGTGGTGCTGTGCGTGGGCGACGGCGTGGTGCTGTAGGTGGCGTCTCCGCGAAGAGGAAGGCTTCGGCGTGGTGCTGTGGGTGGCGTTGTGCTTTGGGGATTTGGAGAAGAGAGAGCGAGAGTGACTGAGTAGTAGAGACTAGAGAGTAGAGAGCGCAGCCGCAGGTTAGGGATTGGGGATTTGGGGGGTTAGGGTCAGGGACGGCTTGGGGGGGGCGTCGCTCTCACACTCGCGCAGCAGGCAGCAACTTTGTTCGTTTGGGGTTTGGGGTCTGGGGGGGTGGGGTTAGGCATTTTTAGGGTTTTTTCTGAACCGGTTCGGTTCGGTTCGGTTAGGGTTTTCAGAGTTAAAACCGAAAACCGAACCGAACCGCACAAAAAACAGCAAAATAGGTTTTTTTCGGTTTTTTTGGTTTTCGGTTAATTCGGTTCTCGATTTTTTCGGTTCGGTTCGTCGGTTTAGTTCGGTCCGAATCGATTTATGAAATTAATTATTTCTAGTCAAATTTTCTGAAAATAGAGAATTAAATCTTGTAAATACCCTAAATGTTGTTACCTCTGTTGGTTTGACATAAAATCCACTATATTCTATTGCAGTAATAATCATTCATTCATGGAGTCAAGATTGGTACAATTGCAAGGCCAAGACAGGTGTCCACGCAACATATCAGTAGGCAAGTGTTACTCATGAGGTCGTTTCATGGGTAGATGGTGCACGAAATTGCAACCACACTTTTGCAATCCGCACAACTAACCAGCAAGTGCACTAGGTCGTCCAAGTAATACCTTACGTGAGTAAGGGTCGAATCCAACGGAGATTGTTGGCTTGAAGCAAGCTATGGTTATCTTATTATTCTTAGTCAGGATACCAATTATAGTTATCAATTGATTTGCAAATGAACAAGAGAACATGGATTAAGTAATACTTATTATACAGTAATGGAAAATGTGTTGGAGTTTTGGAGATGCCTTGTCTTCTGAATCCCTTTAATATAATGCTTTCTCACTTTCAAATATGCAAGGCTCCTTCCATGGCAAGCTGTATGTAGGGCGTCACCGTTGTCAATGGCTACTTCCCATCCTCTCAGTGAAAATGGTCCAAATGCTCTATCACAGCACGGCTAATCATCTGTCGATTCTCGATCATGTCAGAATAGGATCCATTGATCCTTTTGCGTCTGTCACTACGCCCAACACTCGCAAGTTTGAAGCTCGTCACAGTCATCCAATCCCTGAATCCTATTCGGAATACCACAGACAAGGTTTAGACTTTCCGAATTCTCAAGGATGCTGCCAATAGATTCTAGCTTATACCACAAAGATTCTGATTAAGGAATCTAAGAGATACTCATTCAATCTAATGTAGAACGGAGGTGTTTGTCAGGCACACGTTCATGGGTTGAGAATGGTGATGAGTGTCACGGATCATCATATCCATCACAGTTAAGTACGAATCAGCATCTTAGATAGAAACAAGCGTGTTTGAATAGAAAACAGAGATCATTGCATTAATTCATCGAGACGATGCAGAGCTCCTCACCCCCAACAATGGAGTTTAGAGACTCATGCCGTCCAAGAGTACAAAATTCAGATCTAAAAATGTCATGAGATATAAAATAAGTCTCTAAAAGTTGTTTAAATACTAAACTAGTAACCTAGGTTTATAGAAAATGAGTAAACTAAGATAGATAGTGCAGAAATCCACTTCTGGGACCCACTTGATATGTGCTGGGGCTGAGACTTGAGCTTCTCACGTGCCTGGGCTGTTTCTGGAGTTAAACGTCAGGTTGTAACCTGTTTCTGGCGTTTAACTCCAACTTGCAACCTGTTTCTGGCGTTCAACGCCAGAATGCAACATGAAACTGGCGTTAAACGCCAGTTTACGCCACTTATCTTCGAGAAAAGTATGAACTATTATATATTGTTGGAAAGCCCTGGATGTCTACTTTCCAACCCAATTGAGAGCGCGCAAATTAGACTTCTGTAGCTCTAAAAAATCCATTCCAAATGCAGGGAGGTCAGAATCCAATAGCATTGGCAGTCCTTTTTCAGCCTGAATCAGATTTTTGCTCAGCTCCCTCAATTTCAGCCAGAAAATACCTGAAATCACAGAAAAACATACAAACTCATAGTAACGTCCAGAAATATGAATTTTGCCTAAAAACTAATAAAAATATAATAAAAAGTAGCTAGAACCTACTAAAAATTACCTAAAAATAATACCAAAAAACGTATAAATTATCCGCTCATCACAACACCAAACTTAAATTGTTGCTTGTCCCCAAGCAACTGAAAATCAAATAGGATAAAAAGAATAGAATATAATATAAATTCCAAAATATCAATGAAGCTTAGTTCTAATTAGATGAGCGGGACTAGTAGCTTTTTACTTCTAAACAGTTTTGGCATCTCACTTTATCCTTTGAAGTTTAGAATGATTGACATCTATAGGAACTCAGATTTCAGATAGTGTTATTGATTCTCCTAGTTTAGTATGTTGATTTTTGAACACAGATACTTTATGAGTCTTGGCCGTGGCCCTAAGCACTTTGTTTTCCAGTATTACCACCGGATACATAATTGCCACAGACACATAACTGGGTGAACCTTTTCAGATTGTGACTTAGCTTTGCTAAAGTCCCCAATTAGAGGTGTCCAAAGTTTTTAAGCACATTTTTTTGCTTTGGATCACGACTTTAACCACTCAGTCTCAAGCTTTTCACTTGGACCTGCATGCCACAAGCACATGGTTAGGGACAGCTTGATTTAGCTGCTTAGGCCTGGATTTATTTCCTTGGGCCCTCCTATCCATTGATGCTCAAAGTCTTGGATCCTTTTTACCCTTGCCTTTTGGTTTTAAGGGCTATTGGCTTTTTCTGCTTTCTTTTTCTTTTATTTTTTTCTTTTATTTTATTTTTTTTGCAAGCTTTTTTTTTTCACTGCTTTTTCTTGCTTCAAGAATCAATTTCATGATTTTTCAGATTATCAATAACATTTTTCTTTGTTCATCATTCTTTCAAGAGCCAACAATTTTAACATTCATAAACAACAAGATAAAAAATATGCAATGTTCAAGCATTCATTCAGAAAATAAAAAGTATTGCCACCACATCAATATAATTAAACTAATTTCAAGGATGAATTCGAAACTCATGTACTTCTTGTTCTTTTGTATTAGAAACATTTTTCATTTAAGAGAGGTGAAGGATTCATGGAATTATTCATAGCCTTAAGACATAGTTACTAAATACTAATGATCATGTAGTAAAGACTCAAAACATAGACAAACATATAGCATAAAACCGAAAAACAGAGAGATAAGAACAAGGAAGTTAAGGAATGAATCCACCTTAGTGAGGGTGGCGCCTTTTTTCTTGAAGGACCAATGGTGTTCTTGAGCTCCTCTATATTTTTGAGCTCCTATATGTTTCTTCCTTGCCTCTGTTGCTTGATCCCTAGTGATTTTGGTGCTCCTATCCTTAGTTGCTCCCAATAATTATGTGGAGGAAAATGTATCCCTTGAGGTATCTCAGGGATTTCTTGATGTGTAGTCAAATACTCTACTACTGAGCTATGGACCCTTGAGATGAATCTCTCCATCTCCCATGACTCAGAGGTGGAAGCAATTGCCTTCCCTTTCCTCTTTCTTGAGGTTTCTCTGGTCTTAGGTGCCATCAATGGTTATGGAAAAACAAAAAAGCTATGCTTTTACCACACCAAACTTAGAATATTGCTCGCCCTCGAGCAAAAGAAGAAAGAAGGGAGTAGAAGGAGAAGTGGAGGAGACAGAGGTGTGTGAATGGGTGGGTTTGGAAAGGGAATGGTTTGAATTTGAATGGTGAGGTGGGTGGGGATCCTGTGGGGTCCACAGATCCTGAGGTGTCAAGGATTTCTCATCCCTACACCATTTAGGCATGTAGAACGCCCTCTTAGTGCAATCCTGACGTTTAACGCCAGACTGCTACTTGTTTCTGGCATTAAACGCCAGCTTGGTGCTTGTTTCTCGCGTTAAACGCCAGACAGATGCACATTTCTGGCGTTTAAACGCCAGACAGCTCTTCCTACAGGGTGTGCTTTTTCTTCTGCTGTTTTTTATTCTATTTTTAATTTTTTGCAATTGTTTTGTGACTCCCCATGATCATAAACCTAATAAAAACATAAGAGAATAATAGAAATATAGATAAATAAAAATTGGGTTGCCTCCCAATAAGCGCTTCTTTATTGTCTTTAGCTGGACTATTACTGAGCTTTAATCCAGTCTCAGTCTTGAGCATTCTTGCTCAACATTACCTTCAAGATAATGCTTGACTCTTTGCCCATTAACAATGAACTTTTTGTTAGAGTCACTATCATGAAGCTCTGCAAACCATTGTGCTTCCTGAATGGCAAAAAGTTGCTCATCCGGAAAAGTTTCAGAGATCTCAGTAAGAGGGAGGGATGTTCTTTCTACTGGTTCTATTCGGGACAGGTGATCTGCTACTTGGTTCTCTGTCCCTTTTCTGTCTCTTATTTCTATATCAAACTCTTACAGAAGCAACACCCATCTTATGAGCCTGGGTTTTGAATCCTGCTTTGTGAGTAGATATTTAAGAGCAGCATGGTCAGTGTACACAATCACTTTTGATCCTACTAAATAGGATCTAAATTTGTCAATGGCGTAAACCACTGCAAGCAATTCCTTTTCTATGGTTGTGTAGTTCTTCTGCGCATCATTTAGAACACGGCTGGCATAATAAATGACGTGTAGAAGCTTGTCATGCCTCTATCCCAACACTGCACCAATGGCATGATCACTGGCATCACACATTAATTCAAATGGTAATGTCCAGTCTGGTACAGAGATGAGTAGTGCTGTGACCAGCTTAGCTTTTAGAGTCTCAAACGCCTGCAGACACTCCTTATCAAAGATAAATGGCGTGTCAGCAGCTAGCAGATTACTCAGAGGTTTTGCAATTTTTGAAAAATCTTTTATAAACCTCCTATAGAATCCTGCATGCCCCAGAAAGCTTTTGATTGCCTTAACATTGGCAGGTGGTGGTAATTTTTCAATTACCTCTACCTTAGCTTGATCCACCTCTATTCCCTTGTTCGAAATTTTGTGCCCAAGGACAATTCCTTCAGTCACCATAAAGTAACATTTCTCCCAGTTTAAAACCAGGTTAGTCTCTTGGCACCTCTTTAGAACAAGTGCTAGATGGTCAAGACAGGAGCTGAATGAGTCTCCAAATACTGAAAAGTCATCCATGAAGACTTCTAGAAATTTTTCCACCATATCAGAGAAAATAGAGAGCATGCACCTTTGAAAGGTTGCAGGTGCATTGCACAGGCCAAATGGCATCCTTCTGTATGCAAATACTCCAAATGGACATGTGAATGCTATTTTTTCTTGATCTTGGGGATCTACTGCAATCTGGTTGTAACCTGAATAGCCATCCAAAAAGTAGTAGTAATCATGACCTACTAGTCTTTCTAGCATCTGGTCTATGAATGGTAAAGGAAAATGATCCTTTCTGGTGGCTGTATTGAGTCTTCTATAGTCAATACACATACGCCAACCTGTAACTGTTCTTGTAGGAACCAGTTCATTCTTTTCATTATGAACCACTGTCATGCCTCCCTTTTTGGGGACAACTTGGACAGGGCTTACCCAGGGGCTATCAGAAATAGGATAAATAATCCCAGCCTCTAGTAGTTTAGTGACCTCCTTTTGCACCACCTCCTTCATGGTTGGATTCAACCGCCTCTGTGGTTGAACTACTGGCTTAGCGTCATCCTACAATAGGATCTTGTGCATGCATCTGGCTGGGCTAATGCCCTTAAGATCACTGATGGACCACCCAAGAGCTGTCTTGTGTGTCCTCAGCACTCGAATTAGTGCTTCTTCTTCCTATGGCTCTAAGGTAGAGCTTATGATTACAGGAAAAGTGTCACCTTCTCCCAGAAATGCATATTTCAGGGATGGTGGTAATAGTTTGAGCTCGGGTTTAGGAGGTTTCTCCTCTTCCTGAGGGATTTTCAGAGGTTCTATTATTCTCTCTGGTTCCTCCAGATCAGGCTGAACATCTTTAAAGATATCCTCTAGCTCTGATTTGAGACTCTCAGTCATATTGACCTCTTCCACCAGAGAGTCAATAATATCAATGCTCATGCAGTCGTCTAGGGTGTCTGGATGCTGCATAGCTTTGACAACATTCAACTTAAACCCGTCCTCATTGACTCTTAGGGTTACTTTCCCTTTTTAAACGTCAATGAGGGTTCGTCCAGTTGCTAGGAAAGGTCTTCCTAGAATGAGAGTTGCACTGTTGTGCTCCTCCATTTTCAGCACCACAAAGTCAGTGGGAAAGGCAAATGGCCCAATCTTGACAATCATGTCTTCAATCACGCCTGATGGGTATTTAATGGAGCCATCAGCAAGTTGGAGACATATTCGGGTTGGTTTGACTTCTTCAGTCAAACCAAGCTTTCTGATAGTAGATGCAGGTATTATGTTGATACTTGCCCCAAGATCACATAAAGCTTGCTTGGTACAAGTACCATCTAATGTGCATAGTATCATGAAGCTTGCGGGATCTTTAAGCTTCTCAAGTAAGCTTTTCAGATTGATTGCACTGCATTCTTCAGTGAGGTAAACTTTTTCAGTTTCTCTCCAATCCTTCTTATGACTTAAGATCTCTTTCATAAACTTAGCATAAGAGGGTATTTGCTCAAGTGCCTCTGCAAACAGAATCTTTATTTCAAGAGTCCTGAGATAGTCTACAAAGTGGACAAATTGTTTATCCTGTTCCGCTTGGCAGAATTTCTGAGGATAAGGCATTTTGGCTTTGTATTCCTCAACCTTAGTTGCTGCAGGTTTATTGCCTACAGATGTGGGTTGAGAAGCCTTTTTAGAGGGGTTGCTATCAGCACTTGTATGTGTCTGATCTCTCACTGGCGTTTGAATGCCAGGGGTGGAAGCTGGAGTGGCGTTAGACGCCAACTCCTTACCTGTTTCTGGCGTCTGAACGCCAGAACTAAGCTTCCTTTGGGCGTTCAACGCCAACTTGTTACCTGTTTCTGGCGTTTGAACGCCAGAACTGAGCATAGGTTGGGCGTTTAACGCCAGCCTTTCACCCTTTTCTAGCGCTTGAATGCCAGCATTGTTCCTCTCTGGGCTCTTACTGTCCTCAGAGGGACTTTGGGTAGCAGTTTGTTCATTTCTTGGCTTTTTGCTGCCTTGAAGTGAGGTATTTAATGTTTTCCCACTTCCTAATTGAACTGCTTGGCACTCTTCTGTTATTTGTTTTGATAACTGCTGTTCTGTTTGCTTCAACTGTACTTCCATATTCATATTAGCTATTCTTGTTTCTTGTAATATCTCCTTGAATTCGGCTAGCTGTTTTGTCAGAAAATCTAATTGCTGATTGAATTCAGTAACTTGTTCTGCAGGACTAAGTTCAGCAGTTACTGTTTTAGCCTCTTCTTTCATGGAAGATTCACTGCTTAGATACAGATGCTGATTTCTGGCAACTGTATCAATGAGCTCTTAAGCTTCTTCAATTGTCTTTCTCATGTGGATAGATCCACCAGCTGAGTGGTCTAGAAAAATCTGAGCTTTTTCTGTAAGCCCATAATAGAATATTTCTAACTGCACCCACTCTAAAAACATTTCAGAAGGGCATTTCTTAGCATCTCTCTGTATCTCTCCCAGGCATCATAAAGGGATTCATTATCTCCTTGTTTAAAGTCTTGGATGCTCAGCCTTAGCTGTATCATCCTTTTTGGAGGGAAATATTAATTCAGGAATTTTTCTGACAGCTATTTCCATGTCCTTATGCTAGCCTTAGGTTGGTTATTTAACCACCTCTTAGCTTAGTCTTTTACAGCAAATGGAAATAGTAATAATCTGTAGACATCCTGATCTACTTCCTTATCATGTACTGTGTTAGCAATTTGTAAAAACTGTGCCAGAAACTCTGTAGGTTCTTCCTGTGGAAGACCAGAATACTGGCAACTTTGCTGCACCATGATAATGAGCTGAGGATTCAACTCAAAACTACTAACTCCGATGGAGGGTATACAGATACTACTCCCATATGAAGCAGTAGTGGGGTTAGTATATGACCCCAGAGTCCTTCTGGATTGTTCATTTCCACTTAGGTCCATGATGGAGAAAGAGATATGATGTGGATTTATTTTATTACATAAAAAAATAATTTTTGAAATAATAAAATAAAATAAAATAAAATAAAAGCTAAAATAATAAAAAATAAAATTTAAAAAAAATATTTTAAAAATTTTCGAAAAAGTGAGGAGAGAAAAAGTGGTTAGGATATTTTTCAAAAAGATATGATTTTTTTTTAAAAAATTTTAAAAGGATAAGATTTTGAAAATTTTGAAATTGAAATCTGAAAATTTTTTTTTGAAAATTTCGAAATATTTACTTAAAAATAGTTAGAAAATATATTTTTATTTTTGAATTTTATGATGAAAGAGAAAAACACACAAAAGACACAAGACTTAAAATTTTTAGATCTAATGCTCCTTTTTTTCGAAAATTTTGGAGGGAAAACACCAAGGAACACTAAACTTAAAAATTTTAAGATCAAAACACAAGGAATACTCAAGAACACTTTGAAGACTCACAAGAACAACAAGAACAAAAGATAGAACACCAAACTTAAAATTTTTAGAAAACCATAAATAAATTTTTGAAAAATTAAAGAAAATTAACAAGAGAACACCAAACTTAAAGTTTGGCACAAGATTTAATCAAAGAAAAATTATTTTTGAAAAAGATTTTAAAACGAAGATACCCAATTACCAAGAACACAAACCAACGCTCTAGCCAATTGAGCTATAAATGTAACGTGTTTTAAAGAGGTATTTTTAATAAATAAAAAATATTTTTTTTGAAAACTAATATTTTGAAAAAGCATAAGAAAAACAAGAAGAGACACAAAACAAGACAAACCAAAGATCAAACAAGAAAAATTGACAAGCACAATTTGAAGATCAAGGAAAAACAAAGAACATGCAATTCAAAAATTGAAAGACAAAGAAAAGCATGCAATTGACACCAAACTTAAAATATGAAACTAAACTCAAACAAAAGACTCCAAGAAAAAATTAAAAACAAATAGAGAAAAATAATATTTTTGAAAGGTTTTTAAAAGGAATAATAGAAGATGCAATCCTAGTGACTCTAAACAAAAAGACAAATTTTTCCTAATCTAAGTAACAAGATAAACCGTCAGTTGTTCAAATTCAAACAATCCCCGGCAACGGCGCCAAAAAACTTGGTGCACGAAATTGCAACCACACTTTTACAATCCGCACAACTAACCAGCAAGTGCACTAGGTCGTCCAAGTAATACCTTACGTGAGTAAGGGTCGAATCCCACGGAGATTGTTGGCTTGAAGCAAGCTATGGTTATCTTATTATTCTTAGTCAGGATACCAATTATAGTTATCAATTGATTTGCAAATGAACAAGAGAACATGGATTAAGTAATACTTATTATGCAGTAATGGAGAATATGTTGGAGTTTTGGAGATGCTTTGTCTTCTGAATCCCTGTAACATAATACTTTCTCACTTTCAAACATGCAAGGCTCCTTCCATGGCAAGCTGTATGTAGGGCGTCACCATTGTCAATGGCTACTTCCCACCCTCTCAGTGAAAATAGTCCAAATGCTCTGTGATAAACCACTATTTTATGGTTTATATTGTGTTTTATTGAGTGGTTTTATCAAGCTTTTCACCCACTTATTCATATGATTTGCATGTATTTACAATTCCTTCCTAAAAATATCCTATGATTAATAACTTGCTTCCTAAGGACCTTTTTGTTGTATATTTTTATCTTCTTTCATACCATTCGATGCCGTGATCTGTATGTTAAGTGTTTCAGGCTTCACAGGGCAAGAATGGCGTAAGGAATGAAGAGGAAGCATGCAAAAATGGAAGGAACACAAGGAAATTGAGGAGATGACCAGCGAGAAGTCACGCGGTCGCATGGATCACGCGACCGCGTGAAATTGAAGAAATCAGAGTGACGCGTTCGCGTGCCTGACGCGACCGCGCGGATTGGAAGCTGCACGAACGATGCGAATGCGTGGACGACGCGCACGCCTATTACGAAAAACGCTAAGTGACGCGATCGCGTGGACGACGCGGACGCGTGACATGCGCGATCTGCAGAATTACAAAAGTCGCTGGCAGAGATTCTGGGCCGCATTTTCCATCCAATTTTTGGCCCAGAAACACAGATTAAAGTCAGGGAACATGCAGAGACTCAACATGCTTTCATAATTCAATTTTAGGTTTTAGATGTAGTTTAGAGAGAGAGGTTCTCTCCTCTCTCTTAGGATTTAGGATTAGGATTCCTCTTAAAGGATTTAGGATTTATTATTATTTCAACTTACAATTCTTCTGAGCTCCAGGTTTAATATTCCTTTATTTTGACTTCTCTTATTTTTAATTATATATGTTGCCAATTTGGCTTAATGACATTCATGTTATGATTTTCTTAATTAATATTATTTGAGGTATTTCAGATTTAAGATTTCTTTCTTTTAACTATGTTACTGTTGCTTCCCATCTGAAGGCATTTTTATTCAAGTAGATTTTTCTCCCTTTTGGCTTAGGTTTAGTAATTGGTAACACAGGAGTTATTAGACTCAACGTGATCGATAATTGCTATCTTTTGCTAATTAGCTTGAACTTCAATAATCCCAATCTTTTTCTAGGACTTAACTAGGATTTGAAGATCAAACTAATTAGTCACTTGACTTTCCCTTGCACTAGCAAAGGTTAACTGATGAGCGGATAATTTATACGCTTTTTGGCATTGTTTTTAGGTAGTTTTTAGCAAGTTCAAGCTACTTTTAGGGATGTTTTCATTAGTTTTTATGTTAAATTCACATTTCTGGACTTTACTATGAGTTTGTGTGTTTTTCTGTGATTTCAGGTAAATTCTGACTGAAATTGAGGGATTTGAGCAAAACTCTGAAAAAGGCTGACAAAAGGACTGCTGATGCTGTTGGAATCTGACCTCCCTGCACTCGAAATGGATTTTCTGGAGCTACAGAACTCCAATTGGCGCGCTCTCAACGCCAAGTACATGCTGCTGTCTGGAGTTAAACGCCAGAAAAACGTCATGATCCGGAGTTGAACGCCCAAAACACATCATAACTCGGAGTTCAACTCCAAGAGAAGCCTTAGCTCGTGTATTGATCAAGCTCAGCCCAAGCATACACCAAGTGGGCCCCGGAAGTGGATTTATGCATCAATTACTTACTCATGTAAACCCTAGGAGCTAGTTTATTATAAATAGGATGATTTATTATTGTATTGGACATCTTTGGTCTCAGTTTTGTTTTATTCTTCATCCTAAGAGGCTATTGATCACGTTTTAGGGGGCTGGCCATTCGGCCATGCCTGAACCTCTTTCACTTATGTATTTTCAACGGTGGAGTTTCTGCACACCATAGATTAAGGGTGTGGAGCTCTGCTGTACCTCAAGTATTAATGAAGTTCTATTTTCTTTTATTCAATTCCTCTCTTATTCTTATTCCAAGATATTCATTCGTACCCAAGAACATGATGAATGTGATGAGTTAGATAACCCTCATTATCATTCTCACTCATGAACGCGCGTGATTGACAACCACTTCCGTTCTACATGCAACAGAGCTTGAATGTGTATCTCTTAGATTCCCCAACAGAATCTTCTTGGTATAAGCTAGATAGATGGCGGCATTTATGAGGATCCGGAAAGTCTCACCTTGTCTGTGGTATTCTGAGTAGGATCCTGGGAATCCAGAAAGTCTAACCTTGTCTGTGGTATTCCGAGTAGGATTCCGGTAATGAATGACTGTGACGTACTTCAAACTTGCAAGTGCTGGGCGTTAGTGACAAACGCAAAAGAATCAAGGGATTGTATTCCAGTAGGCGCGGGAACCAACCAGTGATTAGCCGTACTGTGACAGAGTGCGTGAGCATTAGTTTTCACTGCGAGGATGGGATGTAGCCATCAACCATGGGTGATGCCTCCAGATGATTAGCTGTGCGAGTGACAGCCGCATAGGATATTTTCCCGAGAGGATTGAAAGTAGCCACCGCTGATGGTGAACCCCATACACAGCTTGCCATGGAAAGGAGTAAGAAGGATTGAGTAGAAGCAGTAGGAAAGCAGGCGTCCTTGAGCCATGCAGCATCTTCATATACTTAACTGAAATTCCTACCAATGAATCTACATAAGTATTCTATCCCTTTTCTTATTTCTAATCTTTATTTCTATCTTCGAACCCATAAATAATGTTTAATCCGCCTGACTGAGATCTACAAGGTGACCATAGCTTGCTTCATACCAACAATCTCTGTGGATTCGACCCTTACTCACGTAAGGTTTATTACTTGGACGACCCAGTACACTTGCTGGTTAGTTGAACGGAGTTGTGAATTCAACCAGTGCCATAATAATGATTTCATACAAAGACAAACAACTTAAAGAACATTGATCACAATTTCGTCCACCAAGTTTTTGGCGCCGTTGCCGGGGAACAATCAATTTCGAACAACAATTCAAACAATTGTTTCCAACCCACAATGGTGCCAAGTTTTTAATCCGGCAACAACACCAAGTTTTTGGCGCCGTTGCCGGGGATTGTTCGAGTATGGACAACTGACGGTTCATCTTGTTGCTCAGATTAGGTAATTTTCTTCTCAAAAATTTTTTTCAAAATTTTTCTTTTAATTTGCGTTTTTCCAAAAATGTTTTTCGAAAAAAAAAATCATAAAATCATAAAAATCAAAAATATTTTGCGTTTCTTGTTTGAGTCTTGAGTCAATTTTTAAGTTTGGTGTCAATTGCATGCTTTAAAAATTTTTCTTGCATTTTTTTCGAAAATCCCATGCATTCATAGTGTTCTTCATGATCTTCAAGTTGTTCTTGATAAGTCTTCTTGTTTGATCTTGATGTTTTCTTGTTTTGTGTCTTTTCTTGTTTTTCATGTGCATTTTTGCATTCATATTTTCCATGCATTAAAGATTTCTAAGTTTGGTGTCTTGCATGTTTTCTTTGCATAAAAAATTTTTCAAAATTATGTTCTTGATGTTCATCATGATCTTCAAAGTGTTCTTGGTGTTCATCTTGACATTCATAGCATTCTTGCATGCATTCATTGTTTTGATCTAAAAATTTCATGCATTGAGTATTTTTGTTGTTTTTCTCTCTCATAATTAAAAATTCAAAAATCAAAAAAAAAATATCTTTTCCTTATTTCCCTCCAAATTTTCAAAATTTTGGGTTGACTTGGTCAAAAATTTTTAAAAATTAGTTGTTTCTTAAAAGTCAAGTCAAAAATTTCATTTTTAAAAATCTTATCTTTTTAAAATCTTTTTCAAAAATCATATCTTTTTTTATTTTTTCTATTTTTCGAAAATTTCAAAAACATTTTTCAAATTATTTTCAAAATCTTTTCCTTATCTTTACATCATATTTGCGAAAATTCACTAATAATTAATGTGATTGGTTCAAAAATTTGAAGTTTGTTACTTTCTTGTTAAGAAAGGTTCAATCTTTAAGTTCTAGAATCTTATCTTGTAGTTTCTTGTTAGTGAAGTAAATAATTTCAAAATTTTTGAATTAAATCTTTTTTTTATCTTTTATTTGATCTTTTTCAAAAATTTTATCTTTTTCAAAATTTGATTTCAAAAATATCTTATCTAACTTACTATCTTCTTATCTTTTTCAATTTTGATTTCAAATCTCTTTCAATCAACTAACTAACTTCTTGTTTGTTTCTTATCTTTTTCAAAACCACCTAACCACTTTCCCATCTCTAATTTTCGAAAATATCTCTCTCTTTTTTAAAAATTCTTTTTAATTAACTAATTGTTTCAAATTTTAATTACATTTATCTTTAATTTTCGAAAACCACTAGCTCTTTTTCAAAATTATTTTCGAATTCTCCCTCCTCTTTTCTTATTCTATTTAATTATTTAATTACTAACACTTCTCTTCACCTCTCTTCATCCAAAATCCGAATCTCCTTCCCCATTCCTCTACCCCCTTTCTTTTTCTACTAACATAAAGGAATCTCTATACTGTGACATAGAGGATTCCTCTTTCTTTTCTTGTTCTCTTCTCTTTCATATGAGCAGGAACAGGGATAAAGGCACTCTTGTTGAAATTGATCCAGAACCTGAAAGGACTCTGAAGAGAAAATTAAGAGAAGCTAAATTGCAACAATCCAGAAGAAACCTTCTAGAAATTTTCGAACAAGAGAAAGAGATGGCAGCCGAAAATAATAATAATAATGCAAGGAGAATGCTTGGTGACTTCACTAAACCAACGTCCAAATTTGATGGAAGAAGCATCTCCATTCCTGCCATTGGAGCCAATAACTTTGAGCTTAAGCCTCAACTAGTTGCATTAATGCAACAAAACTGCAAGTTTTATGGACTTCCATCTGAAGATCCTTATCAGTTTTTAACTGAGTTCTTGCAGATCTGTGAGACTGTAAAGACAAATGGAGTTGATCTTGCAGTCTACAGACTCATGCTTTTCCCTTTTGCTGTAAGAGACAGAGCTAGAATATGGTTGGATTCACAACCTAAGGATAGCCTGGACTCCTGGGATAAGCTGGTCACTGCCTTCTTGGATAAATTCTTTCCTCCTCAAAAGCTGAGCAAGCTGAGAGTGGATGTTCAAACCTTCAAACAAAAAGATGGTGAATCCCTCTATGAAGCTTGGGAAAGATACAAGCAGCTGACCAAAAGATGTCCATCTGACATGTTTTCAGAATGGACCATATTGGATATATTCTATTATGGTCTCTCTGAATTTTCGAAAATGTCATTGGATCATTCTGCAGGTAGATCTATTCACCTGAAGAAAACACCTGAAGAGGCTCAAGAACTCATTGACATGGTTGCAAACAACCAATTCATGTACACCTCTGAGAGGAATTCCCTGAATAATGGAGTAACTCAGAAGAAAGGAGTTCTTGAAATTGATGCTCTGAATGCCATACTGGCTCAGAACAAAATGTTGACTCAACAGGTCAACATAATCTCTCAAAATCTGAATGGATTGCAACATGCATCCAACAGTAATAGAGAGGCAGCTTCTGAAGAAGCTTATGATCCTGAGAACCCTGCCATGGCAGAGGTTAATTACATGGGTGAACCTTATGGAAACACCTATAACTCATCATGGAGAAATCATCCAAATTTCTCATGGAAGGATCAACAAAAACCTCAACAAGGTTTTAACAATGGTGGACGTAATAGGCTGGGCAATAGCAAGCCATATCCATCATCTTCTCAGCAACAGACAGAGAACTCTGAACAAAACAATTCTAATTTAGCCAATATAGTCTCTGATCTGTCAAAGGCCACTTTCAGTTTCATGAATGAAACAAGATCCTCCATTAGAAATCTAGAGGCACAAGTGGGCCAGCTGAGTAAGAAAGTTATTGAAACTCCTCCCAGTGTTCTCCCAAGCAATACAGAAGAAAATCCAAAAGGAGAGTGCAAGGCCATTGACATAGTCAATATGGCCGAATGCACAAAGGAGGAGGAGGACAAAAATCCTAGTGAGGAAGACCCCCTGGGACGTTCCTCAAGCAAGAAGGAGTTTCCTATTAAGGATTCTGAGGAATCTGAGGCTCATCTAGAGACCATAAAGATTCCTTTAAATCTCCTTCTGCCATTCATGAGCTCTGAAGAATATTCATCCTCTGAAGAGAATGAAGATGTGACTGGAGAGCAAGTTGCTCAATACTTAGGAGCTATCATGAAACTGAATGCTAAGCTATTTGGTAATGAGACTTGGGAAAGTGAATCTCCCTTGCTCATTAGTGAACTAGATACTTGGATTCAGAGAACTCTACCTCAAAAGAAGCAAGATCCTGGCAAGTTCTTAATACCTTGCACCATAGGCACCATGAGCTTTGAAAAAGCTCTGTGTGATCTGGGGTCAGGGATAAATCTAATGCCACTCTCTGTAATGGAGAAGCTGGGGATCATTGAGGTACAACCTGCCTTGTTCTCATTACAATTGGCAGACAAGTCCATGAGACATGCCTATGGAATAGTAGAGGACGTGCTAGTAAAGGTTGAAGGCCTTTACATCCCTACTGATTTCATAATCCTGGACACTAGGAAGGAAGATGATGAATGCATCATCCTAGGAAGACCTTTCCTAGCCACAGCAGGAGCTGTGATAGATGTCAACAGAGGTGAGTTAGTCCTTCAATTGAATGGGGACTACCTTATGTTTAAGGCACATGGCCATCCCTCTGTGACAAAAGAGAGTGAGCATGAAGAGCTTCTCTCAGTTCAGAGTCAAGAAGAGCCCACACAGTCAAACTCTAAGTTTGGTGTTGTGAGGCCACAACCAAACTCTAAGTTTGGTGTTGAGATCCCATATCCAAACTCTAAGTTTGGTGTTGGGACTACACTAAATTGACCTGATCACCTTGTGGCTCCATGAGAGCCACTGTCAAGCTATTGACTTTAAAGAAGCGCTTGTTGGGAGGCAACCCAATTTTATTTATCTAATTTTATTTTATTTTGTTTCTTTGTTATTTTTGTGTTTTATTAGGTACATGATCATGAGGAGTCACGAAAAAATCAAAAAAATTAAAAACAGAGTCAAAAACAGAAGAAAAAAATTTTTCACCCTGGAGGTAGCGCAGACTGGAGTTCAACGCCAGTAAGGTGCATCTGGCCGGCGTTCAACGCCAGAACAGAGCACCATTCTGGCGCTGAACGCCCAAAACAAGCAACAACCTGGCGTTAAACGCCAGGATGGTGCACAGAGAGGACGAACTGGCGCTGAACGCCAGGAACAAGCATGAAACTGGCGTTCAACGCCAGAAACATGCATTACATGGGCGTTGAACGCCCAGAACATGCACCAATGGGCGTTTAAACGCCAGAATGATGCATGAAGGCATTTTACATGCCTATATGGTGAAGGAATGGTATTTGTTTTCACCTCAGGATCTGTGGACCCTACAGGATCCTCACCTCAGGATCTGTGGACCCCACAGGATCCCCACCTAACATATTCCCACCTTACCTTCTAATCCTAATTTTTGTGATGAGAATACCCCATGTCACAATTCCCAATATTCTTCATCAATCACCTCAATTCCTCTTCCCAATTACCCCATTCACCATTCACATCAACCCACCCTTCCCCATACACCCCACCTACCCTCATAAAATTCAAATTCAATTTCCCACCCATTCCCACCCAAAATGGCCGAACTCCCACCCTCCCTCTCCCTATAAATAACCTCCCATTCTTCTTCATTTTCACACAACACAAACCCCTTCTTCTCCCATATAGCCGAACCTACTTCTCTCCCTCTCTACCATATTCTCTTCTTCTTCTTCTACTCTTCTTTTCTTTCTTGCTCGAGGACGAGCAAAAATTTTAAGTTTGGTGTGGTAAAAGCATAAGCTTTTTTTTTGTTTTTCCATTACCAATGGCACCTAAGGCCGGAGTTTCCTCAAGAAAAGGAAAAGGGAAAGCAAAAGCTTCCACCTCCGAGTCACGGGAGATGGAAAGATTCATCTCCAAGAGCCATCAAGACCACTTCTATGATGTTGTGGCAAAGAAGAAGGTGATCCCTGAGGTCCCTTTCAAGCTCAAAAAGAATGAGTATCCGGAAATCCGACATGAGATCCAAAGAAGAGGGTGGGAAGTCATAACCAACCCCATGCAACAAGTTGGAATATTGATGGTTCAAGAATTCTATGCCAATGCATGGATCACTAGGAACCATAATCAAAGTATGAACCCGAATCCAAAGAACTATATCACAATGGTTCGGGGGAAATACTTAGATTTCAGTCCGGAAAATGTGAGGTTGGCGTTTCACTTACCCATGATGCAAGGTGATGAACGCCCCTACACAAGAAGGGTCAACTTTAATCAAAGGTTGGACCAAGTCCTAATGGACATTTGTGTGGAAGGCGCCCAATGGAGAATAGACTCCAAAGGAAAGCCAGTCCAACTAAGAAGACTGGACCTCAAGCCTGTAGCTAGAGGATGGTTGGAGTTCATCCAAAGATCCATCATCCCTACAAGCAACCGATCTGAAGTTACTGTGGATCGGGCCATCATGATTCATAGCATCATGATTGGAGAGGAAGTAGAAGTTCATGAAGTCATCTCCAATGAACTCTACAAAATAGCTGACAAGCCTTCACACATGGCGCGGCTAGCCTTCCCCCACCTTATATGCCATCTATGTTACTCAGCTGGAGTCATCATAGATGGAGATGTCTCCATTGAAGAAGACAAGTCCATCACCAAGAAAAGGATGGAGCAAACAAGAGAAGTTCCTCACGGCCCTCAAGAAGAACATGAGGAAGTTCATCATCAACAAATGCCTCAAGGAATGCACTTTCCTCCCAACAACTATTGGGAGAAACTCAACACCTCCTTAGAAGATTTGAGCCATAATGTGGAACAACTAAGGGTGGAACATCATGAACACTCCATCATTCTCCAAGAAATAAGAGAAGATCAAAGAGCAATGAGGGAGGAGCAACAAAGGCAAGGAAGGGACATAGAAGAGCTTAAGAACATCATTGGTCCTTCAAGAAGAAGACGCCACTAAAGGTGGATTCATTCCTTGTTCTTTATTTCTTTCTGTTTTCGGTTTTTAATTATTGTGTTTATCTATGTTTTGTGTCTTTATTTCATGATCATTAGTATGTAACCATGCCTTAAAGCTATGAATAAATTCCATTAATCCTTCACCTCTCTTAAATGAAAAATGTTTTAATTCAAAAGAACAAGAAGTACATAAATTTCGAAAATAGCTATTGAATTTAGTTTAATTATATTGATGTGGTGACAATACTTTTTGTTTTCTGAATGAATGCTTGAACAGTGCATATGTCTTTTGATATTGTTGTTTATGAGTGTTAAAATTGTTGGCTCTTGAAAGAATGATGAACAAAGAGAAATGTTATTGATGATCTGAAAAATCATGAAATTGATTCTTGAACCAAGAAAAAGCAGTGAAAAAAAAATGGAGCTAAAAAGAGTATATAGAAAAAGAAGGAGCAGTAGAAAAAGCCAATAGCCCTTAAAACCAAAAGGCAAGGGTAAAAAGGATCCAAGGCTTTGAGCATCAATGGATAGGAGGGCCCAAGGAAATAAAATCCAGGCCTAAGCGGCTAAATCAAGCTGTCCCTAACCATGTGCTTGTGTCATGAAGGTCCAAGTGAAAAGCTTGAGACTAAGTGGTTAAAGTCGTGATCCAAGGCAAAAGAGTGTGCTTAAGAGCTCTGGACACCACTAACTGGGGACTTTAACAAAGCTAAGTCACAATCTGAAAAGGTTCACCCAGTTATGTGTCTGTGGCATTTATGTATCCGGTGGTAATACTGGAAAACAAAGTGCTTAGGGCCACGGCCAAGACTCATAAGTAGCTGTGCTCAAGAATCAACATGCTTAACTAAGAAAGTCAATAACACTATCCCAAATTCTAAGTTCCCCAGAGACGCCAATCCCTCTAAACTTCAAAGGAAAAAGTGAGATGCCAAAACTGTTCAGAAGCAAAAAGCTACAAGTCCCGCTCATTTAATTATAATTAATATTCATTGATATTTCTGAATTTATAGTATATTCTCTTCTTTTTATCCTATTTGATTTTCAGTTGCTTGGGGACAAGCAACAATTTAAGTTTGGTGTTGTGATGAGCGGATAATTTATACGCTTTTTGGCATTGTTTTTAGGTAGTTTTTAGCAAGTTCAAGCTACTTTTAGGGATGTTTTCATTAGTTTTTATGTTAAATTCACATTTCTGGACTTTACTATGAGTTTGTGTGTTTTTCTGTGATTTCAGGTAAATTCTGACTGAAATTGAGGGATTTGAGCAAAACTCTGAAAAAGGCTGACAAAAGGACTGCTGATGTTGTTGGAATCTGACCTCCCTGCACTCGAAATGGATTTTCTGGAGCTACCGAACTCCAATTGGCGTGCTCTTAACGGCGTTGGAAAGTAGACATCCAGGGCTTTCCATCAATATATAATAGTCCATACTTTATTCGGAAATTGACGACGTAACTTGGCGTTGAACGCCAAGTACATGCTGTTGTCTGGAGTTAAACGCCAGAAAAACGTCATGATCCGGAGTTGAACGCCCAAAACACGTCATAACTCGGAGTTCAACTCCAAGAGAAGCCTTAGCTCGTGTATTGATCAAGCTCAGCCCAAGCATACACCAAGTGGGCCCCGGAAGTGGATTTATGCATCAATTACTTACTCATGTAAACCCTAGGAGCTAGTTTATTATAAATAGGATGATTTATTATTGTATTGGACATCTTTGGTCTCAGTTTTGTTTTATTCTTCATCCTAAGAGGCTATTGATCACGTTTTAAGGGGCTGGCCATTCGGCCATGCCTGAACCTCTTTCACTTATGTATTTTCAACGGTGGAGTTTCTGCACACCATAGATTAAGGGTGTGGAGCTCTGCTGTACCTCAAGTATTAATGAAGTTCTATTTTCTTTTATTCAATTCCTCTCTTATTCTTATTCCAAGATATTCATTCGTACCCAAGAACATGATGAATGTGATGAGTTAGATAACCCTCATTATCATTCTCACTCATGAATGCGCGTGATTGACAACCACTTCCGTTCTACATGCAACAGAGCTTGAATGTGTATCTCTTAGATTCCCCAACAGAATCTTCGTGGTATAAGCTAGATAGATGGCGGCATTTATGAGGATCCGGAAAGTCTCACCTTGTCTGTGGTATTCCGAGTAGGATCCTGGGAATCCGGAAAGTCTAACCTTGTCTGTGGTATTCCGAGTAGGATTCCGGTAATGAATGACTGTGACGTACTTCAAACTTGCAAGTGCTGGGCGTTAGTGACAAACGCAAAAGAATCAAGGGATTCTATTCCAGTAGGCGCGGGAACCAACCAGTGATTAGCCGTACTGTGACAGAGTGCGTGAGCATTAGTTTTCACTGCGAGGATGGGATGTAGCCATCAACCATGGGTGATGCCTCCAGATGATTAGCTGTGCGAGTGACAGCCGCATAGGATATTTTCCTGAGAGGATTGAAAGTAGCCACCGCTGATGGTGAACCCCTATACACAGCTTGCCATGGAAAGGAGTAAGAAGGATTGAGTAGAAGCAGTAGGAAAGCAGGCGTCCTTGAGCCATGCAGCATCTTCATATACTTAACTGAAATTCCTACCAATGAATCTACATAAGTATTCTATCCCTTTTCTTATTTCTAATCTTTATTTCTATCTTCGAACCCATAAATAATGTTTAATCCGCCTGACTGAGATCTACAAGGTGACCATAGCTTGCTTCATACCAACAATCTCTGTGGATTCGACCCTTACTCACGTAAGGTTTATTACTTGGACGACCCAGTACACTTGCTGGTTAGTTGAACGGAGTTGTGAATTCAACCAGTGCCATAATAATGATTTCATACAAAGACAAACAACTTAAAGAACATTGATCACAATTTCGTCCACCATTAACTAAGTAGAATTAAGATTCAATTTTTATCATCATTGATAAGGATAACTAGGATAGGACTTTCAATTTCTCATACCTTGCCAAAAGTTTATTTTACAGTTATTTATTTATTTTACAGTCTTTTATTTATTTTAATTGCAATTTAAATGACTTGTTCCTCATCTTTAAAACCCCGATTTATAATCTTCATAACTAATAATAAGAACATACCTCCCTGCAATTCCTTGAGAAGACGACCCGAGGTTTAAATACTCGGTTATCAATTTATTTAGGGGTTTGTTACTTGTGACAACCAAAACGTTTGTACGAAGGGATTTTCTGTTGGTTTAGAATCTATACTCACAACGCGACTATATTTTATAAAATTCTTTACTAGCAAAAAATCCCGACGTCAGAATAGCGCCGTTGCTGAGGAATTGTAAACGTGTGCCTTATTATTGATTATTGTAAATATTTTTCTTTTACTTGTTTATTTGTTTCTTTTTTCTCTTCCCCCTTTATTTCTGATAACTAGTATGAATTTTCACCCCTCTCGCTTCGAGTTTGGTTCTAATTTTGTTGCAAGGAATGGAAGCTATAACAAGACTATGCATCAAGATCTAAGCAATCAAAGATGGATGAAGCAACGAGGATCTGATCACCCCTTTTGGCAACAACACCCTCCTAGATATCATGGACAGAGACCGTTCTACAATGCATACCCAACTGATAGATTTGGTGGACCCCCTTGTAGCTACCAACAAGCCCCACCCTATGCTCAGAGACCCTCCTTTCAACATAACCTTAACCCACCATACTCACAAGCTTATTTTCACCATTCGCCACCATATGATCCTTATCCACCCCAACGCTAATCCAATTACTCCCAAGAACCACCACCCCCCTATGCACCATGTCCATATCCATCAAGCCAAGAATCACAGGTTCGCTTCGAAGAATCAGTAAACCAATTTAATGCAACCCTTTATCAACTGGAGCAAGTAATAAATCAATTATCTTCCAGATGTTTAGCCCCTCAACAAACTCCCATGGCTTCATGTGGAGAATCCAATGAAGAACGCAGTACAAAGAAGATGCTAGAAACTCCAGTGGACAGCATAGAGCATAACTTCGTACTGATACAAGTAGAGAACGCTGTCATTGTAAAAGAAGAAGAGTTGGTTGAAGATTTAGGAGATGCTGAACCTCCGTAGGAATCCAGAGTTGTGGAGAATTCCGTCGAAGATGTTGCAATTGATGCTAAGGAGGATAGTGCACCACCTCCAATGCAAGTATCTTATGAAGAACTGGACGGAGTAACCCAAGACGCATGTTTTCTTGATGATGATAGTCACCAGTCAAGTCCTCCTAGTAATGAACTTGCATCCGCAAGTGAATTCTTTGAGACAGAAGAATCTTCCCCAAGTGAATATGAAGATGATGCAGAGGTCGAATTTTCTCAACCTCCTAATTATGACTCAAGTGATGAGGAAGATATGGAAGACTTTGACCAGGACATGGCTGGAATGGAAAAAGTTTGCAAAGAAGTGGAGGAATTCACAGAAGACCACAAGGGAGTAGAGCTTGCAGAACCACTGGAAACACCTCCCAAGGCCACTACCACCCAATACAAACCTCAAGTGGGTAAAATCCTTAGCTTTTATCTTTACTTTTCCACTTGAATATGGTTTACTTGAAACAGATGATCAGCTTAGAGCTCTTTGCGGCTTTAAAAGCAAACGGGAAATGACTCGCACTCAGAGCTGGTATGCAAGATTCACTGAGGTTTCACACTTCAATTTGAGGTGCAAAAATTGGTGTCAAGCTCAATTGGAAGGATTTCAGACGCTGTTTGGTCACTGCTGTGAGAATTCGGATTACTCATCACCCGACTGGAAAAATGCAGACCAAGACAAAGACGGGTGTAAAAGTAGTATTTGGGATCCTGGAATCTATTCTACCATTCAACACTCCGGGGAGCCTACAAGCCTATTTGAACTCACCTAAGGGCTTTACGTAACTTGTTTGGGACCCCGGAGGATGCTGGCATTCCAAACACTGGTAGAGATTCTTGGATCAGTACAAGCACAAGCCACCATAACAAGGAGCTCACCAAAATGTCCAACTTAAGGACGTTAACTAAAAGTGCTAGGTGGGAGACAACCCACCATGGTATTATCGTTCCTCTTTCAGTTTTAATTCTAGTCTGTTTTGTTTGTTTTTGAGTTTTGATTGAACCTGGAATCCTGCTTACTAGCATAGCATTCATATTAAGCATTGCATTATGCATACTGCATTATAAAAAAAATTCGCATGCGATGCGACAGCGTCGCTAACGCGTCCGCGTCGCAGGTACATTAGGGAGAAAAGAAAAGTGAACAGAGAGCCACGCAAGAGCGTGGCTGGAGGCGTGCCTTTGGAACAAATTGATCCACGCGACTGCGTCGCTGACGCATCCGCGTCATGTGGGAAAAATGCCTCCCACGCATTCGCGTCAACCACGCGAACGCGTGCCTCCAAATCGACGTAAAAAGGGTGTTTGGCCGAAAGTTCAGCTAGAATTGGGCTGGACTCGTGCTAGAAGCACAAGCCTTGCCACGCGTCCGCGTGCCCCACGCGTCCGCGCCGTTTTCAAATTTAGGCCATCCACGCGATCGCATCAACCACGCGACCTTGTCACCCCAGATTTTTGGCAAAAATGCATTTGAACAGAGAGTTGTGCGTACGCGAGGCTACTCTCGCGCCACTAGCACAAATCAAGTCACGCGTCTGCGTGCCCCACGCGTCTGCGTCACTTGAATTTAACACACCCAACGCGATCGCGTGCACCACGCGTCCGCGTTATATGCGACGTACAGCTTATCCAGACCAGCGCCAATTATCTTTTCTTTTCCTTTCTAATCCTAATTTCTTCTATCTTTTCTTCTTTCTTCCTCCTTTCTTACTTTCTTTTTCTTTTCCATTGGTGTTAAATTTTCTTATTCAACTGTTGTATCTTTTCTGGTATTATTTTGGTGCTCAGTGACTTATTTTATGCTAATCCTTTATGATATTTGTACTAATTTTGCATTGACATGAATTTATATTGTCTTGCACTTTCTTCCCCTTTGTTGCAACTTTTGCACCACTGGTATGCCATGTGCTTCTATTATTTTTTCATTTGCATGTTGTAGCTACCATGTAATTGAGACCCTCATTATTTGGCATTAACCTACCCAGACTTTTTTTTATTTTCTTATTTTTATTTCTGGGTTACTTTTTCTTCTTTTTCCTCTTCTTTCAGGATGGCCACCGAATAAGAAAAGGAAAAGAACTTCTATATGGGGCGACAAACAAGTCCATCTGCACAAACCTTGGATAAAAAAGTGCCAGTTGGAACAGCCCGTCCACCTGCACATCTTAGCATGCACTGAGGACGGTGCAATTTTAAGTGTGGGGAGGTCGATACCGATCTCCATGGGTTAGTTATTCTCTTCTCAACACCAATATTCTATTTTCCTTGTTTGTTCATTGTTGCATTGCATAATAGATTGCATGTGTAGTTGATTGTTTGCATTTAAGTACTACTTGGTTGAAAAATAATAAGTTTCTTTTAAAGACCCTATTTTTGAAAAATTTCACTAATTTAAATTAAAAAAAATTAAAATTTTCTATGTATTAAATTTGTTTGAAGTTGTATTTGGAACATGGTTTTTGAGCTAAAGAACACACAACCCGTGAGATTTTGAGCTTATTTACATGGTTACATTATTTAACCATAAATTTTTATTCTTGTGTGTTTTCTTCTCTATGATTGCAATCGTTGCTTTGTTCCGTTCTATATGTCCATTATTTAGTGTATTTACATGCTTGCATATGATTGAGGCCATATTTGATTATTAACTCACTTATCCCAAATAAGCCTACCCTTTTATGCCATCCTTGTTAGCCCCCTTGAGCCTTTTAACCCCCTTCTGTTCTATAACCACATTTGTAATACCCGGTCTAACCGAAATTGATTAAATAATGAGTTAAGTAGGAGCGAATATGGTTGGAAGATTTGGCAATTGGAATTTGATGATTTTCGAATGAGATCATTTGAGCTCCCTGGGTAGACGCAGTGATGTGATTTCACTAGCTCCAGGCGAGGGTATGATGTATTGATATAGAGTTGCTGAGGCAGAACAACTGATGATGGTTTTGCTTATGATTCTGAGTCTGATTCGTGAAAGAATCAGCAAATTGGGAAACATGTGTAACATGAACTAGATTTAGTATCCCCTTACGACAGATGCCTATTTATGGATTAGTGAAAATCTAGGCTGGATACTTGGTGAAAAGGAGTTTAGGACGCTTAGTGAGTTTTTATTGCAGTGCATTGTATTTATTTGGCACTTTTACCGTACTGGGAACCCAGGGGCCCGGGGTTCTCATTCCGTATATATCTCTTGTTTTTCAGATACAGGTTCAAGTGCTCAGACGTGAGCTGCGGTTCGTCTGAGAGACGGCGAAGATATTTATTTCCTCTACCTTGTGTTTTGATTAGAATCTCTCCATCTTTGTTTTGAAAAGATTATATTATGTATTGAACTCTTTTGGAACTTGCCTATAGAGGCTCTCATGTTTTCTTTGGGAGAGATTAGGATATATTGTTGTCAACTACTTTCATACTGTACCCTAGCCGGCCTAAACTTCGCGGGTCGCAACTAGTGGCTATTACTTATGTTATATATATCTATCTGTTACCTATCTCTTAATCTCCTTTATGCCTTGTCCGTATATCGCTTTCGGCTTCACGTTCTATCTTTTCGTTGTTGAAACGTGAGTGATACGTCTTCGCGATTGTATTTATACTCTTTTCAGGCTTCTCGATTAATACTCCTTTCGAATTACCTATGTTTATATATAAAAAAAAAAAAATCCACCTGAGAGTCGTACCACCGTAATATCATTGACTTATGACTCGAGCATAAGGATTTGAATATTAGGGTGTTACATTATGGTATCAGAGCAGTTCGTCCTCGTGAGCCTGAGGGATGGAACTGCTTATGCTTCAATGCATACTCTGAGTCTGTGCCTGTGCTAGTTAGGGTATCTAACTGATACATCTAGCATGAAGTCCATGAGTGTACCTTTGGTACTTTGAAGCACTATACTTCCGATATTGAGACTGATCAACTTGATATCGATTGTTTGGTGTGTATAGGAACCAGATGGCGCCTCATGGACCCGGTCGGGGACGTGAGAGAGATCGTACTAGTACGCAGGAACCGGAAATCAACCCGAATAACCCGGTAAGCCTTATGGCGGCTTTGGAGAATATGGCTGCTGCAATGCAAACCACTGCAGAGGCTCTTGGGCAACAGATAAACAATAATGGCAATGGTGGAAGAGGAGCTCAAGGCCCGATGACACTGGCAACTTTCTTAAAGGTTAATCCACCTAAGTTCAAGGGAACCACTAATCCGACTGAAGCTGACACCTGGTTTCAGGCCATGGAGCGAGCACTGCAAGCGCAGTTGGTGCCTGAAGGACAGTGTGTTGAATTTGCTACCTATCTGCTCACGGGGGAAGCATCGCATTGGTGGCAAGGGGCTCGACGTCTCCTGCAGCAGGGGAATGATCCTATCACCTGGGGTGCCTTCCAAGTGGAATTTTATAAGAAGTACTTCTCGAATTCTGCTAGAACGGCCAAGGAACTTGAATTACTGCAACTGAAGCAGGGTACAATGTCCGTATCTGAGTATACGGATAAATTTGAGGAGTTATTCAGGTTTTCTCGCATGTGTCAAGGAACCCCGGTGGACTTCGAGGAATGGAAGTGTATTAAGTATGAGGGAGGACTTCGAAGTGAAATCCTGAGCTCCGTTGGACCGATGGAGATTAGGGTCTTCTCCGAACTTGTGAATAAGAGCCGTATTGCTGAAGAATGTGTGAGGAAGGCTGTTGAGGCGAAGAATGACCATCGGGAGTTCCACCGCAAGGAGCACAATCAAGAGTGCCCAACAAGGGGTCAAGAGTTTAAGAGAAGAGGATACCCACAACGTTTTCCCCAAAGGCGAAATGACCTTGCGACGAATAAAAATTCCCAAGGAAAAGGAAGGGAAAAACAAATAGTGGCTGCTTCGGATGTGTTGAGCTGTCAGAGATGTGGAGGTCATCATCCAAATAGACCGTGTCGTTATGGTTCGGGTTTGTGTTACAATTGCGGAAAGCTAGGACATTTGGTCAGAGATTGCCCACACAGGAAGGATCGGGAGACTGCCAGGTCCGATTCTCGTACCTGAGGTAATAAGAAAACTGATAACTTAATTCTTTACCACGTTAGATAATGCTGAAGGCTGGTATTCACTCATAATACATGGTCGAATGAACAATTATGATCTGTTCTAGATAACCCTAAGTTATCTTAATAGAAGGTTTGGTGAGCATAAATGATTAGGTAGGCCTTTAACGGAAAGCAACCTCAGAATAGAATGACTGGTGGGTGATGTTAAAGCCATCATTCGAGAACTCCATGTCGAGGTAGATTGGGACTTTGCCATGGTTGTAGAGGAGTTGGACATGTGTCCTAGAAACGTCCTAAGAAGGTCAACCGGAATACTACCAAGAGCCAACAACAAGGTCGTGTGTTCACTACAACAACGGGGGATACCGTTAGATCCGACAGTTTGGAAATTGGTAAGCGAAAGATTGGTAACAACGTACTAAAAGTACGATTAAGTTGGTATGTGGTTTTGGCTATCATAGATAGAAATTTAGTGAATGCCAGTCAAGCTAAGTTGTGGTTGAGCACTTGAGGAAGTAAGTGATAGAGCTCATACTAGACGAGAGATCAGAATAAAGTAACGGAAACTTGTGGAAGCAGTAACACAGGATAGCTACGAATGAGAGCTGTAAAAGTTTACTATAGTATCTTATGTTTGAATACTAGAAGGGTTAAGCGGGTTACTGCAAGTAATGATCCTCAAGTAGTTTGAAATGATTGCGGCTGCGAGCTTTGATGGTTCTAAAGCGGATGAGAAAATTATCATTAATGCACAATTGGATTTAGATGATGAGAGAGTGCAAGTTGTGGTGTTGAGAGATGAGTACTGTGATGTTTGGTCATAGTGACCTTGGTTTTAGTTTGAGATTTATAATGATTGATTTTGAAAGACGAATGTGAAAACTATTAAATCGAAATGTCGATGCGGTATTGAGATTGGTTGAGGTAACCCGTGACGGGTGGTAAACTCCAATTTTTTGGGGAGGTGCTGTTGAAAAAAAAAAAAATTTTTCCCAAGAATTTGAAGGAGTATTTGGTCATGTTTTTGAAAATGATTTTGATCTGAGTAACCTCAACAAAAGAGATGTGTCTCAAAATCTTTTATAGATTATTAAAAGAAAGCGGATTCATAAGAGTTTGTCAGCTTGTTAGTACAAACTCATTGGATTCTGAAAACGAAGGAAGCTTTGATTGATTATAGTGATGTGGGATGACGGCTATGATTAACGATGATGACAATATTATTGATGACATGATTTGAGATTTAATACGGTGTGAGTTGATGAGCCGGTAAAAGTAAGGGACGAGGCTGTTGGTCGGCATTGAACGAACGACCGAGACCCTCAGGGATAGAGGAATCAGAGTGCGGCAACGGAAGCGCGCAGAGTAAAAAGGACCTTGGAACTGTTATGCGTTTGATATAAAGGCAGATTATGCTCGCGTACTCGTAGTGATGGGTGGAATTTTCGAGGACGAAAATTTCTGTTAGGGGGGTAGAATGTAATACCCGGTCTAACCGAAATTGATTAAATAATGAGTTAAGTAGGAGCGAATATGGTTGGAAGATTTGGCAATTGGAATTTGATGATTTTCGAATGAGATCATTTGAGCTCCCTGGGTAGACGCATTGATGTGATTTCACTAGCTCCAGGCGAGGGTATGATGTATTGATATAGAGTTGCTGAGGCAGAACAACTAATGATGGTTTTGCTTATGATTCTGAGTCTGATTCGTGAAAGAATCAGCAAATTGGGAAACATGTGTAACATGAACTAGATTTAGTATCCCCTTACGACAGATGCCTATTTATGGATTAGTGAAAATCTAGGCTGGATACTTGGTGAAAAGGAGTTTAGGACGCTTAGTGAGTTTTTATTGCAGTGCATTGTATTTATTTGGCACTTTTACCGTACTGGGAACCCAGGGGCCCGGGGTTCTCATTCCGTATATATCTCTTGTTTTTCAGATACAGGTTCAAGTGCTCAGACGTGAGCTGCGGTTCGTCTGAGAGACGGCGAAGATATTTATTTCCTCTACCTTGTGTTTTGATTAGAATCTCTCCATCTTTGTTTTGAAAAGATTATATTATGTATTGAACTCTTTTGGAACTTGCCTATAGAGGCTCTCATGTTTTCTTTGGGAGAGATTAGGATATATTGTTGTCAACTACTTTCATATTGTACCCTAGCCGGCCTAAACTTCGCGGGTCGCGACTAGTGGCTATTACTTATGTTATATATATCTATCTGTTACCTATCTCTTAATCTCCTTTATGCCTTGTCCGTATATCGCTTTCGGCTTCACGTTCTATCTTTTCGTTGTTGAAACGTGAGTGATACGTCTTCGCGATTGTATTTATACTCTTTTCAGGCTTCTCGATTAATACTCCTTTCGAATTACCTATGTTTATATATAAAAAAAAAAATCCACCTGAGAGTCGTACCACCGTAATATCATTGACTTATGACTCGAGCATAAGGATTTGAATATTAGGGTGTTACAACATTACTAGCCTTAAGCAGAAAAACAAATTAAAAATCCCAAGTTAAATCCTTGGTTAGCTTAAGATAGAAATTATGTATCAACTAAGTGTAGGAAAATTTATGGGAACATGGGATAATAGGAAAAAGGTATTCAAGTGAATAAATTATTTGAAATTTGGGAGCATGCTCATGTGAAATCAAAATAATTAAAACACCATGTGCATTGATATATTATACTTATATTTAAAAAAAAAAGAAAAAAAAATTTATCAAGTAATTAAATAAGGGGACAAAAATTACCCGAATGCAAAAAAATTAAAGAATCAATGCACATGGGATAAAATCAAAAATAAAATTGGTGCATGAGTATGTAACACACAAGTGGGAAAATTGGGCAGCTAGGCAAGATTTCTAAATTATATAGAGTATGTATATGTTAGGTGACATCTTAGACTAATCAAGGGTTCAATTATTATCTCACTTAGCCTTATATATGTACCTTTACCCTTACCTTAGCCCTATTACAACCTTGAAAAAGACCTCATGATGTTTGTATGTATACATTAAATATTTGTTGATTGGTTAGATGAAGAACAAAGTTTAGAAAGCATTATTAGAGAAGAATAGAGTGATTACCCTATACACTAGAGAGACTAGAGTGAGACATACAATACCAGTGAGGGTTCAATGCTTGATTCTATGTTCCCTGCTTTCATGAGCTATCTTCTTCTTGCAAGTTATTTGTATTGTATTTTGTGATTTGAATTAGTGAAATTCAGTTCATATTTATTCTTGAAAGATTTATTTACTTTTTCACCAAGTAGGTAGAATCATTTCAGCATGTAGTTGCATTCACATTCATAGGTTGCATTGCATGAGTCTTGCCTTTCCCTACTCATTTATTTAGTCTCCTTGAGTTTAGCATGAGGACATGCTAATGTTTAAGTGCGGGGAGGTTGATAAACCACTATTTTATGGTTTATATTGTGTTTTATTGAGTGGTTTTATCAAGCTTTTCACCCACTTATTCATATGAGTTGCATGTATTTACAATTCCTTCCTAAAATATCCTATGATTAATAACTTGCTTCCTAAGGACCTTTTTGTTGTATATTTTTATCTTTCTTTGTACCATTCGATACCGTGATCTATATGTTAAGTGTTTCAGCCTTCATAGGGCAGGAATGGCGTAAGGAATGAAGAGGAAGCATGCAAAAATGGAAAGAACACAAGGAAATTGAGGAGATGACCAGCGAGAAGTCACGCGGTCGCATGGCTCACGCGACCGCGCGAAATGGAAGAAATCAGAGTGACGCGTTTGTGTGCCTGACGCGACCGCGCGGATTGGAAGCTGCACGAACGATGCGAATGCGTGGACGACGCGCACACCTATTACGAAAAACGCTAAGTGACACGATCGCGTGGACGACGCAGACGCGTGACGTGCGCGATCTGCAGAATTACAAAAGTCGCTGACAGAGATTCTGGGCCGCATTTTCAATCCAATTTTCGGCTCAGAAACACAGATTAAAGTCAGGGAACATGCAGAGACTCAACATGCTTTCATAATTCAATTTTAGGTTTTAAATGTAGTTTTTAGAGAGAGAGGTTCTCTCATCTCTCTTAGGATTTAGGATTTATTATTATTTCAACTTACAATTCTTCTGAGCTCCAGGTTTAATATTTCTTTATTTTGACTTCTCTTATTTTTAATTATATATGTTGCCAATTTGGCTTAATGACATTCATGTTATGATTTTCTTAATTAATATTATTTGAGGTATTTCAGATTTAAGATTTCTTTCTTTTAACTATGTTATTGTTGCTTCCCATCTGAAGGCATTTTTATTCAAGTAGATTTTTCTCCCTTTTCGCTTAGGTTTAGTGATTGGTAACACAGGAGTTATTAGACTCAACGTGATCGATAATTGCTATCCTTGCTAATTAGCTTGAACTTCAATAATCCCAATCTTTTTCTAGGAATTAACTAGGATTTGAAGATCAAACTAATTAGTCACTTGACTTTCCCTTGCACTAGCAAAGGTTAACTAAGTAGAATTAAGATTCAATTTTCATCATCATTGGACTTCCAATTTCTCATACCTTGCCAAAAGTTCATTTTATAGTTATTTATTTATTTTACAGTCTTTTATTTATTTTAATTGCAATTTAAATGACTTGTTCCTCATCTTTAAAACCCCGATTTATAATCTTCATAACCAATAATAAGAATATACCTCCCTGCAATTCCTTGAGAAGACGACCCGAGGTTTAAATACTCGGTTATCAATTTATTTAGGGGTTTGTTACTTGTGACAACCAAAACATTTGTACAAGGGATTTTTTGTTGGTTTAGAATCTATACTCACAACGCGACTATATTTTATAAAATTCTTTACTAGCAAAAAATCCCAATGTCACTCTGTCACAGCTGTCGGTTCTCGATCATGTCGGAATAAGATCCATTGATCCTTTTGCGTCTGTCACTACGCCCAACACTCATGAGTTTGATGTTCGTCATAGTCATCCAATCCCTGAATCCTATTCGGAATACCGCAGATAAGGTTTAGACTTTCCGGATTCTCAAGGATGCTGCCAATGGATTCTAACTTATACCACGAAGATTCTGATTAAGGAATCTAAGAGATACTCATTCAATCTAATGTAGAACGGAGGTGTTTGTCAGGCACACGTTCATGGGTTGAGAATGGTGATGAGTGTCCCGGATCATCACATCCATCACAGTTAAGTACGAATCAGCATCTTAGATAGAAACAAGCGTGTTTGAATGGAAAACAGAGATCATTGCATTAATTCATCGAGACGTTGCAGATCTCCTCACCCCCAACAATGGAGTTTAGAGACTCATGCCGTCCAAGAGTACAAAATTCAGATCTAAAAATGTCATGAGATACAAAATAAGTCTCTAAAAGTTGTTTAAATACTAAACTAGTAACCTAGGTTTATAGAAAATGAGTAAACTAAGATAGATAGTGCAGAAATCCACTTCTGGGGCTCACTTGATGTGTGCTGGGGCTGAGACTTGAGCTTCTCACGTGCCTGGGCTATTTCTAGAGTTAAATGTCAGGTTGTAACCTGTTTCTGGCGCTTAACTCCAACTTGCAACCTGTTTCTGGCGTTCAACGCCAGAATGCAACATGGAACTGGCGTTAAACGCCAGTTTACGTCGTTTATCTTCGAGCAAAGTATGAACTATTCTATATTATTGGAAAGCCCTGATGTCTACTTTCCAACCCAATTGAGAGCATGCAAATTGGACTTCTGTAGCTCCAAAAAATCCATTCCGAGTGCAGGGAGGTCAGAATCCAACAGCATCAGCAGTCCTTTTTCAGCCTGAATCAGATTTTTGCTCAGCTCCCTCAATTTCAGCCAGAAAATACCTGAAATCACAAAAAAATACACAAACTTATAGTAAAGTCCAAAAATATGAATTGTGCCTAAAACTAATAAAAATATACTAAAAAGTAGCTAGAACCTACTAAAAATTACCTAAAAACAATGCCAAAAAGGGTATAAATTATCCGCTCATCAGTAGACAAGTTAGGAGTTCCATAGGGGTATGTGGAACTCTGCATGAGATATGTGACCCCTTTGATATTATTTGTTGTGGTTATGAGTTGGGGTGAACCTTTTGGGTTGTATTCAATTTCTTTCAGTTTGATGTTGTTGCCAATTTTTTTGAATGTGATACTAGATTAATTAATTTGTATCTGGGTACATCAAATGCCAAGACCAAATTGATATTGTTGCAGTGGACCCCGTGGGGTTGTTCCTTGTATTCTTTGGAACGTCATGGGTTGGCATTCTTTTTTGTTCGACACAATGTGTATTGGGCTGTCCGTAGAATACATTTACACAAAATCGGGTCCTTGTGGACATCGGGCCTAACAACATGTCACTGTTTATGGACTTGGAAAAGTAATCTCTAATGAGCTCTGTCGGAAAATTCACCTTTAGAGACCATGCAATGGAGAGGTCACACGATTTATGCATGTACGGTGAAGGTGATTACGCAATGATAAAAATGAAATTTAGAACTAACAAGAAAAAACGTATAGCACTAATGATGACATGTATTTTTAACAAGAAAAAATGTTTAGGTGAAACACCACATAATGACATTGCCATTTTTCATTTACATCGATAGTCAGACGAATCCCAAAATATAATCTACAAATGCATCACACTAAAAAAAGCATATTATGGTGCCTAATATCGGAGAGGAATGGCATATTAGGGACCCTAATATGCAATCAAAATGACATCTGTTTGGTCTCCATGACACAAAAATTAACCAAAATGCATAGGCGGTAAACGACGATCATGATAATCCTTTCCTTTCATCCTAAAGCCGTCACAGAGAAAAAACACTGAGGACCAACCTGTAGTTGAGCACAAACCCTAAACAGCAGCTGCTCCATGTCTTTCATGATCACAAACGAAGTGTTGTCAAAATTTGGTGCAATATCTATAACCACAGATGCAAAAGTAGATCACAACCACTTTGAGAACAAGTGTAAAATGAAACAGAAAAACCTAATGTAACCCACAAATTTCACAAAAAGAAGTACCTAACTCATGCAGAAGGAGGTTCCTCGCGGTTGTGCTAGATCCACTGCTGCCGTTGCCCGCAACACTAACAGACTCTCCAACCTCGAGTTCTCCAAACCTTACCGCCAAGCCTTAATTCCCCAGTGCCGTCTTCTCACCTTCGGGTTCTTTGTTTCACAATTCAAACCAGGACTCCGCCTCGCGCCTTACCATGAAGCCCTTGTGCTCGCTCCCTTTGAAGCCAAACACTTGTCGATTGCATTCTTCCCATGACGTGTATATCCCGGGCTTTCTTCCTCTCCTCACTACAGAGTAATGAAAACGACCAGTATCCATGTATGGGACTTGTTATGTGGGAATGGCTTCGTACAAATCCCCTGCCGAAGGAACTCGCTAAATCATAATGGAAGTCTTGTCAGCTTCCCCCCTCTAGTAAACCCTCATAGCCCCTTCGTTGGAACTTTCAGTTTCATAACAAGTGTTTTCAATTTGAATAAATATTTCTCTGTTGCTCTTCCCAAAATTTCCCGCATTTATTTACTTACACCATGTAACTATTTATCTTCTATCAGTCTTTTATCCACGTGTAATAAATTTTAAACCAATTCACATATTAAGAACAATAACGCCATCTTAGTAAATCCAATTGTTTTTCTCATGGCAAATCATTCATTTACAAATATTTCTATCCCATTTTATTATACAATTATACCTTAATTTATTTCGTTAATTATTATTAAAAACACACAAAAAAAATTAATAAATTATCTTTTATTCTTTGAATACACGTTTTTATTATCAAACAATAATTTTTTCCGTTACTATCTTTAACGAAATAGGTTTAATTTTTTATTAGCCCTTACTTTTGGCGTTCATCATCTAAAATTTGAACAAATTTACCGTGCAAACTATTATATTTAACTAGGTGTAAAATCTGTTGCACAACTAAAAAAATTAATTCTTAAATATCATGATTAAAAAAAAATATGTTTCTTCTACATGTACATAAAAATATAATTACACATTAGCGTCAAAAAAGGTATTACATAAAATATAATTTGCAAACTACAAAGGTTTGAGGGTATGATATTAAATTAGTTAAGTTAAAATTTTCAATAAATTACACAATTAGGACATAAATTTATCGCATAGTGAAAACTGATACATATAAAACTAATGAATTACCTAATTTTTTTTTTGGTTTTTTAAATACATATATTGTACGCAGGTTTAGTTTCTTAAAATTTGGGTGGGGGGACCGAGGCCACTACTTGCCATCCTCTAGGTCTATCCTTGCATCCAAGAGATCTTCTTCACACATATTAAGCCATAAATCCTCAGCTAACCGTTCTCATTTCCAACCCATAATCTCGAAAACGTACACCCTAATTTTCAGTACATATGAACCCTCATTCTCTCAAATTATGTACAAAACATTCCAAACCCTTAAATACTACTCTTTCATAAAATCAAACTAATTAACAAACCATAAACCCTTAAACCCCTAAATTTTCAAAAGTATATACTAAATATTTGTCAATTTTAAATTAATATTTACTATTTTTGAAATTATAAACTAATTTAAAATAAAAACCAAATATACCTCACTAGATCCTAAACACTAAACTAAAATTCCTATACCTTTAACCCCTAAATCCTAATTTCTAAATACTAAACTCTCAAGAACATATCCTAAACCCAAAATAACCCCAACCCTAAGCTAATCCTAAACTATAATCCTAAATTACAAACTCTAAACACCCAATCCAAAAAAAAAAAAAATAATTACTACATCAAAAACCATTCAACCTTAGCTGTGCCTTTGTTTAACGTGTTTAATTAGCATGACTTATTTTAAAATATATTTTGTAACATTAATTACTAATAGTTCTAAATTTTAAAATTTTAAATTATTCTTTTATTTAGTATTATTCTAAGATAAAAAATTTTGTTATATATATATATATATAAGGTTTTAATTAATGGGGCCAATGTATACATATATAATAGGACAAAACATGCATATAATACCGTTGCTAAGTTAGATAGGATTGTTATATAAGTGATTTTTTTAGTGGTTTATTAGTGATCACAAATAAATACGATAGTGTGAAAAGTAAGGACAACGACGAGTGAAACTTTTAAAAGTATGATTTTTTTAACCATGAATAGTAATCAGTAATCCAAATTTTCATATGGTAATGTTGTTCTTTTTTTTTAAGAAATAGGACTTAAAGATATTTGCCTCAATAGACCGAGATCGGAATGCGATAGACCAACTTTTCTACCTGTTTCACGCCTTGCAGCCCAAGTTTCTGTATTATAGAATTCAGGAACTCACTGAAGCTTCTCGTGGGTCTCAAAAAGATACTCAGTTGATTCTTATCAGTGAAGTTCATACCATATCGTGTTTTTTTTAATGGATCCTCTATAATGCACCAACACTAAGACACTCTCCTCACTAGTCATTGTGTGTCACTCTAATCAGAAGAATTGACTTTCACACCACACCTACACACATCTGGTTCTTCATAATTCGAAACAGCTAATTTCGAATTATATGTACGTAACTCGAATCAGCTATATTCGAAATACATTTCGAACTGCTTCCCTTATAATTCGAATCGGTTTGATTAGACTGCTCTTTGCATAATTCGAATTAGTTGAATTCGAACTACCTTGGATTCCATGCATTCATAGTTTGAATGGGACAAATTCGATTCGAATTGACTTGGTTCGATTTACTTGTGGTTTTTAGTTCGATTTAGACTGATTCGAATTACATAAAAACATGCTTCTAGGTCATCCCTATTACGTTTTTTGCTTTGTCAGATTTTTGTAATTTCTCCTACCATTTGGTTTAATATTGTGATTGGCCCTATATAATATAATATGAATTTTTAAAATACATAAATAATTTAGTGTAACTACATTTATTGATATAATATATATCAAATAAATCTCAAATGATTAACTTAATATATGAAAATGACAACTGCTATAATATGATTACAACAATTATTCATAATTTTATTCTCCCACCTGATATTATTAAGATATTAAATATTCATTTTAATATTATTATTTACAGAAGTCCACAAATACTAATTCGTATTTTTTTTATCATTTATAATATTCGAAATGACTTTTTTGATGACTCATTTTTTTAAATCTCATTCGACTATTTGAATTTGAGGATACTGTATATATCTAACATCTTTTTTTTAAACCCTTCTTAATTAAAAAACACAATCAACAAACTAACTGCAAGATCAGTTTATCTTTTGTTAAAAATAAAGTTAAAAGACAAAAATTAACCCCTTAAACTGATCTAAACATTTTAAAACATAAAAAAATTGACATAGAGGGAAACACAAATTATTTCTAACACTGGACTCAGATATTAAAGGTAATGAGGCATGCATTACGTATACCCATATACCCAATCCTTTTTTTTCCTCCACAGTATTGGATCTTTTAATCACAGTCCAACCAAACATGAACCCATTCTTCTTAGAAGATTATCATTCTGCCCAGATCACTCAATCTACATGTTCATTATCAAAGGCCCATCCAGGTAATTATTTAATGGCCCCGCCCATTTAATAAAAAATATTATTAATTACACCAGCTATATTAACGTTAACTGCATTCATTATCATCAGTAAATTTTTTGCTAAGCAAGGACAAATGGCACAGACCCTGCCAACTGCAGGGCCCACGATGACTTTTCTTGGCATCATCAACCACCATTTTGAGAACGCCAGTACTTCTCTGTGGACACGCGTTCCAACCATAGGCACCACACGTATCATCAGCAGGTGCGGAAGGATTTTGCATTCAGCACAGTAGAATTTTTCTCTGAATAAAAACAAGTGGTTGCTTCATTTTTTCACTTTTTACTTGGAGCAAACTCTCCCTCAAATTTATTCTTCCTTCCACTTTCACTTTCACCCTCTTTTTTCAATATCTCTCCTCTCTCAAGTTAAATTTTAAATAAGTTATCTATAATACTTTTTTATTTTTAAATGATTTGTTTTGATATTATCTTAAGTTTATAATAAATTTTTTGGTATAACTAATTAGCATTAGATATTATTAAAATTATAATTATATACGCTTAATTAATTAAGAATAAGGATTTTATTATTTAAAATTATTTATTTAAAAATATAAAAATAATCATTTAGAATTAATTATTCAGACAAATATAAAGATGATTATTTTTTTAATTTATTTCAAAAAAATTCAAAGAAAGCATATAAATAGAGAGAAGCACTGTATATACAATGCAAATTGATACATAGATATAGATATTCTATGTGTTTCTCTGCATGATCGACACGAGATGTGCTGTAGACAAAGCAGTTGTGTCTCAGGGCTTATCTAAAGTATGTTGATGGCTTGGTGCAATAGATCGTGACACAGCGACGTGTTCCACAATGTAATTCAGACCCGTGTAGTGTCATTTTTTGTCTTAATGGGCTTCTATAATATATTGTTTGGAGCGGGCTGGAGGTAGGAAATGGCTTTGGGTTGTGGTGTAATGATAGAAGGGTTAAGAAAATAAATTAATAACCAACTTGGGTTGGCCGAGTGGTCAGCTCACTCGTTCGCTTAAATAAATGTCAAGGGTTCGAATCTTCCTTGTGCATATAGCAATCTATTGGCCAGTAGCAGACCTTTAAATGGAGCTCAAATGTTGAATCGTTCCTTTACAGAGTGACAAGGTGTGAACCCTTTTTGACTCGGCGGGTTGACGTTGTTGCTGTTGCACTAGATTTGTAAGTTTATATTTGCTGTGTGGTTTGATATCTCTTAGTTGTTGTGTGGTCGACTTATGTATTTTTCAAGAAATGAAGTATAAATATTGAAGGGTTATAATTTTGGTATAGGATGGGTTGTTGGGTGGAAATGTGAATGGATTTCTTGGTTTATAGTAGAAATTGTAAGGCTGGTGGAGGGACTTATTATTGCCTTACTGAATGCTATATAGTACATAAAAGTTGATGGTTGAATTTTGTTTTTAATTAGAGTGTGTTTGGAAAGTATAATAGGATAAGAAAAGAATTCTTGAGAGAATTGAGTTGAATTCAATTCTTATCACAATTTTCATCTTTGGAATGAACTGATTTGAAATTAAATAAAATTGAACGAAGTTTTATATTTTGACAATTTTAACTTTATCAATCTAATATATCAATCTAATGTTTTTTTAGTACTCTCGGTAACTTGATAGTTGGGTAAAGGCATGATGTCGATGAAAGAATTAGGGTCATAGGGGTATTTGTTGTCTTTTTAATTATTTAGAAAGACATTTATAGTAATATATCAATTTAGTAGAATAAAATTGGAAGTGAGATCAAAACTGGTCTAATTTGTTTTGCGCTATAAAATGAGAATTAGAATTTTATAAAGAATTTTTTCTACACTATTTTTAGTATCAAAGCATGAAAAAGAATTCTAATTCTTAAATGAATTGAATTTTTATAGTTTCTAAACACATTCTTAGTAAATTATCTTACATTTTCCATAGAATTTTTTACACGAAACAATACAGTAGTGCAGTGTTAGAACAAATCAGTTTCTATGCCTTAGAAAGAAAATTGTAGTTATCAAAATCAAACCGTTATCATCTTTTTTTTATCAGTAAAAGTTGTGTGTGAATATTAGAGTGCAAATGGCCAATATATGTACTAATATTATCAACAGATGCTAATTTTTTGTAGTTGATAATTCAAAGAACTTGGAGCAGGAATGTTGTTTTCAATGGAATTTGATTGTCTATTTAGTGACAAAGAAAATGAATGTGATCCAATAAGCATCAAAGAGTTGGTTTCTACATCGTCTTCTGATGATGAGGATGACAGTGAGGAAGGGACCGAGAATGAAACACCCAGGAGGGATGGCAGTGTCCTTGGCATGGTCACAATAGATAAGTTGTTGCAAAGAGAGTTTATGTCGGAGGAAAAGACTTATGTTGCGTACAAGAGTTTTGACAAGGTAAAGGGGTTTGTAGTTCATAAGGTTGACTTTGGTCGTGTGAATGGTGTGTTCGTTAGGGGTGTAATGACCCAACTTCTAGCATGTCATGATCATACTAGAGATTAAGCGTTAATAACTTGCTTTCCTTAACTTTAACTTGTATTTATTATAGGAGCCTGATTCGCTGTTAAACGTAATTATTTCGTGGGATAATTTTTTTAAAACGCGTTTGGGTTGATAAACAAATACATTCATAGATAAAAACACAGGTAACAATAGATAAAACAGAATTAGAACTTTCACGTATATACTTCGCATGTTGATTAGCATCACTACTTATGAAATCTCTAGAAGTAGCAAAATATTAACTGTGTATATAAATGTACATATGGTATTCCCTAATCTCTCTAGACTACACAAATGAAGGAACAACACTCTAAGTCTTCAAAATCATGAACAAAGTTGGTGTCATCAAAATGTAATATATCATTTATCATTCCTCTACACAATCATACGTCATTACTGGACTATCAGTACTCCATCTGAAAAGGGAGAAATGGGTAAGAACTTGGGGGTTTTTAATAAGATTGAGGTTATTAGTTAAGTTCATTAACACTTTGTTGTTTACCAGATAAGTAGTAAAATATAGAAAATAGTATACAAATAGAGAATACAGAGAAAACATCACACAATAGATAATACAAAGAATACACACACATCCACACATAATGCATAGCAGAAAATAATGTGCAAACAAGTATGATGCATGTATGACCCTACGCAGGTCATGAGCTCATGTATTGGTTGTCTACTCGCTTCTGACATTACTCGGCGCAAATCCCGGATATGGCTTTCCCAGAGATGTGCACATTACAGCATCTCATCTACCCTCAATGGCAGCTCTGCTTTCTATAGCAAGTAAGGGTCTAGAAAGCAGTTCTCAGTTGGTGGGCGTCCCACTATACAGGGGCTCAAGTCAGCCTAACCCAAAGGCTCTCTCTCGAATCTAGCCTGAAGGCTCATTTAATAATTATCTCACAGGGGTTTGAGTTGGCCTAGTCCAAAGGCTCTCTAAATAAAAATTTTACACTCGAAGGCCCTCGCGATCATTATCTTAGCCTAAAGACTCTCGCGATTATTATCTCAACTCGAAGGTTTTTGCGGTCAATGTCTCAGTCCGATGGCCCAAACAACAATCAACGATTTCTATAAGTGACCTCCGACTTACAAATTCCACTTTTCTTAATATTTTAGGAATTAATAATTCACTTTAAGTTTCTATTCTCTTTTCTTTCGTATTAATATTTTTACTTGTCACGCTTAATATTTTTTAGTTTTATAACAAAACATGACTTTCTTCTCGAGCCTTTCCCTAAGTATTTTATGAAGAAGTTCCTAGAATATAAGTTACTAAATATTCTTTCTACGAATTTTATTATAATTACCGTTATATTCTTATCTTAAACGTCACTGGTTTCACTTTTTATCAAATCCTTTTATATCTTTTTAATAATTTATACTTTTTCTCTTAATTGTTTTGAAAGTCCGTTTTAATTTTACTATCCACAATGCTTAGCGCCCACGATTGGCACCTAGTACCTTCGGGTATTATTTAATAGGGCGCCAAATGTCCAAAATTGTTCAAAGGAGGCGCCAGCACCCACTTGTCCAAAAGTGGGCACCCAACGCCTTCAAGCATTCACTATAGGCGCCCTTAATTCTTGAAGTGGAGCGTCCAAGTGATGCTTAGGAATCTTTAGTAGTTTTTAGTTTTTTTTAATTAGTTTTCTTAGATTTTAATCAAAATTCTTAAGTTTTCTAGTGGAGTTTTAAAACTAATAAAGTATTTGGAGTTGTTTTAGTATTATTGTGTTTTAAGGAATTTTTATTCTCAAAATAATCAAGAATTAAAGTATTTTTAACAAGAAAACACAAGTACGATCAAAGAAAAGCCCAACCAGGACCTAAAACACTAAGACTGGGCGCCCCAGAACATCAAATTAGGCACCCAACGCCCAACCACCGGTGCGCAGCGCCCTTGTTATCCCTGGAGCCAATACCAAGGAGCAGCGTCCATCGCCCCCCAATCTTTAACTCCCTGGGATAAACACTTGTCAAGACTCAATTCCAATATGCACTCTTGGGAAGCTCTAATCTCCACTGAAGATTCAAGAATCAATTGATTAGTTAGTATTAACTCCTTCTATAAAGATAAGATTTGGTTGTTAATATTTATTTCTAGATTAGATTTGAATTATTGTTTTGAGATTTGATTTGAATTTAAAAAGGTAGTTATCTTATCATTCCTAAAGATAAGATTAGATTAAGAGGTAGCTTTTAAATTTGAATTTTAAATAGAACTTAGGATATATATAATTGAACAAGGATCACAAGAGAAGACATCCAGTAATCCACATACATGCATCTCTCTCATCTCTTTAGTTTTCTTCATTATCATGAGTAACTAAACTTCCATTGTTGAATGTTAGGAGCTCTGTTTGATTTATGGATTTATAATGTAAGTATTTTCTTTATTTTAATTCATATTTTTTCTAGTTTTTCAAGATTGAGTTTTGTTCTTCATCATTAATGGTTAGAAGTATTGGAAAATATTCTAATTATGTCTTGTATTATGTTATTATTTTAGAAAATTTAATATCGAAATTAGGTTGAAATTAATCTCATAATCTTTAATTATTTAGAACTAGTCTTTGAATATGTGACATATAATTCAACTAGGGATAATTTTTGAATATCTTGTGGCTTAAAATTGAAACCGTTCTTCACCTCTTCTCTTAATTAGTTGACCAAGGGATTAACGATTAATTAAGTTAAGAAAAATTAAATTACCAAAGAATTGAAATTTGATTATAAATAATTTGTTATGAAAAGATTTTTGCATGAGTTAAAGTAAGAAAACACAAACACTATTCTTTCTAAGAATCAAATATCTTCAAAGCCTTCAACATTCTCATTCATAGATTATTTCTTAATTCTCTAAGCCTTTTCTCGCCCAATAATCTAAACAAAATCAATTCTATCTTATCTGTTCTTTCTTTTCTTCAAGATCCACAATTCTCTTGCCAATATTTGATTGATCTAATTAGATATTCAATTAGATATTGCTTGCCTCAATCTATTAATCCTCATAGAAATGCTATCCACTCACTGTGGTATTATTTGAACAATTTGGTGCACTTGTCAATATTCGAACACACTAATTTTTAGCTCATCAAGTTTTTTGCGCTTCTCTAAGAAACGATCATGGGAGTGGTCTCAATTGGAGGGGGTCGGCTGGCACCTCCGAGAAGTTTATGTGCTTAGCCTGCTCAAGAGACAACCCTCGGTCGTTCACGGCTCGTGCACTCTCTCGGCTCTTCCTTTGTACCAAGGAAGCTTCCATCCTCAACTTGTGTTTTTTTTTTGGGCTATATCTAATTTATAGTTGAAGTAACATTAAAAAGACAAATATTCTAGTGAGACATCTTTTCGAATTGAATTACAATTGAAAAAATGGCTACTAATGAAATGAATTTATTCCTTTGTTCTCTTTTTTGCAATTATGAAAATTTAAATAATTAGTACTATCTCTATTTTTTTATTATATTTGAAAAAAAATCATTTTTATCATTTTTTTTACAAATCATATTTATTTTTTTTAAAACAATTTTTGGTTGCCAACGGTATTTCTCAATCCAATAGGTCAAAAACTAATTCGTCGCAGATCGAAGCACTATTTAAGAGTTTATCGTTGACCAATGGGTTGTTGCCTACACAAGGCAGAATTCGAATCCTCCAATATTTACATAAGTAGACTAATGAGCTAATCAGTAGACTAATCTAAATTGGTTCCTCCAAATCAAAATTTGAGGTTGAATTGAAATGATATTTGCCTAGTCCAAAACAAGGATAATCACCATGTTCGAATCCCTAACCAAATGCTTTGTTCCAAGGTACTTTAATATGGTTAAAAGGTTAGAACTGACTTTGCTTTTGTTAATTTTAAGATTATATTCTCAACCTATTCTTTTTAGTTCCTTTGTGTTCATTGCTAACCATTGTCATCAAGTTATTAACCATTTAATATTGAAAACTAACCTCCAATATTGAAATCATGTCATCGTCAGCTTTGCATACATGAAAAATCAATTCAAAATATTCAACAATAAATTTCTGTATCACTTGTTAAGATTTTAGATAATTTGAGCAATACAGAAGCAAAAATTAAAATAAATTCTCTTGTACTATTTTGTTATTCCAGTTTTTGTTTTTATGATATTCTTTTTATTTAGAGTAAATAGTCATTTCGACACTTGAAAATTCTAACTTTAATAAAATAGATTTTATTTTTTTGTTTTTAACAAAATAAATCTTTAAATATCATTTTTGTTTGACCAAAATATACTAATTATTAACTCATCGCTGAGGATGTTTAGGCCATTTTTATCAAATAGAACTGATATTTGAGATTTATTTTGTAAAAAATAAAAATTAGAATCCATTTTGTCTAAATAAGAATCTTTCACAAGGCAAAATAGCTATTTAAATCAATTTAGCAAGACCTCATGGTACCATGATAATTGGGATATAAGTCAACTCCTTACAAATGAGAGTAAACAAAAATAACTATAATATTTATACATCTATACATACATAAAAAAAAAAAAACAAAAAATAATTTTTAGTGAAATTTCAACAACTCACAAAAATTAACACAATGACTAATTATGAATTAAAGTGATAGACAAAATTAAAAATTATAATAATAAAATTTGGTGGTAACTAATTGCAGTTGGGTGAAGATAAAGTGAAAAGAGAAGAAAACGAAAAAAAAAGAGAACAATGCAATATAATAACAGAATGACTAGTAAAATAATGACAAGCATGTGTATAGAAAATAGTAAAAAATAATGATGGTGTGTGATACCATAAAAGTGAGAGAATATAATAAAAATACAAATTAATAATTTAAAAAAAATAAAATATTTTTTATCCACTAAAATTATGAATAAAGATAACGGATGCTTTGTATATAAATTTTTCATCTGCTTTAAATTAAATATTTTGAGAAAATAAATAAATAAATTAATAACATTTATCATTATTAATTTAAAAATAATGTTTATAAATTTTTAACTTAATTTTGTTATCTAACTACAATATAATAATTTTTATCATACCTTATTTAAATTAAATTTATTAATTTTATATATTTTAAATATTATATAACTTTTGCAACTTTTATAATTATTTTTAAATAATCTTATATTTTTAATTTTTATCAAATTTATAATTTTAAAATAAATATAAAAATTAATTTTTTAAAAATAATAAAAAGCGGCGGAACAGTTACGATACTTATTGAAGGACTAATAATTATTAACATATTAAAACATACGGCTAGTTTGGTTGAGTGGCAAGTTGTTGAGAGTCAAGGGAACTAACATTATTTCATGGTCCATAATCAAATCTCTCTTAAGAATTCTTCTTTGCACGTCTATGGATGCACCAGCAGGTCAATAATCGGTTTTGATGATCGATTAACACAGTTTAGCTTGAGTCGGTCATTTTTTAATGAGTCTTCGACTAAGTTGATCAGTTTTGATGGTGTACATCTATAGGTGCACCAACGGGCCAACGATTAGTTTGATGACTGATTCACACACGGTTCGGCATGAACTGGTCAGTTTTTACTGCATTTTGACTAAGTTGATCGATTCTGATGTATATCCGCTCTTATGACTGATTTAGATTGATTTTTTAGATCCGTTTAGCACTTTTGCAGCCAAATCGAATGGTCTAGTATGATTTTAATAACTAAGTATTCTATGACCAAACTTTATGCTCTCTTTTAGGTTATATCTAATTTCTAGTTGAAGTAATATCAAAAGGATAAATAATCTGGCTAAATTGAATCACACTTAAAAAATTGGATAGTAATAAAATATATTTTCTTTTTTTATCCCTATTTTTTTTATTAAATTTGAAAAAATTAAATCATTTTTATCAATTATATTTTGCTTATAAATTATTTTTATATTTTTAATTAATCGAAATGTATTTGTCTTCTAGATAAATAATGAGGACTTATTTTTTATTATTTTTTTATTTTTCACGGTATTCCTCGGACCGACAGGTCAAAGACTAATTTATCGCGGTACTGAGCTCTATTTAAAAATTTGTCGCTGGCCAATAGATTACTGCATGCACAAGGCAATTTATTTATCATTTACTCAAACAAAATTTGAGGCTGAAGCAAAATGAAATCTGCCTAGTCCAATTAAATAAGGCCCAATTATGGCTCAATAGTAGAAAATAGGCCAGTCTATAACTTTTTACTCCAAGTAAAAAAAATTACCAAAAAAAATTTCAAATCCTAAATTAATTTTTAAGTGCATATGCATAGTTGATAATGTTGTAAAATAAATAAATAAATAAGGAAGAGGTAATAAAAATAAAATAAAGAAGTATAATTAAAAATTTTAGTAGTAACATTCACCATAATTACTATCTCAATATAATAGAGATGATTAATATATTTACTAATATTATATATATTGTAAACTTAAAAGTTAAAACTTATGAAAAGATAGAGAAAATAAAGAATTTATATTATTGTAATGTATAGAGAGAGAAGAATGTTTTGTTATTGATGTGTGTTATTAACGGAGGCTTAACCTCCTATTTATACACATATAGGTTTTGATTTTTCAAACTTCATTAAAGCCTTCTTTCATTGAGAAACTGAGCCGCCCAAGTATTAATGGGCATCCAACTCATCCCTTATCACAACATTCTCCCTTGAATGCTATTTAGGATTATTTCTCGTTAAAACCTTATTAAAGAAAAACCCAATGAAAAAAAACTTTAGTGAAGAAAAAAGAGTACAAAATCTTTTGTGATAGGAACTGCCTCGTTAAAAACTTTGTCAAGAAAAACTCGTTAGGGACAAAAACCTGACCAAGGAAAAAAGAGTATAGTCTCCCCCTCTTGTCAACATTATTTAATGTCTCGGAATCAGCACATCCCAATCTGATATACCAATCTTTTAAAGGAGGATTTTGGAAGTGACTTTGTAAATAGATCTGCCAGATTATCGTTTGAGCGGATTGTTGGACATCAATTGTTCCTTGATTTTGAAGATCATGAGTAAAGAAGAATTTGAAAGAAATATGCTTTGTTCTATCACCTTTGATGTATCTGCCTTTAAGTTGCGCAATGCATGCTGTATTATCTTCAAACAGAACAGTTGGAGCTATCTTATGATCAATCAGTCCACATGATGATAGAATATATTGGATCAAACTGCTGAGCCAAAAACACTCGCGACTTGCTTCATGTATCGCCAGTATTTCAATATGATTAGAAGATGTTGCTTCTATCGTCTGTTTCGTTGACCTCCATGATATAGCTGTATCACTATATGTGAATAAGTAGCCTGTTTGAGATCTCTCTTTGTGTGGATCAGATAAATATCCTGCATCTTCATTGCCAACTAGTTGTGACTTTGATCCATATGGATAGAACAATCCTATATCAACTGTCCCATGAAGATATTGAAAGATTTGTTTGATTCCATTCCAATGTCTTCTGGTTGGAGAGGAACTATACCTTACTAATAAATTCACCGCAAATGATATGTCAGGTCGTGTATTATTAGCAAGATACATTAGCGCTCCAATGGCACTAAGATATGGTACTTCAGGACCAAGGATATCTTCATTTTCTTCTTTAGGACGCAATTGATCCTTTTCCACAGCCAAAGGCCTTACGATCATTGGGGTACTTAATGGATGCGACTTATCCATATAAAATCTTTTCAAGATCTTTTCTGTATATGTTGTTTGATGAATAAAGATCCCATTTTTTGTATGCTCGATCTGTAGGCCGAGACAAAATTTAGTCTTTCCAAGATCTTTCATCTCAAACTCTTCTTTTAGAACTTTTATAATTGTTGGAATCTCTTCAGGGGTCCCAATGATATTTAAATCATCAACGTATACAGCAATTATAATGCATCCAGATACAGATTTATTTATGAAAACACATGGACAGATATCATCATTCTTTAACCCATTTTTTCCAGATACTCAGTAAGACGATTATACCATATTCGTCTAGATTGCTTTAGACCAAATAAAGATCTTTGCAATTTGACTGAGTATAACCCTTGCGAATATTCATTGGATGGTTTAGATATCTTTAGTCCTTCAGGAACTTTCATATAGATATCACGATCTAATGATCCGTATAAGTAGGCTGTTACCACATCCATTAAATGCATATGTAGTTTATGGTATGCGGATAAACTGACCAAATAACGCAATGTTATTGCATCCACTACAGGGGAATATGTTTCTTCATAATCTATACCGGGCCTTTATGAAAATCCTTGTGCCACAAGTCGAGTTTTGTAGCGTACAACTTCATTTTTCTCATTTCTTTTTCTCACAAATACTCATCTGTATCCAACAGGTTTTATATCTTTTAGTGTACAAACTACAGGTCCAAAGACTTCACGTTTTGCAAGTAAGTTTAACTCAGCTTTCATAGCTTCTTCCCATTTTGGTCAATCATTCCATTATCGACATTCTTCGACTGTTCTTGGTTCAAGATCCTTACTTTCATGCATGATATTTAATGCCACATTATATGCAAATATTTCATTGATAATTGTCTTGTTTCAATATCATTTTTCTCCTGTAAAGACATAATTTATCGAGATCTCGTCATTTTCACAATTTTCAGGTACCTGAACGTCTTCTGTCATCAAAACTATATCAGAATTTTAGACAACTGCAAGTGTCTTTACTATGTCTTTATCTTTTTCAACAGGAATAGTATTTACATATTTTCTTTTTCAAGGATTTTTGTCTTTGGAACCGACAGGCCTACCACGCTTCTGATGTGAAGTTATTTCGATGGCTTTTTGTTGGACTGGGACATCAATTCGAATTGGAGTATTTCCAGCTGGTATATAGGATTTAGTTATCCTTTTCGTATCAGAAAATGCATCAGGCAATTCATTTGCTAATCTTTGCAAATGTATAATCTTTTGAACTTCTAGTTCACATTGCCCTGATCGAGGATCTAAATGCATCAAGGATGATGCATTCCAATTAAGTTCCTTTTTAGGAAGCTTATTCTCTCCCCCAAATGTTGGAAATTTTGATTCATCAAAATGACAATCCGCAAAACGGGCTTTAAATACATCTCCAGTTTGTATCTCAAGATACCTCACTATAGAGGGAGAATCATATCCAACATATATTCCCAATTTTCTTTGGGGTCCCATTTTGGTGCAAAAAGGTGGTGCAATAGGAATATATATCGCACAACCGAATATTCTTAAATGGAAAATATTTGGCTGCTGGTAACTTGTTGGCCTCAAACGAATAAGTGCTGCATCATGTAAAATAGCATGTCCCCAAACCAAGGTTGAGAGATTTGTTCTCATAAGTAAGGGCCTACCAATTAATTGAAGGCGTTTAATAAGTGATTCTGCTAACCTATTTTGTGTGTGAACATGAGCTATTAGATATTCAACGCTTATTCCGTTAGCCATACAATAAGCATCAAAGGCTTGGAAAGTAAATTCACCAGCATTATCAAGATGAATTGCTTTGATTGGATTTTCTGAAAATTGTGCCTTTAATCAAAAAATTTGAGCAAGTAATCTCGCAAATGTCAGGTTGCAAGAAGACAATAAGCACACATGTGACCATCTCGAAGATGCGTCTATTGGGACCATAAAATATCTAAAAGATCCACATGGTGGATGAATAGGTCCACATATATCACCTTAAATCCTTTCTAGTATTTCAGGAGACTTAAATCCAATTTTTACTGGTGATGGCCTTAAAATTAACTTTCCTTGAGAATGTGTAGCACAACAAAATTTACTAGATTTAAGAATCTTCTGGTTCTTTAGTGAATGTCCATGGAAGTTTTCAATAATTATCCACATCATGGTTGTTCCTGGATGACCCAATCGATCATGCCAAGTTATGAATTTATTTGGGCTGGTAAACTTCGGGTTTACAATGTGTTTTATCGATTTTTAGCAAATCAAAGGTGGTTCGATTCTAATGCCAAGTTTCCTCTTTTGCAAGTACCCGTTTTCTAAAAGTGCATCAAAGACCCTCGAATTAGACAAGATTTAAAGAAAAGACTAAAAAACATAAATAAAGACTTTGAAAATAAACTTGACTGAATTTGAAATGGTTCGCATTGAATTTAAATAGAGCAATAAAACGCCTTCGATTAGATCAAAGGACTTTGAATTCAAAAATAACAATGCGAGAATGTAAATTTGAACAAATAAATTAAGTGTTCCTTGAAAGATAAATTTGTAAGAAAATGAAAGTTTGCAGAAAATGTAAATAAAAAATAAAAACAAGTGGAAGGAACCCTACAGAAATTTGACTCAAAGCAGACTCAGAAAGTCACTGGGCTGTGAGTATGCGTGAGTAATTTCTAAAACGAAGTTCCAACCCTTGTATCTTCGAGCCTTCTTCTATTTATAGCCATTTCTTAACCGATTGAATTAAAACGTAACTTCCACATGTGTGAAAACGTGAGTACCTGTTTCCGCTTTTTTGCTTGACCATGTAACTGCTGAAAAATAACCTTTAAATCTCAAGACCTTTGATCCACTTCTTCGAATAACTTCTCGACTTGCTAGGTGATTGTGTACTAAAAATATAAACTTTTTTTTGTACATAATTATTTTTACAATGACCTACAAACATGGTCAAAAAAGAGCTAAGTTCCTCCTAAAGGTATTGGGCTAAAAGGATGGAACCCAAAATAACACCTTGAGGAGTTGAATTTCTCTTCAGTGGGAACTATATTAGTGGAAGTGGATTGGTTGGATTTGGAGTGTAAAGGTGTCATCTAGTTGAAAGAAAACCAAACTAGATGTTCTTTCACTAATGTCACATGTCAGGAGCTTTAGTTTAACATGTGGGAATCAACTTCCTACCCTTTTCAGTTGACAAGACTTGAGGTGATCCCAAATACCTAAAGATATTTTAGAAAGAGCAGTAAACCAAATGTCAGACTAAAACCATTGGCCAAGGGGTGCCCTCTTCATCATGGTTTTACACTATAAAAAGGACCTCAAGCCACCTCTGTAAAGCATCCTTCATCCTTCATCTCACTTTTACCTTGATCATCTTCTTCTTCACAGACCTTGAAACCCTTTTCATCCTTTACTTTCACCTTCACCTTCATCCTCTTCTGAGAGCTTCTCTTCTTTGTAAACCATTCCTGTCCACTTTAAACAAAGCTTATTCATCCTCTTGTGCATTAGTGGAGGTCTCAACACTTGTTTTCCACCTCTCTTCCTCACTATTAGTTCTTGTATTGTTTATTTGCCATTAACAGAAGTGTCTTCCTCACAAGTTTACTTACCCTTAATCTCTCACCTTAAGTACTATTTTTCACTTAATCTATTTTCCACGAAACCCACCTGAATCATCTGGCGACTCCACTGGGGAGGAACACTTCGACGTGATGGCTGAATCTAGCAATACTCATCCTGGGCAGAATCGACCACCTAAGCGACGCTCAATAACTCCTCGGGATCTCAACCTCAGCTTGGGATCACCTCAAGACGAGGACGGGCACAACCAAGAAGAGGAACACATGGAGCAGCAGAATCTGGGTGCAGGATGAGAAGGAGCTCATGCCCATGCAAATTTCTTCACACCCCATGCTAGAGGTACCACTGGCATGCACACTCATGTAACCATTCCTGCTCATGTGTACAACTATATGATAGACAACCAAACAAAGATGCAAGCTTTGATCACAGAAGTGATGGCTAGAGATCAAACGAGGTATAGAACCCCCTCACCGCCTCCATTCGCGAACCAGGAGAATATGGAGGAAGACGAGAACACCCCAGTCACTCGTAGGGAGTTAGCACGTATTCTAAAGGGCAAAGGAGAAGCAAGTGAGCCCACTTGGGAGATAAGTCCACCATTTGGACATCATATCTTGGCGAAACCATACCCTAAGGGGTACCAACCACCTACCTTTCGTAAATTTGATGGTACTAGAAGTGCCAAAGAACACATCCTGTCATTCTTGGATGATCTCAGGATGTTCAGGAACCACCAGGAGCTCAAGATCAAGGAGTTCTCAAAATCACTGACAGGAAGGGCATTCACGTGGTACTTCAAGTTGAAAGCCAGTAGCATCAACACTGGGGAGCAATTAGTGACGGAGTTCTGCAACAAGTTCCTAGAAGAGGAACCCTCCATGCACATCATGGACCTGGGGAAAGTGAAACAGAGACAAGGAGGAGGATTGGTAGCGTTCGTCAAGAGGTACAGAGATCAAGCTTTACTTTGTATAGACACTCTCCCAGAGCCACAATTGGTGTACGGGTGTATTAGAAATGTGGAAGATGGATCCCAAATTTATCTTTCTATGAGCAACATAAACACTTTCTCTGAGCTCTTAAAGAGAGCATCTGACATAACAGAGGCAATGAAGTGCAATGGAAGGAGATATAAAGAAGTTTCTTCTCTGGAAGTGTGTGCCGCTGATGGCAGGGGCAGAAGGAGTTCCTATTCTAAGGGTGTTAAGAAAAATAGTCCTCCACCCCCACTACCACTCTCCAGAGCTCAGGCCATGATTGTCGTAAATGGATGGTTTGAGGATGGAACATTAAACCCTAGAACAGATAGAGAGCCACCAACATCTGAAGACTTGAGAGATCCAAGATATTGCATGGTGCACCGCAATAAGGGCTATGGGTTAACCGATTGTTATGTGGTAAGGACGATATTTCATAGGCAAGTAAAGGAAGGGAAGATACTCCTAAATGGGGAACAAAACCAAGAAGGTGTAAAAAGCACTCCTTTCCATCAACATGATGTTGGAATGATAGGCATTGAAGGAGAGGTAATGCTGACAGAGATCGTAGATGAAGCAGAAGAGATGGTTACCATGGAGGAGTCCTTGGATGAAGACACCTTGACAAGAGGTCTTTTGAAGTCTCGAGGTTGTAGAATCATGTTCAACCAACTTGGCTTGGAATCCCACATTCAGAAAGAGGTGGCGAGAGCTCTAATAAGAGTCATTCAGAAGCATAAAAAAGGTTTTGGGGGCATCAACGCTCAGCTCACAAGATTAGCAAAGGCCCATGCAAACGCCCTGGTGTTTTGGGACCCTGACTCATTTAATGGGGAGTTCTACCATAATAAACCATTGTACGTGGAAGCAGTGGTATAAGGCATGAAGGACAGAAGGGCCTTGGTGGATGCTGGATCAGGGGTAAACATCATACCCACTCATATATTTTTAGAAATGGGAGGTTCTGCTGATCAGATAAGGCCTACTCAAGTCGGGCTCAATGCTTTTAATGGAGTGGGTGTGAAATCTAGAGGGTGTGTTAATGCTGTCTTGGAGGTTGGCCCCATAAAGACCAATAATAAGTTTCATGTGGTGGATGGAAGCTCTAGCTACCACATCCTACTGGGACGTCCATGGATTCATTTACATCGGTGCGTTCCTTCAAGTTGGCATCAATGCATAAAGTCTAGTTGGAGAGGGAAGGATATTAGCATCTCAGCCACTGTAACACCCTTTGATGCGGGAGAAGCACATTTAGTGGATGCGAGTTTCTATGAATAGCTTGCGTTACCAGGGGTCAACAAAATAAGGCCTGTGCAGGAATGCACCATCGGAACACCCAGGCAAAAAGCAATACGGAAGAACACCCTGATGGAGGAAGCACCAAAAGAAAACACCAAAAAACGAGCAACAGCAATCGAAGACCTAGGGCTTCGTAAGGAAATTCTCCCAGGTGGAGGATATCGGTGGTGTATCCTACAGGAACTCAGGGGTCCAGCGGAGGAAAATTACCAGAACTCCCCTGGCCTCGACATCCTAAGTATACAAGAAAAAGAACATCTGCAAAGCAGCATAGAAAATGTCCCTTTCCAACTCCAAGATGAAGCAAAGCAGAAGGAGGAAGAGTTGGAAGAGATTAATTTAGGGACTGAAGAACACCCGAGGCCTTTGTTTGTGTGCAAAACTCTAGGGGAGAAGGAGAAAAGGGATTTGATAGCATTATTAACAGAGTTTAGAGATGTGTTCGCTTGAAACTATGATGAAATGCCAGGGTTAGATCCAAACCTGGTGACCCACAATTTAGCCGTGAGGAAAAGAGCGACTCCTGTCAAGCAAGCTCCTAGAAAATTCTCCAATGAAATAGAAGCTCAAGTAAAGAAAGAAATCGAAAAGTTACTCGCAGCCAAGTTTGTCAAACCAATACAACACCCCTCTTGGTTAGCCAACATAGTGCCAGTGAAAAAGAAGAATGGGCAGAACCAGTGTTGCGTGGATTTTAGAGATCTAAACAAAGCTTGCCCTAAGGATGATTTTCCTCTGCCAGATGTCGATAGAATGGTAGATGCTACAGCTGGATTTGAGAGGTTCTCCTTCATGGATGGATTTAGCGGGTACAACCAAATTAGAATGGCTCTGAGAGATGAAGAAAAGACAACATTTCGAACACCCAAGACTATGTAGACGATTTGGTTGTCAAGTCAACATCCGGGAAGCAACACACAGAACACCTTAGAGTTGTGTTCACTAGATGCAGAAAGTATAGACTCGAGATGAACCCCATGAAATGTGCCTTCGGGGTGTCATCTGGAAAGTTCTTGGGATTCAGAGTCCACAAAAGAGGCATTTCAGCTGACGAGGATAAGATTAAAGTTGTCCAAGACATGGAACCTCCGAAAGACATCAAGGGACTTCAGAAGTTCATAGGCAAGCTGGGGTACATTCGAAGGTTCATACCAGCATTAGGGGAGCTCTTAGGACCCCTAAGACCTTTGTTGAAAGAGAAGAACACCTTTACGTGGGGACAACACCACCAAGCTGTGATGGACAAGATCAAGAACGTTCTCACATCCACTCACACCATGACTTCCCCTCAACCTGGTGCACCATTGAAGGTATACTTAGCGGTAGGAGAAGAAGCAGTTAGTGGGTTAATTGCACAAGAAGGTGAAGGCAAAGAGAAACCCATTGCTTATGTTAGCAGAGCCATGAAAGGGCCGGAACAAAGATACTCTTCACCAGAGAAATATTGTCTCGCTCTGGTGTACATCTCACAAAGATACCGACACTACTTTCAAGCACACCAAGTAGAAGTCGTATCGAAAAATGAAGGTCTCATATTTTTAATTGAAAAGCCAATGTTGACTGGAAGAATGAGTCGTTGGGCACTCCTAATAAGCGAATATGATGTGAAACTGGTGACACCTACCACCATTAAGAGCCAAGCTTTGGCTGACCTCTTGTCGATCTGTCCTGAAAAAGCAACGATTGAAGAGTTGCCAGATCAGATTCCAGGAACAATAGAGACTGTTTATGGTTGCAATGAAGAGGAAACATGGACCCTCATGTTTGATGGAACACCCTCGAATCCTTAAAGAGGGGCAGGAGTCGTCCTTACAGACTCCCATGGAAGAAACCTGTCCTTCATGTTTCGATTGGATTTCTCTTGCACCAACAATGAGGCAGAGTATGAAGCGCTAATACTCGGTCTAAAGATGGCTCAAGAAGTTGGTATCAAGAAACTCCATGTCAAAGGAGACTCCAACCTAATAATACAACAAATCCTAGGAGGGTATGGCACGAAGGAGAGAAGTCTGGCCTTATGCAGAGAGTAAGTGTGGCGCATGATGAAGGTATTTGATAAGATCTCATTTGAGCATGTACCCCGAACAGAAAATAAGCATGCAGATGCTTTAGCAACATTGGGGAGTAAAGTCACTATTCAAAACGGACAACATGCTTTGGAACACCGGGTAGCTGAAAGTCCTGCCAGAGAAGAAAGGATGTCTGTGGGAGGAAAAACCAATGATTGGCAAATGCCTATACATGAACAGCTCAGAACGCTCAACATCACCAAAGAAACAAGAGGATTTTGCCTCCTCAATGGGCAAATGTTCAGAAAAAGCAATGATGGACTCCTCATGAAATGTGTAGGAGAAGAAGAAGGGAAAGAAAAAGCAGAACAACTGCATGGAGCCACTTGCGGAGAAGAAGGCCCCGGTTTGTACCGAAGGCTCCAGAGGTGGGGTATTTATTGGCCGAAAATAAAGTTTCATTGTGATGAATTACAGGCTTCCTGCAAGGCTTGTCAAGAAACAAAAGAAAGCATGCAGATATGTAATGTTCACAATTGGCAACAACCCATCGTAGAGTACCTCGATGCTGGAGTTTTGGCTTCATAGAAAATAGAAGCTGAGAGATTGAAGAAGAGATTAGAACGCTACTTCTTGCGAAAAGGTGAGTTGTTCAAAAAGAGTTTTACCGGAGAGATTCTAAAATGCGTTCGAGATGAAGAAAAAGATAAAGTCTTGGAAGAAGTCCATCAAGGAGTATGTGGGAGACACCAAGGAGGAAGGGCCTTATGGTATGAACTAATCAGGATTGGCTATTACTGGCCAAAAATGAAGGAAGATGCAATCAACTGGGCCAAAAGGTGTCTACAATGCCAAAAGCATGCAAACTTGATACATATGCCAAGCGTGCAGAAGAATAGCCTCAAAACACCATACCCATTCCATACATGGGCGGTAGATTTTGTGGGACCAATCAACCCCCCATCAATGGGGAAGAAGTGGATTCTAGTTGCAACAGAAAGCTTCACCAAGTGGGTGGAGGCCGTCGCTATCAGGGAAGCAAATGCTGAAGCAGTAGCGAGATTTATCAAAGAAAATATAATATGCAGGTTCGGGCTGCCAAGTGTTCTAGTGTCCGATAATGGAACCCACTTTGTTAACCAAAGAGTGTGGGGTGTTCTTGAACAATACCAAATCAAACATCACAAGTCTTCCCCCTACTACCCGCAAGGCAATGGCCAGGCAGAGGCTACTAACAAGAGCCTTTTGAAAATACTCACAAAGATGGTGACCGATGCTCATAAAGATTGGAGTGAATACCTACCACTTGCTCTTTGGGCTTACAGAACAACCAAACATGGAACAACCGGAGTAACACCCTTCTCGTTGATTTATGGGGTTGAAGCTGTACTGCCAACAGAGATTGAAGTGCCCACCGCCAGGATGTTGTTAGACGAGGCAAGGGATCGTGAAGCTGAGTTGCAAGAATTGGAAGAAAAAAGAAAAGTTGTGGGAAGCAAGATGGAAGAATACCACCGGAGATTAGCGTTAGCTTACGATAAGCATGTTCAGCCCAGGGTGTTCCTAGAGGGTGATCTGGAGCTAAAATCAGTAGACGCAGTAATGAGGAAGATGTCTTTGCCAAAATGGGCTCCCAAATGGGAGGGTCCTTACATTGTTTCTGAAGTACACCCCAACGGACATTGTATCCTGCTGGACCCAGATCATGGAACAACCACTGGCCCCATCAATTTCAAGTATGTCAAGAAATACTATGCCTAATTTCAGCTTTAGTAGTTCAAATTTCAATTCCAAAAGGCTTCTTTATCAAAAGCCAATGTTTATGTTATATTATTCTGCAAGCATCCTGCAATACATGAGAAAACTGCTTTAGCAATCATACACTCAAAAATGTGAGTGATGCATCTTAAAAAATTTTGCAGTACAAAATAGTTCCAAAAAAGTGAAGTGTCCCACCCTTCAAGCTCCTAAAAAAAGTCGAGCATAAATAGGGCAAGAAAGTTATGGGTACCTTCCTTTTCTTTGCCTAAAAAAAAGAGGCAGAAAAAAAATATAGTAGTAGATAATCCTGCTCTTCTTAGAATCATACCATCCCCCTGCAAAAAAAAAAAAAAAAAGAATGTGTGTATCCAAAATAAAATGATCACACAAGCAGGTAAAACCCCTGCAGAAGTATGCATATTATATTAAAAAAAAAGAGGGGAAACATAACACCCAAAAAGAGGTGTACAATGAAAGTCACAGAAGCAGTAGGACAAAAATGTACTTTGTCAAAGTATTACATATTTTACAAAATAAAGTGCTGGAAACTATCACAGCCACAAAATATCACTGTAAGAAATCATAGAAGAAGCAGCCTCCTTATGCTTGGCCAATTGCTCTCGTTCCATGCTGACGCTGGCTAACCTAGCCTTCAGGGTGTTCAATTCAGATGTAAGCTTGTTAACCTTTTCTTGAAGAGCAGAAACATCAGAAGAGAGAATGTGATGCTCTTTAGACAACAATTCTTCTCTTGCAAGATCAGAAATCCCAGGTGGAGGCTCCAATTTTGCAGAAAGATTTTCAAGCCAACGACCACTAAATTTAAATAACTTAAGGTTATTTAGATGATTTTCTACCATATCCCGATGAGCACCCCACAAGTCTGCAAGGGAGTGTGAAGTGAAGAAATCTCATGCGTCAAGAAAAGCTTGGTACCCAAGCTTCTTGAAAAGGCAGTTTAGGTCATTTGGAAGCAAGAAGGAAGGAGCCCGGGATGCAATCTCCGATAACAAGTTCTTCACATCGCCATTGAAATGCTCAAACTCATCGCGGACAGAAACTGAAAAGCAAAACAACCTTTTTTCATCAGGAACTTATAAAATGTTGGCATGCCTAACAAATGAAAAGAAATACAATGGAACACACCAGAAGAAGCACTAGCTAAAGGTTCCTTTGTGATTTTAAAAGTGCTTGAAGCTTGAAAGGTGGACTCAGAAGCGGTATGAAAAGCTAAAGATACAAACATACATACAAACAGCATGAACAAAATCATGTATGCAAGTCTCAAAAAAGAAAAAAAAAAGAAGAGGTGGAGTAAAACAGTTGTACCTGCACCAGGAAAAACCGTTCGGGTGGGAGTAACAACACGTCTAGTAGGATCCCCTTGGCAGGTAACACCCGGCTCAATGTCAACATTTCTCTTAGAACTTGCTTTTGCTCGTAGGCCATCTCACACAACTTCTTGGGTAGTACCCTCGTCAGGGACGTCTCCAACAATAAATGAATTAGGAGAGTCCCCACTGACCCTTTCTAGAGAGCTCTCATCACCTACATTTACCGGATCAGAAGGTGCATTTGGAATTGTTTTCAGTTTACCCAAAAGACGATGAGACCTACGCTTTACAACACTGCTAGATAAGCTAATCACAGCCAGGAGACTGTGATGACTCAACAAAGCAAGCAGCAACAGAAGAACCTTTAGCTTTTGCCGTCGAAGAAGGAGAAATCCCTGAGCCAGTGGAAATTGGTGAAGGCGTAGCATCAACAGAAGGCCCAAGTGGTCTTTCAAGAGACCTCTTTGTAACCTCAATATTTGAACTATCCACTTTACTGCGCTTGACCACTTCAGCAGTAACAACTGAATCATCATGTTTTCTTTTTGAAGAAGGTGGATGTCTATAACACCTGGCGTTCAAGTCTACAAAACACCAGCACAAAAGATACAGCAGTCAAATACACAAAGAGGAGAGAGAGACGAAAAAGAAATAAAGAAACAAAAAACAAGAATCAACAAAGAGCAAATATTACTTGTAATGGTCGAAGGAGAAAGGTTGCCAGTCATGAAATATGGATCCTTGATCAAAACTGGGACAAATGATCTGACATCAGGGATGGAGGTACCCTCATATTGCCTGATATGCTCCTTCATATGCATAAGGTAATCCACATACTCCATTGTAACTCCCCCATCCCTGTCGAGAGGAACAACCAAGAAAGGATTGTACTTCGGAAGTTCTTCTTGAAACAGAACCTTTTTCATTAAATTTTCCGATGGAAAAAAAGTATGCTCCACATTTTTTTGATCCTGGTCCCACCCTAGTTGGCGACTTACCCTATCAGGACGGTAGATCACTAGACAGATCAAAGCTCCACAGTGAAAATTCCTATCCATAACAATCAAACCAGGAAGAGGGGTAGGAGAAGTACACAAAAGCCAAAAGTCATAAACCCCATCCTGGCCGGTGGAAATGTTATTGTGGTCATGCTCAAGACAAGCAGAATATATACGATGAATTGCTGATGTATCGGGCTGGTAAGAGGTTACGTACGGGCGAAAACAAAAATTTTCCTCCAAGTCAATAACATCCTCCAAAGATTTCGAAGGATGAGCTGAACCCCAAATCCAAGCACGAGGACTTGCCTTCTTATCTGGAAGAATTGTAGGGGACTTACGGGTGGGAGCAAACAGAGAGAACCGCTCAAAAAGAAAGAGTTGAAGAAATATTTCGTCAATGAAAGACAAAACTGGAAAGCGACCATGAGCAATCTTGAGCTGCTGGAAAAATTGATCAAGCCGCGTATATAAGCTGCCGAGATACATAGGAGCCAATGGTAAACGTTCTCCTCTAGCAATCAAGCAGGCTAAAAGAAACACCCCATGGCTCATACACTCATCCGCCGGTTCCAAAAATACATATTTACTTAACCAATAAGCAACAAAAGTAGCTCCCCTAAGATCTGAAGAAACAGCAGGAGCAGGAACGAACTCACCATTGAGGAAATCACCAAAGAAATAACGAGACCAATTAGAGTAAGAATACTTAACAGTAATCTTCTTCTTCTTGGAATCTTGCTTGTCGCCAACCACCTCTTTTCCTCTTGAGGACCGACGAGTCTTCGGATGCTCATCCTTGGAGGAAGATTTCTTAGCCTGCCTACTCTTGGACAACTCTTTTGCATATCAACCAGCATCACTTAAACTCATTTGAAGATGTCGTGCAAGCTTAAGCAGATCAGAATCTGGGTGAAGAAGAGTGAGATCCACACTACCAAACACCGACAGTTGAAGAAGAACCACAACATCTTTCAAAGTGGGTGAAAACTCACCCCAAGAAGTCAAAAAAGTATGAGTCTGAGAACACCACCTCTGCCAAAGTAAACTCATATCAGATCCATTTCGCTGAACACCCAAGCCTGCCAAGAGGAAATCAATTAGTGCTTCTTCAACATATAGCAACAAGGTAAAGAAATTATACGAATCAATTATGAGGATAGATGGCAGAGAACAACCAACCTGCAGATGTGCGAATAGCCTCGGCAACACCAGCTGATTCTAATCTCTTCACAAAACTACCACCCTCCTCAAACAATACTGTGAACACCCACTTTTGCCAAACCTTATTTATGTGAGTAGCTGCCTCAGATTTAAAAGACGTCCATGGAAATTCTTGGCGCTTCAACCGAGAACATAGTAGAGTAAGACCCACTTGATATGAAGGCTTCTCAACAAATTCACCCAAAACTCTACAATCTAAAGAATCAAAGGCGGGTTTCATAGTTTTATCCATACTTAATAACAAGCCAGAAGAAGGAGGGTCCAAAAAAGGTTTCTTCATCAGAGGAGGATCCACAAAAGTAGCCCTCTTATTTGATGGTTTAACCCAAGGTTGGGGGATAGATTCAGAAAATCCCATTGCATATTCTTCAGGAACATTATCCATATCATTCACAGAAGAGTCAGTACCTAAACTATTACTAGAGTCCTCTGGGTCACTATCTATTATCTCAGCAAGTTTCACACGAGGCATGACAACAAAAAAGAAGCAATTCCTAGAAAAAGGGGGAAGAAGGAGAACAGCAACAACAAAATAGAGTAAACATCAATATCACGCAAATACCAACGACAAAAATGTTCAAAATATAAAGGAGAATATTGCAGAACACTCAAAAAATTCTAAAAAAGCCAAAGAGCATCGCATGTCAAGAAAACAACCAAGGAGTTCTCAAATGAAACAAAAAAGCAAAGGAATGAAAATCATTCATCATATTCTTTACTCGATAAGGCCACTAACTCCTCATATCCTCACAACATCATATTTCATTTGGTGACATATATGAAAATATTGCAAAACATTATACGTTTATAGCTTTGAAAGAATATAAATATGGAACACTAAAAATTTGTTCTAATTGAAAAAGTTTATAAACAAATTACTTATGACTATACTATACAGAAAAAAAAATTTTTTTAATTAAATTATTTTCATTCTTAAATATCTATTTTATAGTTGCAGATGAACATTGCTCATGATGTTTAACTCAATTTCTTTTATTTTGTGATGCCATTGGAAACATATACAAATGAGGATATAACATTCAAGTTATAAGGTGAAAGATTTTTATCAAAGAATCCCTATAGCTAATCCCAAAATTAGCAACTCAATATACATGGGGCTGAAAGGGGTTACATGAGAACAAAGGCAGAGAACATAATAATAAGGGTTCAGAGTAACAAAGAGTACAGAATGATCATCAGAGTTCAGACACGAGTTCAGAGTAACAAAAGTTCAGAATAATACAAAAAAATGTCAAATATACAATAGTAGATATTCAAGTGCCAGAATCTCATCTAAGAAAATAAGAGTATGCATTATATGACAAAAAAGGGAGCAAGACCAAAGACAAAAGCAAGAAAAGAAGAAAAAGAGTCTTACTAAATAAGAAGACAGAGTGAGAAGACAGAGCAATGTTGAATATGGGAGTGTCCTTTGTCCTAAGAAAAACTCCCAATTGTTGAAGAAGACAGAGGGTTTGGATGGTGGTGCTGCTATGTAAATAAAAAAAATACCCTAACAAAGATGATGAGAAACACGCTCTCCCGTATCCTCCCAGGTGTTCTCCCCTTCTTATGTGTCTCTCCAAATCCAGGTAGATGATTCGGGTGGGTTTCGTGGAAAATAGATTAAGTGAAAAATAGTAGTTAAGGTGAGAGATTAGGGGTAAGTAAACTTGTGAGGAAGACACTTCTGTTAATGGCAAATAAACAATACAAGAACTAATAGTGAGGAAGAGAGGTGGAGAACAAGTGTTGAGACCTCCACTAATGTCACAAGAGGATGAATGAGCTTTGTTTAAAGTGGACAAGAATGGTTTACAGAGAAGAGAAGCTCTCAGAAGAGGATGAAAGTGAAGGTAAAAGTAAAGGATGAAAAGGGTTTCAAGGTCTGTGAAGAAGAAGATGATCAAGGTGAAAGTGAAAAGTGAGAGTGAAGGATGAAGGATGAAGGATGAAGGATGAATGATGAAGGATGCTTTACAGAGGTGGCTTGAGGTCCTTTTTATAGTGTAAAATCATGATGAAGAGGGCACCCCTTGGCCAATGATTTTAGTCTGACATTTGGTTTACTGCTCTTTCCAAAATATCTTTAGGTATTTAGGATCACCTCAAGTCTTGTCAACTGAAAAGGGTAGGAAGTTGATTCCCACACGTTAAACTAAAGCTCCTGACATGTGACATTAGTGAAGGGACATCTAGTTTGGTTTTCTTTCAACTAGATGACACCTTTACACTCCAAATCCAACCAATCCACTTCCACCAATATAGTTCCCACTGAAGAGAAATTCAACTCCTCAAGGTGTTAGTTTGGGTTCCATCCTTTTAGCCCAATACCTTTAGGAGAAACTTAGCTCTTTTTTGACCATGTTTGTAGGTCATTGTAAAAATAATTATGTACAAAAAAAGTTTATATTTTTAGTACACAATCACTAGGTTAATCGGACTTTTACTCGATGTTCCTTAACACAAGATTTCTTCGATATCAACTTCCTTCCGAAAGCTCACTCATTAAACTTCGAATTTAATTACTTTGACTAACAAATTGCCCCCTAAGATTAATGTGTTTGTTCTTGAAATCATTTTTTGAAAGAAAAACACTTAATCCTAAATTTACCATTAACGGGAAGCACTTTAACTAATCATAAATGACATTCACTTTCTCCCATTTACTTTTATTCGTTTAACACGTTTCCCATGATCTACAGTCTCTCTCTTCCACCACTTCACCTTCTTCAGAAAGTTACCTCCCTTTTTGAATTTCCTTCTGCAACAACGGCTAAAAACAACTCTTCTTCTTTAAATTAAATTTTCTCACTGTCTTCTCATTTCCTGAATTTTTACTTTCTGAAACACTAATTCTTTTTCCTCCTCTAAACTCTCTGTTTTGCAACTTCAATCTCTCCACCAATTTCTCAATTTACTCATCAATGGCTTCCCCTTCAACTCGTGCTACTGCTCAAAATAAGGGCAAAGGCCTTATGGTTCATAACCAAGTTCCTCCAACTTTGCAAATACTCAACTAGATCAATAATGAGATCATCGAAGACCCCCAGCCTCGACTCGATGACACAAAGATTCTCATCCCTTTTACCATTGGCGATGAAACTCACTGTTTCATTGGCCCTATTCAAACTCTGGAGCGTGCCAACAAACGTCTTCACTTCTTCCCCAATGCACAAGGGGAAGACTTGCTTATCAACCAAAACCTCCTTATAACCCCTTTCATCAATCCCCAGAAACCCTTCAGGAAAAACTCTAAAATCACCCCACAAGGAGCCGATTTCCAAACTTGGCACAGTCGCCTCGAATCGGAGAAGAACGCCGCCTGAAGGGCCCTTGGTATCCAAGACCTGCTTCGACTTTCTCACTTCACACCTTCAACTCATCCTTGGATAATTGGGGTATGGTCAATTTTCGGAACAAGACCACAAACAAATTCCACCTTTCCTATGGAATGATCGGCCTTTCTCTACTCGATGTGGTCGCTATCATTGGCCTCCCAGTTAGTTTTCCTGAACTGACTTCTGACGTGCAACCAAATTGAGATTACAAGGTAGTTCATAGGACTTCCTATAGCGATTTTATTACTCCGAACATGGGTCAGGAGAATGAATATGTGACTGATGATGAGCACGTTGCATTTCTATACTACTGGCTGTATGTCATTGTCTTCTGCTCTCGAAGTGTTCAAATGCAGAAGCTCTTTCCCCCTCTGGCTGCCTTTTTACATGAGAAATATACATTAAATTTGGCCAAGCTAATCCTGGGACACTTATTCGAAGAACTTGGCCACCTAGTCAACTGCCTTCGAAACAACTCTCCGATTAATGTAGGAGGTCCCCTCTAGCTTCTCCAGCTTTGGTTAAATGCGGTTTTTGAGATATTCATGCAAAAGGATGGGGACAATTCATCTAGTAAACAATATATCAAAGGATTCCATCTGGCTTCTTTTAAACCAAATTTTCAAAATGCTCTGTCGATTGAAGACCATATCTGGGCTGTTTTTTCTCTCTTTCACTCATGTAAAAACTTCAACAATAATGTCTCAATTTCACCCCCAATCTGCGTCGAAATTGTGGTCCTTCATGGCTCGAACGCTTTCTCTTTCCCAATGACGATCAAGAGAACGAGATTGCCAACAAAAATTGGGCAAACTTGCTTATTGTTCAGATAATCCCCACTGGATTGCCTCAATACAAAAAAGAACAATTCAAATCAACTCTCTATGCTCCTCATTATATTGCCAGACAATTTGGTTTCTCCTAAACCATTCCAATTCCTCTTCCTCGAAACAGTCGACATTTTTGTCACGTCAATTGGTTTCAAAGGAACAACTCGAACTCTGTCTTTCCACCAACCAACAGCAAAAAGAAAACTACACTCAACTTATTTTTTAGCACGGTTCATACATAACCAAATCTTACTTCAACTGGGGGACTATATATTTTTCCAAATATAGTCGCACCTTCGATGAGATAAAAAACTCTGCCATCAGGACCATTCTAACTACTGAAAGTTCACCAAAAAGAATTTCGAAAAGAAGAATTGAGGCTGCAGCACAACCAAGACAACCACAAAAGAAATTTTGAAAGGCTCCCACAATAACCTCTAAAAGGGTAATCTTTCAATCAAACTTTTCTAAACATCTTTTAATCATTTTTGTTTGGACACACCTTGATTTCGAATCTTTCTTTATTACCAGGTTTAATCATCAAGTGAAAGCTCCCCAGAAGAAAGTGAGCAGTCAGCAAAAAATATTTTTGCTGCTTCTTCCGATTCGAACGATGACTCAGTGATCAAAACAATTCCTCCACTAATTCGGAAAAAATCAACCCAGGTAATTCTATGTCAATTTTGAATATGATGACTTAATTGGAAAAATCTGACCTGCTAAATGTCTTATTTCAGGCTGAAGCAACTGCTCAATCCACATCTACTTCTCTATTTGCTTCCGGTCAATCAACATAACAAGACCAACCAAGACCAGAGCAACAAGAATTCCATTCATCAGCTCAAACCATAATATCTAATGAACCCATACAAGTTGTTTTGCCAACACCTATTGAAACTCAAGTGGTCGACCTACCTCAAGAACAGCTCTCACCACCACAAGACCAAGGCATCGACAATCCTCCATCTCCAACTCAAGTTGATTCCCTTAATAGGTCTCCTGTTACCCATGTCTCTGATTTACCCACTCAGGATCCAGGGACTGTCCTTTCTCCTAAAAAAATTCCAAGCCCAAACAAAAACATCGAGCCTTTTACTTCACATGGCCCAAAACCATCATTCAAGATTCCTAACATTACTTCTTAACCTTCTGATGCTGATCTTGCTGAGTTGGTTGTCTTTTTGACACAAATCGTTCAAAAAGATGAAGTACCCATTTCGACTCCAACTCCTGTAGGCCCTTCTACATCTTGCCTTCCCTCAGAACTCAATCGGCACACTTTCGAACAATTAAGCAATCTTTTAGGGCTTCTAACACATGCCCCCTTGGAATGGACTAGTCAAACGAACCTGAATTCTCTCCTTTATGACATTTTGAGCTCTTCACTCGAATTCTAGGTTCCTCCCCAGTTTTCAATTATAGTAAAGAATTTCACAAAAATTTTAAATGATTATATCACTGCTCAAGACAAGTTGCAAGAGTCCAAGGAGAAAGTGGCTAAAATTAAGGCCGAATCAGAAGAAATTAATAAGTTCTTCAACCACTAAGAAATTCATATAAAGAATATGATTTGAGGATTACTCAAGCCTTCAATGCTCAAGCCTACTATGGCAAACAGGAGGAAGAACTTGAAGTAGAACTGGTCCGAATCGAATAAACACTAGCTAAGATTCGAAAAAGAAAAGCTAACTTAGCTATCCCTTTGACCAAAGTTCAACATAAACACCAAGCAATCTTCAAGGAACTTCGCATTGCAGAAGGCAAACAAGAAGAATCCAACAAACAACTTGAAAAGGCTCATCATGAGGAATATGAGCAAGTCAAAATGCTTTCTTTCTTCGATAGTGATAGAGTTCAACTTCATTCTGAACTAGTAGAACTTCTGGCTCTTTCGATTCCACCTAGTTAGAACACTTTTATGTGCTCTTACTTTTGTGTGCCTTGGACACTTTTATATATAATGACTCTTTATGTGCTCTTACTTATTTATTTATACTACTAATCTTGATTTAGCATACATCAATATTATTTCAAGTATTTTCTATTTATCGAATTAATCACCTTTCCAAAATCGATATCTTTAATTCGATATGCATTTCTAGAATACAACGCAACAACTTGAAAAGGTCCTTCCCAAGTATGGGACCACTTGCCAAGGAATCTTGACTTCTTTTCCATTGGTAATACAACTTTTAAGACCAATTCTCCTATACTGAAACATTTCTCTTTTATTCGACGATTATAATTTCGAGCAATACTTTCTTTTTGTCGAATCATTTTTTCGAGTGCCAAAATGCATTTTGAGTCTAAATCATTCAACTCATCATACATTGCATTCCAATAATCATCAACTGGCCAAGTCATCTTGCCTCAAAATTCTCAACGTATTGAGGTTAATCTCTAATGGTAAAACTGCGCCATGACCATACACTAATTTATATGGAGAAGTACCTGTTGACCCTCTTGGTGAATTTCAATAGGCCAACAAAACTTAACTCAAAGTTTCATGCCAAGTTCGAGGTCTACTACCAATTTGTTTCTTGATCAAATTGATCAATATTTTATTCACTGTCTCGACTTGCCCATTGGCATGCGCATAATATGGAGTCGAAGTAACCATATTAATGTTTCTCGAGGCTGTAAAATTCTTAATTCGCTGACCAGTGAACATAGTCCCTTAATCAGTACTCAAGGTTTGTGGAATTCCAAATCGATGGATTATGTGTTCCTCGATAAAATCTATCAGTTTATTTTGTCCAGCCTCCATTAAAGGAATAGCTTTAACCCACTTCGTGAAATAATCAATTCCTACCAAAATAAATTTATGATTTTTCAACAAAGGAGGGTGTATCAATCCAATTAGATCTAAATCCCATCCTCGAAAAGGCCATGGTTTAATAATCGAATGTAATTCAGATGCTGGTATTTGTTGTACCACTCTATGATGTTGGCATTCTTGGCATGCTTTCGCATAATCGATGCAATCATTAATCATAGAAGGCAAATAAACATGATTTTGAAGTAACACCCATTTCATTTTCATCCCAGCCTGATGGGCCCCACATATACCTTTGTGAACTTCCCTTAAAGCAATATCCTTATCGGCTTGACTTAAACAACTCGAAAGGCTTCCATCAATTCCTTTCTTATATAACTCTTCAGCCATCAATACAAGGTTCATTGCTATCAACTTTACTTTCCTATCAACTCGAACATTGGGATCTTTTAAATAATCGGCAATGGGTTTCCTCCAATCATCATCTTCCTATTCATCTAAACACAAAGCCTCTCTTTCATCGATAGGCACTAAAATCTGACAAATTTTTGCCAGTTTTCTTAGTGTTTCTGGGCATATCTTATATCTCAAAGCAATTTGTGCCAACTCATTAGCAATTTTATTTTGAATTCTCGGAATATGAACTAATGAAACTTTCCAGAAAGAAGTTAACAACTCCCATGTGATGAGCGGATATTTTATACGCTTTTTGGGGGTAATTTCATGTAGATTTTAGCATGTTTCAGTTAGTTTTTAGTAAAATAATATTAGTTTTTAGGCAAAAATCATATTTCTGGACTTTACTATGAGTTTGTGTGTTTTTTTGTGATTTCAGGTATTTTCTGGCTGAAATTGAGGGAGCTGAGCAAAAATCTGACTTAGGCTGAAAAAGGACTGCTGATGCTGTTGGATCCTGACCTTCCTGCACTCGAAATAGATTTTCTGGAGCTACAGGAGTCCAATTGGCGCGCTCTCAACGGCGTTGGAAAGTAGACATCCAGGGCTTTCCAGCAATATATAATAGTCCATACTTTGCGCAAGGATAGACGACGTAACTTGGCGTTAAACGCCAAGTTCATGCTGCTGTCTGGAGTTAAACGCCAGAAAAACGTCATGATCCGGAGTTGAACGCCCAAAACACGTCATAACCTGGAGTTTGACGCCAGGAAAGGCCTCCACACGTGGAAAGCATTAGTCTCAGCCCCAGTACACACCAAGTGGGCCCCAGAAGTGGATTTCTGGACCAATTATCTTAGTTTATTCATTTTCTGTAAACCTAGGTTACTAGTTTACTATTTAAACAACTTTTACAGACATTTCTTGTACCTCATGATATTTTCAGATCTGAATTACATACTTTTGACGGCATGAGTCTCTAAACTCCATTGTTGGGGGTGAGGAGCTCTGCAGCGTCTCGATGATTTAATACAATTCCTTTGTTTTCCATTCAAACACGCTTGTTCTTGTCTAAGATGTTTATTCGCGCTTAATTGTGAAGAAGGTGATGATCCGTGACACTCATCACCTTCCTCAACCCATGAACGTGTGCCTGACAACCACCTCCGTTCTACATCAGATTGAATGAATGTCTTTTAGCTTCCCTAATTAGAATCTTCGTGGTATAAGCTGGATTGATGGCGGCATTCATGAGAATCCGGAAAGTCTAAATCTTGTCTGTGGTATTCCGAGTAGGATTCTGGGATTGAATGACTGTGACGTGCTTCAAACTCCTGAGGGCTGGGCGTTAGTGACAGACGCAAAAGAATCAAGGGATTCTATTCCAACCTGATTGAGAACCAACAGATGATTAGCCGTGCTGTGACAGAGCATAGGAACGTTTTCACTGAGAGGATGGGAGGTAGCCATTGACAACGGTGACACCCTACAGAGAGCTTGCCATGGAAGGAACCTGTGTGTGAGAAGAGGATTTCAAGGAAGTGTTGAAGTCAAAGGACAAAGCATCTCCAAAACCCCAACATATTCCACAATCCTTTATAAACAAGTAACTCTATCATTCCCTATTATTTTAACTTACAATTTTAAGTAGTTTGTAGTTTGGCTTTTTACAAGTAAAATCCAATTAACCTTATTGGCATCCTGACTAAGACAAATAAAATAAGTATTGATTGCTTCAAGCCAATAATCTCCGTGGGATCGACCCTTACTCACGTAAGGTATTACTTGGACGACCCAGTGCACTTGCTGGTTAGTTGAACGAAGTTGATCTTGGACCAGGTTCTATTATCATATTCTATAAAGAGATACAATTTCGTCCACCAAGTTTTTGGCGCCGTTGCCGGGGATTATTGAGTTTGGACAATTGAAGGCTTATTTTATTTCTTAGATTAGGAATAATTTATTTTTATTTTTTTTTATTGTTATAGAGTCATTAAATCTTGATAGGATAGTTTCTTTTCAAAAATTTCTTTTCAAAATTTATTATTTTTCTCTTAATTAATTGCTAATTTTCGTGAGTTTTAGTGTCTTGTTCTAAGTTTGGTGTCAATTGCATATCTCATATTTTTCTTTAAAAATTTCGACTTGTGATTTTTGTTCTTTATTAATCTTCAAGTTGTTCTTGCTTATTTTTGTTGTTTGATCTTGAGTTTTTCTTGCTTTGTGTCTTTTCTTGTTTCACTTGTGTTCCTTTTAAAGCACTAATTGGAATATCTGCATCAAGTGTCATATTTATTCCCAATTGGCTAAAGCATTGGTTTATATTCTTGATAAGGGAGCACCAGTACTTTTGAAAATCTTTTTCAAAAATAATTTTTCTTAATTTAATCTTGTGCCAAACTTTAAGTTTGGTGTTTTCTTGTTAATCTTTCTTTAAATTTTCGAAAACTTGTCTTGATTTTCTAAAAATTTTAAGCTTGGTGTTCTTTCTTTTGTTCTTGGTGTTCTTGTGAACCTTCAAGGTGTTCTTGGATTTTTCTTGTGTCTTGATCTTAAAATTTTTAAGTTTGGTGTTCCTTGGTGTTTTCCCTCCAAAAATTTTCGAAAACAAGGAACATTAGATCTAAAAATTTTAAATCTTGTGTCTTTTGTGTGTTTTTCTCTTTCATCATAAAATTCAAAATTCAAAAAAATTTTATTTTCTAACTAATTTTGAACTACATTTTTCGAAAATTTTATATTAAAAATTCAATTTTCAATTTCAAAATATTTTCACTTTCATTTATTTATTTCGTTTTTATTTTATAAAAAAAAATATAATAAATAATTTTCTTTCACAAAATATCTTCAAAATAATTTTTTTTTATATCTATATCCCATTTTTGTTATTCCATTACTATAAAATAAATAATTCTCAACATATAAATTCTCAACTTGTATTCTAATATGGAAGCAAGTGGGAATGAACAGTCCAAGAGGACTCTGGGGTCATATGCTAACCCCACTACTGCTTCATATGGGAGTAGTATTTGTATACCCTCCATTGGAGTTAGTAGCTTTGAGCTGAATCCTCAGCTCATTATCATGGTGCAGCAAAACTGCCAGTATTCCGGTCTTCCACATGAAGAACCTACAGAGTTTCTGGCACAATTTCTGCAAATTGCTTATACAGTACATGATAAGGAAGTAGATCAGGATGTCTACAGATTATTACTGTTTCCATTTGCTGTAAAAGATCAAGCTAAGAGGTGGTTAAATAACCAGCCTAAGAACAGCATAAAAACATGGAAACAGCTGTCAGAAAAATTCCTGAATCACTATTTCCCTCCCAAACGGATGACACAGCTAAGGCTAAACATCCAAGGCTTCAAACAAGGAGATCATGAATCCCTTTATGATGCTTGGGAGAGATACAGAGAGATGCTAAGAAAATGCCCCTCTGAAATGTTTTCAGAATGGGTGCAATTAGACATCTTCTACTATGGGCTTACAGAAAAAGCTCAGATTTCTCTAGACCACTCAGCTGGTGGATCTATACACATGAGAAAAACAATTGAAGAAGCTCAAGAGCTTATTGATACAGTTGCCAGAAATCAGCATCTGTACCTAAGCAGTGAATCCTCTATGAAAGAAGAAGCTAAAACAGTAACTGCAGAACTCAGTCCAGTGGATCAGGCTAATGAATTCAATCAGCAATTAGATTTTCTAACTCAGCAACTAGCCGAATTCAAGGAAATACTACAGGAAACAAGAATGGCTAACAGGAACATGGAAGTGCAATTAAAGCAGACAGAAAAGCAACTGTCAAAACAAATAACAGAAGAATGCCAAGCAGTTCAATTAAGAAGTGGGAAAACATTAAATACCTCACTTCAAAGCAGCAGGAAACCAAGAAATGAACAAGAGGATACTAAAAATCCCTCTGAGGACAATCAGAGCCCAGAGAGGAATGATGCTAGCGCTGAACGCCCAGCCCATGCTCATTCCTGGCGTTCAACGCCAGAAACAAGCATGGATCTGGCGTTGAACGCCCAAAAGGGACATGGTTCTGGCGTTCAAACGCCAGTAACAAACAAGGAGATGGCGTCTAACGCCACTCCAGCTTCCACTCCTAGCATTCAAATGCCAGTGGGTGATCAGTCACATACAAGTGCTGACCTTTCTAAAAAGGCTTCCCAACCCACTTCTGTAGGTAATAAACCTGCAGCAACTAAGGTTGAGGAATACAAAGCCAAAATGCCTTATCCTCAAAAACTCCGCCAAGCGGAACAGGATAAGCAATTTGCCTGCTTTGCAGACTATCTCAGGACTCTTGAAATAAAGATTCCGTTTGCAGAAGCACTTGAGCAAATACCTTCTTATGCTAAGTTCATGAAGGAAATCTTAAGTCATAAGAAGGATTGGAGGGAAACTGAGAAAGTCTACCTCACTAAAGAATGCAGTGCAGTCATTCTGAAAAGCTTACCTGAGAAGCTTAAAGATCCTGGGAGCTTTATGATACCATGCACATTAGAGGGTAATTGTACCAAGCAAGCTTTATGTGATCTTGGGGCAAGTATCAACTTAATACCTGCATCTACTATCAGAAAGCTTGGTTTAACTGAAGAAATTAAACCAACCAGGATATGTCTTCAACTTGCTGATGGCTCCATTAAGTACCCATCAGGCGTGATTGAAGACATGATTGTCAAGGTTGGGCCATTTGCCTTTCCTACTGACTTTGTGGTGCTGGAAATGGAGGAGCACAAGAGTGCAACTCTCATTCTAGGAAGACCTTTCCTAGCAACTGGCCGAACCCTCATTGATGTCCAAAAAGGGGAAGTAACCTTGAGAGTCAATGAGGAGGAGTTCAAGTTGAATGTTGTCAAAGCAATGCAACATCCAGACACCCCAAATGACTGCATGAGTGTTGATATTATTGACTCTCTGGTAAGAGAGGTCAATATGGCTGAGAGTCTCGAATCAGAGCTAGAGGACATATTTAAAGACGTTCAGCCTGATTTGGAGGAGTCAGAGAAGATAATAGAACCTCTGAAAATCCCTCAAGAAGAGGAGAAACCTCCAAAACCCGAACTCAAACCATTACCACCATCCTTGAAATATGCATTTCTGGGAGAAGGTGATACCTTCCCTGTAATTATAAGCTCTACCTTAGAGCCACAGGAAGAGGAAGCACTAATTCAAGTGCTAAGGACACACAAGACAGCTCTTGGGTGGTCCATCAGTGATCTTAAGGGCATTAGCCCAGCCAGATGCATGCACAAGATCTTGTTGGAGGATGACGCCAAACCAGTGGTCCAACCACAAAGGCGGCTGAATCCAGCTATGAAAGAAGTGGTGCAGAAGGAGGTCACTAAATTACTAGAGGCTGGGATTATTTATCCTATTTCTGACAGCCCCTGGGTGAGCCCTGTCCAAGTTGTCCCTAAGAAAGGTGGCATGACAGTGGTTCATAATGAAAAAAATGAACTGGTTCCTACAAGGACAGTTACAGGGTGGCGTATGTGCATTGATTACAGAAGGCTCAATACAGCCACCAGAAAGGATCATTTTCCTTTACCATTCATAGACCAGATGCTAGAAAGACTAGCAGGTCATGAATACTACTGCTTCCTGGATGGATATTCAGGTTATAATCAAATTGCAGTAGATCCCCAGGATCAGGAGAAAACGGCATTCACATGCCCATCTGAAGTATTTGCATACAGAAGGATGCCATTTGGCCTGTGCAATGCACCTGCAACCTTTCAGAGGTGCATGCTCTCCATTTTCTCTGATATGGTGGAAAAATTTCTGGAAGTCTTCATGGATGACTTTTCAGTATTTGGAGACTCATTCAGCTCCTGCCTTAACCATTTAGCACTTGTTCTGAAAAGATGCCAAGAGACTAACCTGGTTTTAAACTGGGAAAAATGTCACTTTATGGTGACTGAAGGAATTGTCCTTGGGCACAAAATTTCGAACAAGGGAATAGAGGTGGACCAAGCTAAGGTAGAAGTAATTGAAAAATTGCCACCACCTGCTAATGTTAAGGCAATCAGAAGCTTTCTGGGGCATGCAGGATTCTATAGGAGGTTTATAAAGGATTTTTCAAAAATCGCCAAACCTCTGAGCAACCTGCTAGCTGCTGACACGCCATTTATCTTTGATAAAGAGTGTTTGCAGGCATTTGAGACCCTGAAAGCTAAATTGGTCTCAGCACCAATCATCTCTGCACCAGACTGGACATTACCATTTGAATTAATGTGTGATGCCAGTGACCATGCCATTGGTGCAGTATTGGGACAAAGGCATGACAAGCTTCTGCACGTCATTTACTATGCTAGCCGTGTTCTAAATGATGCACAGAAGAATTACACAACCACAGAAAAAGAGCTACTTGCAGTGGTTTATGCCATTGACAAATTCAGATCCTATTTAGTAGGATCAAAAGTGATTGTGTACACTGATCATGCTGCTCTTAAATATCTACTCACAAAGCAGGATTCAAAACCCAGACTCATCAGATGGGTGTTGCTTCTGCAAGAGTTTGATATAGAAATAAGAGACAGAAAAGGGACAGAAAATCAAGTAGCAGATCACCTGTCCCGAATAGAACCAGTGGAAGGGGCGTCCCCCCTCTCACTGAGATCTCTGAAACCTTTCCGGATGAGCAACTGTTTGCCATCCAGGAAGTGCCATGGTTTGCAGACATTGCAAACTACAAGGCAGTGATATTCATACCCAAAGAGTACAGTAGAGTGCAATCAAAGAAATTAATCACAGATGCAAAGTACTATCTTTGGGATGAACCATATCTCTTTAAGAGATGTGCAGACGGAGTAATCCGTAGATGTGTGCCTAAAGAAGAAGCACAGAAGATCCTTTGGCATTGCCATGGATCACAGTATGGAGGACATTTTGGAAGTGAACGAACAGCCACAAGAGTCCTCCAAAGTGGCTTCTACTGGCCTACTCTCTATAAAGATTCCCGAGCATTTGTGCTTAATTGTGACAGTTGCCAAAGATCAGGCAACCTACCTCACAGTTATGCCATGTCTCAACAAGGAATCTTGGAGATTGAGTTGTTTGATGTATGGGGCATTGACTTCATGGGACCTTTCCCACCATCATACTCAAACACTTATATTCTGGTGGCAGTGGATTATGTATCCAAATGGGTGGAGGCTATTGCAACACCCACTAATGACACTAAAACAGTGTTGAAATTCCTCCAAAAACATATCTTCAGCAGATTTGGTATCCCTAGAGTGTTAATCAGTGATGGGGGCACTCATTTCTGTAATAAACAGCTTTACTCTGCTCTGGTACGTTATGGAGTCAACCACAGGGTGGCTACTCCATATCATCCACAAACTAATGGGCAAGCTGAAGTCTCAAATAGAGAACTCAAAAGAATCCTGGAACGGACTGTAATTAACCGTAGAAAGGATTGGGCAAGAAGCTTAGATGATGCTCTGTGGGCATACAGAACAGCATTTAAGACCCCTATAGGGACCTCTCCATACCAGCTTGTGTATGGAAAGGCGTGTCACTTGCCAGTGGAACTGGAACACAAGGCCTACTGGGCAACCAGATTCCTGAACCTTGATGCCAAGATAGCTGGAGAAAGACGATTACTCCAGTTAAATGAGCTAGAGGAATTTAGACTCAATGCTTTCGAAAATGCAAAAATTTACAAAGAGAAAGCAAAAAGATGGCATGATAAGAAATTGTCATCCAGAGTCTTTGAGCCAGGGCAGAAAGTTCTGTTATTTAATTCAAGGCTCAAATTATTCCCTGGGAAATTAAAATCCCGGTGGAGAGGTCCATATGTAATTACAAGCGTATCACCATATGGATACATAGAACTTCAGGATAGTGACTCTAACAAAAAGTTCATTGTTAATGGACAAAGAGTTAAACATTATCTTGAAGGCAATTTTGAGCAAGAATGCTCAAAGCTGAGACTTGATTAAAACTCAGTAATAGTCCAGCTAATGACATTAAAGAAGCGCTTGCTGGGAGGCAACCCAGTCAATCACAAAATTTAATTTTATTCGTATTAATTAATTAATTGATTTTTTTTCAGGTATATGTCAAAAGTATCTTCAAGGTAAAATAGCAATTGGTTGGATTCACAGAGTTATAAAGGAAATTGGAAGCTTACTAGCGTGAAAAAGCCAGTAAGAAACACTTTGGGCGTTGAACGCCCAAAAGAAGCACCCACTGGGCGTTCAACGCCAGTAAGGGTAGCTTTCTGGGCGTTAAACGCCAGAAAGATGCATCAACTGGGCGTTGAACGCCCAGGAGAAGCAACATGTGGGCGTTAAACGCCCAAACCATGCAGCAGTTGGGCGTTTAACGCCAGGATGGTGGGGAGGAGGACAAGCAAACCTCTAAGTTTGGTGTGATTTACCATGATCACTGAGCTAAAACTCATTAAGATCATGGCACCTAAGAGAACAGGAAGAGCAAGGATGTGAACTTAAGGGAGCTGAAGCATCAGAAACTTATTCTTGAAGGCACCCCACAGACTAGAGGAACATCCACTTCCCAAAATACAGGTTGTTACGTTCTAATTCCAGCTTTAACTCTGTGATAGTGTTATTATAGGATTTTACCTTAGGAGATATTTAGTTTATCTATCTTGATTTTATTTCCATTTAAGCTATAATTTATTTTTCTCATCATCATCAGGCATGAATAAAGTAGTAGAATTTTTTTTGAATAAAGAAGTAATCTATATTTATGAGTTCTTAGTAATAAAGACTATAATTAATTATATGTGGTGGCAATACTTTTTGTTCTCTGAATGAATGCTTGAACAGTGCATAAATTGTACTTTGAATTTGATGAATATTGGCTCCTGAAAGGATGAGGAACACGAAAAATATTATTGATGATCTGAAAAATCATGAAATTGATTCTTGAAGCAAGAAAAAGCAGTTCAAAAAAAAAAAAAACAAGCCATGAGCACTAGCCAAGAGTAAAAAAGGGATCCAAGGCTTTGAGCATCAATGGATAGGAGGGCCCAAGGAAATAAAATCCAGGCCTAAGCGGCTAAACCAAGCTGTCCCTAACCATATGCTTGTGGCATGCAGGTCCAAGTTACAAGCTTGAGACTGAGTGGTTAAAGTCGTGATCCAAAGCAAAAGAGTGTGCTTAAGAGCTCTGGACACCACTAACTGGGGACTTTAGCAAAGCTAAGTCACAATCTGAAAAGGTTCACCCAGTTATGTGTCTGTGGCATTTATGTATCTGGTGGTAATACTGGAAAACAAAGTGCTTAGGGCCACAGCCAAGACTCATAAAATAACTGTGTTCAAGAATCAACATACTACACTAGGAGAGTCAATAATACTATCTGAATTCTGAGTCCCTAAGGATGCCAATTATTCTAAAAATTTAAAAGATACAGGGGGATGCCAAAACTGTTCAGAAACAAAAAGCTACAAGCCCCGCTCATCTAATAAGAATATGAGCTTCATTTAAAACTCTAAAATATTATTACTTCTTTATTTCTGTTAAAACCTATTTTATTTATCTAGTTGCTTGAGGACAAGCAACAGTTTAAGTTTGGTGTTGTGATGAGCGGATATTTTATACGCTTTTTGGGGGTAATTTCATGTAGATTTTAGCATGTTTCAGTTAGTTTTTAGTAAAATAATATTAGTTTTTAGGCAAAAATCATATTTCTGGACTTTACTATGAGTTTGTGTGTTTTTCTGTGATTTCAGGTATTTTCTGGCTGAAATTGAGGGAGCTGAGCAAAAATCTGACTTAGGCTGAAAAAGGACTGCTGATGCTGTTGGATCCTGACCTCCCTGCACTCGAAATGGATTTTCTGGAGCTACAGGAGTCCAATTGGCGCGCTCTCAACGGCGTTGGAAAGTAGACATCCAGGGCTTTCCAGCAATATATAATAGTCCATACTTTGCGCAAGGATAAACGACGTAACTTGGCGTTAAACGCCAAGTTCATGCTGCTGTCTGGAGTTAAACGCCAGAAAAACGTCATGATCCGGAGTTGAACGCCCAAAACACGTCATAACCTGGAGTTTGACGCCAGGAAAGGCCTCCACACGTGGAAAGCATTAGTCTCAGCCCCAGTACACACCAAGTGGGCCCCAGAAGTGGATTTCTGGACCAATTATCTTAGTTTATTCATTTTCTGTAAACCTAGGTTACTAGTTTACTATTTAAACAACTTTTACAGACATTTCTTGTACCTCATGATATTTTCAGATCTGAATTACATACTTTTGACGGCATGAGTCTCTAAACTCCATTGTTGGGGGTGAGGAGCTCTGCAGCGTCTCGATGATTTAATACAATTCCTTTGTTTTCCATTCAAACACGCTTGTTCTTGTCTAAGATGTTTATTCGCGCTTAATTGTGAAGAAGGTGATGATCCGTGACACTCATCACCTTCCTCAACCCATGAACGTGTGCCTGACAACCACCTCCGTTCTACATCAGATTGAATGAATGTCTCTTAGCTTCCCTAATCAGAATCTTCGTGGTATAAGCTGGATTGATGGCGGCATTCATGAGAATCCGGAAAGTCTAAACCTTGTCTGTGGTATTCCGAGTAGGATTCTGGGATTGAATGACTGTGACGTGCTTCAAACTCCTGAGGGCTGGGCGTTAGTGACAGACGCAAAAGAATCAAGGGATTCTATTCCAACCTGATTGAGAACCAACAGATGATTAGCCGTGCTGTGACAGAGCATAGGAACGTTTTCACTGAGAGGATGGGAGGTAGCCATTGACAACGGTGACACCCTACAGAGAGCTTGCCATGGAAGGAACCTGTGTGTGAGAAGAGGATTTCAAGGAAGTGTTGAAGTCAAAGGACAAAGCATCTCCAAAACCCCAACATATTCCACAATCCTTTATAAACAAGTAACTCTATCATTCCCTATTATTTTAACTTACAATTTTAAGTAGTTTGTAGTTTGGCTTTTTACAAGTAAAATCCAATTAACCTTATTGGCATCCTGACTAAGACAAATAAAATAAGTATTGATTGCTTCAAGCCAATAATCTCCGTGGGATCGACCCTTACTCACGTAAGGTATTACTTGGACGACCCAGTGCACTTGCTGGTTAGTTGAACGAAGTTGATCTTGGACCAGGTTCTATTATCATATTCTATAAAGAGATACAATTTCGTCCACCACCATGCCATTGCTAAATACTTTTGCAACTTTTCATTGTTACATTTAAACTCCTTTGATAACTATTTCAAAACTAACTGAGAATCCCTAAGGATTTGAACTTCTGAAGCCCCTCTTCTAATCAAGATTTCAAGGCCTAATATTAAAGCCTCATACTCAGCCACATTATTCGAACAATGGTATTTTAATTCAAACAAAAATTCCGATGGAACCCTGTCTGGTAGATAATTAAAATCCCTACCCCAACACCATCTTTATATTTTGAGCCATCAAAATATAATTTCCAATAATCAACATGAACATTGATTATGTTTGCCCCCTGGTCATTAAGATTTCTCGAATGGTCTACTAGAAAATCTGCAATGACTTGACCTTTCACAGCCTTTGCTGAGACATATTGCAGATCGAATTCTGTTAAAACCAACATCCATTTCCCTAATCGTCCTCTCAATATTGGATAAGTTAGCATATATTTAACTAGATCAATTTGTGCAATTACTTTCACAAGTTTGGCAACTATATAGCATTTCAGCTTTGTGCAAGCATAATAAAGAGACAAACACAATTTTTCAATAGGTGAATACCTTGTCTCTATATCAGTTAATACTTGACTAAGGTAATAAATGACTTGTTTATGTCCATTTTCATCATCTTGAGCCAACATACACCCAATCATATTTATGGATGCTGCAATGTATAACTTTAAAAGCTCATGAGGGCGAACATTTGCCATTACTAGGGATTTGGACAGATAAGCTTTAATTGACTCGAAAGCTTCTTGATGTTCTTTTGTCCATTCGAACTGTGATTCATTCTTAAGTTTCACCAAAACTGCAAATACTCAAGTTCAACCTGAAAGGTTCGATATGAATCTTCAAAGAAAATTAACCTTCCCAAGGAAGGACTGCACTTCTTTTTTCGATCTAGAAGGGAATAACTCCAAGATCGCATTGGCTTTGTTCTTATCAATAGCAACTCCCTTTTTATGGACAATAAATCCCAAGAAATTTTCTGCTGAAACGCCAAATGCGCATTTTAAAGGATTCATTTTTAATCCCTTCTTCCGCATTGTACTGAAAGCCATTCTCAAATGGTCGATATGTTAGGCTACTGAAATCGACTTAACCATAACGTCATCAATATACACTTCCATAAATTTTCTAATATACTCATGGAAAATAGTATTCATGGCGTGTTGGTATGTAGCACCGGCATTTTTTAAACCAACGGCATAACCACCCACTCATACATCCCTAATGATCTAGGGCATCGAAAAATAGTTTTAGACACATCATCTTCCGAAATGAAAATCTGTTATAGCCCGAATAACTGATGATCAGAATTTTGATAGTATAGAATTTTACTAATGAATTCTCGTTGCAAGTATAGTTTCTAAACCAACAATAATCCTTTCATACAAAAATTTGTTTGTCACAAGCAACAAACCCCTAATAAATCTAATAACCAAAGTATTTAAACATCGGGTCATCTCTCAAAGGAATTTCAGGGTAGTATTCTTGTTATTGGTTATGAGCTGTATATTTTGGGGTTTTGGATAAGAAACATGAAAAGTAAATGGCAATGAAAATCAAATGATAAAGCGGTCTTGGCAAGGTTTGGTGGTCAAGGATCTCTATCCTTATCACTAATCACAATATGATAATTGCATGGATCAATCCCATTAAATCATCCTCTAACTAGTAAAGAAGAATTAAATGAGCTATATCAATCCAAGTCCATAAGTCCTAACTATTCACTAATGGAATTAATGAGAGCTAGAGTCAATGGCTACCAATCATCACTTACTTGGACATTAGTAACTCAAGAATTCCTAAGTTACCATCTCAAGCCAAGAACATAAAATTCTACTCTGATGGTTTATCAGTGGCTAAGAGAAGTGGGAGTTAAATCTTAGCCCCTTTTTCGCTTAGTAACCCTTGCTATCCTTCAGAACACTTGAGGAGATCTTTCTTGTTTTGTCTCGTGCCTATTGACGAGATTTTTTCCTTTTGTCTCGTGACCAGCCATGAGATATTTTTCAGTTTTGTCTCCTATGCAACAGAATCAGAAATGGAGTAGAAAAGAGAAAAAATTACACTAAGATATATCCTGGTTCAGCTGCAAAGTGCAATGCAACCTATATCCAGTCTCCATCACAATAATGATGGAATTTCAATATAATCATCTTTGATTGCATACACCAATTCTTCCTAGTAACTACCCTTCCTATCCGAGACAAGTTCAAAATCTAAACCCAAAGACTAAACTTGACTTGGTTACTGCCAAGCTTTCAATTGCTAAGTGCTAACCCAACTTGCAAGAGAATTCCCACAGAATCTTGAAACACAACACAGATGTACAAAGGACCTCTAAGGACATCTATGGCTTTTTCTTTTAATTTTGCACTCTCTGTCTTTTTTTGCTCTATGGCTTTTTCTTACAAACCTCACTGTTTGCCTTTTTCCATGAGACTCAAGACAGACTGAATTAAACAAAAAAAATACAAAATGAAGAACATTGAAGGAGAAGAACTTCTGTTAGCTTAGGTAGCTATGTGAACAATGTGCCTTGCACTCTCACTCCTTGCTTCAAGCCCTGGCTGTTCTCCCTTATTTATAGAGGGAAAGCCTCCACGGTTGAAACCATTTGAACCAAGCTAAACTTCTTCTTCTTCAAGAAAATCGGTTCGGCCAGAGAGAGAGGAGAGATAACCGAATGCTATATCCAACATGCAATTACCTCTAAGTCTTTCCTTTACACCAAGCTTCATCAATCCGAGCCATCCCTCCTTGCTTGCACTCCAAGAAGGACTGACTCCTAGCCCTTGATGCATCTTGATACATGACAGCTTCTTCTGCTCAAACTTCTGCATCTTCTTCACGTAGCTACAGTAGCTACCTCCTGTGGCAGTTGATCAAAAGCTGAGACAAGCCATCCCTTAAGGATCTTCTTCCTCTGACCAAAATCTTCCTCTTCCATTTTTGGTATGGAGAGCTTGAGCTTACTTTACCAAATCTTACCCTTATTTGGTGAAGATCTCAGCCACAACATACTTTTTATTTTCTTTTACTTGCCATCATTGTGATGGTCTTATTGCTTGCTTCTTCTTCTTTTCGGTAGCTAGCTTTAGCTTCCATGTTTTCTCTGTTGAAATGACCGAAAGAGAAGAAAGAGTAGAGAGAGAAGAGAGATAACTTTGAAATGCTTTTAGTGAAGCTAGGAAAGAGAATGAAATGAATTAATTATTTCGAAACCCAAGCCTAGAAGCGTGTAGAACACTTAAGGCAATCACATCATTTTTCCACTTCTCTTTCCTATTTCCAATATCTGCATTAAGTGTAATAGAACATAATTTGAAATCTATCCAAAGATGCATATGACATCCGTGGAAGCATGCATGGATCTCTCTTTCTCATTTTTCAATTTGGACCAAGCTAGTGGATCTCTCCATCAAAGTTGATTTAGGCTAATAATAATCAAATCTGGCCCAACAAGGAGAGTAATAAATCAGCCATAACAATTTCATTCCAAGGCTGAAAAATTAGTCCAATGGGCTTGCTACATTTCGGCCCAATCTGCATCACAAAATTATTTAGTTTAGCACATATGATCAAATTAATAATTTTGCAATTAATGTTAATAATGTTTGATCATCATCAATTTAAATTAGAGTTTTCCAAACTCATCATACTCTAACATCCTTCCAAGAATTTTATCAAACACTTGGAAGGCATAAAAGGAAAGCATGGTAAATTGACAACAAGAATGAATTCTAACAACAATTAATTGCAAAGAAATTAATAACAACAATCAAGAAAAACACAATTAACATGAATTACCTCAAATTACATTAAAAGAAAATAAGAGGAACAAGAGTAGATCAACAACAAAGTATAGAAACAAAATAGAAGGAATTACAACAAGATAATAGAAAAACAAGATGTAGCAACATAGAATTGAAAGGTAAAAGTATATGAAAGCAAAGATTAAAACCTAGATCTAAGAAATTCTAACCTAACCTAATCCTAATTCTAGAGAGAAGAGATAGCTTCTCTCTCTAGAAAACTAACTCTAAAACTAGATCTAAAGTCCTAATGTTCTAAGGTGCCTTCCCCTTCAATCCTTGGTTCTTTTAAGCATTTTGGCATCAATGTTGGTTCCAAACTGGGCCCCACATCCTCTGTGAATTCGCTGGGCACGATTTCACTCAAAAATCACGTGCTAGCACCGACGCGTACGCGTACAGCACGCATGCTCGTCCATGAGACTTTTACAATACACGCGTATGCGTCTAGTGCGCGTGCGCGTCCATGGACGTATCCCAAATCTTTGGCTTTTCCATGTGTTCTCCACTTTGCATGCTTTCCTCTTCACTCCTTTGATCCATTCCTAGCATTTTCAACCTGAAATCACTAGCAAACACAACAAGGCATCTAGTGGAATCAAAGGAAGATTAAAATTATCAAATCAAGGGTCTAAAAGCATGTTTTCATATTTGAGCACAAATTAGGAGACAATCATGAAACTATGCTATTTTATTAAATAAATGTGAGAAAATGTTAACAAAATGCTCTAAATTCAACACAAGATAAACCCTAAAAACGGGGTTTATCAATAACCGTCCATAAAATTTAGAATTTCAATACCTGCAGTAGAATCGATTAATATATTTGCTATGGGCATAAAATATTCATCTTTCGGAGTAGCATTATTCAAGTCTCGAAAATCAATGCATACTCTTAATTTCCCATTTTTCTTCATTGCAGGAACAATATTCGAAACCCATTCTACATAACGCCCAGTTCGAATAAATTTTGCTTTGATCAAGCGTTCAATCTCTTCCTTAATCCTTTGATTAATTTCAGGAGCAAATCATCAAGGCATTTGCTTTACAGGTCGAGCATTTGGTTTTAATGCTAATTGATGTTCCACAAGAGAACGATCAAGATCGGGCATTTCATGATAATCCCAAGTAAATCAGTCTTTAAATTCATGTAAAAGATGGAATAATTCTGTTCAAAACGGCACTGTAAGGTCCTTACCTATGTAAGTAATTCAAACATCATCAACAGATCCCAAATTAATCTCTTCTATGGGGTCCTGCGACTCGAAACCTTTTGCATACTCCTCATCTTTTACCGAATATTTTTCAAAATCTAAAGGTTCTAAATCATAGATGCAATCAAAAGACAAATCAACAGATTCACTAGGATCGAAACACACTTAATTACTTATTGAATTAACATCAACTTTGTTTTCAATACAATGTACTTCTGCTATATCAGTAGCAATTTGATTGGCATCATTATTAAAATCACGGAAACAAAAGGAATTTAAACCATGACTAAATTTGATTGAAGGAATCGAATCTACACTATAAGAAGAAGATGAAATTACATTCCTAAATGATTTGACTTCATCAGAAGAATCACCTTTATTTTCAACTGAAGGAAAATTATTTAAATATTTATTTAAAGTTACCAGATAACTTCAGACGTCTTGTTCTTCTGCCATCAAAAAACATCCTCGAACCACTACTTATGATGAACAATCCCACCCAGTCGGAGGAATACCGAGTTGTGGATAATGAAGCTTAACACTTAAATTTTCTGAAGTCAGATAGCACCTTTCACAATTGAAAGAATTAAGTACCCTGTCAACATTCAAAGGTTTCAATTTAGGACTATACACCCTGAAGTCAACGTGTAACTGTTCGACATACAGATTCGAATCAGCCTTGACTACTTTAGGTTTTCCATCATCTGTCCAAAGGAGGACGCTTTGATGCATAGTGGACGGCACAGCCCCAACTTCATGGATCCAATCACGTCCTAGTAAGGCGTTATAACTAGCATTTGAAGACACCACAACAAAGACGGTGTTTCGATTAAAGGATCCAACCTTCACTTTCCAAATAACCAAACCTATAGCAAGGGACCACTAAAGTTTGTTACTGAAATATTAGTAAGGATTAAATCATCAGGAAGTTTTTCGACCTTCATCAACATCCTGTCTGGCAGGAGGCTAATAGCTGCTCCTCCATCAATCAGGATTTTGTTTATTTTGATCCCACTCATGGTTTCGGTAATGCGTAATGGGCCCAAATGAGATTTTTTCTTCTCGAAGGGCCTTTGCAAATAACCAGGTTCATCCTCATATCGAATGAACAAAAAGGCTTCCTCATCATCAGCATTATAATCCTCCACTGGATTACTCCCATATTCTCCCAGATACTCAGTTGGGATAATCGAAATGGTACTGACCATTTCATCTTCTCCTTCTTCGAAGTACTTTTCATCTAAACCAGCAACCTTATCCTTATCACCATCAGAAGCAGTGACCACTGCTTTTCCTTTATCCAACTTCACAGGGGAGGGAACTCCCTCTGGATATGTCTCTCCATCAGTCGGGAAGACTATTCGAGAGTGCACAAAAGGTGTTGTCCCCTTAACTTTGTCAACTGGAGATACATTGGATGGCTGCCGTCCCCTTCTTTCTCTATCCCTTTGACACCCTCTGGCTTGGCCATGGAAGTAAGGATATCGACCTCGAGGAGGACCTCTATGTCCCCATTGTGGGTTACGCTTATAATAAGCATCCCTGTTCTAAAACTCTTGACAGTTTCGAATCCACTGTACACCCAAGGCTTGAGAACGACTTATAGGTGCAACAACGTTTCTCTGAGAGCCATTAGAACTTTGTCCTTCCATTCGTCAAATGGGATGTTTTTAACGTGCTTGCTCTTCTCTGTGAGCCAATTCCTTCCTTATCCTTTCTTTTTCGAAAGTTGCTGTAGCTTCAGCATCGAAAATTGCATTATATCGAGGACACAGAGATATATCCCGATCTTTTAATTTCTGCTGCATTAAGAAATCCAACAACCCATTTCCTGCCCCAGGATAAACAAGTCGAACATCCGATTCGAAATTTTCCAGGGCCAGATCGAAGTCATAAGACATTCCCACCATATTCACACTGAAATATGGCTCAACAAAACTGGCCTCACTATCAAAGGGGTCAAAATCAAGTCTCTGAAATGGACACAGTTATTAGTCAAATGACTAGTTGTTTGATGAAACTTACAATAAGGTTTCCCTTTTAAATCTTTTACCGAAAAGCAAAGTTCTTTCTTCAGGTAAAATTTACTGTTTATCTTTAAGCAACACATAAAAAATATGATCAGATTTTGAAATATCAAAACTATATTTTTTTTCCATTTTTCTGTTTTAAATCATTCAACTTCTCACTATTAGGTATTTTCTTAAGTAAAGAACAAACATAAGGCGGTCCTTTTCTAAGTTTGGCCAAATCAACTTCTGCATCTAAATCGAACTCCTCATTGGAGGACTCCATTGCCACATAAGAGACTTTCTCTGTTTGAGGAAAAGGTTTACTTTTCAAACTCCTTTTATCATTCTTATATTTCTTTTTTTCTTTCCTTAGAATTTCAACCTGACAAACTCTCTCAGCCAAAAGAGCCAAGTCAGGTATATGAACATTAAGCAACTTTTGTCGCATATAAAATCCTAATCTCATAACCGCTATTTTTACCACTTCACTTTCAGGGAGAGACACATAGCATCTACTCCTAGCATTTTTGAAACGAATCATATAATCATCAATGGTTTCACCATCTTCACGTTTCAAAGTCACTAGATCAGTAACTGCCACATTCATTTCTCCCATGTAGAATTGGGCATGAAAAGCAGTTTCTAACTGAACCTATGTTGTTATCGAATTTGGTCTAAGATTCGAAAACCAAGTAAATGCATTTTTCGTTAACGAAGAAGGAAAAAAACTTTATTTTCAAATTTTCATCATTGGCTAGATTTCCAATCTCAACCAAATATCGAGCAACATATTCAATAGTCGATTCCCCAACTTCTTCTGTAAACTTTGTAATTATTTTGGGATTTTTTACTCTTCTCGGCACCTTAGCCATTTGAACATTATGGGGAAAAGCTGATACAAAGTGGGGCCGATTCATGAACCCTATATTGAATCCAACTCTATTAAGAACATCTTCTACAATTCTTGTAACCTGATAACGTTCACCGACTTGATTAGCACGTAATCAAGCCAGAACATCATCTGGATTTTGACCACGAGGAATTAATTAAGGGTTTTTTTCTGTTTCTAAGAGCGTCATTTTCATTTTGAAATAAATTTTTAAATCCCTCATTATTTCCTCTTGTGTCTTGCCTTTCTCCTTCATCATCATCAACAATTCGAGCAATTTACTCGACTTGTCTTGCAAGATGATCAAACTTCGTTTCATGATCAGCCATCATAGGATTCAGAATTGTAGTCATTTGTTGAGTCAATAAATTGACCAAATCATGATGACTTTCTTCTACATATTCTCAAAATGCTATTGTTGAATTAGAAACATTCGATGTAGAACCCACATTAACATCTCGAGAATACTCGGTATGTGGTTGTAGAATTTGAACATTATGTATTTCACTTGCACCTCCAAATCAGATCGAAGGGTCAAAACCACTTACTGGTAGTGTATAACCTGGGGAAAGACCTTAAGGAGGCCAACCAGCAGTTACTTGGGGCTGTATTGGTATTGAATTACCACGTGGGCAAATATTACACCCATTATTACCAGCCTGCACACTTGTAACCGCTACACTTTCACTTACAATAACACCTTCCGAACGTGAAGTACCGTTCGAAGGTTGTACAACTACTGATACACTATCAGTTGTAGATGAACCACCATTCATATTCGAAACTTCATCAGCCATGCGAATTATTCTTCCACTCCTTAATTGCATACACTAAGCAATACCAAAATCATTTGACAAACTTAAATTTAAAACTGTCCCACCAGGCGTACCAATTTGTTTTATCGATTACCAAAATCATTTGACACACTTAAATTTAAAACTGTCCCACCAGGCGTACCAATTTGTTTTATCAATTTTTAGCAAATCGAAGGTGGTTCGATTCTAATGGTCTGGGAGCGAAACCTACTCCTCTTTTGCAAGTACCAATTTTCTAAAAGTGCATCAAAAACTCTCGAATTAGACAAGATTTAAAGAAAAGACTGAAAAAAAATTAAATAAAGACTTTGAAAATAAACTAGACTGAATTTAAAATGGTTTGCATTGAATTTAAATAGAGCAACAAAACGCCTTCGATTAGATCAAAGGACTTTGAATTCGAAAATAACAAAGCGAGAATGTAAATTTGAACAAATAAATTAAGTGTTGCTTGAAAGATAAATTTGCAAGAAAAGTAAATTTGCAGAAAATGTAAATGGAAAATAAAAACAAGTGGAAGGAACTGACGTTGGGATTTTTGCCAGTAAAGAATTTCATAAAAACAGTCGCGTTGTAGATATAGTCTCTAAACCGACAGAAATCCCTTCGTACAAACGTTTTGGTTGTCACAAGTAACAAACCCCTTTAAAATTGATAACCGAGTATTTAAACCTCGGGTCGTCTTCTCAAGGAATTGCAGGGAGGTATGTTCTTATTATTGGTTATGAAAAAGTGTGTTTGGGGTTTTGGATTAAGGTAAAAGGTTAGTTGGGCAGTAGGCACAGGTATATTTTCAAAGCAATAAAAGTAAATGAATGACTGTAAAATAAACTCTTGGCAACGTGTAAGAACTGGATGTCCTATCCTAGTTATCCTTATCAATTGTGATGAGAATTAGATTTTTCTCCCACTTTGTTAACCTCTAACTATGGAGGTAAGTTAAGTGGATGAAAATTAATTCCAATTTTCAACTAACAATGAGTTTGATAACTCAAGAGTCACCAATTATTTAACCAAGACCAAAAGGAAAGAAAATTGTATCTACTAGAATAACAATATCTTCAGATTGGGGATAATAAAAAGAAAGCAAACACAATTCTGAAATACCTCAATTATATTAAATAAAATATTCAAATCATAACATGGGAAAGTTCATAAATTTAATTGGAAAAATAAATAAAAAGGAACATTGAACCTGAATCGAAAGTCACTCTTAAAAACTAAGAGAAGTCCTAAATCCTAGTTTCTAAAAATCCTAATTTCTAATCCTAATCCTAATCCTAATCCTAAGAGAGATGAGAGAACCTCTCTCTTTGAAAACTACATCTAAAAATATGAAAAGTGAATTATGAGAGCCTAATTATGAATGGATGCATTCCCCCACTTTATAGCCTCTAATCTGTGTTCTCTGGGCCGAAAACTGGGTCAGAAACAGCCCAGAAGTCACTTCCAGCGCTTTCTGGTCCGTACAGGTCGCAGAAAAGTGACGCGGCCGCGTGAGCGGGTTGCGTTCCTGCCAGGTCACGCGTCCGCGTGACTCACGCGTTCGCGTCGCCTGGCGTCGAGGCAACTATGGCAAATTATATATCAAATCAAAGCCTCGGACGTTAGCTTTTCAACGCAACTGAAACCGTGTCGTTTGGACCTTTGTAGCTAAAGTTATAGTCGTTTGAGTGCGAAGAGGTCAGGCTGGACAGCTTAGCAATTTCTCCAACTTATTGTATTCCTTCCACTTTTGCATGCTTCCTTTCCATCATCCAAGCCATTCCTGCCCTATAATATCTGAAAACACTTAACACACATATCAAGGCATCTAATGGTAATAAGAGAGGATTAATAATAGCAAATATAAGTCCAAAGAAACATGTTTTCAATCAAAGTATATAATTAGGAAGGCAAATGTAAAACCATGCAAATAGTATGAATAAGTGGGTAAAGAGTTGATAAAATCCACTCAATTAAGCACAAGATAAACCATAAAATAGTGGTTTATCAACATTCCCACACTTAAACAATAGCATGTCCTCATGCTAAGCTCAAGAGAAGCTATAAAGATGAAGAGCAATGATAGAATGTATGAGATGCAACCTACGAATGCAACTAAATGAAAAATGCTTCTACCTACTTGGTTAAAAGTAAACAATTCTTTTAAGAACATACATGAACTGGATTTCACTAATTCAAATCATAAAAATGAAGTAAAAATAGACTTGCAAGGATAAAATAGCTCATGAAAGCCGGAAACAAGGAATTGAGCATCGAACCCTCACTAGTAATGTATACACTCTAATCACTCAAGTGTTTAAGGTTCGATTCTCTCGATTCTCTACTAACCTTGCTTTCTAAGGCTTGTTTTTCTTCTACCAATTAACAAAAATTTAATGCATAAATGCACATATCAAGAGGTCTTTTAAGGGTTGTAATGGGGTTAGGGTCAAGGTAGGATTGTATTTGGCCAAGTGGACTAAAATCTAAATCCTTAATTAACTGAAACTTTCCCACCTAAATTAAACAATCCATGTAATCATAATATAAAATCTAACTTCCCATTAACTATGTTTTCCACATATTCATGCATTCTAATTTCAAGTACAACTCATATGCATTGCTTTCACCACTTACTTTTGGGCATTTTGTCCCCTTTCACTTATTTTGCTCTTTTTTTTATATATATTTTTTTTCTTTTGTTTTTCTCAATGCATATGATTAATTTATTGAATGCATGAACATGTCCTAAACATTTCTTTCACATTTTCAGAAAATTCTAACATATTCAATTCTCAAACCAGATGTTTCCAAACCCACTCTTCCCCACACTTAATTCATAAGCATTCTCACTAGTCTAAGCTAACCAAGGATTCAAATTAAGGACATTATTATTTTTCGTTTAGAGTTAATAATGTGCTAAAATAAAGAACAAATGGGTAAAATAGGCTCAAAATTGGTTTGCAATAGATAATAAAAAGGTTAAGGTCATATGGGTATGTAAGCTCAGTGAAACAAATGCCTCAATCATGTAAGTGCATGCATACATCAAATAATGGAAATATAGAATTAAGCAAGACAAAGATCACAATTTTAGAGAGAAAAACACACACCAAAATTAAAATATTGGTTGATAAAATGCAACCAATCAAATAGGCTCAAAATCTCACTGGTTTTGTGTGTTCAAGCTTTAAACCATGTTCCAAAATAAAATTTCTTCAAACAAGTGTAACATTAAATTTTATTCAAATTAGTGAAATGCTCTAAAAGGTTTCTTGAAAAAGAAAATATTACTTTAACCAAGTGGTAAAATATGCAAAAATCAAATAAACATGCAAATGCAACAACTAATCTACAAAGAAAATTTAAACATTGGTGTTTGAGACAAGAAAGTACTAACCCATGGAGATCGGTATTGACCTCCCCACACTTAAAGACTGCACCGTCCTCGGTGCATGCTAAGATGTGCAGGTGGACGGGTTGTTCCAACTGATGCCTTTCTTCAAGGATTGTGCAGATAGACTTGTTTGTCTCCCCATGTAAACGTCTTCCGGTTCCCCTCCGGGTGGCCATCCTGAAAGAAAAAGGGAAGAAAAGTAACCCAGAAATAAAGATAAGAAAATAAATAAAGTATGGGTGGGTAAATGCCAAATGATAAGGGTCTCATTTATATGGAAGCTTCAACATGTACGTGAGAAAATAATAGAAGCCATGGCATACCAGTGGTATAAAATTTGTAACATAGGGGAGGAGAGTGGGTAATGGAAGTATCAATACAAGTTCATGCCAATGCAAATGGAGTGCAAGTATCATAAAAGATTGGCATTGGCAGATAATTAATATCATCCCACAGTGTAAAATAAGTTACCAAAATAAATTCAAGAAAAGATGCAACAGTAGAATAAATTTTTTTTAACACCAATGGAAAAATAAAAAATTCAGAAAAGAAAATAAAAATATGCACAAATTTAAAATGCAATGAATGAAATATGCAAATAAATTAAAATAAAATAAAAAGAAAAATAAGAAGAATGAGAAGGGAAAGAAGTAAAGTAAGAAAGAAAGAAGAAAGAAGAAAAGATAGAAGAAATTAGGATTGGGGAAGAAAAGATAAGATATTTGGCAAATTAGGATAAGTTGTGCGGCGCAAGCGACGCGGACGCGTGGGGCACGCGGTCGCGCGACTTGCGCTGTAAGTTAATCGACGCGGTCGCGTGACTCAATTTATGCTACTGGCGCGAGGGCAGCCTCGCGCTCGCACAACTCTCTGTTCAAAATCTTATTTTGCCAAATTTGGGTGACGCGGTCGCATGGGTGACGCGATCGCGTGGATGGCCATTTTTGAAAGACGTTGCGGCCGCGTGAGTCACGCGTTCGCGTGGGAGGGCTTGGGCTTCTAGCACGAGTCCAGCCCAATTCCAGCACAACTTTCGGCCATGCACCTTTTTGACGTCGATTTACATGGCACGCGGCCGCGTGGGTGACGCGGTCGCGTGGGAGGCCAAAGTTTCACATGACGCGGTCGCGTGGGATCAAATTATGCTAATGGCACGCCTCCAGCCACGCTCTCGCGTGACTCTCTGTTCAATTCTTTTTCTTCCCAATACACAGGTGACGCGGACGCGTCAGCGACGCTGCCGCGTCGCGTGCGTGTTTTTCCTTTTTTTTTTGAAAAATGCAGAGTGCAGTATGCAGAATGCAATGCTTAATGTGAATGCTATGCATGATTCCAGGTTCAATAAAATAAAATAAAACTCAAAAACATACAAAATGAAATAGAATAAATTGAAAAAGAACGATCATACCATGGTGGGTTGTCTCCCACCTAGCACTTTTGGTTAAAGTCCTTAAGTTGGATGTTGGTTGAGCTTCTTGTTATGGCGGCTTGTGTTTAAATTCATCCAGAAATCTCCACCAATGCTTGGAATGCCAATAGCCTCCGGGGTCCCAAACTAGGCATGTGAAGCTTCTGAGCAGCTTCAAACAGATTTTCAGGCTCCCGGGGTGATGAATATAGAATATTTTCCAGGATCTCAAACTTTGGTTCCAAATCCGCTTTCGTTTTGATCTATACTTTTCCATTTAGGCGGTTTGGAAATTAGATTCTCACCACGGTGACCAAACGTTCTTCATGATCCACTCAGTTGAGCATGATACCAATCCTTGCACTTCGAGTTGAAGCGTGGAATCTTATTGAACCTTGTGCACCGGCTCTGAGTATGAGCCATTTCCCTTTTACTCTCAAAGCCGCAGAGAGCTCTAAGCTGGCCATCTGTTTCAAGCAAACCATATTCAAGTGGAATATTGAAGATAAAAGACAAGGATTTTTCCCACTTGTAGTTTGTGGAGGGCGGTAACGGCCTTGGGATAGGTGTTTCCAGTGGTTCTGTAAGTTCTACTCCCTTATAATCTTCTGTGAATTCTTCCACTTCAACAATCTCTTGATCAGAGTCTTTAATTTCTCCCTCATCATCGCTCAAGTCATATATTGGAAGTTGAGAAAGATCTACCGTAGCATCATCTTCATATTCACTCGGGGAAGATTCTTCTGTCTCAAAGAAATCACTTGTGAATGCAAGTTCGCCGCTAAGAGAATAAGTCTCGTGATCATCATCATCAAGGAAACCTGTGTCCTGGGTTATTCCATTCAATTCTTCATAAGATATTTGCATTGGAGGCGGTGCAAAATCCTCCTCAGCGTCAATTGTAACATCCTTGACGGAGTTCTCCACAACAACCGACTCTTCTTCTTCTGCAATGACAGCTTTCTCTACTTGTTCTAGTACAAAGTTATGCTCTATGCTGTTCACTGGAGCTTCCAGCGTCTCCTTTGTACTGCGTTCTTCATTGGATTCTCTACATAAAGCCATGTGGGTCTGTTGAGGGGCTGAGTGTCTGAAAGATAATTGTTTTAACCTCTCCAACATTGCTTGCTCCAGTTGATGAAGGAGTGCAGTACATTGTTTCATTGATTCTTCGAGGCTAACCTGTAATTCTGACTTTGATGGATATGGGTAATGTGTATGGGGGAGTGGTGGTTCTTGGGAGTAATTGGATTGGTATTGGGGCGGATAAGGATCGTATGGTGGCGAATGGCGAGAAGAAGCTTGTGAGTGTGGTGGTTCGAGGTCATGTTGAGAGGATGGTCTATAGGCACGGGGTGGGGCTTGTTGGTAGTTATAAGGTTGTCCACCATATCTTTCAGCTGGGTACGCATTGTAGAATGGTCGTTGTCCATGATATCTTGGAGGGTGTTGTTGCCTAAAGGGTTGATTAGATCCTCTTGACTCCATCCATCCTTGATTGGTCTGACCTTGATGCATATTCCTGCTGTGGTTTCTATTTTCTTCAACAAAGTTAGAACTAAACTCAAAGCGAGAGGGGTGAGAATTCATAATGGCTATCAGAAATAAGGGGGAAAAAGAGAAAACAAATAAACAAGTGAAAAAAAAAATTTTTTGAAAAAATATTTACAATAACCAATAATAAGGCACACGTTTGCAACTCCCCAGCAACGGCGCCATTTTGACGTTGGGATTTTTGCCAGTAAAGAATTTCATAAAAATAGTCGCGTTGTAGATATAGTCTCTAAACCGACAGAAATCCCTTCGTACAAACGTTTTGGTTGTCACAAGTAACAAACCCCTTTAAAATTGATAACCGAGTATTTAAACCTCGGGTCGTCTTCTCAAGGAATTGCAGGGAGGTATGTTCTTATTATTGGTTATGAAAAAGTGTGTTTGAGGTTTTGGATTAAGGTAAAAGGTTAGTTGGGCAGTGGGCACATGTATATTTTCAAAGCAATAAAAGTAAATGAATGATTGTAAAATAAACTCTTGGCAAGGTGTAAGAACTGGATGTCCTATCCTAGTTATCCTTATCAATTGTGATGAGAATTGGATTTTTCTCCCACTTTGTTAACCTCTAACTATGGAGGTAAGTTAAGTGGATGAATTAATTCCAATTTTCAACTAACAATGAGTTTGATAACTCAAGAGTCACCAATTATTTAACCAAGACCAAAAGGAAAGAAAATTGTATCTACTAGAATAACAATATCTTCAGATTGGGGATAATAAAAAGAAAGCAAACACAATTCTGAAATACCTCAATTATATTAAATAAAATATTCAAATCATAACATGGGAAAGTTCATAAATTTAATTGGAAAAATAAATAAAAAGGAACATTGAACCTGAATCGAAAGTCACTCTTAAAAACCAAGAGAAGTCCTAAATCATAGTTTCTAAAAATTCTAATTTCTAATCCTAATCCTAATCCTAAGAGAGAGGAGAGAACCTCTCTCTCTCTGAAAACTATATCTAAAAATATGAAAAGTGAATTATGAGAGCCTAATTATGAATGGATGCGTTCCCCCACTTTATAGCCTCTAATCTGTGTTCTCTGGGCCAAAAACTGGGTCAGAAACAGCTCAGAAGTCACTTCCAGCGCTTTCTGGTCCGTACAGGTCGCGGAAAAGTGACACGGCCGCATGGCTCACGCGGCCGCGCGGGTTGCGTTCCTGCCAGGTCACGCGTTCGTGTGACTCACGCGTTCGCGTCACCTGGCGTTAGGGCAACTATGGCAAATTATATATCAAATCGAAGCCCCGGACGTTAGCTTTCCAACGCAACTTAAACCGCGTCGTTTGGACTTCTGTAGCTAAAGTTATAGCCGTTTGAGTGCGAAGAGGTCAGGCTGGACAGCTTAGCAATTTCTCCAACTTATTGTATTCCTTCCACTTTTGCATGCTTCCTTTCCATCCTCCAAGCCATTCCTGCCCTATAATATCTGAAAACACTTAACACACATATCAAGGCATCTAATGGTAATAAGAGAGGATTAATAATAGCAAATATAAGTCCAAAGAAACATGTTTTCAATCAAAGCATATAATTAGGACGGCAAATGTAAAACCATGCAAATAGTATGAATAAGTGGGTAAAGAGTTGATAAAATCCACTTAATTAAGCACAAGATAAACCATAAAATAGTGGTTTATCAGGAACCCTATAGAAATTTGACTCGAAGCAGACTCAGAATGTCGCTGGGATATGAGTGTGCGTGAGTAATTTCTGAATCAAAGTTCCAACGCTTGTATCTTCGAGCCTTCTTCTATTTATAGCCATTTCTTAACCGATTGAATTAAAACATAACTTCCACGTGTGTGAAAATGTGAGTAACTGTTCCCGCTTTTTTGTTTGACCATGTAACGGCTAAAAAAACAACCTTTAAATCTCAAGACCTTCGATCCATTTCTTCGAATAACTTCTCGACTTGCTAGGTTAATCGGACTTTTACTCGATGTCCCTTAACACAAGACTTCTTCGATATCAACTTCTTTCCGAAATCCCACTCATTAAACTTTGAATAACTCCTTCTTCAAATTTAATTACTTTGACCAACACAATGACATGTGATTCAATTGCACTAATTTTAGTATAATATAACCCTGATGAAAGTGAGGGTAACTTTTTTAATATAACCTTTTTATTTGAATAATGAATTGTGATATACAAGTACTCATTATGTCCCTCATTCATTGTTTCAATATGATATCCATTTCCGCGAATATCTTTAAAACTCAATAAATTCCTTAGAGAGTTAGTAGACAATAGTGCGTTATTTATTATGAATCTTGTTCCTCTGGAAAACAAAATTATAGCTCTTCCGGAGCCTTCTACAATGCTTGAGCCAATAATAATATTAACTTATTCTTCTTTTGGCACAAGATGAGTAAAATATATATTACTTTTGAGAATAGTATGCGAACTTGCACTACCTACAAGCAAACATCTTCACTATATGTCCTTGCCATTTTTTTCAAAGACGAATAATAATAATAAAATAAGTATAAGTATATGCGCAGTAAAATTATTTTCTTGATTGTTTTTCTAAAAAATACTATACATAGTATCATATACTAAAAATTTTATTATTATTTTAGAATTTGGCACATTAGTAATTTTAAAATTCATAAACATAAATATTTTATTAAATATTATTTATATACATCACACTTGAAATTCAAATTCATAGGGAATGAAACATAATTTTATTTTATTTTATTTATTTACATGAGTACTTAACAAATCCACATATTAAACTTTTCCATCATTGATCAAATGACCAATATTTCCTTCAGGATCTTCAAAAAAATCAGATACATTATAATGAGTGGTGTAATTTTTACCAGCATAATTTGAAACAAAATTCATCTCCTTTCCTTTGTCGTTCTTTTTCAAAGATTCTTGATGAAGATCGACTAAGTGTCTTGGGGTATAACAGATACTCGACCAATGGCCATTTCCATCACAACAGAAATATTTATCCTCTGTTGATTTATTTTGTCCATTGTTTCTTTCTTTATCCCACTTCTGGTGAGATGCTTTCTTGTGAACATAATTTTTCTTCTTTCCATAATTTTTGTTGTTGTCAAAACCTTGTCATTTACCTCTTCTGGGATTATGATTTACCGCATTTGTTTCAGAAAATGGAGCGGCGCCAGCTAAACGCGCTTCATGATTTTTTAAAAGCAACTAATTGTTGCGTTCAGAAACAAAAAGGTAAGAAATTAACTTAGATTATTTTTTAAATCTTTTTTCTCGATACTGCTGTTGCAGGAGCACATTCGAGGCATGGAAGATTGAGAAAATTTTTTCTGACATGTCATTATCAGTTATCTTTTTCCCACATAATTTCATTCGTGAGGTGATTCGAAACATTGCTGAATTGTATTCATTTATGGATTTAAAATCCTGGAGATGTAAATGCGTCCACTCATATCGGGCTTAAGGAAGTATTACTGTCTTTTGATGATTATACTATTCTTCAAGGTTTTTCCACAGATCTGCAGGACCTTTTAATGTGAGATATTCATTTTTCAATCCTTCGTCAAGATGACAACGAAGGAAGATCATGGCTTTGGCTTTATCCTTCTGGGATGCACTATTTTCAGTCTTAAAGGTATCTCCAGGATCCATTGAATCAAGATGGATTTCAGCATCTAGTATCCATGATAAGTAGTTATTTTCAGATATATCAAGAACATTAAATTCAAGATGAGAGAGTTTTGACATAATGAAAATTTATTATCTGAGTCTTCCTAAAATTTGATCAGAGTCTCGTACTGATAATATATTATAAAATAAATAAATAAATAAAAAAGATGTAATAAATATAAAATAAAAAATTATAATTAAATAACTCTAGTAATAATATTCACCACAATTACTATCTCAATATAATAGAGCTGATTAATATATTTACTAATATTATATATATTGTAAACTTAAGACCCACAAAGACACAGAGAAAAGAGAGAATTTATATTATTGTAATGTATAGAGAAAGAAGAAAGTTTTGTTATTGATGTGTGTTATTAACGGAGGCTTAACTTTCTATTTATATACATATTAAGCTTTGATTTTTCTAACTTTATTAAAGCCTTCTTTCATTGAAAAAGTGAGCCGTCAAAGTATTAATAGGCATCCAACTCATCCCTTATCACAAAAGATAAAGCGTTAAAAATTGAACAAAGCCGAAGAAATCAACGAACCGAACTAAAAATAATTAAAAACCAAATATTGAATTTTTGTTGTTTTTAGAGGAAATGGATCCTCCGCATTTTTTTTAATATTTGAGAGAATAAAGTGTGATCTCTCACGTTTAATTCTATAAGTGGGACTAAAAATAAATAGAAGAGAGAGAATAATAAAGAATGAGATTAAATACTGGATACCATCTAAATTTTTTTTCACTCGAGAGAATTCTCTCGGTTTTTAAATTGGTTTGGTTTGACTTTCGATTGGGCAAGAAAAAATCTGAACCAAATCAGACCGAACCGGCGAGTATAGTTTAAAATTTCAAAAATATTCCCTCTCCACTCTCTCCAACTGAGAGTCACATCACACACACACACACAGCGTCACAGCCCCTCGGCCCTCACTTCACTCCACTCTCCGTCGGGCAGTAGGGGTGTTCCAGCGTCACTGTCCAGCCCTGCACGGCGCACGCCTTCCCTTCCGTTCGCAGCGCCACCGTCCAGTGCTCCCTCTCCAGCTTCCACCGCCCGGATCCATCAAGGCGCCAGTCCCTTGCGCAGTCGCCGTCGTTTCTGTTCAGCCGTCTAGCCCCATCGCAGTCACCATCTTCGCTCAGTCTCTGTCTCCTTGCTGTCGTCGGTTCCGTCGTACCCTGCATTTGGAATGGAGCTTTAAGTAATTTGCGTTTCCCTCTTCTAATTATTTGTTCTAATTTAATTTTTATATGATTAATTGTTCTTGGTGCTGTTCTAATTTTTAGTCATGTCTCTCGTTTTTTTATTTTTGTTTCTGTTTTTTGGATATTAGGCTGTTCTTTGCTTCTTCTAATTTTTTATTTAGGGTTTTGGTTTTGTTCTATTTTTTGATTGTGTTCTAATTTTTATTCTGATTTCTTTTGTTCTTGGTTTTAATTATTTGGTTATACATTCTAATTATTTGGTTCTAAATTTTGTTTGGGGATATTTATGCAGTTTGAATAAGTGAAAGTGAGAACACCAAAAGGCACCGCGAACACCCCTAGCCGCTCAGACTCAAATTCAAACTACTTCCATGAATAAGTGACCAAATCATCACTGCAACGACCACCGTCTACCCTCACCGTCGCCGCCGCCGCCGATTCACTACCTAAATGTCTCACGAAGGAATGCTTTCTTCGATAATAAATGAAGCCAGCAACTACACTGGAAAAGACCCGCTTCTTCCATGGCTCCGGTGCTTCCCTCTCGCTTTTTCTCTCTGCAGTTCAGATTTTGAAGAAGTAAAATAAAATTCTTCACTCACTTACAAACGTTTGCAGGGGTATCCGAAAAATGAAGGACAGTTTTGCCCCTGAAGCCCTCAAGGAAAAGCTACCAGTGTTGTTGCAGAAATGCGCACAAAAGTTCCAGCTCGATCGCCGTTACAGAAACGACATGCGCTACCTTCGCGTTTGGCTTCACTTGGTAACCCCCTTTCTCTTACCATTTTGCATAACTAAGGTTTGAAAAAGTTTAGTTTTTTAGGGTTTATTACTTTAGGTTGAGATAGAGTGATGGTTATATTGATTAGTGATTTTGTATTCCTTTTTGTTATAATGAAGATGGACTTTGTGGATGATCCTGGGGAACTTTTGAGAACAATGGAAGCTAATCATATTGGAACAAAGCGCTGTCAATTCTACCAAGCATATGCACTTTTCTATGAGAAAAGCAAGAAGTATGATGAGGCTGAGAGGATGTACCATCTTGGAGTGAAGAAGTAAGTTATTTGCTGTAATCAGCATCTTGCTTTATTTCCCTTTTTTATTTTTTTTAAGTGATGCTATAAGTATAATTAGCCATGAAATGGGGATAGAAGCTAGAAGACCTTAATGAGTTTCCCATTGGAATATGCTGAAGTTATTATTTTCAATGAACTTTGAAAATTTCAATTTAGGGTGTTTCTGAGTTCCAATCTTAGAGGGAAAAGAAGGGAAGGGCTTAAATTAAAGGGTAAAAATGGATTCCGCTTTAGTTACCAAGCCTTTCTCTTCCTCTCTAAGATCCTAACTCGTAACACATCCTCTGTTTACTGCCACATTAATTAGCTATAATTGATATGGATGTTTATTGTGGTTTCTCTTTGCCCAAAATCAGCAATTGTGATGAAACTCGTGATGCTTTTCCTCATATTGCCTTTATTTTTGGGTCAGCCTTGCAGAGCCTATGAATGAGTTGCAGAAATCATATGATCAATTCCTTCAGCGCATGGAACGTAGGAAAAACAAGAGAAACAATGTATTTTATCGGCTACCTGTTCATTTATTTCTTCATCGTTGTTAGTTTTTACTTTGTTGAGAGGTGTTCTGTTCTCATCTTGCCCCAATCACTAGGTCAACATACATCCCTCCACCATTCGATTGGTTGTAAGAACTATGTCGATAAGACCCTACATCTTATCTAATGGTGGGCGGCTGCATGCTGGATCAGTATCTGAGGCTGGAGTGAGTACGGGAAAAGTTGTCAGTTAATTATTGAATTAACTAACTTCTGCTCCTTCAGAAGCAGGAAGTGAGAGGTGCCAGAAGAGCTCTGGCTGCAAAAGGCAACCCTTCTGTTGCGAATAATATTGAGGGAAGCAGTGGAGCATGCAGTGTTGAGGGTGTGCAAAAGGGACCCCAAGTTGTGAGTTCTGAAGCTAATGATGCCAATGATAGAAATGTAAGGAATAGAAAAGATGAATGCAAAAGGGTTTTGGGGGAGAACACAGTAGTTGTATCTAAATTTGTTGACACTGCCATTGTGGGGAAATCAGAAGTAGAAGATGCATGCCATCATGGACTGGTTGATCCCACAATAAATATGAAGGAGGCCATGAATGCCATTAACAGCATGTTCCGGGCACCATTAGAGACAGTCCCAGTACCCCGGAAATCACAGAGAAATCAGTTGAAGGAAGATCGTAGTATGAAGAATGGGTTTGAAGTATTTGTTGACGAAAACTTGGATAATGGAATGAAACCAACTGGTTCTTCACAGAAGAGAACTGAAGCCAGCCAACCTCCCCAAGAACTACTTCAGATATATGTTGATGATGAAGGATTCTCTGAGACCAGTGATGTAAATGCGAATTCTCATGAAGATTCTACTTCATCAGCTTCACAACCGAATGGTTTGGTTTTCCCCCATCCCAAGGATCTTCCTTCTGAAAAATCCAGTGATAGAGACGAAGAAAGTTCCCATAAATCAAAGTTTAGAGAGGATACAGTTGTGTGCAGATTTGTTGGCTCTGCAATCTTGGATGAGCCAGAGGTGGAGAATGTTTGCCACCATGGCTTGGTGGACCCTACAATCAACATGAAGGAAGCCATGAATGACATAAATAACATGTTTGGAAAGCCAATGGATTTTGTTAGGAAAAAAAGATCAATGAAACTGGAGAAAGCTCCTGAGATCAACAGGGGAAAGGAACTTGATGGCTTTTCAATCCTTGCTGATGATGATGATATGGAGCAGCAACAAGTTGCGCCACCACCAAAATTTTCACGAAAGTCAAAGGAATGCGAGTTATATGAGCCAACTATCCACACAAAGGAAGCGATGGACAACATAAACAAGATGTTTAATATGCCATTGGATTTTTAAGTGCAAGGTGATTGATTAACAATGATTACAATTTATAAGTTGTAAGAATATGCATTTGATTTTTGGGAGGCACCCAAATGTGAGTTTTCTGTTGTCCTTTTTATTCCCCAACAAAGTTTATGGTTTATACAAATTGCCTATGAATTTACTAATTTAGAGTTCAATGTGAGAAATGTAAATGAAACCAAAGACTGACTGGACCAGCATTACAATTCAACTCATCATAAAAAGGCATAAAACAATTAGGTAGCGTTTGTTTTGAAGTACTGGGACAGAGATTGGGAGACTGAAACTCAGTATCATGTTTATTGGCTCAGAGACTGGTATTAAAATTTCTGTCTCTGTTTTCAAAATTTCAGTATTTCAATACCTCTAAAAAGTGAGGACAAAGGGAATTGAAATTTTTAGAGACGGAGATTGAAACTTTAATAACATTTTATACCTAAAATATTCTTATTTTAATTAATTAATTCTAATTTTATCTTTTGTACAAATTAAATTAGAGTTTTATTTTTGTTTTAATTTCTGTCTTTCACTTTACACCAAATAGAATACTGGGATTTATTTCGGTCTCTGTCTCTCTACTTTACATATTGAATATTACAAGCAAAGATAAACCAAGAGGGAAAAAACAGAAGAGGGGGGGTGGGAGAAGAGAAAACTTGATGAAGCATATATGAATGCTTGGGTCAAGGGTAATTGACTAATTGTTTGATACATTAAAAAAGTGTTTTTGAGTTGAGTTTTGATTTTGGAGAATTTGGAAGAAAGGGAAGCCTTGAAGTGTAAAGGAAACTTTTCCCCCGTTTATTTTGTTCTTTGACAAAACTTCAACCCGCAACTAGATCCTAGTAGTGAACCTGGGCACAGTCAGAGGGACGGAAAGCCAACGGTCCTGCAGCATAGATAACTGCCTCATATTTGCTTCCACGCAATCTCTTGTTCTCGAATCGAAGCAAAGCGCCATTCAGACCATAATTCAAATTTGAGAGAAGGTTACAACTCTCAAGCGGGGACCAAATAGGCTTAACATAACAAGAGTGCAGAGGGTGATCAAGTAGATAATTCTCCATCTTGAACCCTTCAAGTGGTGCATATAGGTAACCATTTTTATCTGTCTCAAAGACCTTGTAGTAGCTAACATGACCCTTATGGCTATTGCAGGTTACACTTGCTTTTGCTGAAGGAATTGGCTTTGCTCCATTCAATGACCATGTTCCAAGGTGCTCACAACTTTGACAGTACACTATGGATTCCACCACCACCTCTATTTTCTTCTCTGTTGTTTTTGGAACAATATTATAATCAGCTTCTGTATAAGGGAATGCAACTATAAGAAGCAAGATAGAAAGGATATTGAAGTGTACGGTTGCCATAACTTGGCGGGGTGTGAAAGTGAAATAACTAGAAAAAGTTAAGAGACTAGAAATAAAGCTGCATTTTCATAAACTGGTGTATGTTTATATATAGTTGATGGTCATTGATGATGTAGACCAACGTGCCCTCCACTTTGGTACTGATAAATGTTTGTCATGTTAATTTATGTATCTACGTGAAGGCCACCTTTGTTCATCATGTACATATTTTCGTGATGTGGATAAATCATAATATTGAAAAGGTTTAAACAATAGGGTTGTTAATTGTTATTGATTTTAATTTTGGTTTCTGTAATTTTATATTTTAGTTTTTTTAATCTATAAATTTAGTTGGGTTTCTACATCTAAGCTCTTTTTTTCAGTGATACTTTTTGTTGATTATTTTTCACATAGAAGTGATCTCTCTCTGTTCATAAAACATCGATTCTTATCATTTTATCTATTTTGAATTTGAGTATCAAAGCTTAAATATTAAGAATTTACAGAGAGATTTATAGCAAACAAAAAATATGTAAGATTCAAAATTTAAGGCAATTATAGAGACCACCTTTCATTTTACTTTTTTTTATTTAGTACAAAAGACCAAAATTTCTTTTAACTCTATTGAAAATTTATACGTCTTTTATTTGGTGCATATTATTAGAATATTTGTGAATAAATAAGCTAGGATAATATAAGATCCGTTATAATAGGTTGGTTGTATATCATGTAATTATGTACAAAATTCTATCTTTTAGGTTATATAAATTAATTTCTGAACTAACTTAGACAGTCAAATAGTCAGCTCACTTATTTAATTAAATAACTTTTAAATAGAGTTTAAATAAAACACAACTAAGTTCTAATGTGTAAATAAAACACATAATTATTGTGTCTTTCTCGTTCTTCTCACATTCAATAATTCAACGATAATGTATGTCTTACTCTCTTTCTCTCACATTCAACAAATTACCTAGAGCTTAGAGAGAAATGATAAAATCTCAAACAACTTGTTTATCTTAATCACACCAAAATTGTCCTCTCAAGAACCTCCAAAACCAACTCATATAGCATAGCCATTAGGCGCGGCTAGTGACTCAAAAATTTGTCCTTGTTATCTTACATTTCTATCCCCATTGTTTTTTGACTTGTACTATTGTTCAGTCCAGATTCATCTCTTTTATTATAAGAAAGGTATACTGTATATTTAAATTTGAATATGCTTCTAATCTAATGCAGAAAGGATTTTAACCTTTTTTGGGGGTTTTCATATAAAGGATTTTAGCATAATTGAGTAATATTGCCTTAGGAGTATGTATATTTGACCAAAAATATTAATGTCTAATGACTTGACTTAAAGCTTTAGTTTTGCTTCACCTGCTTGAAATATATTCGACACAGTAGAAAGAGTCAACTCCCTTTGCAAGTGATTATTAGTTAACAAAGTTAGTTTCAGTAACCATTTATCAAGTTTAGAAGCATATCAAATAAGCAAAGTGGTTAATTATAAGAAAAAGTGTAATAACCCGTGCTATGCACGTGATAAGATTGAAATTATAATTTTAAATTATTTTATTAAAATTAATTTGAATTGTAATAATTTAATTAATAAATAAGTAATATGATGTGCATTGTTCGTATTTTTTAAATATAGTATTAAATGTATTAACTCAAATATAGGTATTAAATATAGGTATTAAGTATATAAGAATTATGTTTAAATTAAGAATTCTCTAAATAAAATTATCCCGTTTAAAATATTTAAATTATGATTTTAATCATAAATTACAATTATGATTTAAAAAAAAATTCTTTGATATGATATTACATTTTTTTCCACTTTACTATTAATATATTGATATTGCAAGTCTAAATTATAATATTTTACTGAATTTTGACTGAAAAAGAAAATAGTTACGTGTTTCTATCATTTAATTTATTTAATACACCATGTGCTAACAGTAACGATATTTTTTTAAAAAAATATATTGATAAAAATAGATATAATATAATTAAAAATATAACATAAATAAATAAAATATATAAATAAATGCGAAACCAATATGTTTATCAATGTCTTTGTTAAATTTTATAAATTACAGAATACATTTGGTTGCTTGGTGATCACATAGATGATCAAGTAATTGGATTGTAAATTGATCTCACAGCGTGCATCTTATTTTTTTCTTATTTCTGAATGAAAGCGAGAATTAAGAGAAGTAAGTAGTAATACATAAAGAAAAAAATTGCACCACAACACATAATTATTACCAAAAGAAATATTCATATTAAAATATTAAAATTTTACATACTGCAAATCATAAAGATCAATCACAATGTACTGGTCATTTTTCTCTATTTTTTACCATGATATAAGTTTTTTGTTGTCAGTCAAAAGTCCAATAATATTTAATTGAACAAAAAGAATTGAATTAAAAGTACTAAATTAAGAACAAATGAGTGAATAACATAAGGAATTTTAACTTTGTACGTGTATAAAATAAAGAGAATTTACTGATTTATTTTATGTTAAACGATAAAACTAACAATAGTATATTAATAAAAGGATATATCTTTAAAAAAAAGTCACAATACAATTTTAAATATTTTCACAAATAAACTATTAAAATTTTTGATCGATAAAATAATGGTATTATACAATTTTTTGGCAAAACTTAAAATTATAATGAAAATAATTTTGTGTGGTTTGATATAAATTAACTACGTACCAAATAAGTAGAATCGTTCATTTGTTTGTTTCAATATATCAGCATGGGCAAGTAAATCAGAATGATTATACGAAATTTTACGATCATCGACTGTATGTATTATATGTGACTCTTTTTTAAAAGATATATTCCGCTTGATTTCTCAATTTCAAAATTTGAGAAGACATAGACCTTCCTTTCTACCAAATCATTCTCAAATATTTTTGCCAAATAATTTTTGATTGAACAATGAATTTTATTGTATTACAAAATAAATTAAATATAAAAACTATTAACATTTACAAAGTTATTAAAAAGAATTGTTTTTGACTTGTGAAATGGTGTACTTATAAAATTAACTTAAAATATGAACTACAAATATTTATAAGAATTTAATTTTGATGTATTGATAGTGTAAAGTAGTTTTACACGTGCATCCAATTACGTAATGACACATTAATAAAAACAAATATCTTTCACATTGACCACGTGAATAATCATTCAAAAAAACGGATGAATTTTGCACAACTGTGTATATAAAACGCTAGTGCATCGAAATTAAATTCTACTTATAATATGTCAATAGTTTTAAAAATATACTAATAATACTAATAGTTTAAAGATAATTGTACTACAGTTATAATAAATTTAGTAATTACTGTAAATAAATAAAACAAATAACATATTTGAAAACTAAGAAAAAAAAAGATTAGCCGTAATTATGTTTAGAATGTTTCCATGTTTTTTTTTTCATTTTTTTGTCATTCTTTCAATGTAATGTTAGATCAAGAAAATTCTAAATTTTAAATAAAATAATAAATGTCATGTGATAGAAAAATAATCAAGATTAACAATTTTTTTTAATTAAATAGTGATGTTTTAATTTTTTTTCACATATCTTCGTATGTTAGCAAGAAAAATAAAATTATGTATCGTGACTCTTTTTCTTTTATCACGCTTTAATCTTAATTAATTAATCTTGTGTCCATACAATATAATTAAACTTTTAATCACTCTAATCTATTGAAGAATTATACCTTTCTTAATAATTGCATTACTAATCTGAAATATAAAAGTGATACGTATATCTAAGAAAGAAAACAAACTTAAAAGTCGAAAAAAAATTTATATTAAAAAATTTAAAAATAACATATCCAAGAAGAATAGTCGTAATATATAAATTGAAGTAACAATTTAAATTTCTCTAAAACTAATTTAATCAAATACTAATATTAGAATTAAATTACTTAAATAATATTTAATCTATTATAGTCCGTTGACACGTGTAGATTAGAATTATTCTCGTAACGACAACCAATTGAAACAACATCATAAGTTCGAACATTTAGAATTCTTGCAAATTCAGACCATCCCCTTGGTAAATAAGCTACAAACATTTATTCCCTTCAATGGCATTGCATTATTGATGCAAAAGAATGCGGTAATTTCTGAAAAAAAATTCACAATATGTTATAAAATTATTTTAATTATGAAAAGTTTAAAATAAGAAAATTTGAATATATTACCAATTGTTGAAATTGCATCTTCGAATTTGACATGAATTTACCAAAAATGAACTTAAACGGAGGGAATTCAATCTCATTATGTGCTCCACTTTAAAGATTTTCGGGCAGACGTAGAAAACATGGAGGGGATAGAACTTGAACTTGGCCTACAAAGCTCCGTCGAAACAATTCTTCAATAAAAAATCGAGCTCCTCTCAAAAAAACCAACTTTATCTACATTCCATTAGGTTGGTCATAATATGTGAGTAGATTCAACTATCATATCTTTCGGTAAAATAGAGTTTACTGTCCCTTCGTTGGACGCTTACATGCATGTAATTAGAACATGAATCAGTGAATACAACTTGAGATGGTATTTGATAGATGTGGTGCATTGTAAACTATTGCGACAAAACACAATCGCACTGGAACATTAGATGAAAAGAATAAATTGGAGTAAGAACAATCATTAAATTATCAAAAGAATAATATAATAGAATGAATATATAAAAAATACTATAAAAAATTATAAATTATACCTTAAAAGGATCAACTTCGATGAAAAATGAAAAATACATTCTTATTCTATGAAGTAGTCAAGGAATAATAATAAATTAAAAAAAATGAGTTGACTCTTATATCTAGACTCACAAACCACAAAGCAATAATAATATTATTGAAAAAGAAGAAACGTATAGAAAAAGAATCTCGAAGACGATGAAAAAAAGAAAGAAAGTTAAAAACAACAATGACAATATTAAAAAAGAGGACGACGATGATCATATATAAAAAAAAACAAGCATATCTAATTTGGTTAGGACTTAATTGATAAAATTATTTGACTGCATAACTTTATTGTAATATAATTATTTTACCCATACAAAAATTTTATAAATAAAAATAATATATTTACTTGATTAAAATAAAAAAATATGTAATAGAAATAAATCTAATTGAAACTTTTTTTTAAAATTATCATGCATATAAAATATTTGAATTTGAAAATATTTGTTCGAAACATAATATTGTATAACGTAATTAAAAATCTTATTGAAGTTTTTAATCTAAAAATCCTTCCATTTAAATACCAAACACAATATTTTATTATAAAAATAATCTCTAAAATTACTTCACCTCTTAAACTACTTTATCCGAATATTATTAAATGTGATATTTTTTCTTTTTTTTAAGTGACAATAAATTAGATATATATTTTTTTTGGAACTTTTTTAAAAATAATTTTATATAATTATAAAAGTGGCTTAACTTTGTATATATAGGAGGGCAACGTATAAAACTATATATTACATAATAATTGGTGTTTTTTGTGTTTTAGTGTTTTACATAAATTCAGATTTGTTTTGTAAAATAGAAAGATTGGAGGGTACATTTTATTTTTTTTCTATTCACAATCTAAAAATTAGATGGTTGGATTTTATTATGTTTAATTTTAAAAATTTTTGAAAATCAAACGGTACTATTTTAATGTTAATTATTATTTATTATTAATAATATTTTGTTCATAACAAAAAGTAAATATATAATTATTCGGATTTAAATTTTAAAAAAATTAACGTTATAAGTAATAAATAATCTATTTTATTATGTATATTATAAATTAATGAATTATATAACATTAAAAAAATAAAAAAAATTAAAAAAAAAAATAAAAAGAAATAAAATAGATAGAAGACTACAATAAAATAAATTGAGTGTGAGAGTTTTTTTTGGTACATTTCATATTACATCCATTTCAATAATAATAATAATAAATAAAAATATATCAACTTGATATCTAAGAAAAAATGATGAGATAAAATCATAATACAGTTCTAAAGTAAAAGCTTAAAGTAGAGCATAATATCATTACACAACACAAATTGAAAGTAATTTCAAACTATAATATACTACAAACAGGTAAATGACTTAAATTTAAATACGAAACATTTTTTATTTATGCATCCATGTTGAGTTAAGAAATTAACTAAATTAATTAATGATGACAAACATTATTTTTGAGCAAAATAAATAATTAGTGTTGATCAATTATATCTACTAATTAACTAATTGTTTATTGTTGCAGGCCAAATGGTAATAGCCCAAATGGAATAAAAGGCATTCAGCAAAGAATATTGGGCTGAAAGCAAAATAAAAAGCCCAAGCAAAAGCAAAGGAAGAAGCCAAAGAAATCAGATGGGCCAAACGGGTTACATGATCCAAACCCGAATTGATTTTCATTTCCCACCATAATGCTCCAACCAAAGCAACGTTCTTCTTCCTTCTAATCAAGTCACATCAAGATTTCAGAAAAAGCAAGAAAGAGAAAGAGAAGAAAAGCTTCTTCCATAAGCCATTAACCAAAGAAGCAAGAGAGAGAGAGTTGAAGCTTGAAGCACAGAAGCTAAAACAGAAATCCCAAGCTAAATCAAGCTTAAGAAAGGTAAACCATATCATCTTGCATGAATCAGATCTTCATCCTTTTCTTCCCTACTCTCTGCTCTATCCGAAAATGGCTGTGAAGGGAAAATTGCTATCTGCTCTATTCTGCTGTGCATCTACGGTCTTAATCAAGACTTGGGGACCAAGTTGGTATTCAAGGGTTCAGATTTTAGTTGACTATTGGAAAACAAGTTCAGTTACATATTCATGGCTTTCGGTCAAGTTGAAAAAGTCAGAAGGAAAGGTTCCAATTTGATGATTGAAAAGAAAAAGTGAATCTGTGGTTGGTGAAGCTCAAGGCTCAAGATGTTGACCTTGGAGGAAGAACCAAGGAACATGCAGGGAGATAAAAGAAGAGCTTGCTGTTCATTCAAGGTAAGGAGAGAAAACCAGAGTTTGAGAAGTTGAGTTCTGTGAAGTATTCCCGGTGAAGTTCCTCTACTTGGACAATGCTCTCTATCAAAGAAGCATTCTGCCAACACTGAAGAACAAATTCAGAAGTTTGCAAAGCTAGTTTTTCACATAGCTTAGAGGCTGTTGATGAAGTCAATCTCCTTCATGTTTTTCTGATTGTAATGTACTTTTCTAAGCTTATCTTTCTGTAATTTCTTGAGAGAAAAGGCAAAGTGAGAAAGCTTAAGAAAAAGCCATGAGTGAAAAGGTTGAGAGATACACTTGAGAGAAAAGCCTAGAGTTAATTTTCAGATTTCTGTAGGTTGGTTAATTGTCTTGTATCTTGTACTTGTTTGGTTTCCCTTTCTTAGTTGGGTTAGCACTAAGAGAAGATAGTTAGGTGTTAGCATAGCCAATGTCAAGTTAGGCTAGAACTTGAGTGTGAAATTGGTGTATGTAATACTGTTAACTATAGTGAAATTCTTCCATATTTGTGGAGGAGACTGGATGTAGGTTGCATAGCACAAAGCAACCGAACCAGGATATATGCTGGTGTTAGCTTCCTCTTCTCTGTAATGTTCTGTTTTCTGTTTTTCATGAGACAAAAATAAATTGTCTCATAAATTTCCGATGCTGAGTTCAAACAGAATCAGATTCGTAGCTCTGCTTAAAAGGGGTCAAAACAGCAACTGTAAAAGGAAGGCATAGATTCAACCCCCCTTCTCTAAGCCTATCACAACCTTCAATCCATGATAACACCATGGTCTATAAATACTTCATGGATAACATATCATATATAGCTCCGAATGATGAGCACGGAAGTTGGAGAGTGTGGTAGTTTGTGTTCACGATAATTGCCTTCTTACAATGACACCTCATAGGAAGAAAAAGAATTGTTGTAAAAACTATCCAATGAAAGAGTAATTGGTAAACGAATGATATTTTCTTCTAGTATACATAGTCTTTTATAGTGGTAAAATAAAAATAGAAGGAATTAAATTTTATATTTTTATATTAGGAATAGAATTTGATATTTATCCTAATAAAATTATTATTATTATCAATATAAATAGGTTAGCAATTTGCCACTAATAAAATCATTAGATAATGAATAAGAATTAGAAGGGTATCAATATAATTAAAATGAATATAATTAAAATGTTTAAAAATATTTCCGATTGATAATTAGTTCAATAATGCATTAAATATTGATTTTATATAATTATAATAAAGATATTTTCCTATATTAGTATAATTATGCGTTATTTATTAAAATAATTAAAAATATTTTCTATTAATAATTGATAAGTAGTTTAATAATGCATTAAATATTGATTTTATATAATTATAATAAAGATATTTTCCTAAATTAGTATAATTATGCATTATTCATTAAATACATTTATTTTGAAGAGAAAATAAGTTCAAGAGAAAGTGACACCTCATTTTCATTAGTTAAAAAAAAAACCAAATTTTAGTATATTAAGTAGATAATAGCGATAAATCTTAACCATTATACTTTACATAAATAATCAAAAGTAAAATATAAAAGTGCATGAGTTTTTTAAATAATTATGTATCTTTTAAATATTTTTAAATTTTAATCATTGATGTAAATTTTAAAACTTAAAATGTGCACCTTATTTCACATACCAAAATAATCTCACTTGAATACTTGATATACTGTTAACACTTAACAAAATCTTTTTTTTTTTCTTCTTTTTAATTTTGATGTGTTGACAATGAAAAACGTCTTATACAGCTGTCTAATCACATATGTTCTTTTGAACAATTATTTATGCGATTAATATAAAAATTATTATTTTTACTAATATAATATTATGTTACTGAATACACATATAAAAATACTTTATACTAATAATGTATCAAAATTAATTTTTTTTAATATATAAACATATGTCGTCAGTTATATATATAGATATATATTTGACTGTATCAACAAACAAATATATTATTATATGACATAAAGACAAACTCAAGGGAAAGTTTTGAGTGACATTGACGGCATCCATATTATTTTTGTTCAAAATAGACCAAAAACGTTTTAATCTTTGTATGTTTAATTGTATGTTTAGCATATGATTTTTCAAAATTTTCCATAAGGATGGGCAGAATTGGACGTGCTTGGGTCAAATACGTCATCTTCAAATTAGCAACTTCCTTATAGCAAAAGCAATCACCATCATGTTTTTTTCTTCGTCTTAATTAAATTAACATCCAATTGAATATGATTTATCTCATAAAATTTGTAGAGATAAAAATAAGAGAATAATTATCTTTTAGATTAACGTTTATTTTTTTCATTCTAAGTAACCCTTACTAAATTATAATCTGAATTTCATTCATTTAAACCTATTACAATTTACATGTAATTTATGTGGTGAAGAGTCTAACCAATATTTTTTATAATAAAAAAAAATAAATACATAAAGGAATTTCAAAAAAAAAGTGAACAAAAAAAAATTTATGCAAAATTTTACGCAAACTTAAGAAATCTTCTTATCTAAAAGGGATGTATTATTAGAGATATAATAATCATCGTCGTATTAACTTAAGTTTTAAAAAAAAATGATTTCATGACAATTTGCGTAAAATAATGTATTAAAATTAAAAATAATAGACTATTTGAATATATTAATTTATTATGTATTACTCTGTCTAAGATGATAATTATTTTGATTTGGAGATAGCATTATTGAAAAAGAGCAGCAATAATGCCGCGGAAATTTTCTGCTGTTATCTATAATTGACAGGTTGTATTTGCTTGGCGCTTCATAATTGGCATCTTCATACTTCATGGTTTATATTAGTAACTAGCCCTCTAGAAGACTTTGACTTTGACTTTTTCAATCCAATATACTACAAAACAAACTTTCAACTTTGTCACACCACAAAAAATATTCTTGAGATAGAAACCTATGTTTAACAATTCATATGTAGATGAGTAGACTACACAAAAAAATTAATTTCTAAATCAACTAATATGGGTAAGAATATATTTATACATATATTGATTAATATAATTTTAAATTAAATAATTAATTATTAAAATAATCAAATAATATAATAAAAAAATTTGATATGTCAAAAATGTATTTTATATGCGGTGATTAATTAATAATTAATTTTTTGTATACACGTAATATAAAAATTGCAGTGTTAAGAAAAATGTCACTTCTGTTTGGAAGAACATAATAAAGAAATTTTTATATCTTTAATTCACCAATCGAAAAATTAACCGATATATAGAACCTTTTTTTTTGTTTTTTTCATTTTTGTTAGTGCAATTTCATACACCATAATAATTAAACAAAGCACCCAAATAAACAAACAAAAAAATCACCATTTTTTTTCATCCCTTAATCTCCCTTATGTACAAGTGATTGGCCACTCCTACAATAGATACACAAGATTTGTATCAATCTAACGCATGATTACCTTTTTTCGTACCTTCAAAGATGGAAAAATTGGTAAAAAGATCCAATACTTACAATCTTGCATTATTTCAAGATTTCACTCAGCTTGCATCCAAAGAAGAAATCTCAAGCTCTGCCCACCAAAGTGGTGAAAGCTTCGGAACGGCCTGTTCCGGCGTAATCTTCGTTATCTCTCTCAATCTCTCACTCACCTCTTTCATTGTTGGTCTTTGCTGTGGATCGCGATCCATGCAAGACTTTATCAAAGCAGTGATTCCCTGGAGCTGTTCTTCTTGGAAAGACAATAGTGTCGGATCAATGATTTCGCTGAGCGACCGGCGGTTGCCTTGTAAGAAGGGCAACATCCAGTCTCCAATAGAGCCACTATCTGCTGAGGAAGGAAGCCGGCCGGTTACTATTTCAAGTAATATGACTCCAAAACTGTGAACATTACTTGTTAATGTAGTGTCAGTGGTGTGTTTTCTAGCACCGGCTTTTGTGTCGGCCGGAACTATTTCATTCAGGTAACTGAAGTCTGATACTTTGGCAGCATAATCGTCGGTGAGGTGGATAGCTTGAGAGTCAAGGTTGCTATGGGCCATTGGAGGGTCCAACTGGTGCATATGTTGCAAGCAGTAAGCCATTCCCATTGCAACTCGAAGTCTTGTTCCCCACTCCAAATGCTCGGCTTCTTTTACTGAAATTCGCAACAAATTCCTATGTCAGTTTTTTACTTGAAGGATGCTAAAAGAAGTTCCTCAAAAGCAACAATTAATGCTTCCAAAATTGAAAATAAAATACAGCAAAACATCATGTTCACATTCCTAACAGCAATTTCGCTCATCACTCCTTGTGAAATAAGAGGTTTGAACATTGTGCCACTATAAACACAGCTAGATAAGATTCATATTTTTTTTTCTTTTGTTTTTTTCAACATTCCTTCACACTGTTAACTTCTAAACTGTGATAAGATGCAATCCGGAAAAAAATCGAGACATTTTAGTGTTGAAAATTATAGTAGTAATTCAATAATCATATATGGTGTTACAGCAAAGTTCGTATTAATAGCAAACTAGTCCTAATATGAATGGCTAAAGGGTAAATTTGAGTAATAGAACAAACTTCAATAAAAACTGAATGTATCTTGACCAGAAACTGAAGTAAATACTGTATAATACCAGCAGAGTTGAGAGTTAAATATTTGAATTGGTGTCTACAAAATCATAAATTTACTTTCGACGAAATGGCATAAACAAAATGATAGGTACTCACTGTGTAAATGCTCAAATAGTGTTCCGTTCGGGGCATATTCGAAGACCACCATTCTGGTGAAGGGTTCCTCTTCTTCACAAAATCCAATAAGATTTACGAAATTCTTGTGGTTCATTTTCGATAGTGTATCAATCTGAAACCATTATTGCTTATAAAGTTAGCTTTGACACAACTACTTAAATTGACAACCTGAAAGAACAAATGCTGCATTTTCCTTTTCCTTTTTAGTGATTGCATACCTTCTTCCGAAATTGCGTTTCTGAAGTCTTTGACCAATTCTTGGAGTCTTCCTTTGTAATAGATGCTACAGCTATTTCAACACCACTAGATAAAGTCCCTTTGTAAATTGTACCAATGGGCGAAGTGCCGATTACATTACTGAAATCTTCACATGCTGCCTCAAGCTCGGATCTCTTTAACTTTGGCACACCTGAAAATGAATGCAGAAACCTTCATATGATGAAATTAAACATAATACAGCTCCAAGTCGAAGCTCCTAATTCTTAATGCAGTGTGTGCATGTCAGTGAACTGAACTACAATAAATGTGTAGAATTACCTGTCACAAATGCCTTTTGAAGCTGTCCACTTAATCCTGTCGCCCAAGGTTTTACAGTAGCTACCTTGTTCGTTTTACAGAGATATATCCCAATGCTCGAAATAATAAGAAACGCAGCACAACCCAGAACTCCGGCCAAGATAACAGCTAGATGACTCTTTGATGATTTGGTTTCAGGTTGTATCTTAGAGCCTGAAGTTGAACCGGTAGGAGGGGAAGCAGAATTATTTCCATGTGGTGAAGCAGTAGGAGGAGCAACAGAATTGTTTCTATTGCGAGAAACAGGCTTTAGCCGTGGTTGTGGTTTTTCCGATGGGGATGGAGAAGCAAAAGGAGGAGTTGACTGTGAGGGAGAAGGAGCAGAAGCAGGACTCGGCCGAGGGGAAGCTAAAGAAGGATCTGGCTGAGGGGATGGACCAGGGCTAAGAGGATTAGCTGCTGCACGATTATGAATATCGCCATGCTCACGAGATTGCAGTAGCCTCCGTAAACTGTTTTGGCCAACATGCCTTTTAAAAAGATGTAAAAAGTTAAGATTGTGAATCAAAGAAGAGAATAGGAAACAAAACAAGTATACCATTTTCAAATGCTTGATAACATACCATGAGGCGTATCTTTCTGTACAAGCCGGCATTTTATCAGAATTAATCAATTGTTTTTCGTCTACTTGAGATTCTGAAAGCATACTCAATTTGTTAATTTCAGGGGAGAACCCACCAAGAAGATCATTGTTGTCCAGCAAACTGCAAAATGAAGAAACTGTGTAAATAGCAGCGAAAGGCATTTGAAAAGTGTAAAATTGAATTGTCTCAAGAGTATAATCCTACAGGATCGATAACGAAATATTACTCCCAAGATCTGCAGGTAGAGGTCCACTGAAGTTGTTGTAGCCCAAATCCAAAACCTCCAATTCTTTCAAGTGCACAATACATTCAGGAACTACTCCGGAAAAAGAATTGTTTCTCAACACACTGTAACAGATTATCAAAATGTTAGTAGAGAGTATAAAAGCATTCAGAAGGAGCCCTAAATCCGCAATGTAAAATGCAACCAAGTAATGATTGGTTTCTTACATGGACTTTATATGAGCAAGGTTCGCGAGCTCCGGTGTCAGAGTTCCTCCAAGACAAAGATCTTTTAAATTCCTGGCCAACCAAATAGAAAAAGCAAAAGTTCTCATGATTAAGGACTCCTCGACAATATGAACACTACTCATTTGATTTAAAAGGACATATTCCAAAATTATTACATCAACCATCCACCACCGACCAATCGATCACTCAATTCAATGTCAAGGTACATCTAAATTACAAAGATTTTATCATATATTTACATGATTCTGAAGAGTCTCAAATAGTCAAAGTACTTACATAAGCTTGGGAAAAAATAAACGAAAACCAAAAGAACAGACACAAAACCTATCAAACTCTGATATGAAGATCAAATGTCAAAAGCAAATTGTAAATACTGATTTGAGAACTTACAAGACCACAACTCTTCCATATGAGGAACACTCAACACCAAACCAATTGCAAGGGTCAACAGATACTTGATCATCAACCCAATCTGACAAAGCTCCAAAAGGGTCACTCACAATCCTTTCCTTCAACTTCAATAAAGCTCTACCTGCAAAAACACACAAGACCCCACTTTTTTTTCTTCAGCTCCTTTTCCTAATAATCCCTTTGATCCACACAAAAACTTGAAAACACTAAGAAAAGGTACCTTCTTCGTTCAAAGAGTGGCATATACCAAAGCTCTGAAACAACAAGCACAAAGCTAGAAAGCTAAGAACTCCATGAAGATCCCTGAATTTCCGGTTCTTCTTGCTCATGCTGCTGCTGCTTCTTCTTCTTCTTCTTCAAGTTGAAAGGGGAAAATAATGGATAAAGGAGAAGAACCCAGATTGAGATTTTGTGGAAAGAAACAAACTTTGAAGAGAGTTTGAAATGAAATGAATGAACGAGTCTCGGAAAGTGTCGAAAAGATGCAACTATGCTGTAAAAATGGAAAACATGTTCTGAAGCAAAAACTAAAAAGCAATAAAGTTTTTGAGTTTGGACAAACAAATGGATTTTCAAAGCGCGTAAGATCACAAGTCGCATAATTACATTTAATTTATGATACAAGGAAAAAAATCTTATAAAATATTGAGATAATATATATAAAATATAAAATATATTTTTGGTAAATTATAATAATATTTTGATATTTTTTGTTAATATTAAAATATAAATTATTTTTTAATTATTTTAATTATTTTATTTTAATTATATAAAATATTTAAAATATTTTTTATTTTAATAAATAATAATATATAATATTTTTAAATGTATTTTAAGAATACATATTAAAAATAAGATTGGACAGATTGATACGTAATGATATTTAAGTATCTAAATGTATTTAGAGAAAAAAATTTTATTTTTTAGTAAAATACAGTTGAATATAACAGACACGTGTTTCAGACGAATGTCGATAAATATCATATCTAAAATATGTTTTGACACGCAACAGTTCAATGAAATATTCGTACTTCATAACATTTAATTAAGTTTTTCCTTTTTTTTCTTTTTTTCCCAATCTATTCTTAATATGCAAATGCAAATATCATTTTTGATATACACATATTGCATTTTATGATGGCTATGAATCTATGATTTTGATAATTATAATAGTATGAATGTGTGTAATATTTGAAAAGTGTAATATTATTTTTAGTTATATTATTTAAGTATTGTCAAAATTTTATAATCAAAATTTATAATAATAATAATAACAAATTATTTCACGTATTACCTTTTAATAATTCTAAACCAAAATTACACAATAAAAAAGAAAAAATGATAAAAACTACAACCATAAATTATTAATTTCACGTTATATACTAAAAGTATAATAAATAAATAAATAGTTTGAAGCGTTACTCACCGCAAATTGAAGCGGGGAATGGTTCTAAAATGGTAAGAAATAAAAGAGTAGTTTTAGGAGGCATTTCCATGTGCCGTCAATGAATACATGGAAATTGGAATGACAGAAACGCTTTTGCTGTGAAATTAATCAAATTATTCGGTGCATGCATGATGCATCGCTGTAATAACGAAAAATGTAAAAAAAGAAAAAAAAGAAACCATGTTACTTCATATGACACAAATATGTTGCGTATGCAAAATGCAACAGCAACAGCATATTAAAAAATATTTGATATATTATTAAATCATCTTAGTAATGATTCAAAACATCCAAATAATATTGAAATATTATATGTACGTATATTATTGTAGGTTATATAATTTTCTTAATATTGTTGATTATTTATTGGCTCAATTATATTAATTAGCGGAAAGAGAACTTTCAAAGGAAAAGAATATTGATATTGAGAAGTGTTGAATACCTATTAATTAACTCACAATTTCTTTTTATGAAATTAATGCATTTTGGTTTATTTTATAATTTATATTTATACAATTATTCAATTAAATTTATGCATTCAAATTAAATAACTTTTTAAATAATAAATTTAAAAGTTAATCGTTTTTATTAATATAATAATATACTAATTGATTATTTGTATAATTTTTTTTAAAATGTTGACAATAATGAACTCTCAAAACTAATATTAGTTTTTCAAAAGAAAACAAATTCTTTAAAGAAAGAAAAGGTCTTTAGTAGCATACTTAAGAATTAATTTATTTTCATCATATCATAATAGAAAGGAGGTGGAGAAGAGTTATATATAATTTGTTAAATTGTTAGAGAAATTTCTTCCATGTCGCCCCATCCCATAATCCTATGTAGGTAACACCATCTGGATTTTGTTGGATGAACGGTGGTTTGGATACTATTGTTTATTTATTTATTTATTTATTATTCCGAGTTTGGATACTATTATGCGCCGGTGACTTGACTATGAAGCCAAATGTAATGATAATAATAAAAATAAGAGTGCGTATTTGTCTATTTTGTTAGACTCGGTAAATAATCCATGGCTGAGTTTTATGGCCTTGAATTGAAGCTTCCATGGAAACTACACTCTTTTGTAGTAGAACATCTCTCTGAATCAAAATTTTGGTGTGTTCATAAAATAATTAAAATGATATTTTCGTATATATATGCTTGGAATTTTGTATGCCAATTTGGAATTTGCCGACTAATTGATATTGGATGTCCTCTTCCACAAGGTTGTTGGTATGTTAGGTGTCATCTAGTGACTAGTATGACCAATAACAATAATAAAGTTGAGTTCTTATGATATTTTTGGTGTAAATAACTAAATATGAACAGTACTCGATTTATTTGGCTTAAAAAATATCATAACCATTTTGCAATGAAAATAAATGCATTTTAAGGATTTGTTTGGTAAGTGGGTTTATGCATCTAAAACATATAGACAGTCACGTGCTAGTGATGCCACTGTCCTTCATTTGTTAAGACACAATTTAAAAGGCATAATAGACATTTATTTTATATTTTTAAAAATATTAAATATAAATTTTAATTTTTTTTAATGTTATTTTTTATTTCTCTTCGTCACTTGTCTTAATTTTTCCATTCTCTTTTTAGCTTTTCTTTTTATTATTATCATCGGCACCACCATCTCTATCAGTACTTGTGAGTCATGTAAATGCTTCGGTGGTAGTGTACAGTGTACTAGTATTAGTGAAAGAGCTAAAAAGTGCGGTAGATTAGATATCTAAGGGTGTTTTATATTATACACAAACCAAACACAGTTTAAAGATGTCTTTGATTTGTGTCTTATAACATTGAAACGGAAGACACGGAAAAACTAAACATATTTGATACTTGGAATAGAAATATAAACAGATAAAAAAGTAATTTTTTATTTAAATTAATTAAATATATTATTTATCGAAATTTGTAAAACAGAGAGTATTTATTGATATACGCGATATGTCATATTTTGAGTGCTATGACTCGAAGTTCATTACACACATATCTGAGAGATTAAGAACTTGAAATATGACACAAAAAACCTGAATATATTCCAGATACACCTGGGATATTGCACAAAGACAAAAACGGGTACTTTGTACTTGAGATATGTGCATTAGAGAAATGGAATCATAGTATCTAAAATATGTATATATAGAAAATGGCTTACAAAATTCGAGATACATACCTAATTATCTAACTGTCTCTCCATCTTAGATGACTACATTAAAAAAAAAAACTCCATATAAAGAGCTTTTTAGTTCAATCATAGTCACACTATATCCATTTCTCTACTCTTAGTCTTTATACTTTTTCTTTAATTACACATGGATAATAATAAGTTTTTTTGTGGTAATTTATCCTAATGGGACAATAAAAAATAATGAGAAAGGTGTGATATTTGAGAGTAAAAAATATTAAGATGTTGTGTAGTTGTGAAAATGGATCCTCTCAATTGTTAAAAAACATTGAGAGTGTAAAACGTGATCTCTAACCCTTTATTGTTTTTTCTTTCATATTTATTTTTGGTCCCACTTATCAAATTAATGGTGGAAGATCACACTTTACTCCCTCAATTGTTAAAAAAATTGAGATAATCCATTCCCGGTGTTGACTCTCTAGATGTGCTAAAAAATGTTATACTAAACAACATGAGGACAATAAGTTCCAAGTAGGTTGGAAGAGTTGCATATATATTTTATAAGTACTGCTGAGTAGAGGGTTTACTAACAAGGTATTTTGGCTCAAAGTTGATCAACATGTGAGGGTAATGTTCGATGCACATGTTAGGCTACTACCGCAACATGTGATGGAGTGGTATACTGTGGTTCATGATACTAGCAGTGGTTGTGGGTCGTCCTCTTCCATCTCGCAGGTAGTTCTGATGGAGGCAATATCTATTCACTTCGCCCAGCCTCGAGATAGTATCAAAGAGGATGATAGTGACTCAGATTCAGAGTATGTTGCCAATACTGGGTCGTCCAACAAGAGTGATTCGTCTAAAGAGTATGTGTCAGAGACTCCAACTGATAGAGGTTCTCGGTTTCTTCTTCCTCCCACTTTGGTCATTCTACAGTTATAAGAAGTTTTAATCCATTACCACACTTTCAATTTGAACACAATGTAGCTGGATGATCCTTTCAACCTTAGCAATGGGGAAGATTATAATATGGATGCGGTATCAATTTCGAGTGGGCCACAGGTTCAGGAGTAGGGTTGTTGTTTTGATAGCAGTAAAGAACTATAACATTCGAAAGAACATTGAATATAGAATTTTGGAGTTGGATAGGCTGAAATACCATTGTCGATGCAAGCAATTTTCTGTTGGGTGTTCATAGAGTCATCGTGTAGCACTTCGACAGAATTTGAACTACTGGTAAACAATGAGATCTATGAGTAATTTTGTAGCGAGGTGCATAAGTTTGGAGGGGGGCATATCTGTTTGGCACTAACTAAGTCTCAAATCCATGCTCAATTAGATAGTAGTCTGATCTGCACTGTCATCCTGCTAATAATACATGCTAATCCTTATGTTTCTATCCTCCTAGTTGCAAAGTGCAGTGCAATAAAATTATCATTTTAAGACATCCCATCAAAAAGTGTGGATGACGAAGTAGAAGGCGATTACTCAGATTTACGGTAATTAGAAAGAGTCGTATAACAAAATTCCCGTCTTATTATAATCTTTGTAAGAATGCCTCCTTAGCACTATACACGATCCTGTTAAAAAGTTACCTAAGTTTAAAAAGTTTCACAAATGAGTGAATATCTCGGCTGCACCCATTATGTATAGTCGTCTATGTATATCTCGGGTAATATGACCACGTTCCTTTAGCGGACGTATCTCGATACCGAACATCCGTTGTCGTATTTGTGCCATATCCAAAGTGCATTCAGGATGCGTTTAGATTTTCTTGTGTCATATTTCAGATATTCAGTCACCGAAATATATGTTTAATGAATTTTGGGTCACAGCACTCGAGATGTGACATGTTGCATATATCAATAAATACTTTCTGGTTTACAAATTTTGGTAAATAATATATTTAATTAATTTAAATAAAAAATCCTAAAAATGAGGGATGCAAATTTGTGAAAGAGGGATGAAGGCAGAGGAAAGAGAGACGAGTGACAATAAGATGAGAAGTTATGAATGTCCTATAGAAAGTTGAGAATTTGATGATGTATGTGAGTGTTAGTTGTTACTATTGAGAGGAAGAAAGAAAGTGAATTAGAAAGACTAGTTTTAATATTTGAGAAAGTATAGGGAATCAACTATTTCACCATCCAACTTGAACAACTTTTTAAAAATTAGATTTTTGAATTTGTACAAAAAAGAATTATGACATAACCTTATTTTTACTACGTAATACATATACACCTTCGTGAATGTAACTATCATTGCTGAACCTGCTCTCATCGTGCCGCTGGTCCATGGAGATTAATCGCCCGTCGCACAGAGCTGTACCCTCTGTCATACCTCATCTTTGCGTCACACCAAGCCGACTTCGTTAGATTCTCATCACCTTGGAGTGCGCTGGTTGGGGCGGCCGTCCTCCATTTGTCTGTATTGGAGTTCTTTTTGCTGCGTCACCATTTTTCGTGCTGGCACTGTCGTTGATGCTGTGACCATCAGAGGGAGCGAAGAAACATCTATCAACAATACAAAAAACATCCATCTAAGAGCAAAGAACATACGTAATTCTATATTAAAAAATATCTATCTAAGAGCAAGAAACATTCGCCGAAACTAGTTGGAAGGCGGCGGCACATCTAGGGGGACATTGTCAGTAGCATGGGTGGAAGTAGGAGAAAAGTGGTGTGTTGTTGTTTTTTAGATTTTACTACGTGTAAAAGTGGAAAGGTAAACTAGGATTACTTCTAAATAAAGTGATGGAATGATTTTTTGTATTATTAGATTTTGTTTTTGGGACCTGCATTAGAGTTGACAGAATTAATTAGTATCTAATTGATTATCTAACAAAATTGTTGATATTTTTTTTTTCCTGTCCGTTTTAATCAAACATAAAATACAAAAAAATTTTGAGTTCTGTCTACATTATAACCAAAAATGAAATATAGAGATACAATTTATGTCTATATCTCTTTTGTTTCTGAATTTGTTATCCTCAACGTCTTATAGCACATACTAAATGCATCCTAGTTCATTAGTAATGAAAAAAATAAAAGCAAAATAAAAAATTTGGCCTAACGCTATTATTGCTTTAGAAAATAATTTTGTTTTCCATTTATCTGTTACCTTCAAAAAAATATTCAAATAATGTTTTAGTGTTGTTATCTTTAAATAAGAAAAGTATCAATTATATTTATCAGATATAATAAAAATTGGAAGAAAACTGAGTGTATAAATATTTTTTTCTAAATTAAATATCCTTATTTATATATGTATTAGTGTATATTTCCGTGTTCTGCATGGAATAATACATAAAATTATATAAAATTTTTATTAAAATTTAAATAAAAAATATATATAGTAATTATTATTATAAATATTTTACAATTTAAAAATATTAAAAATAATTAATATTTATTTTAATCAATTTGAATTGGTTGAATGATTATCTCATTTGTCTGTTTAATCAAGTATTTGGAGTTTGAATCTCACCCTTGATAAATAGAGCATCAATATGTAATGGATTAATCTTTGACTTGCCGAGTTAGGAAATCCGTAGAAAAAAATTATATTTGTTTTTAAAATAGATTAATTTTTCATTAATAGCAATACTTATGGACTTTTGTCTTTGTTAAAATTTATTTAGGACAATTTTATTTGTTGGTATCGTATTCATTCTTAAAGTCAAAACAATATGATCAACATTGTTACTTGTTAAAATTTCACATTTTATGAAATAATTTTTAAATTTTCAAATTCATAAACTTATGTGATTACAAAAGTTATTAGATCGATTAATATTTCTTGATAACATGGTGTACCGAAACACTATCGTTGAGTATTAGTTAGTGCGAAGAGAAACCAATAATAACTTTTGTTATTCAATATATAATTTATTCTATTGAAAAATAAATTAATATTTCTTAAATTTATAAATACATTCTCTTCTGATTTCTTACACCATTTTATTTGACAATATTTACCATTTAAAAATAGCAAATGACCATACTATCCCACAATATATATATGATGTACAAAATAATTTCTTGTCTTGAAATTAATTCTGGTTAGTGAGATAAAATTTAAAATATTTTTATTTTCTTACTCAAATTTAAATTTAAATTTAGAATTGATTAATGATTCATTTTTTTAATTTCAATAAAAAAATAAATTGGTTAGATGTAAAATATTTAGCATTTAATAATTTCAATCATTTAAATTTTAATTACCAAAAATTGGATTAAAAATTAATTATAAACTTAATAATCAATGATATATATATTATATTAGTACATAAATAATAATATCCAATGTATTAATTATTTATTTTAATTTTGACAAAATTAATGTATAATCTATTGAGGATTGATTTATTATCCAAAATTTTTTTCATAAACTTTGTAATATGTAAAAATACTGATCTTATTTGTTATTATTATTTAAACAATTTTCATAATTTTTTAATTAGGTAATTAATTTAATTAATAACCTTTATTATTACTTTTATACTAAAAAAATATCAGTTTATACTATTTACATATTTTTCACTACTAATAAAAAATAAATAAATATTTATACTATTATATTTATTGTCCTAGATGATGACTTAAGTTATTTATTTTATATATTAAATAATATTTTGTATGTTAATTTATTAAATATTAAGATAAAAAAATTATTCAATACATTATATAAATAATCATTATAGAAAAAAAATTATATATCATATATAGTAATATATATATATATATATTGTCATGTATATATTCAAATTATTTATTTTAATTATGTGAGTTATTATTGTTATTTTTACTTTTTTGTTACATTAAAAAATAATATTTAAAACTAAAAAAGAGATAATTAATTTTTTTAATTTGAATTAAAAAAATATATTGTAAATATATTCAACTTTTACATATAATAAGTGTTATAATATTAAATAATATAGTGTTTGCTATAACAATGACTCAAAATATTAATCCAATATATATTTTGGCCTAGTAAAAAGATCAACTAAAATTCATTGTTAGGTTCCAAATCCGACTTAGGTTCATTACTTTAAAGGCCCAATGCAGATGATGTCTATGTGTCCCTTTTTAAATCGACTCAGATTGGATCCCCATTGCTAGTTAGATATGGTAATGAGTACTCAGAGGAGTGTGAGAAGTCCCCTTCCCATCCCTCACTCCTATTTTTAAAAAAATGTCCCTGTTTCTTTTTCGTCATTGTAAGTTCTTGTTTAATTACCCCTTAGAGAATGCAGATCTTCTCGGTAAACTTTTGAAAAAAATTAATACAAAAGACATAATATAACAATCATAAAATAATCAGTTCAATATAATTTAACACAATTTATAACATAAAAATATAAAAACATATTCTAACATAATAACATAACATAATTTTTTGGTGACGATATTGAGTGACGTAGTGACGGACTTAAAAGGCAGAGAAAGTGAGTTAGAGAGAGAGGGTATCGAGGCTGAGAATGAGTCTGAAAGAGAAAGGAAGAATTCGAATTCGAGGTAGAAATTAGGGTTACTAAATTCAAGAAATGAATTTATGTATATATAAATTAAGATAAATTAATAATTTTATTCCATGGGGCGGGTACTTATGTCTGTGTCTTCATTAGGGGTGACAAATAGAAAAGTCTGCCCTGTCTCGCCAAAAGTCTGCGATCTGGTGGGCTAGCCTGTCCCGCCCCGCCTAGTAAGGCGGTCTTAAAATTCTCCCCGCCCCGCCTAATGGTAGGCTGGCGGGTTGGTGGGCTCTCATTTTTTTATAAATCATTAAATATTAAAAATATATATAATTTCACAATAATTTCAAAAAATTTATAATTTCTAAAAATATAAAAAAATTATAATTATAAACCAAATTTTTTGAAACAAAATAATCAAATCAATATTGTTCAAAGCAAAATAAATATTGTCCAAAATATATAATTAAACATCTTCAAGTTTATAATCAATCAAACATAAAAACATAATCCAAAATATAACTTAAAACATCTTCAATTATCATCTTCATCCTCTTGTAGATTAATAACATCATAGAAATTTGTAAAAAAATGGTCTTGACAAAATAAAAGCTTGGCCCAGCGGGAAAACCTGCACCGTCCCACCGAAACCCGCCAAAACTCATGGATTAGGTGGTGCGGGATAGGCGGGCTTTTTAAGTTTGGCAGTCTCAAATTTCCAGCCCAACCCTCCTTCTTTGTCGGTTATGCAGGTCAGTTCGACGGATTTTGGCCCGTTTTCTACCCCAAGTCCCCATCTATTTTCGAGTGGTAGGTCGTGAGGATTTCACGAGTCCCCATCTAGCCCTAAAATGCAAGTAATCCCAGAAAATACATTTTTTGGCTATTTTTGTGATCATCCCTATTGCTAGCATTTATTGGTTTGTGACGTGGAGCTATTCTAGCCAATCAATAAATTCTCAAATAATCAAAGTTTAGGTTATATCATTTTTATACAATCACATGTATCCTTGTTATAACAATATTAATAGAAGATAAATAGATAAACACTAAGCTATTGTTTGAATATAAGATAAAAAATAAGAGGAAAGAAAATAGAAAGAAACAAAATGAGAGGAAACAAAATGGAAAGAAAAGTATATTTTTGTGTGTGTGTTTAGATGAAGAAAAAATAAATAGAAAGAAAATAGAAGAAATTTTTTTTTTTTTTTGCTTGGATGGAAGAAAAAGTAAGAAGAGAAAAAATTATAATAGTGTAAATTTATATTAATGCTTTTATATATTATATATAAATTATAATTCAAATAGTAACTCTGTATTTTAACTCATGTTTGTACTTATGCATAAGTTTTTTTTGCAACTTTAAAGAGAAAATTTTACATGAGCTCCACATACATTTTTATATTTTTCATTCAATTTTTTTTGTTAATCTAAACAATAAAAAATTAATTTGTTCATCTATTTTCTTCTCCAGCACTTTATTTCCCTACAAATTCTTTTAATCCAAACAATGCATAAATAAGTCACATTTTTCATATATATAACTAATATCACATATTAGGTTAATTTATGTTGATAAACCAAAGCCACCTTAAAATTACCTAAATCCCCCAAACCCAAAAACGTTATCTAGTTATCTCTATCTACATTTTTATATAAATCGAATTTAATGAATTCGAATTAGGATAATAAGTAATAGGGTATTCTTGGCACACGGAAGCTATCTGCCTTGGGTACAATTTTCGTTTTATTCTTATATGGATACATTTATCAGCGTTTGTATCTTTCATAGATATAAATGGTAATTTATTCTTTTTTATTAGCTATCTTTTTATCTATTCTGCACTTCATCTACGAATATGTTAAGAACTAAACCTATGCTTCAACCTTTCAAAATCACATATATTCTTGCCAAACACAATATTATTATGTTTTTTTTCTATAGAAACCATTGAATGGAAGAACCATTAGTAAAAAGATGAGGTTTTCTTATAATATGTATGACTTTTTATGATAACAAAATAAAAATGAAAAACATAAAATAATATTGTGTATATTTAAGTTAATTTTAATCTTTTTTAATAACCAGATTTATCATAATGCAACTGATAAACGATGACAGTTAATACGGATTGGATATGTTTTGAATATGCTATATATTTTATGATTTTGTACGAAACCATATTAATTTTAATTTATATATTTATTATTGGGTATTAAAAATAAAAAGTATTTGTATTGTTAGTATTTTTCAAACCGTCTTCAACTCTGATCGTGATTAGGCCTAAAAGATCACATATCTCGTTAGATATAAATGTAATTCAATCAATTTTCAGCTAATAGTGCTGTACATTCGCAAAATCATAAGAGAATCACATTCACATAATCATAGGAGAATTAACTTTAGTGAGATAACAATATGGTATTTAATTACCACATGAGTACTTTTATATATCGGTTCCGCTACGTTACCAACAGCATATCTGCCAACTTCTGCCAACTCTTATTTATAATTGTGTTTTATGGAAGTGTGTTCATGGATGTGTCTAATAAAAATGTCTTTTTTATAACTGTGTTTAATAGAAGTGTCTTTATAGATATATTTTCTGGATGTGTCTCTTATATATGTATTTTAAATATTAATTATTAACACATTTACGAACACACTTCCATAAAACACAAATATAAATAAGAGTTGGCAGAAGTTGGCAGATAATATGTTGGTAACCTATAGTTTTCCTTTATATATAGAATTATCAATCAATTATCTATGGCTTCTGATAAAAATAATATATTCAACATGGATATTGTTTGTTAGGTAAAAGATAACAGATTGACAAAGAAAATTAATTACAATAGGTATATTCATTTTAAAAAATATTTTTTTTATATAATACTATAAAAAAATATCATGGTCACCCTGAATGACTACAGGTTCAACTTCCATTGACAGCGATAGAATGCCTAAATTGAGACATCTTCAGACTATAATATTTGTCAAACAAACAATTAATGAAACACTCATCCATACCTTCTCATTTTGAGTATATTTATACATAAAAAAAGAGTTGAAATAGCAAAAAGTGATAAAAATGATGATTTTTATAATTTTGTGTGGCTATCTATATATAGAAGACCAGAAGACTATGATTATCTAACAAAATTAATTTTATTTATTACATTCAATTTAAATAAGTAAAAAATCATCTTATTTTATTTTAGTTCTTAATTCACATAATTTAAATTTAGCATAATATATATGATTTGATTTGATTTAATTATTAGTGAAAAATATATTGAGAACCTATTTTATGTATAGATTTGTTATTTTAATGATTAATTAATTAATCTAATTAATTAATTAATACAAATAATTAGTATAATTAATTTGATTTAATAAATTAAAAAATAAATTAAAAAATACTAACAAAACATTAAAAGAAATAAATTAAAAAATACTACCAAATCAATTTGATATAAATTATAATAAATTATGTGATGTTTAAATATCTAATCAAATCAATTAGTTAATATAGTTGATTTATCATAATAAATTATATTTAATGAGTTAAAAAAACAAATCGTTAAACACTCTCATAAGCATGCATGTCACGTCAACTCCATCATTAAGTGTAGAAACCTGATTTTTATATAATAGAATAGATAATAAATAGAATATATGAGAATATAATATAAGACCTATTTTAATTATGAAATTGGTATTATATAATAGATTTTTTCTAAATTCTTATTGTTTGTTCGTTGCTAATTTTTATGTAATTACTTAATAAATTTATTTCTTTTAAAAATTTTAGCGTAATTGAGTCTAATTTTTACATTTTGAAATGAATTTACTCAAAAAAATTAATATGTAAATAACATTATTATTACAAATTACTTTTTTAATATAATTAGTGGTGCTTGTTTGAACCATTAAATTTAGCTTCTAATGATATTAAAGTCAACATATTTTATTATCTTGTGCCTTTAAAAAATTTATACGACTAACATAAAAATATAACAATTGAAAAAGAAATTCATTACAATGGGTATATTCATTTTAACAAATAATCTTCTATCTAATACTATAAAAAAATACAATGGCCACTTTGAATTACTACAGGTCAACTTCGATCCACATTAGTAGAATACCTAAATTGAGATAGATTCATCAAACAAACGATCAATAAAACACTCAGCTATACTTTCTTATTTTGGGTACATTTGTACATAAAAGAAATTATACATAAAGACAAAAAAAAGAAGAAAAGAAGAGTTGAAATAGCAAGAGTAATAAAAATTATGATTTTTATAATTTTGTGTGGCCATCTATATATAGTAGACCAGACAATTATGATTATCTAATAAAATTAATTTGTATTTATTGCACTTGATGAGTTTGGAAAACTCTAAATTAATATTTGTGATGACTAAACATTATTAATTATATTAATTACAAAATTATTAATTTGATTTTCATTTAACACATGTTAATTAATAATTTTGTGATGCAGTTTATTATTGGGCCGAAAACAAAATTCTGGTGCAAGCCCAATTAGATTCAGCTTTGGTTTAATGCAAAAAATATATGATGAGTGTAGCTGAATTGTTGTGATACTTATTGGGCCAGAATGAATTTCATTGCTCCAAAGCCCAACTATGTTCCATGCTTAGTAATCCAATGCTTGATCCAAAAATTCATCAGGAAAGCAAATGTTATCATTTACTCATGGCTGAAATCATTCTTATTCATTGGGGCAGTTTTATCCATTATTGATACAAGCCCAAAAATTGTCCTCATGCATGGTCCGAAACCATGAAGCAAAGAAAACAAAGCTTCAAATGCTTCCAACGGATTCCATCTCACTCTTTGGATGGATTTCAAATTTAATTTGCTAAGCATTGGAAACATGAGAGAGAAATTGACTTTGATTTGATGGAAATCATTATGCTTCACGCTACTCCACCTAAGGGAAGTAAAAGCAACCTCTTCTCAATTAATTTTGTTTATTTCATTAAATTGCTTTTCTTTCAAGATTGTTTCTTCTCTCTCATCTCCTTCTTCTCTTCGGTCATTAACCAGAAAACAATGGATGCCATGGAAGCTACACCTACTCACCGAAAAGAAGATGGAGCACGTCTCAAGACCATCATGATGATGGCAAAAAAACATAACAAAATAAAAGTATGCTGTGGTTGAGATTTTCACCAAAAGTGGTAAGATTTGGTGAGGTTATCTCGAACTCTTCATACTAAAAAAAAAGGAGATTCGGCCAGCAAGTAGGGATCTTTGGAGGCATGGCTTGTCTCTGATTCTGCTCAACCACCACAGGAAGTAGCTAGAGTGGCGAAGTGATGGAAGAGGCAGAGATTGGAGCAGATGAAGCCATCACATCATGAAGCATCAAGGGCTAGAAATCTATCTTGGAGAGCAAGCCAAGGATGGAGCGCTCGGATTGATGAAGAATGATGACCAAGGAAGAACTAGAGGTATTTGCATGTTGGGTTTTGCATGAGTTACCTCTTCTGTCTCTGTGGCCGAACCGGATCTGTTTTGAAGGAAAAGAAGTTAAGCTTGGTTTTGTTTCAACTGTGAAGGCTTCTCTTCTCTATAAAAGGAGTGAACAGTCACGGTTTGATTCAAGGAGAAAGTTTGAGAGTGCAAGGCACAGAAGTCTCATAGCTACCTAAGCTTACAGATTTCTTCTCCTTCAATGTATTCTGTTTTGTAATTTTCTGTTTAATTTTGTCATGTCTTGAGTCTCATGGAAAAAGGCAAACAATGAGGTTTGTATGAAAAAGCCATAGAGCGGAAAAAGGCAGAGAGTGCAAAATTAAAAGAAAAAGCCATAGATGTCTTAGAGTTCCTTTGTTCATCTATGTTGTGTTTCATGATTCTGTGAGAATCCCCTTGTAAGTTGGATTAGCTCTTTACAGTTTGTAATCAGAGTGATTATAGTGAAATTTCATCATTGTTGTGATGGAGAATGGATGTAGGCTGCATTGCACTTAGCAGCTGAACCAGGATATATCTGGGTGTAATCTTCTTTCTCTACTACTCCATTTCTATTTCTAATGCATAGGAGCTAAAACCAAAAATATCTCGTGCCAAGTGACGAGACAAAAAATAAAAAGTCTCGTGGCTAGGGACGAAACAAAAACAGAAAAGTCTCCTCCAAGACCAGAAAGTGTAATCAAGCAAAACGGGGTTAAGATTCAACCCCCCTTCTCTTAGCCACTGAAACCATCAATTGGTATCAGAGTTTAGTCTCAAAGAGATCAAGCTTTGTAGCTTGGAGAAAAGATCCTCCTGGCAGAAAGTAGTGGCTCAAATCTGGTGTCCTATAACCTTACAGAAGGACAGTCAAGCAACAGACCGCCTCTTTTCAATGGGAAAAACTACACCTATTGGAAGGAGAGAATGAAGATCTTTGTGCAAGCAGTAGACTACAGACTATGGAAGATTATCCTGGAGGGTCCTCAATTTCCGATCAACACAAGTGCTGAAGGAGTAGTCACTCTTAAGCCTGAAGCAAGCTGGACCGAAGAAGACAGAAAGAAAATAGAGTTAAATGCCAAGGCTGTTAATCTACTCAACTGTACTATCAGCTTTGAGGAGTACCGACGGGTATCACGATGCACAACGGCAAAGGAAATCTGGGATAAATTACAAATCACTCATGAAGGAACCACCATTGTAAATAAGACTTGGATAGACATGTTAAACAGGGAGTATGAAATGTTTACAATGAAGGAAGGAGAATCCATTGATGAGCTGTTCGAACGATTCAACACCATCATTGTGGGCTTGGATGCTATGGGAGTAGTACATTCCGATTCTGTGCTTGTGAGAAGAGTGCTGAGATGTCTCACTAAAGAGTGGAAAACAAAAGCTTTAATTATTTTTGAGAGCAGTAACATTGATTCCATGACACTTGATGATTTGAGAGGAAACCTTCTTGCTTTTGAAAACACTTATTTGAAAAAAGAGTCAAAAAAGAAAGGAATTGCTTTTTCTTCTGTAACTAACTCCCTGGATGATGAATCCTGTGATAATTCCTCTGAAAATAAATTTGTGTTGTTTGCCAAAAAATTCAGGAAAATAGTGAAGTTCAAAGGCAAAGGCAGCAGCTCAAGGAAAATGAAGAAAGACCTTAGCAAAGTAACTTGTTACAACTGCAAGGAAATGAGACACTTCAAATCTGTCTGTCCCAAGTTAAAGAAAGAGGAGAAGCAAAAAGGGGGAAAGAAGAAGAAGGGTCTGATGACATCATGGGAAGACTTGGAAAATGACTCAGACAGTGATGAAGAATCTGAGACCAAGTCACAACTTTGTCTCATGGCAAATCATGTAGATCAGGTATTTTTTAAAAACCCTGACACTGAAGACCTTCATCTTATAATAGATCACCTTTCTGAAAAAATAAGATGTTTTCTAACTGATAATCAAGATCTTGAACAACAAATTTTCATTCTTAAAGCTGAAAATAATTTTCTCAAAGAAAAGCTAAGCGAGGCCGAAACTGCTTATGATCTTGTGGAAGAAAATAAGCAGTTGAAAGCTCAACTTAGAAGTTGTGAAAATGATCACTCGGTAGTTGCATATGTAAACTATTTTAAGAAAAATGAAGAGTTGCTGAAAAAGGTTAAAAGTCTTGAAAATGACTTAGCCAAACTTACTCAAAGTTCTGAAAATCTAAATCAAATTTTGGCTAGTCAAAAACCACTCTTTGATAAAGCTGGTTTGGGATTTTATAAATATGATGAGAAACATTCTTTTAAAGATAAAGCTTTTTCATCCAATGACACAAGGTTTCAAGATCCCACCTACTTTAACAAAACAGCAACTCCAAGGTTTTGTAGGTTATGCAACCGAAGCGGTCATTTTCCTGTTCAGTGTTTCTTTGGTGAAAGAATGATTGGTGATAAAGTCTACAAAGTTGTTTTTTATTACAATGATTTGGGACATAGGAGATGGTTTAACGTGAAAGGATCCAAGAAAATTTAGATACCTAAGGTCACTTGAGCTTATTTTGTAGGTGTGCCTAGCATCCAAGAGGAAGGAAAATATCTGGTACATGGACAACGGATGCTCTAGGCATATGACCGGAAAGACAACCTTCTTCATAAAGCTTGATGAATATGATGGAGGTCTTGTCACTTTTGGTGATGATGGAAAAGGAAAGATAGTGGCCGTTGGAAAAGTTGGTAAAAGCTTTTCATCTTGTATAAATGATGTTCTTCTTGTAAATGGTTTGAAACATAATTTACTTAGTGTAAGTCAATTGTGTGATTTAGGTTTTGAAGTAATTTTTAGAAAATTTGTGTGCTTGGTTGTTTGTGAAAAAACTGGGGATATTCTTTTTGAAGCTAAAAGATGCAACAATGTATATGGATTAACCCTTGAGGACTTAAAAGAATAAAATGTAACATGTTTTACATCTCTTGAATCTAAAAAATGGCTATGGCATAGAAAGTTGGGTCATGCTAGCATGTACCAAATTTCTAAGCTAGTGAAGAAAAATCTGGTTAGAGAAATTCCTAAAATCAAATTTGATAAGGATCTAACTTGTGATGCTTGTCAATTAGGCAAACAAGTTAAATCTTCTTTTAAACCAAAATATGGAATTTCAACCAAAAGGCCATTAGAGATGTTACACATTGATTTTTTTGGTCCAACTAGAACACAAAGTCTAGGAGGTAAATACTATGGTTTGGTAGTGGTAGATGATTACTCTAGATTTGGTTGGGTATTTTTTCTTGCTCATAAAAATGATGCTTTCCATGCTTTCTCAACCCTTTGCAAGAAAATTCAAAATGAAAAAGATTTAAAAGTAGCTCATTTGAGAAGTGATCACGGAAAAGACTTTGAAAACCAAGACTTTGAAAATTCTGTGATGACTTTGGAATTTCTCATAATTTTTCATGCCCTAGAATACCTCAACAAAATGGGGTTGTTGAAAGAAGGAATCGAAGCATTCAAGAAATGACTAGGGCTATGTTATGTAAGAATGAGGTTCCTAAATTTCTATGGGATGAAGCTGTAAATACAGCATGTTATATTTTGAATAGGACAATAATTAGAAAAGGGTTGAAAAGAACTCCTTATGAGCTATGGAAAGGAACCCCTCCAAATCTTAAGTACTTTCATGTTTTTGGATGCAAATGTTTTGTGCTTAACAACAAAGAAAATCTTGGTAAGTTTGATCCAAAATCTTATGAAGGAATGTTTGTTGGATACTCTACCACTAGCAAGGCCTATAGGATTTACCTTAAAGAACATAGAACCATAGAGGAATCCATACATGTTACTTTTTATGATTCTAACTTAATTTCCAGTACTGTAATAGATAGTGATTCAGATTGTGAAGGAGCTAGAACAAGCAAAGAAAATCCCAAGTCTGCCCAAATTGAAGAATCTGCCAGTCCAGAATTGTCTCGTCAGATTGGAGGAGACATTTCCATTTTGTCTCTTGAGCCAGTACGAGAAACTGAAACAGTGAGACCAACAGAAATTCATCAAAGCTCAACACCACAAAGGAAGCCTAGAGAATGGAAGTCTATGAGGGGTTATCCTCATGACTTCATCATTGGTAATCCCTCCCAAGGAGTGACAACAAGATCCTCAACCAAAAGACAATCCGAACCAAGCAACTTTGCATTTTTGTCACAAATGGAGCCCAATAATGTGAAAGAAACTCTTGAAGACCCATCATGGGTCAAGGTCATGGAAGAGGAGCTTGCTCAATTCAACAAGAATGAGGTTTGGACATTAGTACCTCATCCGGATGGTAAGAAAGTTACGGGTACTAAGTGGGTGTTTAAAAATAAACTTGGTGAGGATGGACAAGTTTTTCGTAACAAGGCTAGATTAGTGGCCCAAGGTTACGATCAAGAAGAGGGAATAGATTTTGATGAGTCTTTTACTCCGGTAGCTAGAATGGAAGCAATTAGATTGCTTCTTGCCTATGCTGCCCATAAGGGTTTCAAAATGTTTCAAATGGATGTTAAATGTGCTTTCCTTAATGGCTTTATTGATAGAGAACTGTATGTGGCACAACCCCATGGTTTTGAACATAAAGATTTTTCAAATCATGTTTTCAAACTAACTAAGGCTCTTTATGGTCTTAGACAAGCTCCAAGAGCTTGGTATGAAAGGCTTAGTGCCTTCCTATTGAAAAATCAATTTCAAAGGGGTACCACGGACACAACTTTATTCATTAAAGCATCTAATGATGATATACTTCTAGTTCAAGTTTATGTGGATGATATTGTGTTTGGATCGGCCAATGAGTCCTTGTGTGAAGAGTTTGGAAAACTCATGACTAGTGAGTTTGAAATGAGTTTAATGGGAGAGCTAACCTTCTTTCCTGGCCTCCAAATTAAACAAACTCCTAGTGGTACTTTTATTCACCAAGGAAAGTATGCAAAAGAACTTATCAAAAAGTTTGGCCTAGAAAATTCTAAACCAATGGGAACACCAATCCTCTAAACAATAAACTTGAAAAAGATGATGATGGCAAAGATGTGGATGAAACACGGTATAGGAGAATGATTGGTTCATTAATGTATCTTACCTCCTCTAGACCAGATATTGTTCAAAGTGTGGGTGTATGTTCAAGATTTCAATCTCACCCAAAAGAATCCCATCTTTCGGCTGTTAAGCGCATCATTAGATACATTAAGGGAACATGTGATTATGGCTTGTGGTATCCAAAATCTAATGATTTTTGTGCAATAGGATTTTGTGATGCAGATTATGCGGGAGATAGAGTGGATAGAAGAAGTACCTCCGGCATGTGTTGCTTCCTTGGAAGCTCACTCAACATGTGGTCAAGCAAGAAACAAGCCACAGTTGCTCTATCCACAACTGAAGCTGAATATATATCCGCATCTGCTTGTTGTTCACAATTAATTTAGTTAAAAACGCAGTTGGAAGATTACAGATTAAAGATCAATAGTATACCATTGTTTTGTGATAACATGAGTGCAATAAATATTTCAAAAAATTCTGTTTTGCACTCAAGAACAAAGCACATTGAGATCAAATATCATTTTATTAGAAAACATGTACAAAAGGGTAATATTGATATTCAATTTGTAAAATCTGAAGATCAACTTACTGACATTTTTACAAAACTCATATGTGAAGACAGATTCTGTTCTCTAAGAAAAAGCTTGGGAATGTTTGATTTAAGTTCTGTTGAAAATCTGTGAAATTCTAACTCTGCTCAGTTTTGTCTCGTAGGAATGGACGAGATAAAAATACAAGCATGTTGGAGAAGCTGTAATTAAGGGGGAGGCTGCGCAGAATTTACCTCTCATGGGCCCCATAAAATCTCTTTGACCCCACCTTGACCTTTTGATTGATCTCTCATCTTATGATGATCAAAATCTTTTTGTTGTCTTTTCAAATCTTTTTGAAAGTAGTTATTGTCAAATCAAATCCATTTTTTCATCTAATCCCTTGGTTCTAGAAAACCACTTTTTCAAATTCCTAAAAATTCCTTGGTTAATAACCATGCCATGATGATCATTAACTTCCCTTTCCAATCAACATTTAATGCTCCTCTAACTTCTCTCCACTCTCCACACTCTTCGGCCATCTCTTCTTCTTCCAACTCCATATCTTCTCTTCATCATGAAAAAGAAAACGACTTCTAGGAAGAGTGAACGCATTTGCCTTTCTCAAAAGACCCCCTCTCCACAGACCCACACTCATATCCATATTCATTCTACATCTTCATCTTCTCCCTCACCACCATCCAAACATACGGCCACCATGAGAGAGAAAGTAATTGCCCACAAAAGTTCAGGCCGAGGCAAAAATAAGGAGCCAAGTGTTGAGGAAGAATCATTTCACACCTCACCCATTGCATCACCACCACCATCACCAAAGAAAGCCACACCTGGGAAGAGTGCTCAGAAATCAACAGAATTCGTTCTACACAACACCATGGAACTGGCAAATCTGGAATCTTTGGAGTTCAAGAATAAATTTACCAAAACTCATTCCCATTATGACCCTGCCAGATTCAACTCTTGCACTTCTTATGAATTTCACAAAGAAGTTTTGCAAAAGCGTCATCTCTATCTGACTTACCTTGTCAATCTTGAGACTCTTGCCAAAAAGGGAATAAATCTCTCTCCTCTCTTCGAACTGCTTCAATGGATTCATCTGCTTCACATCCAGAAGCCAGTTTATCCAGGTCTGGTCCGTGAGTTCTACGCCAACATGAGACTTATTGACGGCACCCTCCATTCATATGTGAAAAGAGTTCACATCACTCTTGACACTGCCACCATTGGAACTGCCTTGGGATACAAAGATGAAGGGCCGAGAGCATACATGGCCGACAGATGGGACACACAAGTCGGCGTCACCCATAAGGTTGTTCTTCAACACATATGTGAGTATCTCTCAGGCTTGGATGGAAATGTTCCTACTCACAAGGCCCTAGGTTCCACCAACTCATTGCTTCACAGGATCATCACCTACATCTTGACTCCTCAAAGCGGGTCTCACAATAGAGTAACATATTCTGACTCCCTCATCTTATTTGCACTTGTTACATCTACTCCCATTTATTTTGGGTTATATTATGATCCGCCACATGTGGGACTCGGTCAGGAGCACCAAAAAGGCAAATCTGCCCTATGGTATGTTCTTAACGAGTATCTTTAAATTCTTTAAAGTTGACCTTTTGAATGAGGCTGTAGAGAACAAAGTATCAATGGTTAAAGGAGGAGGAGCAGTTAAAAGACCCAAAAGCAAGAAATTCATGGCTTCAGAAAGTGAGTTTAAGGACAGACCTGAGTCCTCCAAGACTACCAAGTCTATCAAAGAAATTCTCACAGAATTTTTAAATATGTCAGAAGTCATGATACAATCTCATAAGGCTGCACGTAAACTAGCATATGAATCTGAAAGAGCATGGATGAGATGCAAAGAAAGTGTGGGTCTAATGCTGGAACACTTGGAGAAAAATTTGGGAGATGAAGAAGATGAAGGAGAATCTGAATTACATTTATCTGATGATTAAATTTCTGTTTAAGTTTTGGATAGTGGCTTAAATAGGCTCAATCTGTTTCTATGTTTTGTGTTAAGATACTACTATAACTCTGAGATACTCTGTGATACTCTGTTTTGTTTGGTTATATCTTGCATATCTTGTTTCCTATGACAAAATTTGATTGCAGGTGCCCCTTTGATGACAAAAGGGGAAGAATAAGGTTAAAAAAATTGAAACTAGAACAGGGGATGAAATTTTCATTTCATGATCACCTCTGTTGATGATTAAACAATGCATTTGGTTTATGTTGATTGAGAATGCATTCGGTTTATCTTGATTACTGCCATTATTTGATGTTTATCTTGGTAAAATGTGTTTACTACTTACCTTGGTAAAATAATTTATGGATTTGTTTTTGGCAGTTCTTAATGATGAAAGTTGTTGTGTTTGGAAAGGTTAAATCATGATTGAAAATTATTTTTCTTACCAAGATTGCTCTGATCTATTTGAAAAATATTTTTGAACAGCAAGATTTCTACCAAAAACAGATTTTGATTGATTATGGTAAGTTTGAGCAGAGAATAAAATTTGTGATAGCAAATAAGTTTTGTATATCATTCAAATCTGCTCATAAGTCAAGCATTTAGCATCATGGAATGAATATGCTAAAGAACATTATTACTTGAAGTTTGATTAAATTGTTACAGGTATAAAGCTTCCCTTGGTAAAAATGGCATATATTAAGTGGGAGCCATGTGACAATTTGAAAGGGGGAGAAATTTAAAATATTCAAAGGGAGTATTCTATACTCTAATCTTTTAATTTCTTTCCATTTCAATTTTTAATAATATTTGTCATCAAGGGGGAGATTGATGAGTTTGGAAAACTCTAAATTAATATTTGTGATGACTAAACATTATTAATTATATTAATTATAAAATTATTAATTTAATTTTCATTTAACACATGTTAATTAATAATTTTGTGATGCAGTTTATTATTGGGCCGAAAAGAAAATTCTGGTGCAAGCCCAATTACATTCAGCTTTGGTTTAATGCAAAAAACATATGATGAGTGTAGCTGAATTGTTGTGATACTTATTGGGCCAGAATGAATTTCATTGCTCCAAAGCCCAACTATGTTCCATGCTTAGTAATGCAATGCTTGATCCAAAAATTCATCAGGAAAGCAAATGTTATCATTTGCTCATGGCTGAAATCATTCTTATTCATTGGGCCAGTTTTATCCATTATTGATACAAGCCCAAAAATTGTCCTCATGCATGGTCCGAAACTATGAAGCAAAGAAAACAAAGCTTCAAATGCTTCCAACGGATTCCATCTCACTCTTTGGATGGATTTCAAATTTAATTTTCTAAGTATTGGAAACATAAAAGAGAATTTGACTTTGATTTGATGGAAATCATTATGCTTCACGCTACTCCACCTAAGGGAAGTAAAAGCAACCTCTTCTCAATTAATTTTGTTTATTTCATTAAATTGCTTTTCTTTCAAGATTGTTTCTTCTCTCTCATCTTCTTCTTCTCTTCGGTCATTAACCAGAAAACAATGGATGCCATGGAAGCTACACCTACTCACCGAAAAGAAGATGGAGCACGTCTCAAGACCATCATGATGATGGCAAGAAAACATAAAAAAATAAAAGTATGCTGTGGCTGAGATTTTTACCAAAAATGGTAAGATTTGGGGAGGTAATCTCGAGCTCTTCATACTCAAAAAAAAAAGGAGATTCAGCCAGCAAGTAGGGATCTTTGGAGGCATGGTGGTGCACGAAATTGCAATCACACTTTTGCAATCCCGCACAACTAACCAGCAAGTGCACTGGGTCGTCTAAGTAATACCTTACGTGAGTAAGGGTCGATCCCACGGAGATTGTCGGCTTGAAGCAAGCTATGGTTATCTTGTAACTCTTAGTCATGATATCAATAATTATTAGGGTTGATTGTAAAAAGCAAAAGAACATGAAATAAGTACTTGTTTTGCAGTAATGGGAAACAGGTTGAGGTTTTGGAGATGCTCTGTCTTCTGAACCTCTGCTTTCCTACTGTCTTCTTCTTCAAACACGCAAGGCTCCTTCCATGGCAAGCTGTATGTAGGGTTTCACCGTTGTCAATGGCTACTCCCATCCTCTCGGTGAAAATGTTCAACGCGCTCTGTCACAGCACGGCTAATCATCTGTCGGTTCTCAATCGGGTTGGAATAGAATCCAGTGATTCTTTTGCGTCTGTCACTAACGCCCAGCCCTCAGGAGTTTGAAGCTCGTCACAGTCATTCAATCCTTGAATCCTACTCAGAATACCACAGATAAGGTTTAGACCTTCCGGATTCTCTTGAATGCCGCCATCAATTCTAGCTTATACCACAAAGATTCTGATTAAGGAATCCAAGAGATATCTACTCAATCTAAGGTAGAACGGAGGTGGTTGTTAGGCACACATTCATAGTTGAGAATGATGATGAGTGTCACGGATCATCACATTCATCAGGTTTAAGAACAAGTGATATCTTAGAATGGAAGCAAGCATGATTGAATGAAAAACAGTAGTAATTGCATTAATCCATCAAGACACAGCAGAACTCCTCACCCCCAACCATGGGGTTTAGAGACTCATGCTGTAGAAGACACAATGAGAAACGTGTAAAGTATCATGAGGTCTCGATACAATGTCAAAAGATCCTATTAATAGTGAACTAATAACCTAGGGTATACATAAATGAGTAAATGACGTAAAAATCCACTTCCGGGGTCCACTTAGTGTGTGCTTGGGCTGAGCATTAAAGCTTTCATGTGTAGAGACTTTTTCTGGAGTTAAACGCCAGCTTTTATGCCAGTTTGGGCGTTTAACTCTAATTTTTATGCCAGTTTCGGCGTTAAACGCCGGGAATTCTGAAGCTAATTTGCAACGCCGGTTTGGGCCATCAAATCTCGGGTAAAGTATGGACTATTATACATTGCTGGAAATCCCAGGATGTCTACTTTCTAACGCCGTTGAGAGTGCGCCAATTGGGCTTCTCTAGCTCCAGAAAATCCACTTTGAGTGCAGAGAGGTCAGAATCCAACAGCATCTGCAGTCCTTTTCAGCCTCTGAATTAGATTTTTGCTCAGGACCCTCAATTTCAACCGGAAAATACCTGAAATCTCAGAAAAATACACAAACTCATAGTAAAGTCCAGAAAAGTGAATTTTAACCAAAAACTAATAAAAATATAATAAAAACTAACTAAAATATACTAAAAACATACTAAAAACAATGCCAAAAAGCGTATAAATTGTCCGCTCATCACATGGCTTGTCTCTGATTCTGCTCAACCACCACAGGAAGTAGCTAGAGTGGCGAAGTGATGGAAGAGGCAGAAATTAGAGCAGATGAAGCCATCATCATCATGAAGCATCAAGGGCCAGAAATCCATCTTGGAGAGCAAGCCAAGGATGGAGCGCTCGGATTGATGAAGAGTGATGACCAAGGAAGAACTAGAGGTATTTGCATGTTGGGTTTTGCATGAGTTACCTCTTCTCTCTCTGTGGCCGAACCGGATCTGTTTTGAAGGAAAAAAAGTTAAGCTTGGTTTTGTTTCAACTGTGAATGCTTCTCTTCTCTATAAAAGGAGTGAACAGTCACGGTTTGATTCAAGGAGAAAGTTTGAGAGTGCAAGGCACAGAAGTCTCATAGCTACCTAAGCTTACAGATTTTCTTCTCCTTCAATGTATTCTGTTTTGTAATTTTCTGTTTAATTTTGTCATGTCTTGAGTCTCATGGAAAAGGGCAAACAATGAAGTTTGTATGAAAAAGCTATAGAGCGAAAAAAGGCAGAGAGTGCAAAATTAAAAGAAAAAGCCATAGATGTCTTAGAGTTCCTTTGTTCATCTATGTTGTGTTTCATGATTCTGTGGGAATCCCCTTGTAAGTTGGATTAGCACTTTACAGTTTGTAATCAGAGTGAGTATAGTGAAATTCCATCATAGTTGTGATGGAGACTGGATGTAGGCTGCATTACACTTAGCAGCTGAATCAAGATATATCTGGGTGTAATCTTCTTTCTCTCCTGCTCCATTTTTGTTTCTACTGCACAGGAGCTAAAACCAAAAATATCTCGTGCCAAGTGACGAGACAAAAAATAAAAAGTCTCGTGGCTAGGGACGAAACAAAAATAGAAAAGTCTCCTCCAAGACTAGAAAGTGTAATCAAGCAAAAAGGGGCTAAGATTCAACCCCCCTTCTCTTAGCCCCTGAAACCATCAGCACTCAACTTGAATAAATAAGAAATTATCTTATTTTAATTTAGTTTTTAATTCACATGATTTAAATTTAGCTTAATATATATTATTTGATTTGATTTGATTATTAGTTGAAAATATCTCAATTGTCTATTTTATTCATAAATTTATTATTTAATGACTAATAAATTAATTAATTAGTACACACAATAAATTTGGTTTAATAAATTAAAAGAATTAAATTAAAAAATACTAACAGAATATTAAAATAAATAAATTAGGAAATATTACCAAATTAAATTGAGATAAATTATAATAAATTATATAATATTTAAATATCTAATCAAATCAATTAATTGATATAGTTAGTTTATCGTAATAACTTGTATTTAATGAGTTAAAAAAATAAATTAAGAAACACTCTGAGAAGAAGCATGTCACGTCAACTCATCATTAAGTGCAAAAATCCGATTTTTACATAATAGAATAGATTCATAAAAAAATGTTAAATATATTTATAAGTTTAAGAGTTTGATTTTGATGTACTTATAATATAAAATATTTTATATGATTATCAAATTATAACTTTTTTTAGATAATTTATTTACATAATCATTGTAAAAAATAATTATTTTTTATTAATGTAACATTGTATAATTAGATATATATGTAAAATTATTTTCATCAAAATTAAATTATAAACTTAAATCTAAAATTATTTATTAAAAGAGTAAAATAATTATGATCTTAACTAATTTTGTTTCGATATATTATACCTATTTAGTTGATAAAATAGTGTATTATTAAATACATTAATATTCATTAATTGTCTATTAATAGAATAGAATGATATTATATTAAAGTGACAAAATATCAACAAATTAATATTCAATTAATTTCAATATAGTATCATAATTTATTTGGTCAAGTCTAGGTTGATCATTTCGTAGATAACATATATGCAATCAAACTTCATGTTTCATATATTTATTCATAGGCATGAAGAGATTCATTACCATTTATAAGTCACATTATTTAAGTATATGATCTCAAAAATTTTAGAAAAAAATTTTACAATCAAATAAAATATCTAATCAAATTCAACTGAATTGTTATTAAGAGTTTTAAATTTACGTGCGTCTCTTTTTTTTCTCCTCATTTTTTCATGTTGCTATTATTTCTTTTTTTTCTTCTCAGTTTTTCTTTTTTTTTTTCGTTATCATCATCATCGTCACCACCACTACCACTTTCTCATCCTCTTCCTTCTTTTTCATTTAAATTTCTTCTTTTTCTTCTATTTTCTCCTCTTTCTCCTCCATTTTCATCATCATCGTCATTATTATCGCCGTTATTGTTATCGTTATTTTCATCACTATCGTCTTCTTCTTCTCCTCCTTTTTTTCCTCTTTTTCTTTTATTATTGTCGTAATCACCACCACGCCACCACCTCCATCTCCTCCTCCTCCTCCTCCTCCTCCTCCTCCTCCTCCTTCTTTTCCCATTTGAATTTCTTAAATCTCCTCCTTCTTTTTCTTCTTCTTTCTCCTCCTCTCTTATCATTATTATCATCATCATCATCATCGTCTTCTTCTTATATTATAACAGTTCACATTCAGAATGCACCGAAATTTCTTAATGATAGTGACACACAAACAAACTCTCAGTTTAAAACAAGTTCAAACCAAAAGTGCACTTTATTTAAATCTAAAATGCACTGAAATTAAATTCAAAATGCACCAAAATTACTTAACGATGACAATACACGAACAAACTCGGTTCAAAACAAGCACAAACTAAGTACACCTTATTTAAATCCAGAATGCACCAAAATTACTTAATGATAACTGATACAGCCGTTACAAATTCGATGTCATAACTCGGCATCATATACCATAATTCGGCACTTTACGTTATAACTCAGCACTCTGCGTTATAACTCAGTGTTATACGTTACAGTCAGAATCAACGGATTACATTCTGGAATAAAAATGTCCAATCAGGCACTATCACTTATTAAAAATCTAATAACTACTCTTCAATTCAGATGATCAATAGAAGCGTAACTGACCTATTTCACCTCACCTATAAAGGTATGGTATTTTATCCTCAAAAGATGGACTGAATTCACAATACTAACTTAAACATCGGAGTGCCTTTTGCAGGTACACTCCCCCTTTGTTCATACTCTTCCAAGACATGATATCTCTCTGGACGCAAGCTCAGATCTTTCAAGTCTATAGCTCGGTGTTGAAGGAAACAACTCGGCGTTGACTCTTAGGCACCGAGTTACGTCCAGGTTACGTACACAAGAACAATTGGCACCCACTGTGGGACCGAAGACATAGTTCTTTTCTTTTTCATCGGCCTCACTGCTTCTACATTCGCCCATGGCTGATCTCCCTCCGCCTACACCGTCTGAGCTTCTTCGGATGGTATCTGAGTTGCAACAAGCCAACTAGCGCATGGCAGAAGAGAATCAAAGAATAGCAAATCAAATTGCCGAGCTAACTAATACTCGGATCGAAAACAATGATCCTCGTCAAGAATGAACAGAAGAACACCAATTTGGCCCAACACACGTATCTGAAACTGCTCAGAATGAAGAAGGTCAACCTCAACAAAATGAAGAAGCTCAGAACGAAAATAAAAATGCTGAGCCCGATAATTCTACTGGACCATTCACGGCCGAGGTGATAAATTTCGAGCTTCCCAGAAGGTTCACCTTACTGACTACATTAATCCCCTACGATGGGTTAGGAGATCCGAAGAAATATATCAAGAAGTTCAAATCCATAATGATAGTAAACGGTGCATCAGATAAAGTTTTATGCCGTTGTTTTTCATCTTATTTAGACGGTCCTGCACTTGATTGGTTTTGCTCTTTGCCTGCAGATTCTATTTCTCATTTTCAGGAACTTGCGAAGCTTTTCGAGGAGCATTTTACTGGCTCGGTCATCTACCTACATGATTCAGATTACCTGAACACAATCAAATAAGGTCAGAATGAAAGTCTTAAAGACTACATGACTCATTTCACAAATCGAAAAAGACCAGGAAAATTCCAAGAGGCTATTGCTGTCGCCAAACCAAAGAAGACCTCGGCCAAATTTTGCGAAAAAGCAAAAGGTCAGATCGATATCGATGAACTCCGACAAGCCCGGAAAGTAGATAAACCCCAGTACAAAGAAGAAGAAAAACCACAGGAGAGTAAGAAAAATTTTAAACATACTCCCCGTTATGAATCCTATACTCAGTTTAATACCAAACGCGACGACATCATCAAGGAGATCCTAAGTTCCAAATTGATCAAGCCACCACAGTAGGCCGACAACTATCTAGATTCGAAGGGTGCAGACAAATCAAAGAATTGCACTTTTCACCAGAAGCATGGACATACCACTGATGAGTGTGTCATCGCCAAAGACCTTTTGGAGCGACTAGCTCGGCAAGGCCATCTCCACAAATACATCAGTGGCCATATACAATGGCGTGCCCCTCTCACTGGCGACCATAACTCGGCAGGACAGCACAGTTGAGACAAAGAAAGGATGAACACAAGACATCCTGAACAACCGAGAGGAGTTATTAACTATATTTCTGGAGATTTTGCAGGTGGAGGCGCTACAAGCTCGTCAAGGAAATGCTCTTACTAAGCTATGCTATCAATAGAAGCCAGTCCATACAATCCTCAAACGCCTTCACAATTTTCTCAGATGACATTTCAATCCTCTGACTTTGAAATAACTACAACAAATCTAGATGACCCTGTTGTAATCTCCATCCAATTAGGAGAATTTTTGGTCAAAAAATACTACTGGATCCCGAGAGTAATGCTGACGTTCTTTTCTATTCAACATTCCAGAAGATGAAACTAAGTAACAACATACTACAACCTTCCACTGGTGTTTTGGTTGGATTTTCAGGTGAACGAGTCCCGATTTTGGGATCTGTGTGGTTACAGACCACATGGGGTGAGCCTCCATTATCAAAAACTTCAGATGTCCAATATTTAGTTGTAGATTATTTTAGCCCTTATAATTTAATACTTGGCTGACCTTTCTTGAATAAGTTTGGCGCAATCGTTTCCACAATTCATCTTTGTGTTAAGTTTTCTATGCAGGATGATACTATTGCAACAATTCACAGTGACACTCGTGACGCCAGACAATGTTATAACAATAGTGTCAAAAGACCCCATCGAAGTATAAATGCACATGTATACAACATCAGCAGTCAAAACGTCTTCCCAGTATTGGCCGACCTTGATCCAAGGGCAGACGTTCTTGAATAACCAACCCCAACGGAGGACTTACAAAAAATCTATTTTGCAGATAGCTCAGAAAAATTCACTTATGTAGGAACAACACTAAGAAGCCTCTTTTCAAGAGACTAACGAAGCTCATCAGTGCTAGCTTCATAAAAGAAATCAGATTCACAACATGGTTGGCAAACGTCATCATGGTAAAAAAATATAACAGTAAATGGCGTATGTGTGTTGATTTCACCGATCTCAACAAAGCATGCGCAAAAGATTCATATCCCTTATCATCTATTGATTGCTTAGTAGACAATGCTTCAGGTTATAAAACACTGAGTTTCATGGATGCATATTCTGCCTATAACAAGATCTTAATGCATCCATCTGATCAAAGTAAGACTGCATTTATTACTGAATATGAAAACTACTGTTATAAAGTTATGCCATTTGGACTTAAAAATGCAGGAGCAACATACCAACGCCTTATGGATAAGGTATTTGCCACACAGATCGACAGAAACCTCGAAGTTTATGTCGATGACATGGTAGCCAAAACAAAGCTCGGTGGCAATTATCTCGACGACCTTACCGAAATATTCAACCAAATCCGAAAATATAATATGCGGCTTAACCATGAGAAGTGTGCCTTTGGTGTATAAGGAGGCAAATTCTTCGGTTTCATGCTCACCAACCGCAAAATCGAGGCCAATCCAGAAAAATGTCGAGCTATGTTGGATATGACAAGCCCACAAATTATAAAAGAAGTCCAACAGTTAACAGGGAGACTTGCTGCACTTTCTAGATTCCTACCTTGCCTAGCTTCTAAATCCTTCTATTTTTTCCAAACACTAAAAAAGAAAAAAAAGCTTTTCATTTGACTGATGAATGTGAAAATATTTCCACTACCATAAAAAACACTTTCTCAAAACCCCCTATTTTACAAATACCCCTTCAAGGGGAACCACTCTACTTATATTTATCTGTCACTGACTGGGCCATAAGCTTTGTTCTTATTGCAGAAAGACAGAAACAGCAACTACCGATCTATTTTACTAGCAATACTCTACAACATGCCAAACTTCGCTATCCTAAGATTGAGAAGCTAGCTTTAGCTTTGATGTTCTCAACCTGACGACTTCGGCAATATTTCCAAAGCCATGTCATCTATGTTCGCACAGATCAACCTTTACGACAAGTTCTTCAAAAACCATAATTAGCTGGCCGACTAGTTAAATGGTCGGTTGAGCTCTCCGAATTTGACATCAGATACCAGGGGCAATGTCCCATAAAGTCACAATATTTGGCAAATTTTATCGCCGAATTCACAGTCCCAATTTCCGTTGATGATTAACCCAATGGTCTTTGTATGTAGATGGCTTATCTAATCCTCAAGGGTGTGGTGCTGGGGTTTTACTTGAAGATGGTAATGGTTACGTGATAAAGCAGTCTTTACACCCTTCTTTCAAAGAAAATAATAATCAAACTGAACACGAAACTCTAATCGCCGGTCTCAAACTCGCTACTGATCTAAATATTATCGAATTCAAGATATACTGTGATTCCTTACTCATCGTACAATAGGTGAATAACTTGTACCAGGTAAAAGATCCTTTATTACCGAAATATCTTCCTATTGTTTAGAGCTTATTTTCAAAGTTTTCTGAAATTGAAATTCAACATATACCTCGAGAGCATAATAGCTGAGCTGATATTCTATCCAAGCTCGCTAGTTCACAAACAACTTCTTCTTCCTTTCACCAATTCACACTACTTAAACCAAGTATAAATCTAATCAAAATTCTAAGTATCACACAGGACAAAGATTGGAGAGCACCCTATATACTATCTCAGGACTGGAATATTATCAGACAACATTGAAAATACTCGGCAATTTCGCCGACAAGCTTCATTTTTTACAATATACAACAACTGCCTATATAGACGAGGATTCTCGCATCCTCTGCTTAAATGTCTTTCCAGGTTGGAGGTCGAGCTTGTGTTTGCCGAGGCACACGAAGGCATATGTGGTACACACCTCAAAGCCTGAAGCTTATCCTCCAAGATACTCCGAGCTGGTTTCTTCTGGCAGACATTGCAACAAGATTGTAAAACAAAAGTAAAAAACTGTGACAATTGCCAGAAGCACAGTCCAATTACACACCTATCAGTCGAAATTCTCCATAATTTTGAGGTAAGTTTGCCCTTCAATCAGTGGGGGCTTGACATCCTCGGCTCTTTTCTTTTGCCGGTAGGGCAGGTAAAATTTTTAATAGTAGCAATTGATTACTTTCCCAAATGGATAGAGGTACAACCTCTAGCAAAGATCACATCACAAAAAATGGTTTCCTTTGTGTGGAAGAATATTATCTGTAGATTCGGCATACCTCGGCACATTATCACTGATAATGGTTGCCAGTTTGTCGATCATAAATTCACCTCCGTTTTGCAGGAATTAAAGATCAGACAATATTTCTCATCAGTAGAACACCCGCAGACAAATGGCCTAGGAGGGACTAAAAACAAAGTTATTTTACATGCCTTGAAAAAAAAGCTTGATGATGCTAAGGGTCTCAAGGCCGAATTAGTACCACAGGTCATATGGGGGTACAACACCACCATCCACTCAACAGCAAAGGAAACGCCTTTTCGACTGGTATTGGGGTCGGATGCAATGATACTTGTCAAGATCTCCCAAGCATCACTCCGAACTCAATTGGCCAACCATAGTACAGCAGATACAGCTCATCAATATGACTTAGACACCATTGAAGAAATTTGATCTTTAGCAGTAATCACACACCAAGCTATGCGACAACATATAGCTCGGCGATACAACCAAAAACTCCATCTAAGATCCTTCTAGGAAAACGACTTGGTACTCAGAAGAACCGAACAGACTAGACGACCCCCAAACCATGGCAAACTAGCAGCTAACTGGGAAGGCCCTTTCCAAGTTATTGAGGTACTCGGCAAGGGAGCCTACCGATTATAGTCCTTAGAAGGTAATACTCTGCCTAATACTTGGAATGTATCATCTCTTAAGTTATATTATAGTTAAAAGTCAGGGCCAGGCGAGTACTATTTTTTCTACTACCAAGATTTTTTTCAAAAAGAATTTTGCTTGGAGAGGTTTTAACGAGGCTTGCCTACCTACACCTTTGTAAGCAAAGGTCGGTCAATACATATATATAGAATTTTATGCTTTTTACTCTATCTTGCTTTAAGCATTTTTTACTTCTTTTTCGACTTCAAGTTGTTATCCTGCCGACTTATATTCAACATCATACTAATTGCATTTCACCGACTAAATAACAAAACTACCGAGTATGAGCACCATAAACCAAGAAAAAAGCACAGTTAATAGGATTCTCCGACAGTATTCCTTCAACACATAACCGTCGCTCACCTTTATAGAAATTTCTCATTTTAAAGAAACCATCATCCCACATAAACAACAACCCACCAAATGCACCGTCAGACCCCACATACTCCTACCCTGCACAACTATTCCCGCAGATAATTTAAAACTATTCTTCTTCTTTTTCCTCCTCATCTTATTCAGTTACTTCTTCTTTTTTTTCATCTTTTTTTTATTTTATTTTCTCATAATTTTTCTTGTTTCACTCGTTTAAGAGGAATAAAAAAATCAATTCTACAAAATTATTAGAAAAAAAGGGGAAAAAATGCTACAATAATAGTAGTAATAAAAGAACGATGATAGGAAGAAAATACGTGAAAAAGAAGAAGAAACATAAAGAAGAAGGAAGGAAAGGAATACAAAAAAGAAAAAATATATAAACGTGGATATAAATTTTTACGTTCATGTTAGTGACTGAGGAGTTGGAGAGCGTATCTAAGCGCTCACTAATTGAAATTGATTTTTATTGTGTTTGGGTTAATTTAATTGAATTTAATTGTTAAAAAAATTTGAATGCGTCCCAAAACTTAAAATTTTATAAATGACATTATGTTCTTGTTTTAGATTTTTTTTTTGTTTTTTACGGTATTCTCTCACTCCGACAGGTTAATGACTAATCCATCGCGATATTGAGCTCCGATCCATTTAAAGATTTGTCATTGGCCAATGAGTTATTGTATGTATGAGACGAAATTCGAACGCCCGACAAACAGACTAGTAAGCTAACCATTATTACAAGTTTAAAAACTAATTAAATACAGTGTAATCGTTAATTATTTAAAAGAAATGGATAACGCATGCGTGCATTGATTATTGGTCTGACATTTTTGGCGTAAACATTTTTCATTCTCATAAGATACAAGTGTCTACTAGGCATTTGTTTGGAGAATTAGTGCTTACGAATGATGGGATAGTTTTTCAATTTTGGAAAGTATATATGAACTAATTTATTTTTAGATGATAAACTACTACTACGTCTTACAGTTGATAAAACAAGATGGACTTAAATTGATTTTTGTTAAAGAAACTAAATTACAAGGTTGTTGACATATAAACTATATATACTTAGGTGGCACTTTGCTTTCATGGTCTCATCAATTTTCTTCCACGTTGATTTAATTTGCAAAGACAATTGAAATTTGTTCTTAGTTACCAAAATTCATCGTCAGAACACTAAATTTTTTTATTTTCTCTCTTTCTCTAGGGGTCATCTAGTGTACAAATGTGTCTGTACAGATTTTTGTCCTTTTGTGGCTGAAAAAGCGTGTCATTAAAAGTGTTATTTAAAGAGAAAATGTTACCCTTAATCGTTAACTTGACTCTGATACCAATTTTTTAAAGTTGTCTTTTCTTTTAATTTCTTTTTTGAAATTTCTATTAACTCTTCGAATAATTTGCCAATTCATAATAAAAAGTATTGACCGTATTACTAGTATTTATAATTCTGATTTTTCAATCTTGTTTTAGTTTATAATATTCTTTTTTGCATGGATTATTGTATATAAAATCTTTTATCTATTTGCCTTTTTCTTTAATATAATTTCTTAAATCCTCAAAAACTTCTTTTGTTTCTACACTTTCTGTTGTTTCTAAATATCTTTTTAATTTTTCAACTTCATTTTCCATTTTTTCTTTTAACAGCTTTAATTCTTTTAAGTCATAATATGATTTTCCAGGCATTTATAAATTTTTTAAGTTTAACTCTAACTTGTTTATATTTATTCTTATTTCTATCCTTTTTATTATAAGGTCATCAATTTTGATCTGAAGATTATTTAATTCCCTTTTATACTCCTTTATTTTACTTTTTAATTTTTTCGCCCTTTTCCTATTTATTTTATTTTCTGGTCTTTCAATCTTTGTATGCTTCATTATTTATCTTAAAATTTCTGCAAATTCTATCATTGATTCATCACTATTTTCTAGAGATTCTATTAATTTTTCTAGTTCTTCGACTTCTCTTTTTAACTTATCATAAATTATTTTTAGAGCTTCAAATGCTCTTTGATTTATTTCAAAAAACTGTAAATAATTCAACCGATTTTCTCTTTCAAAGAGCTCTTGTTTCTTGTCTTGATAAGTTACATATATTTTTTCTTTATTTATTGTCATAATTTAATGTTTAGGGTTTCATTTAATTTTTTGACCTTTTTTGTTAATTCTTTTATTTCAGAATTTTCTTCTTTAATCTTTAACTTGGATAAACTTAAAGGGCTATTAATTTTAGATTCTCTTATTTGAAAATTTGATGAAACTAATTTTTCTGATGGTTCTTTTAATAATAGAACTGGGTTTTCAATAGCTTTATATTTTGGTATTTCTGTTTTTACAATTTTCTGAAATAATTCATCAACATAAATTCTTTCTCTGTTTTTAAATATTATACTATGATGGCTATTTGTTAAAGCATAATTTATTGCATATGTAATTGAAAAAGGTTCATCGTCTTGTTCCATGAGATTCTTTCTATGAAATTTATAAGCCAAACTTATAGATCTTCCAAGGTTTTCAGTTGATAAAGGTATAGCATATCCAAGATGGGCATTGAATTTAACATTTACGTTTGCCAAGTTTCCATGAACAATTCCAATTATTTGATCTATTGGGTCATCAGTAATTCTTTTATCACAGATTGCTAAGCTTATTGGTGAATTAATTCCTTTCATATATGTAGATTTGATTAAGACTTGTATAGTGCTAATATGAATCCATCCAATTTTAGATCTTTTTTGTTGATCCTTAATTTTCTCAATCTGCTTACTCAATTCTTCATCATTTATCAAAGCTATTTCAAGTTCTCCATTGGCGGATTTTATCTTTATAGGGGCTTCAAGTTGAATTTTTCCATAGTATATTATATTTTTTCTATTAAAAACTTCTTTTAAAAGATTTTGTTTATTGAAATTTTTATTTGATTTGAGATTTAATTCTGTTTTTAGAACAACCTGTCTTTCATTATCTAATAAAGCAGTTAATCTATAATAATCAGATTCTTCTGTTAATTCTAAGCTTTCTAAATAATTCATAACTAAGAAATTAGGATAAAGGCGTACCTTTCTGGAGAAAAACTTCCTTTATTTAGTATATTTTACATAAGATATTTTTATCTCCAGAGGGGAGATTGTAGATACTAACTCCAGAGGGGAGTTTAGAATTGGTTTTTCCTAAGGGAATTCTTCTTCAAACTATAGAATCGCCTCGGCAGCTTCCTCCTTGCTCTCCTAGCATATGAGTACTCTTAGCCTCCTGCTTTCTATGGTTTGATGATTTCTACAATTGCCTAAGCAACCTATTTATAATGGTTGGGTCTGATGGACAATTCCCATCCTTACCCTTCTTATGACGTCATTGCTTACGTCATTGTTTATTATCTTGCACCAGCTACATTATTGGTGCTCTATGACCTAAGCGCTTACGTCATTATGCAATAATGTTGAGAGATGCTTCAGATGTGCTGTCCTCCTCTTTCATTATGTGGCCTTCAGATGCGTTGTCTCCTTCCTTTATCATGTGGGTTGATTCCGTTTCATTATTGCTTTCTTCAGATAACTCTGAGACACATAGCTGGCACTTGTGGTCTTCTCTGTCTTTTATCAAATAGCAGAGATTCCTCTTTATCCCTTCGGGGAGCTTTTCTAAGAGTCCAGATAAGTTGTAGAATGCTGATTCAAATTCCACTAAGAGTCTCATCTCTCTTTCTTCAATTTCATTCCTTTTACTGGACACAAGCAAAGTATTTCTGCTTTTATAATTGATTCTTGTGTGAGATTCCCTTGTTATCTTTTGAGTTCTTTCGAAGACCCTTGCTAGTGTGCTGGCTAGTCTTCCTTCATGACTGTAGATTGTTAAATTTTGAACTTGATCAATTGGTTGAAAATTTCCTGGGAAGACGGACATGAAGATTACTTGATGTGCTGGAACCAAGCATTCTTCTTCTTCATTAAAAATAGGTTGACTATTCGTAAATTTTAGGGATATATCCCTTGGATTTACGTTGTCAATCATATTTTTAAATCTCTTTACTGCATCAATGAATCCTGCAGGAAACTCACTAATAATTTTCAAATCATTAAAAATTAAAATTGTATCAATTAATCCATACTGAAAAAACTGATAGGTGTCAGATGGGGAAGCATCTGGAAATATAACCAGCTTTGTTAGCTGTTCTTTGGCAATAGGATAATATCCCAAGATTGCCCTTTTTTTTCAGTCCAATTTAGGACTATGTTAAGGGTTTCTCTGAGATTTGATCTACAAACCCTTTTCTTTTCCTTGATTTCAGCCCTTGTAGGAATGTTTCTTATTATTCCTGTTCTCTGGGTTTGAATTGGAGCTTTATCTGCTCTTTTTAGGGTTTGCTCTGGATGAAGAGCTTCATATTCCCTGAAAGATTCCTTTGTTTGTTCCAATGTTAAAAACCCTCCTTTATGAATTATCCTTGATTGATGTGTAAATGGTGCTGCTTTTTCCCAGGCATCATATACTCCTTTCATGGGGCCATTATAAATTACATAATATTTTTTATCTTGGGTGGATTTTTTGATAATTTCAGCAATTGTTTTATTTTCTGGAATTTTTTCTTCACCTGATTTGTCCACCACGCTTAGCTGGCTGAACTCTGATGGTTTTGGTTGTTGTGTTGATTTCATTGCTTCGATGGCCTTCTTGAGGGATTGGATTTGTGTCCTTATTTGCTGACAATGCTTGCATTTTTCAAGTTCTTGTTCGTATTTTTGAATTTCTTGATCTAATGCGTTGTAGACGAACTCCATTCTCTTGTTAATGTATCTGCAATAACATTTTTGTCACCCTTAATATATTCAATTTTTATTGGATATTGTAACAAAAATAATTGCCATCTTACCAATCGTCCATGATTATAATCAACTTTTAAATTATATCGTATGAAACCTGTTAGATAACTTGAATCTGTTCTTAATGTAAATTCTCTGGGTAGTAAATCAATTTTCCATTTCTTAAGAGATTTAATTGCTGCTAGAGTTTCCTTTTCATGAGTGGTATATCTCCGTTCTGTTAGAGTAAAAGTCCCTGAAATATACCTGTAAAGTAATTCCTTTGGGGAATATTTAGAATCTAGTGATTCTTTTTCTTGTTCCAAACTTTTTATAGCTTTCTTAGCTTTTAGACATCCTGACCAGGTTATGTCTGAAGCATCTGTTTCTACTATTAAGTAGTCATTTTCTTCTAGAATATAAAGTTCTGGAAGTTTTTCACATAATTCTTTAATCCTTTGAATTTGCATACTGTCTTTTTCATCCCATTTCCATTATTTTTTAGTACTTATTTTTGGAAATAAGCTTTTAGTGTATTCTGTTATATTCTTTAAAAATCCTTGATCAGAAATATAATTTATACATCCTAAAAATCTTTGTAATTATTTTCTATCTTCTATTTTATTAGGAAATAAATTTACCTTTTCTAGGACATTTGGCTGAAGTTTTAGCTTTCCTTGAGTGGATAGAATTAATCCAAGAAACTCTATTTCTTGTTTTGCTATTCTTGCTTTCTTTTTGCTAAGAACTAGTCCTTTTTCTTTACATCTTTCTAAAACTATTAATAATTTTTGAAGATGATATTCTTTATCCTGTTTTGTAAAAATTAGTATATCATCAATGTACACTAAAACAAATTCATTTAACTCTTTTAGATTTTCTTCCATAAATCTTTGATAAATACCTGGAGCTTGTTTTAATCCGAATGGTAATACATTCCATTCATAGAGTAACACACTTGTTGATTCTTTTGTTGGACAAGTAAAAGCAGTTAATTTCTTTGTTTCTTCGTCTAAACGAAGTTGCCAATATCCTGATTTTGCATCAAGATATGAAAACCAAGTTGCTCCTTTGATCTTTTCTAAAATAGAATCTTTTCTTGGAAGTTTATGAGCATCACCAATAGTTGCTTCATTCATCTTCTTATAGTTAATAACCATTCTTTGTTTTCCCCTTTTAATTTCATTATTGTTTTCGACATAAAAGACTGGAGCCGCATGAGGACTTTTACTTAATCTTATAATTCCTTTTTCCAAAAGATCTCTACATTCTAAAGAGCTCTTCCCTATCTCTTGCGGAATAAGGAATTTTATTTGGAACATTTATCTCTTTTGTAGGATCTTTTAATTTAATGCTTACTAATTCGTTATTTGTATTTTTAATATCTAAAGGATTTTCAGCACAAATTTCATCCAAAAGTTCCTCTATCTTTATTTCAAGATTTTTTTTGGAATGTTTATCTGAAAGTATAAATTTAAATAACATGTTTCTAATATAGAAAATATTTTAAATTTTAAGATCTTATCTATAGTAATAGTTGGTATTTTTATACGTTTTGATTTTTGATTTATTGAAGAATCGTGTGGAGCTTTTAAAACTATATATGTTAATTCTTGAATGAATGGATGATATAGTTTTAAAAAGTTATTTCCTATGATAAAATTCATTCCAGAATCTAACATATATATAGATGGAACAATGAACCTATAATTTTGAATAAAAATTTCAGTCATCTCTGTTTTTTTGGTCAATTTTATGTATTGATTTGTCAGCTATTCTAACTCTTAATGGTTTCTTTAATTTTTTCCAATCAAGTTTTATATTTGAACTAGCAAAGCATTGTGTTGCTCCAGAATCTATAAAAGCATTTATAAATTTTTCTGTTATTTTTATAGTAATAAATGTGGCATTATTACTCAGTCTCTGAGTCTGTTTCTGAGACATATTCAAAAATATAGTCTAGGTTATCATCAGATTCCTCTAAAGGTTCCATAAAACAAGACTTAGCAATTTCTATTTGTTTAGTAAGATCTTTTTTATCCTTCTTTTTCGGACATTCATTTGCATAGTGTCCTTCTTCTTGACAATAACAACACTTACATTTTTCTTTTTTATTTGGGCAATAGTCACTTTTTTGCCTTTTGTTTTTATTGTTATTTCTTGTTCTAAAATACCTCTTTTTTCTCCAGTTTGGATAGTATTTTCTTTTTCTAAATTGATATTTTCTTTTTCTCTGAAAATTTTTATTAACCCCATATTTTTGGGGTATCTCTTCATTATCCTGACAGCAAATTCTAATTATATTTGCAAATCTTTTTTGAGTGGCTTCTTGCATACAACGTTCTTTTATTTCCTCTCTTACTGCAGCGGTTGCTCCACCAAAATTATTTTCAATTGTCCCTCTATTTATTTCTCTTATAAATCTTCCCATTATAAATTCATTAGCAGGATATGGAAGTTTTGTTATATACATACTAAGATAATGATTTTTATCTTCTTCTTTTAATTTGTAATAATGTATTCTATATTCACATATATAAGATTCCACATTACATAGATCATATATCTAGATATTAGCTAAATGGTTTTTTGCTTCTTGATATTCCTTATCATAGACTTCTTGTCTATGATCTATAATATTTTTTCCAAAAAATTCTTTATATAGAATCATCATTATATATAATATCTTATCATAAGCTGTTGTTTTTGTTGCTAAATCTTCTATTATTTGATTTTCTATTGATGTCATATAATCTCTTATAATTCCTTTAGTATGAAATCCTATGTAATTCTAAATATCTCTTCCAGACAATTCACTAAGCTTTGGATTAGTAAAAGCTTCTAATAAAAAGGAATTCAACCAATTTTTGAAAATTTCTTTTTCATTCTTTTTACAGTCTAAATCAAGCATTCTTTCTCCTTCCATTTCCTGGATTTTAGGAACGTATTTTGAAGGTATTTTTGTATATTTTGAATCTTTATTTATAAACCCTTTTTTAAAAGCATAATTATCAAAACCTGTTTCCCATTTATATTGAGATTGGTTATCTTTAGATGTTCCAGCTTCATTTTTTAATTGTATTGGAATTGCTGGTTCTTCGTCACTTGAATAATCTAGGATGTGTTCTTCATTTTCTATATTTTCAGAATTTACTAATTCTTCTTCTATTTGAAATCCTTGTTCCATAATATTATTTTCTTGAGCCATTTTTAATTGTTTAAAAAGCATTGTAACTTCTTCTAATTTTTCTTCAATATTCATAATTTTAGTGGTGGTTTTACTTTTAGATCTGTTATGTTGATTATATTTTGAAATTTTTCTTCTTTGGGATTCTCTTTTTCTTTATTTCTTTGAAATTTTATGGATACTAATATTTCTTCAAGCATATCTACTATAGAATTTAATTGTGGGTTAAAAGTATGATAAAGATGTGGGGAATCATTTTCATGGTAACATTTCTTAGAAATTTCGTGTGAAAAATAAGTTTTTTCAGGTTTTTGAAGTCCTTCAATAAAACTTATAGTAAAATAAAGATTTTGAGAAAAATCATTTTGTATTGATTTTAAGAATTCGGTGTCATTACAGTTAACATTAGTTAAAATCATTAATTTTTTATCTATTAATTTTGATAACTTGATTATTTCTTGTCTTAAATCTTCTAATTTACTTTTTTCTATTAGGTGACGCTTTTCTTTGTGAAGAGTTACGGTTTAAAGTGTGGCTTTAGAAAGTGTGGTGTAAACAAATCTTTAAATATGTACCAATTTTGCTCTGTATATTAAAATTCACCCTTTCTCTAATGTCTTCTACTTTATTGTCTAAAAATATTATTTTTGAAGTTTATCATAACCTTCGAAAAAGTAAGGGAGTATGGTTAGGGATGAAAACGACTCGAAATTTATTGGACTGACTGCGTAACTTATTAAAAAATTGAGTAATTAAAAATTTAAAATCGTCAAACTTAAAAACTTTGTCTAATTTGTGAGTTTTAGCGGTACGGAATAAATTTTTTCGATAGACCAGACATTTTTTTGTCAGGTCATTTTTTTATAAAATTTTATAATATTATTAATTTACAAGAGAATAAAAATAATAATTAAAAATATTTTAAGTTATATTTTAAATTATATTTTATATTTGATTGATTATAAATTTAAAGATATTTAATTATATATTTTAGATAATGTTAATTTTGTTTTGAATAATGTTAGTTTTATTATTTTGTTTCAAAAAATTTAGTTTATGATTAATTTTATTATATATTTATAATGATAAAGACTTTAATATTTATAAATTTAAAATTTTAATTTTTATGTTTTTAAAAATTATAAATTTATTAAAATATTTATAAAATTATATATATTATTTAATATTTAATAATTTATAAAAAAATATTTGATAGACTTAATCCGCCAATCGCCGTTAAATAAAACGAAGAGGATCAACCGACTAAATGATAGACTCCTAATCAATTTGGGTTGGTCGAGTGGTCAGTTCACTCGTCCGCTTAAGCAAGTGTCGGGGTTCGAATCCCGACTTGTGCATGCAGCAACCCATTGACCAGCGACAAACTCTTAAATGGAGCTCAGATCCGCGACGGATTAGTCCTTGACCTGTCGGGTTGGGGGATACCATAGGTAACAAAAAAAACAAAAAAAATGACAGACTTCTAGTGGATAAAACGGACTTTTCGGTTGTTCTATCCATAGTTATCAGAACCGGACCGGACCGGCCGGTTCGACCAGAAAACCGGACCCTATGCCGGTCCGGTCCGGTATTTGGACCGTATAAGGTAGAGAACCGGTACAAACCTGGTATGAACCGGTGAAAACCGGTCAAATCTGGCGAAAACCGAACCGGTCCGGGCTGCTTGGTCAACTTTGAAGGGGAATTTACAATGGACCAATGATCTGCAACTCCACCATGCTCTAAACCCTCCAGCGCTGACAAGTGTCATACTTGTGATGATTTTTTGGAAAATTTTCCAAAATGCTCCCAATGGTGTTCGAACCCCCTCCTCCAGCATAAAACAAGCATACTTCTACCACCAAGCTAAAATGTTTCTCATCAATTTTAATACTAATTATAATACATATAGCATACTTTCTTTTCACTTATATTCAATTTATTTTAATTTCAAAGTCACTCATTTTTAAATCAATTACATTTTATTTAACTAAAATTTTATTAAATATATACAAATTAAAAAGATAAACAAAAAATTTAATTAATCACAATTTATTTATTTTTAATGATTATATGATATCTATTAATATTATTTTTTTAATATATTTTTTATTTTTTGTCTTCATATAAGGTTGATAGTTGAAAATTGTTAGATGATATTTAGTTAAACTAGTCAAATAATTAAATTTTATATAATTATTTAATTATACCGAGTTAACCGGTTCGACCAGTGACCCACCGGTTGAACCAGTGACCCAGTGATCCAGTAACCTTACCGGTTCGGTTCTGACAACTATGATTCTATCCCTAACTATGGTATTGTTATTCACTAATCAAAGCATTTCAAAACAAATTGTACCGTCTTATTTAAAAAATATTAAATTTAATTAATTTTATTTTTTAATCTGTCAAATTAAAAAATACGTAAAAAAATGTTGGCGGAAAACTTTTTTCTTACGTGAAAATTATGTTCTCTTATTGAATGGGCTTCACACAATTTTTTTTTCATCCTCTTTTCTCTTCCATCCAAACGACGTAAAACCAAATTTTTTATTATTTTTCATTCAAAAATTTTCTTTTCTTTCACTTTTCACAGATCTAAACAATGTGTTACTGGAAGTCTATGACATTATTATTGACATCTATAAAGGAAAAAAATAAAAAAATGAATATATAATAAGAATAAGAAAAAGCTATAAATTAAATAGTTATAAACATCTAGAAAAGACGGTCGTCATTCAATTTTTGGTTTAAAATGCAGATTTTGCTGTTGGTGATTAGTGATTTTAGCATCAATCAGACAAAAAATTAAAACTGGACAGATTATTTATTACTAGTTATTATCGATAATAAATTAAATTTATTATTGATACACCAACAAATTTGATGGCAATTGTGTACCTCAGATCCTTTTCCTTTTCCAAATTACATCTCTCACTAAAATGATCTTTATGTAACCTGACAATAATGTTAAGAGTAAAATTTTTTTCGGCCTCTATTCTTTTTAAATTTAGATATTCTGCATATTAATAAATAAAAAATAACAACTTATCTCTTATTTTTTTATTAGACACATGAACTGTTATTTTTTTTATTAGATGTATGAGTCTTTTTGTAAGAATTTTCAATAAAAAATAACAAAAAATACTTAAATATGACGTAACTTATATGACTTGACATTCATCGGTCCTATATAAATAATAATCATTCGATTAGAACTATTTAGTTTCTACATAATCATCAAAACTATGTCTCAATCAAATGGATATTATCCCTCTGCAGCATTATTTTAATAACTATATAGGCAATAAACAATTTCAATCAAATAGTTATCATTTATATATGACAAATAGGTAAAAATTAAATCATACAAACTAACTTACGCAAACATTTTTTATTATTTTTTACTGGAGATTCTCATAACAAAAGCTCATGTATCTAACAAAAATAAAAGATAGGAACGAATTGTCATTTTTCAATTATTAAGGTGCGAATTGTTTAAATTGAAAAAGGACAAGGATCAAAAAAGGATTTTATTCTAATGTTAATTAATTTAAAAGTGCTATGTACATACTAAAAATTAACTATATTATTATGTATTTATGTATAAATATATATGTTATTTAATTTATTTTAGTATATATTTTATATTTTAACATATATTTTATACGAGTGATTGATTTTGTGACAAATTTTTTCCATAACATAATTATAATTAATTATATTTCTTCAGCATAATTAAAATGAATTCTGATTATGATTATTTATTCTATCATTTATGTATAATTTTTTAATTTAATAATTTAATTGTTTATTAGATTATGAAGTTACTCTATGTCATAATAAATTGTATTATTTTAGCGCTTTTATTTCTCAAAGAATATTAAAAATTCTCCCCACCAAGTCCCAATATTAAGCTCCTGCGGTTATAAGATTATGATTTGATCCATGTACTAAAAATTGAGTGTTAATCCTTACAACATTTTTATTAGCAATCTCACCCAAACATTCCAAATGCATCATCCTGATTGAAGGAGGATTTTAACATGAAGTTGTAGTCTTATAGGCAAGGACGGACCCAGAAATATTACCATGGAGGTGAATAATATGTATAATATTAAAAAATTATGCAAAAAATTATATAATATAAAATGTATTACAAAAATATATTGATAGAGAATATATTTTAAAGTACAGAAAATATGTATATACTTTTTATTAACGAAGTGGTTGATTCTTCGTATCATAAAATTCATCGATAATAGAATTTGTGTCAAATTTTTCAGTAATTTTTTAAATATAATTAAAAGACAATTAGCAAAAAATTCATCTTTCATTTTATTTCTGAGTTATTCTTCATAATATTTATAGCTGAAAAAGATCTATCAGTTGTAGCAGTTAAAACAGAGAGAATTAATATCAAATGAATTAAGAAAGATACTCACAAAAGAAAAATCTATTTTATGAAATTTAAAAAATTTTATTTAATTAAAAAATATTAGTAATAATATCTTTTTAATTTTTTTAATATTATTACTTACTTTTTAAATATTAAAAATTATTAATATTTAAGTCAAACTAAATTTTTATTTATATTAAACTAAATATTAAATAAATTTTTTAAAATATTAAATTATATTTAATAACTTATTATTATTAATTTTTTTTTTAAAATAGGGGAATCTCCCCTCGCCCCCTATCTCCAACCCTGTAGGACAAAGTAGTAATAACAACCATATCCTACATAAATATAGGAGAATGGTAAGTTATCTTGTTAGTTTATATTTATTGATTAATGTTATTTACTAGTATAACTAGCTTGATTTGGTAACATTTTAAAATTAATTTATAAAAATTAATTTTTAAAAAATAATTTTTTAAAAATTATAGTATCTATGTTTAGTAAATTAAATTAAAATAACTTTTAATAAATATAAACAATAATAAATATATTTGATAAAATAATTTTTAAAATTTAAAAATATTATAATAAACATTAATAAAAAAATTAAATTTAAAAATAAATTAATGTATAGAGTTATATAGATTTTTTAATTTTAATAAGTACAAATCATCTTAAAAAAGTCTTATTTTAAATATTTTTAAAAATATTTATATCTTTTGAAAATTGTAAATACAAATACATATAATTTTTTTTATTTATCAAATATAAATGATAAATTGATATTTTTAAAAGATATAAACACTTTTTTTTTTTAAATTTACCAAATCATACCTAACTCAAGAATTAAAAAATAAAATTATCATGATAGAAGTATAAAGGAATTAGTATCCACAAACACGACATAGAGTATTATTATGTTTATGTGATATGTATATATTTGTTTGTAGATATACAACGATAGTCATAAATTAGTTATTTGTATAAAATATATATTAAATATATATCGACTAATTAATTTTTTATATATACATAATATTTTTAATACAATATGCATATTAGATAAGAAAAATATTAAAAAAAATAAGAAAATAATTAAAATTTATTATTGAAGACCATCAATAAATTCTAATGATCTTATTAATGGTCAAAAACAATAAATTATCATAGTCTTTTAGTATTTTCTATTCAAATTTATTCACAAAACATTTATATTTTTACAAAATTATTCATAAAAATCTAAAAATAAAAATTGAATTCAGATTTCAAAATCTATTAATTTAATATAATAAGATTTATAAGAAAAAATAAAAAATAAAATAAAAAATAGTAATAGAAAAATAAATTTAAATATCCAATAGGAATAATATATTTAGATTTATATATTTTATTAATCTATTAGATTTTAAATCTATTTAAAATCTTTTACAAATATTCTCAAATTAAATACTGCTTAATGTTATTCTATTTTTTATTTATTCTATTTATACAACTAATATATATATACAATTATAAATGAAAACAGGTTTATTTTTTTCCAAATGGAAAAAAGCATGGTGTAACACCATGAAATAGACGTTTGGCAAGAATACGCACTGTTATGGTGTAAGACACAAATCATAACCTCCGTTTTGGGTTTGTAATTTTTTTTTTTTTGTTTTTGAAAATCACCAAACACAGGTTACGATTTTAGTTGCTTCGTTTTTTTTTTTCTTCGCCAAACTAGGCTGTGTTTTGGGTTTTATTTTTTTTATTTGTTTCTATTTTATTTGTTTCTAGTCAAAAGTAGGTTGCATTTTTGGGGAAGGCTTTTTTTTTTTTCGGAGCACACAAACGCAAGTTGCATTTTGAGGGTTTCAGGAAGCCTTTTTTAAAGGCTGCAAAACGCAGGTTGCGTTTTATGAGTGGCAGGTACAAAACGCAGGTTGTGTTTTGCATAGATAACAATATTTTAATCTAAAGCTTTGCCTATAAATATGTTTCGCAGCTTTAACCTTTCAACCTCTCCTCTTCCTCTTTCTTGCATATAGTTCAAAGTTCTTAGTTTTTTGGGCAATTAGTTGTGCCAAAAAAATCGGGTTAGGTGAGGGTGGAGTTATGGAAGGTGTTGTAAATTTGTGAGTGTATTATAAAGGTAAGTTTATACGAAACACAGACGAAGGAGTAACTTTTGTTTGTGAATGTCCGTTATCGTTTGCTATTCTATGCACCATGAGTTTTGTAGAGTTGGAAAAGGGCCTTTGTGATAACATACAAAGTCACATTTCGAAAAGGGTGAGCAACATTTTATACAGAAATCCTGTACCAGTATTTGGTGGGCTAATACAGTTTCAGATAATGTCCATCACTGACGACGCAAGTATGCAACATATGCTCTATATTTATCAACAAACTCATTTTCACGTGCCGATGATAGAGCTGTACGTTGAGTTTGAACAACGCACGGGAAAGGATGGGGTTGGCGAGGATGTCAACGTTGATGAACTCGGGGATATAGATTGGGAAGAAGATAACAACGACAGTGAAGAGGAGTTTGAAGCAAACTATGAAGTCGATGATGGGGACGATGACGGAGACTTGGCAGGCAATCCGGCGGTACAAAATGAGGCGGATGCGATTGTAAGTCAGCATCCCTTTGGCGTTCCATCTTTTATGCAGACTCTAGATCTCAAAGCTATACATGCCTCGGAATTTTCTAAGTATGCGAATATCGGTATGTTATCTTATGGTTATTAATTAAAGTTACTGCTACCATTAATTTTATTTGCGTTGTACTAATAGTGGTTTGATTGGCGTAGGTGAAGGCAATGTTGCGGCAGAAGATGGCGAGTTTAGTGTCGGACTGGAATTCGGTTCCAGAAAGTCGGTGATATCTGTAATTCAAAGCTACACTATCTCTAGAGGAGTTGATTACACTGTGTATGAGTTTAAACTGCAGACATTCTATGCGAAATGCAAGGGTTATGGTGCAGGATGTGATTGGCTTATCCAATCTAGTTTGATTTGAAAGAAGGGTTGTTGGGAGATCAGAAGATACAATGACAAACACACATGCACCATGGGGACGATTTCACAAGATCATGCCAAGTTGGACTTAAACACAATTGCAGATGCCATTAGGTCGTTGGTTAAAGCAGACCCATCAATAAAGGTAAAATCTATTATTGCAGAAGTTCAGTCCAGGTTCAACTACACTGTAAGTTACCGCAAGGCTTGGTTGGCAAAGCAGAAAACTGTCACAAAGGTTTTCAGTGATTGAAAAGTTTCTTACCAGACTCTGCCAGTATGGTTGAAAGCAATGACTGCGAAGATGCAAAGATCTTGGGTTCAAATAAAAATGCTCCCCGTTAACTGTGAGAATGAGGAGGTTCAAGGTGTAAGAGTTCTCCATCGGGTTCTTTGGAGCTTCTATCCGTGTATCGTTGCATTCAGACACTGCAAGCCATTGGTGCAGGTTGATGGCACACACTTGTACGGAAAATATAAAGGTGCACTCCTAGTTGCGGTTGCACAAGATGGGAACCAAAACATTGTGCCCATTGCATTTACGATAGTCGAGGGTGAGACAGCAGACGCATGGGAGTTTTTCCTAACCAATTTGTGGAGATATGTTGTTAACATTGACAGTAGGGGTGTTCAAAACTGATTCGGACCGAACTAAACCGACTATTCGAATCGAAATAACCGAAAACAAAAAACCCGAAAACCAAAAAAATTGAAAAAACTTATTTTGTTGTTTTTTATGCAGTTCGGTTCGGTTTTCAATTCTGACCATAAAAATCCCAACCGAACCGAACCGAAATGGTAAGGCAAAAACCCTAAAAAACCAACCCCACACCCCTAGCCCCCTACCCCCGATTCCCCAAATGAGTGCTGCGTGTGACCTAACCCAGTAAGGCAGTAATCCCACCCCAACCCCCAATCGAAACCTAGCCCTCTCTTCTCACAGTCTCGCCCTCTGCACCAGTGCACCTAGGCTGCAGCCACCCACGTTCTTGAGTCTCGAGGCTGGCGGCACCCACGTTTCTCCCATCACCTTGAAGCCTTTCTCCCAAGTCCCAACGCCGAAGCCTTCTTCTTCGCGGACAGAGCGGAGAGCACCAGTGCACCAAGAAGCCTTAGCCAGGCAGCCACAGCCAGCTCGCACAAAATCCCTCGCAGGCTAGCACCATGCCACCACCCTCTGACCCAGCAGGCCAGCACAGCACCACGCTAGTGACGCCACCACCCAGCAGCGTTTCTGGTCACGATCAACATAGCACGTCCCAGTCTCCCACCCAGCCACTGATTCAAGTAAGATAATGGAGCCCGAGCCACCGAGCCAAGTATGTAATTTGACTGAAATTGCTGTTCTGTTTGTTGTTCATTTTTCAATTGCTGTTCTGTTGAATTGCTGAAACTACTTCTCGTTTGTTCATACTGAATTTGCTATTCATACTGAAATTACTGGGTTGTTCATACTGAAATTGCTGTTCATACTGAATTACTGAAACTGCTTCTGGGTTGTTCATACTGAATTACGGAAATTGCTGTTTTGTTTGCTGTTCATACTGAAATTGTTGTTCTGTTTGTTGTTATCTGATATATCCGAAAACTTGATCTAAAATTGCTTCTGGTTTAATATTATTATTAGTTATTTTGGAAAAATAAAAAATTAATTTTGAACTGACTATGATTTAGTATGATTTATTACTTTTGTTTCCAATTCTATATATATGGAGAATTGGTTTGTTATCAGCAGGACAAAGTAGCACAATTACAGAAACATATGCGACAATTCATAACTGAAGGGTTTTTGAAGCTAAATATAAAGAAATGGTTAAGGTCATTGATTACTAGAAGTTGTGCTATTGTTCCAATAATGATAGCTACTATAGTTTTTAATACATCAGAGTTCACTGGATACTATGAATGAATGACTCAATGTGGTTCAGTCAATTCAGATTCCTTTTGCACTTATTCCACTTCTTACATTGGTGTCTAAAGAAGAGGTCCTGGGAATTTTTAGAAAAGGCCCTATTGTAGAGGTAAGCTTTGTTTGCATTCTAACTTTTGTAGAATTGATTTTGATGTATACTAATTATGTTTGGTAATTCGTCTAAAAGTGATTTCTTCCTTTCAAAAAATAAATGATTCTAAATATATCATGTTATGATTTTGTGAAGTAGTATAGTAGTATTTTTTTTGAATTGATTGAAAAAATCAAACAAACCGAACCAAACCAAATCGTTTTTAATTGGTTTGGTTTGGTTCGGATGGCTTCGATAAAAAAATTGAACCAAACCGAACCGCAGTTTAATTAGATGATCGGATCGGATGACTTTTCACTCAAAAACCGAACCAAACCGCATCGCAAACACCCCTAATTGACGGCATTGGCATTATTTCTGACCGCCATACCTCCATCAACGCCGCAATAACTCGCAGTAACAGTACATGGTCACCACCTAGAGCATGGCACATGTACTGCATCAGGCACATCGGGTTCAACTTCTTAAGGAGGTTCAAGGCTCCGTATTTACATAAACTCGTGGTTAACACAGGTATTTCATTTTGCTATTATGGTCATATTCATAGTAATTTTGTGGTTTTTGCTATTATGATTGAACGATTTGTTCAACAGGCTAGTTTAGGACGGAATAGGAGTACAACAAAAACTACCAGAGGCTAAAAGAGCGGGGTGAGGCATATACTCAATGGTGCGATGACATCGGTGTTTAGAGATGGGTGTTGGCATTCGACTGGGGTCATCGCTTGGGACATATGATGACAAATTTGGTAGAGTGTATAAATTCTGTCCTGAAGAGTGCTACTCTATGCACTCAAATGACACTAACGACGACCTAGTGGAGCACATAAACAAATGGACAGCAAGGTCATCCGGAACCCCCACTCCCATATACGGCCACCATATAAACTGCACATCAGTAACCACAAGGCCGATTAGAAAAATTATTCTTCTAAATAAAAACCTTGGACATAAATGGTTAAAACATACATCGTCAACTCCCATGTCATCGAATCCTCACCTAAAATGCGCAGTAGGCCTCCGTATATATCTTGTATGTCGGCGCCAATGACTCCACCTAATCAAAAATAGAATGATTGCAATAACAACAACAACAACAACAACAATAATAAAACAATATCGTCGCGCAAGTGGAATACCAACATTGCCGAGCTGATCGCAGAGAATAGGTGCCAGGAGCGGCATATGCTCCCATGCCCAAACAAAAAGTAGTATGAGTGGTTCATCCATCTCTTTATAGTTGTATCGTGATGCACGACACAATGATCTGTATAGATGTGCCAGACTGGCTGCCCCCAACTGTAAAGTAAAATCCGGTGAAAATCGCGAAGTAGAGGCAGAAATTTCGAGTTCAACGAAGTGGTAGGCTTATTAGAAAATACAACCGTTCCAAGCATACAGAAAATGTGAACCCGAACGTACCGTTCAATGGACTCCTGCATGTCACACGGTTTGGTGTCTCTGTACCACCGAAACCATGCAAGATTCACCTTACCCAAGATGTGATCATATGGACCTGGCTTCCGACCAAAACAAGCAATGTAGTTCTCCACCATAAACTGGTGACTGCTGTCTGTTCTACCCGTGACGGGCTCCCCCTTAACCGGGAGGCCAAGTATATATGTAACGTCTTCTAGCATCATCGTTACTTCACCAACTGGAAGGTGGAACGTGTGAGTTTTCGGCCTCCACCGTTCCACCAATGCACTCAGCAGTGCAAAATAACCTCTCATTTTGCCTATTCCCAAAACATGTTGAAACCCAGTTAATGCCAACGACGATGCAGCTACCTCGTTAAAGGTATCTGACGGATCGAGTTTTATGGGTAACAAATTCTTAATAACCTGCAAAAAAAAAAAAGAATAATGATCAATATTACTTCATAATTATAATTAGTGTTAACAATAATATTAATAAAATTATTAATACTTTTTTTAACAACTAACAACAACAATAACTACCACAATAATAATCATAATAACAAATTCTAAATAGTAACAGTTAATAACCTATTTGATAAATAATAATAATAATAATAATAATAATAATAATAATAATAATAATAATAATAATAATAATAATAACACCGTACTCATGATAACCATTATAATAAAGTTATTGATGATAATAATAACAATAATAATAATAATAACCATAATAAAGTTTTTAAAAATAATACTCTGTTAATAATCTATTAATCATTTACAGTTATTATTATTTTAAAAAATACTAATAAGAACGCAGTATTATTATTATCCTAAAAAATAATAATAAATTATTAAACTATCCTATTTATTATTAAAATATAACTTTTTGATTATTATTATTATTATTATCACAAATAATATTATAAAAAATTAACAACATACTAATCCTAATAATAATAATAAAAATAATAATAATAATAAAACTAACAATAAATTTATTAGTTAAAACATAAATAAAGAACATAAAAATAAATATATTTATTTATTATAAAATTAAAAAAATCACTTACTCATTGAGGATGATCCAAATATTCAATAATGTATTCTTTAGATAAAGTAAAATTACAAATCATTTTTTTTTATTAAATAAAGTCCTAAACCTTCATTGTGTTTTTCATCCTCACACACTTATCCCCTTTCACCCTCAACTCCAACCCTTTCACTCTTAAAACTCTCTCAACAAGTGAAATGAAATGGGAACCAAAAGTGAAACGGTAAAACACTCATAACCTGTGTTTTGCTTTTATACACCGTTCCACTACTCTCCTATACACGTGTCATGCATGCAAGTAGGGAGGCTGCCAATCGCAATCTGCGATTTGTCTTTGCGGCCTGCCAAACGCAGGTTGCGTTTTAGGACTTCAAGGATGGTCAAAGTTGTAGCACATATCTGTATGCAGGAGGTAGGGATACGTTTCGAGACTTCGTTCTCCTCCCCTACCAAACATGGGCTATGTTTTATAGCTGCATACAACTTTTTTACTTTTAGTTCAGTCAAGACGTAACCTGCGTTTGAGAGCGTCCCTGTCTCTGCTGTCATCTCTGATTGTGCCCGAGGGTTCTTCTGGTTGTCGTGCTCCTCTTCGCTGCAAGTATCACATTGGACCCTTCCTGCTCCATCCTCACCAGCGGCGCTGCAGAAACCGTTGCACTCTCCATTTGAGATGCTCTCTCCAGTGCCGCTACGAGCCGTGATGTCCTTGTGGTCTTAACCATTGTCTTCCCCATTTTCCGTCAGCCTTCTGTCTTCTTTGTGTGATTTGTGATGCACATTCTTTCTACCAAAACACTAACTGATCTTTCTTCTGGATGCTTTTCTACTGGCAATTACCAAAAGATCCATAGGTAAATTCCAACTCCATGATCTTTTCAAGTTGTTTAGAAAAGCTTGTTTGGCTATCTGATGAGTATCCAAGTGAAACCGCAATTGGAGATCTGTCCTGCTAGTTCTTCAACACTATTCCACATTTGCGTCCAAATGCAAACAATGATGAGTATCATCAAATCATGCCTCTTTAACCACTTGTATCTTTTTATCTCTCTCCTCACAACCGCCACCACTACACCACACTCATTTTCCACCTCACCATCTAAATTCCACTCCAGAACATATTCGAGACATGGATCAACCATCTTAAACCTTCACCCCCTTACGACGTCCATTGATCCCTTCAAGCCTAATCAGACCTAGACCTCTCCTCCGATATCTTTTGCTGGACCACCCAATAGCGCAACTACACCCACACTCACCTCACCATAATCAAACAACTCATTGCCGGCCGTCGCTACTGCCAAAACTCTAATCTACGAGGTCATCGCCGGCGCCTGTGACCCCTCTGTCGAGATCTATAACACCGTCATCAGATTCTTCTGTGGCTGCAAGTTCTTCTTCAGTCTCCCGTTCGACGTCTGTAAAAAGATGCTCAAGTTAGAAGATTCGAAACCCACTTTCGAAACCTATTCTCTTTTGTTCAATTCACTTCTTAAAAGGTTCAATAAACTCATTGTTTATTATGTTTACTTACATTCTGTGAGACCCATGACTAAGCAAATAAAGGCCAATGGTGTGAAAGAATAAGAAAAGAAAAGAATACAAACTTTTATTGATTGTTGATTGATTGAATTATACTGAAGTGTGTTGTAAACTATGAGGGTAAAATTATATATATATATAGCATTGTCTTATGAAAGATAAAAGCAAATAAAGATAAGATAAGAACAACTAAAGACAAGATAAAGATAAGATAAGATAAGATATTAAAGACTAAAATTAGAACTGAATTTATGTATTTTGTTGGGCTGAATTTGTGGGCCGTGAGACGTCTTTATTGTTGTCATAGGTTAAGGTGGAAGAGTGGTTTAATACGCCCCCGCAAGCTGGAGGATGAAAGATGTCAAGAACACTAAGCTTATTCAGATTAAAATGGAAGGGTTGAGGAGACAAAGGCTTGGTGAAGATGTCAGCTAGTTGTCCAGAAGAGGGAATTGGGAAAAGTTTCATCACTCCAGCTTGATCTTTTTGTCAAACCAAGTGACAATCAACCTCTAAATGTTTGGTCTGTTCATGAAAAACCGGGTTAGCAGCAATATAAAGAGCACTCTGATTATCATAATATAAAACTGGTGGGCGGATAGGAGAGATGCATAAAAATTATAACACATTTAGTATCCATTGAAGTTCACAAGTTGTGTTGGCAAGTGCACGATATTCTGCTTCCGTGGATGAGCGGGCAACGGTGGTTTGTTTCTTGGTCTTCCAAGAGACTAAAGAACTGCCTAAGAAGAAACAATAACCTGTTAAAGATCGCCGAGTGTCAGGACATCCGGACCAATCAGAGTCACTGAAGACGAGAAGCTGAATTTCTGATTCCCTTGAAAAGAAAAGTCCTTTGCTGGGACTAGTTTTCAGATATCGTAACACATGCTTGGCAGCTTGAAGATGAGATTCAGTAGGAGATGCCATGAATTGACTTAATTGTTGAGTGGCATACATGATGTCCGGTCGAGTAGTGGTGAGATAGAAAAGACGGCCAACCAAACGGCGATATACAAAAGGGTCGGATAGCAGGGGACTTTTGTCTTGATATAGTCTTGTGGTACTATCCATTAGAACAGAGGCAGGTTTAGCACCTAATAAACCAGAATCCTCCAAAAGATCAAGACAATATTTTCTCTGAGATAAACAAATTCCCTTCTCTGATTGAGCAACCTCAATACCCAAAAAATATTTTAATGGGCCCAAGTCTTTAATTCGGAAGTGTTGGTGCAAAATACACTTAATGGCAGCAAGTTCAGAAATGGAATTACCAGTGAGAACAATGTCGTCAATATAGACTAAAAGGATAGAAATTTGATCACCAATGAATTTAATAAATAGACTACAATCAGATGAGGTCTGCTAATATCCATGAGATAGTAAAAGATGAGAAAGTTTGTCATATCACATACGACTAGATGGTCATAAACCATACAGTGATTTGAGTAGCTTATAGCATTGATTCGGTTGAGGAGATGTAAATTCGGGTGGCAAAGTCAAATAAACATCCTCAGAAAGATCCCATGTAAGAAAGCATTATTGATATCCAACTAATGTCTGGACTAATGCTTCATAGAGGCCAATGCCAAAACTAATCTGATGGTGGCAGGCTTGACAACAGGGGAGAAAGTTTTCAAGATATCAACACCTTCAGTTTGAGTGAACCCTTTAGCCATAAGGCGTGCTTTATATCAATCAACTGAACCATCAGGATCGCGTTTGATGCGATATTTACAGCCAACCGGCTTAACCTTGTAGGGCAATCAACAAGACGCCAAGTTTTGTTCAGCTCAAGAGCATCCAACTCATCTTTCATAGCACTACGCCAATTAGAGTGTTGATTGGCATCCTTAAAAGACTTTGGCTCAACGTCAGAATATAGAGATAAAAAAACTTTTTATGCGAAGATGAAAGAGAAGAAAAAGATACGACTGAACAAGGGAGATTGATTTGTAGAAATGAGAGAGGAATTACACAAGTAATCAGAGAGATATGCTGGAGGTCGGTGAGGCCGGTTGGAATGATGAGGATGGGATTGCTCAGGTGGTGAAGAAGGTGACGGGGGATGAGAAGGTGATGATGGACTGGTGTTTAGTGTTGAAAGTGATTCGGTGGTCATGGGTTCAACTTGGTTAGGAAACGATAGTGAGGAAGAATGAGAGGTTGTTGGAGAAAATAAAGAACTAGGTGGAGTTGGGTCAATGGGTATAGGTGAGGGTTCAACTGGAAGACTAATTGAATCTTGTTTTTGAGAAGGTGTGTTTGGCAATGTTGGGCTGAGTGTATGAAATTGGACATTTTTTGTGACTAAGGGCAAGATCATTTCATAAAAAATCACATTTCTAGAAATCTCAATTCTTTTATCTTCTAAAACATAAATAATATATCCTTTAAAACCATTTTGAAAGCCAATAAATACAGCCTTTTTGGCTCTTGGATCAAGTTTTGATCTGTTTGCCATTGGGGTAGAAACAAAACATAAGCATCCAAAAACTTTAAGGTCATGATAATTTGGTGGATGATTGAATAAAATCTCAAATGGTATTTTAAAATTAATTGCGGATGATGGAACTCTGTTAAGTAAATAAACAGCATGTCTAACAGCATAAGACCAAAAAGATGATGGTAAATTAGATTGAAACATAAGAGCACGAGCTATATTCAAAATATGTTGATGCTTGCGTTCTACCTTCCATTTTGTTGAGGAGTTTCAATACAACTACGTTGATGAATAATGCCCTTTGAAGTATAAAAATTAGGTAAAATAAATTCTGGTCCATTATCGGAACGAATATTTTTGACTTTGGAGTTGAATTGTGTTTCAATTAAAGTAATAAAATTTTTTATTTGATTTTGTACTTCTCCTTTTGATTTTAATAAAGTAACTTATGTAAAGCGGCTAAAATCATCAACAATAGTAAAAAAATATTTGTGATTATGAATAGAATTTTGTCGAAACAGACCCCAAATATCAAAGTATAATAAATCAAAACTTGCATTGGCTTTGTTAAAACTTTGAGAAAATGAAAGTCTCTTTTGCTTAGAAAGATGACAAATATCACAAGCCTCGTCATGATGCATAAAGATAAAAGGAAATTGTTTATGTAAATGATTAAGTCTTTGCCCAGAAAGGTGTCCTAAACGAAAATGCCATATATTGGAAGGTGTAATGGGTGGAGAGTGGATGGAATTTATGGAGTGTGTAGTGGATGAATTTTTACTGAAATTGTGTTCAAGGACATATAATCCCTCTCTCATTCTTGCCAAATCAATCGTCCCCAAATTGTTGCTCTGTAGAGTGCAAGAAGAAGATGAAAAAGTGAGTTCACATGTGAGTGCTGAAGTAATTTTTGAAACAGAGATAATATTAAAGTTGAAATAAGATAAATAAAGAACATCATGAAGAACCAAGGATGGTGAAAATTGAACGATGCCTTTATAAGAAACAGTAGTTTGAGAACCATTTGGTAAATGAACAATAATAGGAGAAATTTGTGTGTAAGAAATAAACCAAGACAAATTTGATGCAATGTGATCTGTGGCACCAGAATCAATGATCCAAGTATTCAAGAATGAATCTCGATTTGAAGAATTGTTAACAGTAGAAAAAGTATTGAAAGAACAAAGATAATGAGTAGTTGGAATTGACAAAAACTCAAGTTGGTTTGAAGGACGAGCTTCTTCATTGAAAGGAAGTGCCATGAAAGAAAAATGTTGGGCTGACGAAAGGTCCAAAAGAGGCTCCGGATGAAGTTGCTGGTGTGCCCTTTTTCCTTGATCTAGGACAGAGTAAGGAGATTGATTATTCATAGTGGGAGGAGAGGTTGAAGGGGTTTTAAGATCTGAATTGGTTGATTTACCTATGGATGTCGGCAGAGCTCAAGAGGAGCTCTGATACCGTGATAAAATTGTGAAAGAATAAGAAAAGAAAAGAATGCGAACTTTTATTGATTATTGATTGATTGAATTGTACTAAAGTGTATTGTAAACTATGAGGGTAAAACTAAATATATATAGAGCACTGTCTTATGAAAGATAAAAGCAAATAAAGATAAGATAAGAACAACTAAAGACAAGATAAAGATAACATAAGATAAGATAATAAAGACTAAAATTAGAACTAAATTTATGTATTCTGTTGGGCTGAATTTGTGGGCCGTGAGATGTCTTTATTGTTGTCATGGGTTAAGGTGGAAGAGTGGTTTAATAGAAATCCACTTTCGAAACCTATTCTCTTTTGTTCAATTCACTTCTTAGAAGGTTCAATAAACTCAATGTTTATTATGTTTACTTACATTTTGTGAGACCCATGACTCAGCAAATGAAGGCCAATTGTGTTATTCTTGATACTTTTGTCCTCAACATGATAATTAAAGCTTATTCCAAGTGTTTAGAGCTTGATGAGGCCATTAAGGTTTTTCGCGAAATGGGCTTGTATGGCTGTGAGCCGAATGTCTATAGTTATGGATATATTGCAAAAGGTTCGTGTGAGAACTGAGAAGGGTAGGGTTGAATCAGGGGTTTAAGTTCTTTCAGGAGATGAGGGGTAAGGATTTTGTGCGGAGTGATAATCGTTTGCAGTCTTGCATGAATCGAAGGTTTAAGAATGCCATCGAAATTCTATTTGATATGTTGGAGCGTAGTTGTCAAAACTGAACCGGTGATTGAACCGGTCAGGTTACTGGATTACTAGGTTTTGATTTAACTGGTGGATCATTGGTTGAACTGGTTGACTCGCTACTGTGTAAATAAAAAAAAGTAAAAAATTTAAAATATATATTTTCACTAATATTTTAAGAATATCAAGTTATTCTAAAATAATATGGACTAAGAACAATAAATATTTTGTTATTTTTATTCTATCATTAATATTTTATTTTGTTTTTATATTAAAATAATAATTATTTTTAAATTTTAATAATTTATTAATTAGTTTATATTTATTATACTATTATATACCACAAGTATTTATTGAAAAATAATACTAATAGATATTATATAATTATGAAAAGAAAAAAAAGTGAGTTTATATTTATTATTAAATAAAAATATAATTAATTTAAGAAGCAGTGAATTTATGATTAAAATTAAAATAAATTAGATAGAAGTAAACTATTTGATAATATATATATATATATATATATATATATATATATATATATATATAATATAATATAATATAATATAATTTGCATAGATATTATTAATATCATGACAGCCTGGTGGTTCTTTGATCTTTCTAAGATCTTCATCTACTTTGTGGAGGTTATATAGAAGTTGGAGGTTTGCACCAGTTTTGTACCTCATGCGGTCTAAACATCGGATCTGACCGATATAAAATATGGTTCATCGATTTTTTAGTTAAACCAGCCGGTCCGATTCGATTCTATGTTTCTTGTTCCTTCTTTTTTTTTTAACCAAAAATAGGAAGACTCAAATCTACAATTTCTAAGTGAGTATGGAAAAATTATGTCATTTGAGTTATAACTCATTGCCTTCTTGTTCCTTTTGTCTCGATATAATAAAATAACAAATTTATGTATAAATATATAATAAAATAATTAATTTATGTATAAATATATCTAAATATTAATGTTAAAATTTTAAATTTGTTGGTCAGAATTAGATCCATTTAACTGAAATTTAAATATTTAAATTAGGTAAAATTTTAAAATTATATTTAAATTAAAGATAATTTTTGAATAGAAAATAAAATTTAATATTTCTTAAGAAAGAGTTTTTGGTTAGTTATTTATATATTTTACCTTTTTAAAAATGTCATTTATTCTATATTGATAATCTATGTTTAAATTAAGTATAGTTTGAAAATTTTAACTTTTTTTAAATAAGTAAATGGATTTTAATCAAATCATGAAGTAATAAATTTTAACATTTATGTTAGAGTTGTATATATTAGTTTAAATTAAGTAGTATTCAATTCTATTATATGATTTAGTACATGTTGTGTTATTGAGACAATTGAAAATTTGAAAACATTAAAGCAATGAAAAATATAATTCTATCATTTTTATTATTTTTACCTTATTTTACAAATTTTAAAATAAAAACATTTGAAATATCATTTTTATTAATTGATTTTTATTATCAATAATATAACTATTTAATTTTACTAATGATAAACTTATCGTATACTCTTAAGCTAGCAGTGACTTAATGTATTTGTTAATTAAATTAATGATTTTTTTGTTTTATTTTAAAAAGTAAAGAATCAGATTCGACCTGCATATCCGCGGTGTTTATCCGAATCCGATTAAAAAATTGCGGATATGGATCCGATCCGCAAGACTATCGGATCGGATCGGATCCGATTCGCACACTAATAGGATCGGATCGCGGATTCTGTATAGATATCCACATATCCGCGTATTCGCAAAAATAGAGAAATAAATAAGTAAATATTCTTTTTATGTTTTATTTCAATTAATACTTATCATATATGTTGTATTATTTTAATTTATTATTTAAGAAAAGTATGTTTAATATTATTTTAAGAGTAAACATATTTAAAAGAATAGAAAAAAATAAATTTTATTGATATTTTTTAGTAAAAATAAGCTTTTAAAAATATTTTTGTGTTTTGCGGATATATCTGATATTCGATCTGATTTGGATCGGATTGGATCCAAGCTAAAAAATTGTGGATATTAAATTCAATCCGATCCGATGATTTTAGTGCGGATCGGATCAAAATTTTAGTCATATCCGATTCGATCCGTGTTCACCCCTAATTGATTTATTTGTAATGAAATAAGTAAAAAATGTTGTGGCCATGGCTTAATATTTGGTGGGTGGGTACAACGGGTATTTAATTTCAGTATTTGAATTTTTTAAATTTTAAATTGTATTTTAGAAAATAAAATATAATCTATAATTATTTATTTTATAGGTGGGATTAAGAAAATATAAAAAAATATTAATAATAAAAAATTTTATTTTAGTGACAATTTAAAATTTAGAAGATCTAAATTCTTAATTTTAAATGAAATATTTGGAAAAAAAAAAGAAAAAGTTGTGGAATAAAGCAGTGGGGTTCTTGGATCACTCAACAAAGGAAAAAAAAAACCCAGCTACCTTTATAAAAAACTACTGGACAAGACCAAAAAGCCCACACATTAACCATCAGATTATCTGCCAATTAATTCATTACTATGACCGAAACAGCAGCTGATGCCTTCACTTTTACTAATCTTCACTAAACGCGTCCCAACCCGCTGCAGCCACCACACTTCCTCATGTGAAGAAACAAATTGCAATCCTCATAGTAGCATTACTTTGGGGAAATACTACTGTGTAGAAGCAAATTTTTTTTCTCATTAGCTAAAATGTGGTGGAAGTAGAAGAAAGAAATACGTGTATGTATTAATTTTTATTTGATTTGATAAGTGCTGTAGTACTATAGAATTGACATAAAATATGGACTATTAGATTAAGTTATACTTTATTAATTAGAGTTAGTTTTACATATAATATGATGATTTTTTATTTAGATATTTTTTGTCTGAAACATATTAATTTTTGAGAAGGAATAGGCTAAGTTTAAGTTATGGAAGGTAATTTTTTTTTTCATTTATAAACGTGACAATACATTTAATTTTATAATTAAACCATGTTTTGAATGTTTGTGGGTATAGTGTGTTTTGAGAATATAATGTTTATAGTGTTAAATTATTGTGTATTTTTTTTACAGTTAAATTATTTAATTAAAAATTATTATTAATAAAATTATTTATTTAAACGTAACTTTTCTACGTTACAAATAATTTTAAATTTAAAAAATTTTAAATTTCAAATTTTTTAATTTCAAATTTTAAAATTAATTCTGCTAATTTTTTATTTCAAATTTTATAATTTTACAATATATTAATAATTTCAAATTTTAAATTTGAGACTTATTTGTTAATTAAAAAATTACAAACTAACATCAACTTTGATAAATCCTAATCTATGTTATAAATTTTTTCATCTGAATTTTTTTTCAAATATTTTTATTTTCAAATTTGTAAAATAACGTAAAAATAATAAAATAATAAAGTTATATTTTTCATTACTTTTATGTTTTTAATAAAATTTTAAAATAAAAATAGTTTTATAAAATCAAACTAAATTACCAACTCTAATCCCTAAACTTTACGTCTTAAATCCTAAATTCTCAAAAACATACCCTAAATTCTAACTCCAAATCTAAAATGCATCAATGCTAAACCATAAACTCTTAATTATAAACCCTAAACACTCAATAGATGGAGTGTTATTGAAAAAATGGCAGTGAAAAATTTTACAACATAGGTTAGGATTTATTAAAGTTGATGTTAGTTTGTAATTTTTTAAATTAACAAATAAGTCTCAAATTTAAAATTTGAAATTATCAATATATTATGAAATTACAAAATTTGAAATAAAAAATGTAGTATAACTAATTTTAAAATTTGAAATTAAAAAAATTTAAAAATTTTTAAATTTAAAATTATTTGTAACATAGAAAAGTTAAGTTTAAATAAATAATTTTATTAATAATAATTTTTTAATTAAATAATTTAATTGTAAAAGAAACACACAATAATTTAATACTACAAACATCATATTTCCAAAACATACTATACCCACAAACATCCAAAACATGGGTTAATTGCAAAATTAAATGTATTGTCACGTTTAAAAATGAAAAAAAAATACCTTCCATAGCTTAAACCTAATCATCATATTATATGCAAAAAAATCCAAATAACTAATCATTATATTATATGCAAAACTAACCTTAATTAATTAAGCATAATTTGGCCCACATTTCATGTTAATTTTGCAATACTACAGCACTTATCGGGGGTAAATAGGGACTAATGCAAACACGTATTTCCTTCTTCTGCTTCCATCACATTTCAGCAGGCGAGGAAAAAAATTTGCTTCCGCACCGTAGCATTACCCCACGACTTTAGTAGTTTTTACTAATCCTTACAATTGTTGATGTTTTATGTTTATATTTTTCAAATGTTTGATAAAATATCTCCCTTAATTTTAGAGTAGATTTTTATTCTTGGTTTGGACGATCTTAAATTATTAATGTTCAAATTAATTGATAATTTAGAAATGCTAATTAATCTTTTTTTTTTATTGTTAGTTAACCTTTTACTAAATTCAATTAGTAAGTTGGTTAGAACTTATAAATTAATGTTAATTAAGCCTTATTAACTTTCTTCATTGGAGACTACCATGAAGAACGAAACTCTCGCGCAATCTAAAATTTTCACAAATAAATTTTCGTTGTAAGTATAGCTTCTAAACCGACAAGAATTCCTTTCTTACAAAAGTTTTGGTTGTCACAAGTAACAAATCCCTTTGAAATTGATAACCGAAGTATTTAAATCTCGGGTTGTCTTCTCAAGGAATTGCAGGGAAGTATGAATTATTATTAGTTATGCAAAGGTATATTTCAGGGTTTTGAAAAAGGTTTGAACAAGAGAAATAAATTGCAGGGAATTAATAAATTAATAACTAATAAAACTCTTGGCAAGGTATGAAAACTGGAAGTCCTATCCTAGTTATCGTTATCAATCGTGATGAGAATTATATTTTTGCTCCCACTAAGTCAACCTCTAACTATGAAGGTCTGTTAAGTGGACAAATTAATTTAACACCTAAAATCCTAGTCAACTCCTCAAGGAAAGACTAGAGTTATAGGAATCTAAATTAATCAGCAAAGATAACAATTATCAATCACGATGAGTTTGACAACTCAAGAGTTACCAATTAATCAACCAAAGCCGAAAGGGAAAAATCTAAATTATTTATATAATAAATAGAAGAAAGCAATCATGAGTCTGAAATACCTCAAATTATATTAAATGAAGATATCAATTCTAACATGGACAAGTTCATAAATTAGATTGAAAAGATAAATAAAAGGAACATTGAACCTGTAATTGAAGAAGATGAAGATATTCCTAAGTCCTTTAAGAGGAGTCCTAATCCTAATCCTAAGAGAGAGGAGAGAGCCTCTCTATCTCTCTAAAAACTACATCTAAATCCTAAAATTATGTATGAATGTATGTTGTATGATGTATCTGATGAATGAATGGATTCCTCCACTTTATAGCCTCTAATATGTGCTTTCTGGACTGAAAACTGGGTCAGAAACAGCCCATAAATCGCCCCCAGCATTTTCTGGTACGTACAGGTCGTGGGAAAGTGACGCGGAGGCGTCGTCCACGCGTTTCCGTGGATTAAAATTCGCAGATGCGATACGGGCGCATCATCCACGCGTTCGCGTCGCTTAACTTTGGGGAAGCTATGGCAAATTATATATAGTTGCAAAGCCCCGAATGTTATCTTTCCAACGCAACTAAAACCGCGTCATTTGGACCTCTGTAGCTCAAGTTATGACCGTTTGAGTGTGAAGAGATTAGGCTGGACAGCTTAGCAATTTCTTCAACTTCTTGTATTCCTTCCACTTTTGCATGCTTCCTTTCCATCCTCTGAACCATTACTGCCCTGTAATCTCTGAAAACACTTAACACACATATCACGGCATCGAAGAGTAATAAGAGAGGATTAAACATAGCAAAATTAAGACCAAAGAAGCATGTTTTCAATCATAGCACAAAATCAAGAAGGAGAATGTAAACTCATGCAATTAGTATGAATAAGTGTATCAAAGATTGATAAAATCCACTCAATTAAGCACAAGATAATCCATAAAATAGTGGTTTATCAACCTCCCCACACTTAAACATTAGCATGTCCTCATGCTAAGCTCAAGAGAAGCTATAAAGGGGTGAAGAGAGAATGCAATGCAACCTATCTATGTGAATGCAACTACATGCAAAATGTTTCTACCTACTTGGTTAAAAGTAAATAAGTTCTCCAAGACAAATATGAATCAAATTTCACTAATTCAAATTACACAATAAAAGACAAGTAATTTGTAAGAAGATAGCTCATGAAAGCAGGGAACATAGAATTAAGCACTAAACCCTTACTTGTAGTGTATATCACTCTAACTCTCAAGTGTCTAGGGTCAATCACTCTACCCTTCTCTAATTATGCTTTCTAAACTTTGTTCTTCATCTAACCAATCAACAAATATTTAGTATACCAATGCAAACATCATGAGGTCTTTTCAAGGTTGTAATGGGGCTAAGATAAAGGTGAGGATATATGTATAAGGTTAAGTGAGCTAACAAAGTGAATCCTTGATTAGTCTAAGATCTCACCTAACATACACACTTTATATAATTTAAAATGCTTTACCTAGCTACCCAAAATTTTCCCACTTTTGTATTACATGCTCATGTATCAAACTTATTTTTGAGTTTAGTCCCATGTGCATTGATTCTTTTTATTTTGCATTTGGGATAATTTTTTTGTTTTTTTTTGTATCCCCTTATTTAATTTAAATTTTTTTTATCAATGCACATGGTAATTTAATTATTTTGATTTTACATGAGCATGCTTCCCAAATTTTCAAATAACTTAGTCAATTTAATTTCCTACTTTTTTTTATCATCCTATGTTCCCATAAAATTCTCCACACTTAAATTATACATAATATCTATCTTAAGCTAACCAAGGATTCAACTTGAGATTTTTATTTTGTTTTTCTAATTAAGGCTAGTAATGTGGTTATGAAATAGAAGGGGGTTAAAATGGCTCAAGGGGTCTAACAAGGGTGATATAAAAGGGTAGGCTTATTTGGGATAGGTGAGTTAAAATAAGTAATGACCTCAATCATATGCAAGCATGTAAATATACTAAACAATAGACATATAGACTGGAACAAAATCTAGATTGCAGTTATAGAGAAGAAAACACACAAGAATAAAATATTATGGTTAAATAATGTAACCATGCAATTAAGCTCAAATCTCACAGGTTGTGTGTTCTTTGTCTCAAAAACTATGTTCCAAATACAACTTCCAAACAAGTTTAACACAAATTTTTCAATTTAACTTAGTGAAATACTATAAAAATTTCTTGAAAAAGAAAATATTACTTCAACCAAGTAGTAACTAAATGCATAAAATCAAACAAACATGCAAATGCAACAATTAACAAATTAACATTGGTGTTGAAAAAAAGGAAGTAACTAACCCACGGAGATCGGTATCGACCTCCCTACACTTAAAGATTGCACCGTTCTCGGTGCATGCTAAGATGTACAAGTGGATGGGTGGCTCTGCAGCTAGCGCTCTTTTTGTTCCTTTCCTTACCGGTGGTTTGGGAGTAGCTTTCTCTTTACCTTTCTTGGTGGCCATCTTGAAAAGGGAAAAAGAAAGTAACATGTAAAGCTAGGGGTTTGAGCAAAGGAGAGGATGGTATAGGTGATAATCGATGCACGGTAAAGAAGGATGTCGTTAACACACGGTCATGACTACATGTGAAAAGTTCATCAATGGAAATATAGCAAGTACATGTAATAACAATTAAATGCAAGATGTTTATTGGCATGCTGGCAAAGGCATGAGTAGCATTAAATGCCCAATTTGATTATCGAGTCTTGTAAACTAACAATCTGTTTGTATTGACAATTATATGTTAATCAATAAAATATAAAAGGGGTTTTGTGAAAAACAGGCATTAAAGTAGTAGGATAACATAAAAGTAGTGCATGATGCCATACGGGCTTTTTCACAAACACATAGCATGCATGGGAAATAAGTTATTGAAAGTATTAAATTAAACATGTAAGCAATCCTATAAAAAGTAATATATAATTGTCAAACAATTCCTTAATAATCTACAAGCAAAATATAGAAAATAATGACCCAAATAAATTTCTAACACCAATGAAAATAATGCAATGAATGAAAGTATGCAAATAAATTAAATGAAATAGAATGGAAGTGAAGAGGGATGAGAAGTTAAAGAGATGAAGAAGAAGAAAGTAAGAAAAAGGAGAAGAAAGAAGAAAAAATAGAAGAAATTAGGATTATAAAAGAAAAGATAAGATAATTGGCGCTGATCTGGATAAGCTGTGCATCGCATGTAACGCGGATGCGTGGTGCACGCGATCGCGTAACCTGATTTGTGCTATTGGCGCGAGTGCAGCCTTGCGTTCACGCAACTCTTTGTTTTAAATGCATTTTGCCAAAAATCTGGGTGACGTGGTCGCGTGGTTGACGCGATCGCGTGAATGGCTATATTTTGAAAATGACGCGGACGCGTTCACGTGGTAAGGCTTGTGCTTCTAGCACCGTTCCAGCCCCATTCCAGCCTAACATTCTGCCATACACCCGTTTACGTCGATTTTACAGGGTGACGCGGACGCGTGAAGAGGCTATTTCGCTAATGACGCGATCCAAATTTGTGCCAAAGGCACGCCTCCAGCCACACTTTCGTGTGACTCTCTATTTCTTTTCTTCTCGTGTCGAAGGCACCTACGACGTGGACGCGTCATTGACGCTGTCGCATCGCGTGCTCTCTTTTTTTTTTTTTATAAATAATGCAGTATGTAGAATGCAATGCTATTATGAATGTTATGCACGATTCCAGGTTCAATCAAAACTAAAAAACAAACAAAACATACTAGAATTAAAACTGAAAAAGGGACGATCATACCATGGTGGGTTGTCTCCCACCTAGCACTTTTAGTTAAAGTCCTTAAGTTGGACATTTGATGAGCTTCCTGTTATGGTGGCTTGTGCTTGTATTCATCCAAAAATCTCCACCAATGTTTGGAATGCCAAAAGCCTCAAGGGTCCCAAACAAGGCATGTAAAGCCCTTGAGCAGTTTCAAGCAGGTTCTCAGGCTTCCGGGGTGTTGAATGTCAGAATAGATTCCAGGATCCCAAACTTTGCTTTTACACCCGTCTTTGTCTTGATCTGTATTTTTCCAGCCGGGTGGTAAGTAATCTGAATTCTTACTGCAGCGACCAAACAGCTTCTGAGACCCATTCAATTGAGCTTGACACCAATCCTTGCACTTCAAATTGAAGCGTGGAATCTTATTGAATCTTGCATACCAGCTCGGAGCACGATCCATTTTCCTCTTACTCTTAAAGCCACAAAGAGCTCTAAGCTGACCATCCGTCTCCAGTAGCCCATATTCAAGTGGAATTAGAAAGCTAAGGGATACGAATTTTACCCACTTGAATATTGTGAAGGATGATGACAACTTAGGGGGAGGGGTCTCCAACAACTTTGGCAAAGTGATTGCAGGCTTTACTCCCGTGTGTTCTTTCGTGACACTTTCCACCTTTTTGCAAGCTTCTTCACTATCAACCTCTTCTTCTTGGTAGCTTTCTTCCAATTTAATCTCTTCTTCATTGCTTACCAAGGGCATGGGAGGTTGTGCTTTTTCTTCTTTAAACTCCATGTCAAGTCTAATAGAAGAGGATTCAAATGTAGATAAGAATTCATCAATGATTGATTCCATCTCTTGATCATCCCCTTCAAAGTCTTCAACCATGATATGCCTTGGAGGTTGTACACCCTCCTCAACATCAACATCAAACACCTTGGAAGGAGGCTCTATGAATGGACTTCCCAATGGAGGCTCAGCATCTCCTAAGTCTTCGACCACTTCTTCTTCTTCAATAATTCCGGCTTCCTCCACTTGTTCCAGTACAAAGTCATGATTCTTACTGTCCACTGGAGTTTCTAGTATCTCCTTCATGCTACGTTCTTCATTAGATTCTCCACATGAAGCCATGGGGGTTCCTTGAGTGTCCAAACGTCTGGAAGGTAATTGATTTATTGCTTGCTCTAGTTGATGAAGGGTTGCATGAAATTGATCTACTGTTTCCTTAAGGCGAGCCTGTGATTCTTGGGTCGATGGATAGGGATATGGTGTATAGAGAAGTGGTGGTTCTTGGGAGTAATTGGACTGAAATTGGTGTGGATATGGGTTAGGGTCATATGGAGGTGAATGGTGGAAAGGGGCTTGTGAGTTTGGTGGTTTAAAGGTATGTTGTGGAGGTGGTTCATAAACATAGGGTGGGGCTTGTTGGTAACTACAAAGGAGTCCACCATATCTATCATCTTGGTATGCATTGTAGAATGGTCTTCGTCCATGATATCTTGGAAGGTGTTGTTGCCTAAAGGGTTGATCAGATCCTCTTGGCTCCGTCCATCTTTGATTGCTTTGACCTTGATGCATATTCCTGTTATAGCTTCCTCTTCCTGCAACATAGTTGTAACCAGACTCATAGCCAAAGGGGTGAGAGTTCATAGTAGTAGGAGAAAATTAGAAACAAAAACTAACGAAAAGAAGATATTTTGAAAAAAAAAAGATATGATTTTTGAAAAAAAAAAGATAAGAAAAGATTTTGAAATAAGATAAGATAAGATTTTGAAAAAGATATGATTTTTTTTTTGAAAAAGATTTGAATTTTGAAATTTAAAACTAAGATAAGATAAGATAAAATTTTAAAATAAAAATCTGAAATTTTTTCTTTTCTTTTCTTTTTTTTTTTGAAAAATATTTACAATAACCAATAATAAGACACACGTTTGCAATTCCCCGGCAATGGCGCCATTTTGAAGAATGAAACTCTTGCGCGGTCTAGAATTTTCACAAATAAATTTCCGTTGTAAGTATAGCTTCTAGACCGACAAGAATTCCTTTCTTACAAAAGTTTTGGTTGTTGATGAGCAGATATTTTATACGCTTTTTGGAGGTAATTTCATGTAGATTTTAGTATGTTTTAGTTAGTTTTTAGTATAATTTTATTAGTTTTTAGGCAAAATTCATATTTCTGGACTTTACTATGAGTTTGTGTATTTTTTTGTAATTTCAGGTATTTTCTGGCTGAAATTGAGGGAGCTGAGCAAAAATCTGATTTAGGCTGAAAAAGGACTGCTGATGTTGTTGGATTCTGACCTCATTGCACTCGGAATGGATTTTTTGGAGCTACAGGAGTCCAATTTGCACGCTTTTAATTGGGTTGGAAAGTAGACATCTAGGGCTTTCCCGCAATATATAATAGTTCATACTTTGCACGAAGATAGACTATGTAAACTGGCGTTCAACGCCAGTTTCATGTTGCAGTCTGGCGTTCAGCGCCAGAAACAGGTTGCAAGTTGGAGTTCAACGCCAGAAACAGGTTATAACCTGGCGTTCAACTCCAGAAACAGCCCAGGCACGTGAGAAGCTTAAGTCTCAGCCCTAGCACACACCAAGTGGGCCCCAGAAGTAGATTTCTGCACTATCCATCTTAGTTTACTCATTTTCTGTAAACCTAGGTTACTAGTTTAGTATTTAAACAACTTTTAGAGATTTATTTTGTATCTCATGACATTTTTAGATCTAAAATTTATACTCTTTGACGGCATGAGTCTCTAAACTCCATTGTTGGGGGTGAGGAGCTCTGCAGCGTCTCGATGAATTAATGCAATTATTTCTGCTTTCCATTCAAACATGCTTGTTCCTATCTAAGATGTTCATTCGCGCTTCACTATGAAGAAGGTGATGATCCGTGACACTCATCACCTTCCTCAATCCATGAACGTGTGCCTGACAACCACCTCCGTTCTACATTAGATTGAATGATTATCTCTTAGATTCCTTAATCAGAATCTTCGTGGTATAAGCTAGAATTGATGGCGGCATTTGGTGCACGAAATTGTGATCATCAATGGCGCCATCAACATGATACGCTCAATTGCAATCTTAACTCTTTATTACAACTTCGCACAACTAACCAGCAAGTGCACTGGGTCGTCCAAGTAATAAACCTTACGCGAGTAAGGGCCGATCCCACGGAGATTCTTGGTATGAAGCAAGCTATGGTCATCTTGTAAATCTCAGTCAGGCAGATTCAAATGGTTATGGGTGATTTATGAATAAAGCATAAAACAAAGATAGAGATACTTATGTAATTCATTGGTGAGAATTTCAGACAAGCGAATGGAGATGCTTTGTCCCTTCCGTCTCTCTGCTTTCCTACTGTCTTCATCCAATCCTTCTTACTCCTTTCCATGGCAAGCTGTATGTTGGGCATCACCGTTGTCAGTGGCTACAGTCCCGTCCTCTCAGTGAAAATGTTCAACGCACCCTGTCACGGCACAGCTAATCATCTGTCGGTTCTCAATCAGGTTGGAATAGAATCTATTGATTCTTTTGCGTCTGTCACTAACGCCCAGCCTTCAGAAGTTTGAAGCTCGTCACAGTCATTCAATAATTGAATCCTACTCAGAATACCACAGACAAGGTTTAGACCTTCCAGATTCTCTTAAATGCCGCCATCAATTCTAGCTTATACCACAAAGATTCTGATTAAAGAATCCAAGAGATAAACATTCAAGCCTTGTTTGCTTGTAGAACGGGGGTGGTTGTCAGGCACGCGTTCATGAGTGAGAATGATGATGAGCGTTACATAATCATCACATTCATCATGTTCTTGGGTACGAATGAATATCTTAGAATAAGAACAAGCTGAATTGAATAGAAGAACAATAGTAATTGCATTAATACTCGAGGTACAGCAGAGCTCCACACCTTAATCTATGGTGTGTAGAAACTCTACCGTTGAAAATACATAAGAACAAAAGTGATCATTGGCTTCAGCCCCAGAGAGGGAACCAGAAGAACCAAGATCGAAAATGATCAAAAGATCTAAAATGATCCAAAGATTCAAAGATCTAAAGATCTGATCTAAGAACTAGATGTCCAAAGATTAAAATACAATAGCAAAAGGTCCTATTTGTAGAGAACTAGTAGCCTAGGGTTTACAGAAATGAGTAAATGACAGAAAAATCTACTTCTGGGCCCACTTGGTGTGTGCTTGGGCTGAGCATTGAAGCATTTTCGTGTAGAGACTTCTCTTGGAGTTAAACGCCAGCTTTTGTGCCAGTTTGGGCGTTTAACTCCCATTCTTGTGCCAGTTTCGGCGTTTAACGCCGGGCATTCTTGAGCTGATTTGGAACGCCAGTTTGGGCCATCAAATCACAAGCAAAGTATGGACTTACATTGCTGGAAAGCCCAGGATGTCTACTTTCCAACGCTGTTGAGAGCGCGGCAATTGGGCTTTTGTAGCTCCAGAAAATCCACTTCGAGTGCAGGGAAATCAGAATCCAACAGCATCTGCAGTCCTTTTCAGTCTTGAATCAGATTTTTGCTCAGGTCCCTCAATTTCAGCCAGAAAATACCTGAAATCACAGAAAAACACACAAACTCATAGTAAAGTCCAGAAAAGTGAATTTTAACTAAAAACTAACGAAAACATACTAAAAACATACTAAAAACAATGCCAAAAAGCGTATAAATTATCCGCTCATCACAACACTAATTGTTGCTTGTCCCCAAGCAACTAAAAATCAAATAAGATAAAAAGAAGAGAATATGCAATGAATTCCAAAAACATCTATGAAGATCAGTATTAATTAGATGAGCGGGGATTTTAGCTTTTTGCCTCTGAACAGTTTTGGCATCTCACTCTATCCTTTGAAATTCAGAATGATTGGCTTCTATAGGAACTCAGAATCCAGATAGTGTTATTGATTCTCCTAGTTAAGTGGTGCACGAAATTGCAATCACACTTTTGCAATCCCGCACAACTAACCAGCAAGTGCACTGGGTCGTCCAAGTAATACCTTACGTGAGTAAGGGTCGATCCCACGGAGATTGTCGGCTTGAAGCAAGCTATGGTTATCTTGTAACTCTTAGTCAGGATATCAATAATTATCAGGGTTGATTGTAAAAAGCAAAAGAACATGAAATAAGTACTTGTTTTGCAGTAATGAGGAACAGGTTGAGGTTTTGGAGATGCTCTGTCTTCTGAACCTCTGCTTTCCTACTGTCTTCTTCTTCAAACACGCAAGGCTCCTTCCATGGCAAGCTGTATGTAGGGTTTCACCGTTGTCAATGGCTACCTCCCATCCTCTCAGTGAAAATGTTCAACGCGCTCTGTCACAGCACGGCTAATCATCTGTCGGTTCTCAATCGGGTTGGAATAGAATCCAGTGATTCTTTTGCGTCTGTCACTAACGCCCAGCCCTCAGGAGTTTGAAGCTCGTCACAGTCATTCAATCCTTGAATCCTACTCAGAATACCACAGACAAGGTTTAGACCTTCCGGATTCTCTTGAATGCCGCCATCAATTCTAGCTTATACCACGAAGATTCTGATTAAGGAATCCAAGAGATATCTACTCAATCTAAGGTAGAACGGAGGTGGTTGTCAGGCACACGTTCATAGTTGAGAATGATGATGAGTGTCACGGATCATCACATTCATCAGGTTTAAGAACAAGTGATATCTTAGAATGGAAGCAAGCATGATTGAATGAAAAACAGTAGTAATTGCATTAATCCATCAAGACACAGCAGAGCTCCTCACCCCCAACCATGGGGTTTAGAGACTCATGCTATAGAAGATACAATGAGAAATGTGTAAAGTGTCATGAGGTACAGATACAATGTCAAAAGATCCTATTAATAGTGAACTAGTAACCTAGGGTTTACAGAAATGAGTAAATGACAGAAAAATCCACTTCCGGGCCCACTTGGTGTGTGTTTGGGCTGAGCATTGAAGCATTTTCGTGTAGAGACTCTTCTTGGAGTTAAACGCCAGCTTTTGTGCCAGTTTGGGCGTTTAACTCCAATTTTTATGCCAGTTCCAGCGTTAAACGTTGGGAATTCTGAAGCTGATTTGCAACGCCGGTTTGGGCCATCAAATCTCGGGCAAAGTATGGACTATTATACATTTCTGGAAAGCCTAGGATGTCTACTTTCCAACGCCGTTGAGAGCACGCCAATTGGGCTTCTGTAGCTCCAGAAAATTCACTTCGAGTGCAGGGAGGTCAGAATCGAACAGCTTCTGCAGTCCTTTTAGCCTCTGAATCAGATTTTTGCTCAGATCCCTCAATTTCAGCCAGAAAATACTTGAAATCACAGAAAAACACACAAACTCATAGTAAAGCCCAGAAAAGTGAATTTTAACTAAAAACTAATAAAAATGTAATAAAAACTAACTAAAATATGCTAAAAACATACTGAAAATAATGCCAAAAAGCGTATAAATTATCCGCTCATCATTAAGTATGATGATTCTTGAACACAGCTACTTTATGAGTCTTGGCCGTGGCCCAAAGCACTCTGTCTTCCAGTATTACCACTGGATACATACATGCCACAGACACATAATTGGGTGAACCTTTTCAGATTGTGACTCAACTTTGCTAGAGTCCCCAATTAGAGGTGTCCAGGGTTCTTAAGCACACTCTTTTTGCCTTGGATCACAACTTTATTTCTTTCTTTCTCTTTTTTTTTTCGCTTCTTTTTTTTTGTTTTTTTTTGTTTTTATTTGTATTCACTGCTTTTTCTTGCTTCAAGAATCATTTTTATGATTTTTCAGATCCTCAATAACATGTCTCCTTTTTCATCATTCTTTCCAGAGCCAACCATTCATGAACAACAAATTCAAAAGACATATGCACTGTTTAAGCATACATTCAGAAAACAAAAGTATTGCCACCACATCAAAATAATTAATCTGTTATAAAATTTAAAATTCATGCAATTCTTCTCTTTTTCAATTAAGAATATTTTTCATTTAAGAAAGGTGATGGATTCATAGGACATTCATAACTTTAAGGCATAGACACTAAGACACTAATGATCACAAGACACAAACATAGATAAACATAAGCATGATTTTTCGAAAAAAACAGAAAAATAAAGAACAAGAAAATTAAAGAACGGGTCCACCTTAGTGATGGCGGCTTGTTCTTCCTCTTGAAGATCTTATGGAGTGCTTGAGCTCCTCAATGTCTCTTCCTTGCCTTTGTTGCTCTTCTCTCATGATTCTTTGATCTTCTCTAATTTCATGGAGGAGGATGGAATGTTCTTGGTGCTCCACCCTTAGTTGTCCCATGTTGGAACTCAATTCTCCTAGGGAGGTATTGATTTGCTCTTAATAGTCTTGTAGAGGAAAGTGCATCCCTTGAGGCATCTCAGGGATTTCATGATGAGTGGGATCTCTTGTTTGCTCCATCCTTTTCTTAGTGATGGGCTTGTCCTCATCAATGGGGATGTCTCCCTCTATGTCAATTCCAACTGAATAACAGAGGTGACAAATGAGATGAGGAAAGGCTAACCTTGCCAAGGTAGAGGACTTGTCCGCCACCTTATAAAGTTCTTGGGCTATAACCTCATGAACTTCTACTTCTTCTCCAATCATGATACTATGGATCATGATGGCCCGGTCTATAGTAACTTCGGACCGGTTGCTAGTGGGAATGATTGAGCGTTGGATAAACTCCAACCATCCCCTAGCCACGGGCTTGAGGTCATGCCTTCTCAGTTGAACCGGCTTCCCTCTTGAATCTCTCTTCCATTGGGCGCCCTCTTCACAGATGTCTATGAGGACTTGGTCCAACCTTTGATCAAAATTGACCCTTCTAGTGTAAGGGTGTTCATCTCCTTGCATCATGGGCAAGTTGAATGCCAACCTTACATTTTCCGGACTAAAATCTAAGTATTTCCCCCGAACCATTGTAAGCCAATTCTTTGGGTCCGGGTTCACACTTTGATCATGGTTCTTGGTGATCCATGCATTGGCATAGAACTCTTAAATCATTAAGATTCCGACTTGTTGAATGGGGTTGGTAAGAACTTCCCAACCTCTTCTTCGAATCTCATGTCGGATCTCCGGATATTCACTCTTTTTGAGTTTGAAAGGGACCTCGGGGATCACCTTCTTCAAGGCCACAACTTCATAGAAGTGGTCTTGATGCACACTTGAGATGAATCTCTCCATCTCCCATGACTCGGAGGTGAAAGCTTTTGCCTTCCCTTTCCTCTTTCTAGAGGTTTCTCCGGCCTTGGATGCCATAAATGGTTATGGAAAAACAAAAAGCAATGCTTTTACCACACCAAACTTAAAAGGTTTGCTCGTCCTCGAGCAAAAGAAGAAAGAAGAGAGTAGAAGAAGAAATAGAGGAGATGGAGGTGGCTTTGTGGTTCGGCCAAAGGGGGAGAAGTAGTGTTTAGGGTGTGTGAAAATGAAGGAGTGAAGATGGGTTTATATAGGGGTGGAGAGAGGGGTAGGGTTCGGCTATGGGAGGGTGGGTTTGGGAGGGAAAGTGGTTTGAATTTGAATGGTGAGGTAGGTGGGGTTTTATGAAAGATGGATGTGAGTGGTGAAGAGAAAGATGGGATTTGATAGGTGAAGGATTTTTGGGGAAGAGGTGTTGAGGTGATTGGTGAATGGGTGAAGAAGAGAGAGAGTGGTGGGGTAGGTGGGGATCCTGTGGGGTCCACAGATCCTGAGGTGTCAAGGAAAATTTATCCCTACACCATATGGCGAGCAAAAATGCTCTTCATGCCAATTCTGGCGTTAAATGCCGGGCTGGTGCCCATTTCTGGCGTTTAACGCCAACTTCTTGCCCTTTCCTGGCATTTAACGCCAGTCTGGTGCCCCTTTCTGGCGTTAAACGCCCAGAATGGTGCCAGACTGGGCGTTAAACGCCCATTTGCTGCCCTTACTGGCGTTTAAACGCCAGCAGGTTCTTTCTCCAGGGTGTGCTATTTTTCTTTCTTTTTTTTATTTTGTTTTTGCTTTTTCAACTGATTTTGTGACTTCTCATGATCATCAACCTACAGAAAACATAAAATAACAAAGGAAAATAGATAAAATATAACATTGGGTTGCCTCCCAACAAGCGCTTCTTTAATGTCAGTAGCTTGACAGAGGGCTCTCATGGAGCCTCACAGATACTCAGAGCAATGTTGGAACCTCCCAACACCAAACTTAGAGTTTGAATGTGGGGGTTCAACACCAAACTTAGAATTTGGTTGTGGCCTCCCAACACCAAACTTAGATTTGGCTGTGGGGGCTCTGTTTGACTCTGTTTTGAGAGAAGCTCTTCATGCTTACTCTTCATGATAACAGAGGGATATCCTTGAGCCTTAAACACAAAGGATTCTTCATTCACTTGAATGATCAATTCACCTCTGTCAACGTCAATCACAGCCTTTGCTGTGGCTAGGAAGGGTCTGCCAAAGATGATGGATTCATCCATGCACTTCCCAGTCTCTAGGACTATAAAATCAGCAGGGATGTAATGGTCTTCAATCTTTACCAGAACATCCTCTACAAGTCCATAAGCTCGTTTTCTTGAATTGTCTGCCATCTCTAGTGAGATTTTTGCAGCTTGCACCTCAAAGATCCCTAGCTTCTCCATTACAGAGAGAGGCATGAGGTTTATACTTGACCCTAAGTCACACAGAGCCTTCTTAAAGGTCATGGTGCCTATGGTACAAGGTATTGAAAACTTTCCAAGATCTTGTCTCTTTTGAGGTAATTTCTGCCTAGACAAGTCATCCAATTCTTTGCTGAGCAAAGGAGGTTCGTTCTCTCAAGTCTCATTACTAAATAACTTGTCATTTAGCTTCATGATTGCTCCAAGGTATTTAGCAACTTGCTCTTCAGTGACATATTCATCCTCTTCAGAGGAAGAATACTCATCAGAGCTCATGAATGGCAGAAGTAAATCTAATGGAATCTCTATGGTCTCAGTGTGAACCTCATATTCCCGTGGTTCCTCATTGGGGAACTCATTAGAGGCCAGTGGGCGTCCATTGAGGTCTTCCTCAGTGGCGTTCACTGCCTCTTCCTCCTCTCCAAATTCGGCCATGTTGATGGCCTTGCACTCTCCTTTTGGATTTTCTTCTGTATTGCTAGGAAGAGTACTAGGAGGGAGTTAAGAAATTTTCTTGCTCAGCTGACCCACTTGTGCCTCCAAATTCCTAATGGAGGACCTTGTTTCAGTCATGAAACTTTGAGTGGTTTTGATTAGATCAGAGACCATGGTGGCTAAGTCAGAGTGATTCTGCTTAGAATTCTCTGTCTGTTGCTGAGAAGATGATGGAAAAGGCTTGCCATTGCTAAACCTGTTTCTTCCACCATTATTGTTGTTGAAACCTTGTTGAGGTCTCTGTTGATCCTTCCATGAGAGATTTGGATGATTTCTCCATGAAGAATTATAGGTGTTTCCATAGGGTTCTCCCATGTAATTCACATCTTCCATTGAAGGGTTCTCAGAATCATAAGCTTCTTCTTCAGATAAAGCGTCCTTAGTACTGCCTGGTGCATTTTGCATTCCAGACAGACTTTGAGAAATCAAATTGACTTGCTGAGTCAATATCTTGTTCTGAGCCAATATGGCATTCAGGGTATCAATCTCAAGAACTCCTTTCTTCTGATTTGTCCCATTGTTCACAGGATTCCTTTCAGAAGTGTACATGAATTGGTTATTTGCAACCATTTCAATTAGTTCTTGAGCTTCTGTAGGCGTCTTCTTCAGATGAACAGATCCTCCAGCAGAGCTATCCAAAGACATCTTGGACAGTTCAGACAGACCATCATAGAAAATACCTATGATGCTCCATTCGGAAAGCATATCAGAGGGATACTTTCTGATCAATTGTTTGTATCTTTCCCAAGCTTCATAGAGGGATTCTCCTTCCTTCTGTCTGAAGGTTTGGACTTCCACTCTAAGCTTACTCAATTTTTGAGGTGGAAAGAACTTTGCCAAGAAGGCATTGACTAGCTTTTCCCAAGAGTTCAGGCTTTCTTTAGGTTGTGAGTCCAACCATATCCTAGCTCTGTCTCTTACAGCAAAAGGGAATAGCATAAGTCTGTAGACCTCAGGGTCAACCCCATTAGTCTTGACAGTGTCACAGATTTGCAAGAACTCAGCTAAAAACTGATGAGAATCTTCCAATGGAAGTCCATGGAACTTGCAATTCTGTTGCATTAGAGAAACTAATTGAGGCTTAAGCTCAAAGTTGTTTGCTCCAATGGCAGGGATAGAGATGCTTCTCCCATAGAAGTCGGGAGTAGGTGCAGTAAAGTCACCCAACACCTTCCTTGCATTGTTGGCATTGTTGTTGTTTTTGGCTGCCATGGGTTCTTCTTCTTTGAAGATTTCTGTTAGGTCCTCTACAGAGAGTTATGCCTTAGCTTCTCTTAGCTTTCGCTTCAAGGTCCTTTCAGGTTCAGGGTCAGCCTCAACAAGAATGCTTTTGTCTTTGCTCCTGATCATATGAAAGATAAGAGAACAAGAAAATATGGAATCCTCTATGTCACAGTATAGAGATTCCTTGAGGTGTCAGAGGAAAAGAAAAATAGAAGGAAGAAGTAGAGAATTCGAACTTATCAAGAAAGATGGAGTTCGAATTGTGCATTAAGGAATAGTGTTAGTCCATAAATAGAAGGATGTGAGAAGAGGGGAAGAAATTTTCAAAAATTAAGTAAAATATTTTAAAAACATTTTGAAAAACACTAATTGATTTTCGAAAACCAAGAGTGGAAAAGAAATCAAGTGATTTTTGAAAAAGATTTTGAAATTAGAAATCAAAAAGATATGATTGAAAACTATTTTGAAAAAGATGTGATTAAAAAGATATGATTGAAAAGTCATAGTTTGAAAAAAAATTTAAAAAGATTTGATTTTAAAAATTAATGACTTGGCTAACAAGAAAAGATATGATTCAAACATTAAACCTTTCTCAACAGAAAAGGCAACATACTTGAAATGTTGAATCAAATCATTAATTGATAGCAAGTATTTTTGAAAATGGAAAGAAATTGATTTTGAAAAAGATTTGATTGAAAAGATTTGATTTGAAAAAGATTTGATTTTGAAAAATGTTGAAAACTTGAAAAAAAATTTGAATTGAAAACAGAATCTTCCCTCTTGTGCCATCCTGGCGTTAAACGCCCGGAATGGTGCACATTCTGGCGTTTAACGCCCAAAACACTACCCTTTTGGGCGTTAAACGCCCAGCCAGGCACCCTGGCTGGCGTTTAAACGCCAGTTTGCCTTCTTCACTGGGCGTTTTGAACGCCCAGTTTTTTCTGTGTAATTCCTCTGCTGTATGTTCTGAATCTTCAATTCTCTGTTTTATTGACTTGAAAAGACACAAATTAGAAAATTTTTTTTTGGATTTTTAATAATGAGGAATAATCAAAATGCAACTAAAATCAAATAACAATGCATGCAAGACACCAAACTTAGCAATTTGTATACTACTGACACTAACAAAATGAGAATGCATATAACAAAACACTCAAGTCAAGAGAATTCAAAGATCAGAGCAAGGAAATCATCAAGAACATCTTGAAGATCACTTAAGACACATGAATGAATGCAAGAAGAACAGAAACATGCAATTGACACCAAACTTAACATGAGACACTAGACTCAAACAAGAAATATTTTTGTTTTTTATGATTTTGTAAATTTTTTTGGATTTTTTGAAAATTAAGTGGAAAAGAAAATAAAGATATCAAATTTCTTAATGAGAATTCCAGGAATCATGCAATGTTAGTCTAAAGCTTCAGTCTAAAGAAATTAGACATGGCTAGCCAAGCTTCAGCAGGACATTGCATTCAAGAGCTAAATTGATGAGAATCAATCAGCTTTGATGATGATAAGAACATCACCTTGAAACACTAGAATTCATTCTTAAGAACTCTGAAGATAAATACCTAATCTAAGCAACAAGATGAACCGTCAGTTGTCCAAACTCATAACAATCCCCGGCAACGGCGCCAAAAACTTGGTGCACGAAATTGTGATCATCAATGGCGCCATCAACATGATACGCTCAATTGCAATCTCAACTCTTTATCACAACTTCGCACAACTAACCAGCAAGTGCACTGGGTCGTCCAAGTAATAAACCTTACGCGAGTGAGGGTCGATCCCACGGAGATTGTTGGTATGAAGCAAGCTATGGCCATCTTGTAAATCTCAGTCAGGCAGATTCAAATGGTTATGGGTGATTTATGAATAAAGCATAAAACAAAGATAGAGATACTTATGTAATTCATTGGTGAGAATTTCAGACAAGCGAATGGAGATGCTTTGTCCCTTCCGTCTCTCTGCTTTCCTACTGTCTTATCCAATCCTTCTTACTCCTTTCCATGGCAAGCTGTATGTTGGGCATCACCGTTGTCAGTGGCTACAGTCCCGTCCTCTCAGTGAAAATGTTCAACGCACCCTGTCACGGCACGGCTAATCATCTGTCGGTTCTCAATCAGGTTAGAATAGAATCTATTGATTCTTTTGCGTCTGTCACTAACGCCCAGCCTTCAGGAGTTTGAAGCTCGTCACAATCATTCAATCATTGAATCCTACTCAGAATACCACAGACAAGGTTTAGACCTTCCGGATTCTCTTGAATGCCGCCATCAATTCTAGCTTATACAACGAAGATTCTGATTAAAGAATCCAAGAGATAAACATTCAAGCCTTGTTTGCTTGTAGAACGGGGGTGGTTGTCAGGCACGCGTTCATGAGTGAGAATGATGATGAGTGTCACATAATCATCACATTCATCATGTTCTTTGGTACGAATGAATATCTTAGAATAAGAACAAGCTGAATTGAATAGAAGAACAATAGTAATTGCATTAATACTCGAGGTACAGCAGAGCTCCACACTTTAATCTATGGTGTGTAGAAACTCCACCGTTGAAAATACATAAGAACAAAAGTGATCATTGGCTTCGGCCCCAGAGAGGGAACCAGAAGAACCAAGATCGAAAATGATCAAAAGATCTAAAATGATCCAAAGATTCAAAGATCTAAAGATCTGATCTAAGAACTAGATGTCCAAAGATTAAAATACAATAGCAAAAGGTCCTATTTGTAGAGAACTAGTAGCCTAGGGTTTACAGAAATGAGTAAATGACAGAAAAATCCACTTCCGGGCCCACTTGGTGTGTGCTTGGACTGAGCATTGAAGTATTTTCGTGTAGAGACTTCTCTTGGAGTTAAACGCCAGCTTTTGTGCCAGTTTGGGCGTTTAACTCCCATTCTTGTGCCAGTTCCGGCGTTTAACGCCGGGCATTCTTGAGCTGATTTGGAACGCCAGTTTGGGCCATCAAATCACGGGCAAAGTATGGACTTACATTGCTGGAAAGCCCAGGATGTCTACTTTCCAACGCCGTTGAGAGCGCGGCAATTGGGCTTTTGTAGCTCCAGAAAATCCACTTCGAGTGCAGGGAGGTCAGAATCCAACTGCATCTGCAGTCCTTTTCAGTCTCTGAATCAGATTTTTGCTCAGGTCCCTCAATTTCAGCCAGAAAATACCTGAAATCACAGAAAAACACACAAACTCATAGTAAAGTCCAGAAAAGTGAATTTTAACTAAAAACTAATAAAAATATACTAAAAACTAACTAAAACATACTAAAAACATACTAAAAACAATGCCAAAAAGCGTATAAATTATCCGCTCATCAGCATTCATGAGGATCCGGAAAGTCTAAACCTTGTCTGTGGTATTCCGAGTAGGATTCAAGGATTGAATGGCTGTGATGAGCTTCAAACTCGCGATTGTTGGGCGTAGTGACAGACGCAAAAAGATCAATGGATCCTATTCCGACATGATCGAGAACCAACAGATGATTAGCCGTGCTGTAACAGAGCATTTGGACCATTTTTACTGAGAGGATGGGAAGTATCCTGACGTTAGGATTTTCGCTAGTAAAGAATTTTATAAATTCGCGTTGTAGATATAGTTTCTGAACCAACAAAAATCCCTTCGTGCAAACGTTTTGGTTGTCACAAGTAACAAACCCCTAAATAAATTGATAACCGAGTATTTAAACCTCGGGTCGTCTTCTCAAGGAATTGCAGGGAGGTATGTTCTTATTATTGGTTATGAAATAATGTGTTTTGGGGTTTTGGATTAAGGTAAAAAGTTAGTTGAATGACAAGTAAAATAAAATAATAACAACTGGAAAATAAACCTTTGGCAAGGTATAAGAACTGGAAGTCCTATCCTTATCAATTGTGATGAGAATTAGATTTGAATCCCACTTAGTTAACCTTTACTAAACAAAGGAAGGTCAAGTGAACTAATTAATTTGATACCTAAAGTCCTAGTCCTTCCTTTGGAAAGGGTTAGAGTTATTGGAACTCAAATTAATCAGCAACTCCTAATTTCAACCACTGCTTTATTTGACAGCTCAAGCGTCACCAATTACTCAACCAAAGCCAAAAGGAAAAATCCAAATTATTTATATTATAAATAAAAGAAACAAATCATAGATCTGAAAATACCTCAAATTATATTTAAATAAGAAAATCAATCCAAACATGGAACATTGAAAATAAATAAATGCAAAGAATATTGAACCTGAGATGCAGAAGAAATATTCATAATCCTAATAAAAATCCTAATCCTAATCCTAAGAGAGAGGAGAGAACCTCTCTCTCTAAAAACTACATCTAATCCTAAAATTATGAATTATCAGAGCATGATCATGAATGGATGCATTCTCCCACTTTATAGCCTCTAATCTGTGTTTTTCGGGCCGAAAACTGGGTCAAAAATAGCCCAGATATCGCCCCCTGCGTATTCTGGTACGTTCAGGTCGCGGGCAAGTGACGCGGAAGCGTCGCCCACGCGGCCGCGCGGATTGAAGTTTGCAGCTGCGACGTGTCCGCGTGGATCACGCGTTCGCGTCGCCTAGTGTCAGAGCAACTATGGAATATTATATATTAAATCGAAGCCCCGGACGTTAGCTTTCGAACGCAACTCGAACCGCGTCGTTTGGACCTCTGTAGCTAAAGTTATAGCTGTTTGAGTGCGAAGAGGTCAGGCTGGACAGCTTAGCAGTTTCTCCAACTTCTTGTATTCCTTCCATTTTTGCATTCTTCCTTTCCATCCTCTGAGCCATTTCTGCCCTATAATATCTGAAAACACTTAACACACATATCAAGGCATCTAATGGTAATAAGAGAGGATTAAACATAGGGAACTTAAGGCCAAAGAAGCATGTTTTCAATCAAAGCACATAATTAGGAAGGCAAATGTAAAACCATGCAAATAGTATGAATAAGTGGGTAAAGAGTTGATAAAATCCACTAAATTAAGCATAAGATAAACCATAAAATAGTGGTTTATCAACCTCCCCACACTTAAATAATAGCATGTCCTCATGCTAAGCTCAAGAGAAACTATAAAGATGAATAGGAATGGTAGGATGTATGAAATGCAACCTATCTATATGAATGCAACTACATGCAAAAATATTTCTACCTACTTGGTTAAAAATAAATAAGTTCTCCAAGAAAAACATAAATCAGATTTCACTAATTAAAATCATATAAAATAAAGACAAGTAAACTTGTAAGAAGATAGCTCATGAAAGCAGGGAACATAGAATTAAGCATTGAACCCTCACTGGTAGTGTATATCACTCTAATCTCTCTAGTGTATAGGGTAATCACTCTACTCTTCTCTAGTCATGCTTTCTAAAACTTTATTCTTCATCTAATCAATCAACAAATATTTAGCATACCAATGCAAATATCATGAGGTCTTTTCAGGGTTGTAATGGGGCTGAGGTAAAGGTAAGGGTATATATAAGGCTAAGTGAGCTAGTAAAGTGAATCCTTGAGTAGTCTAAGATCTCACCTAACATATACATACTCTAAAAATTTTAAAATTATACTTAGCTTCCCATAATTTTCCCACTTTTTATCACATACTCATGTACCAATTTTTATTTTGATTTTACTTCCATGTGCATTGATTTCTCTACTAAACTTATTATTGGGGTAATTTTGTCCCCTTATTCATAAATTTTTTTTTGAATCATAAAAGCAAACAAAACTTATCAATGCACATGGATTTTCCATTATTTTTTCTTTTTTGGTTTTTTCATGAGTAGGTTCCCAAATTCCCAATATTCAAATAAATTAGAAACATGATACATTCCCTTATTAACCCATGTTCCCACAGTTTCCCCACACTTAAATCATACACAATATCTATCTTAAGCTGACCAATGATTCAACTTGGGATTTTTATTTTGTTTTTCTTCTTAAGGCTAGTAATGTGGTTATGAAATAGAAGGGGGTTAAAAAGTTCAAAGTGGCTAACAAGGGTGATGTAAAAGGTAGGCTTATTTAGGATAAGTGAGCTAATAACAAATAATGGCCTCAATCATATGCAAGCATGTAAATACACTAAATAATGGACATATAGAATGGAACAAAGCAGAGATTGAAATTATAGAGAAGGAAACACACAAGAATAAAAATTTATGGTTAAATAATGTAACTATATAAATAAGCTCAAAATCTCACAGGTTATGTGTTCTTTGGCTCAAAAACCATGTTCCAAATACAACTTCAAACAAGTGTAACAAAAAATTTTATTCAAATTAGTGAAATGCTATAAAAAGTTTCTTGCAAAAAAAATTATTACTTTAACCAAGTGGTAAAATATGCAAAAATAAAACAAATATGCAAATGCAACAATGAACTATCAAATAAAATAAAACATTGGTGTTGAAATAGGAAATAACTAACCTATGGAGATCGGTATCGACCTCCCCACACTTAAAGATTGCACCGTTCTCGGTGCATGCTAAGATGTGCAGGTGGACGGGTTGTTCCAACTGATGCTTTTCTCCAAAGATTGTGCAGATGGACTTGTCTTCTCTCCCCATGTAAATGTCTTCCGCTTCCCTTCCGGGTGGCCATCCTGAAAGAAAATAGGGAAGAAAAGTAACCCAGAAATAAAGATAAGAAAATAAATGAAGTATGGTTGGGTTAATGCCAAATGATAAGGGTCTCATTTACATGGAAGCTTCAACATGTACGTGAGAAAACAATAGAAGCCATGGGATGCCAGTGGGATAAAATGTACAACAATGGGGAAGAGAGTGGGTAATGAAAGACAATGTAAGTTCATGCCAATGTAAAAGGAATACAGGTATAAAAGATTGACATTGACAGAAAATTAACATTACCCAACATTGTAAAACAAGTCACTAAGCATCAAAATGACACCAGAAAAGATGCAACAGTTAAATAAGAAAATCAACACCCAAGGAAAAAAAATAAATTTAGAAAAGAAAAGAAAAATATGCACTAAATTAAAATGCAATGAATGAAATATGCAAATAAATTAAGTAAAACAAAATGAAAGATAAGAAGAATGAGAAGGAAAATAAGTGAGTAAGAAAGGAGGGAGGAAAAAATTAGGATTGGGGAAGAAAAAATAAGATATTTGGCAAATTAGAATAAGCTGTGCGGCGCACGCGTGGGGCACGCGGTCGCATGACTTACGCTTTAAGTTAATCGACGCGGTCGCGTCGGTCACGCGGTCGCGTGACACATGTTATGCTTCTGGCGCGAGTGCAGCCTCGCGCCTGCACAACTCTCTGTTTGAATTATTTTATTTGCCAAATTTGGGGTGACGCGATCGCGTGGGGCATGCGATCGCATGAGTGGGCTTTAGAAGGGAATGACGCGGACGCGTGAGCCATGCGTCCGCGTGGGTAGAATTGTGCGTTCAGCACCAATCAATCACCACTCTCACACAATAATTCGTTGTGCACCCTTTATACGTCGAAAATCAGGGCACGCGGCTGCGTGGGTCACGCGGTCGCGTGGGAGGCCATTATTCCCATGTGACGCGGACGCGTCGGCGACACGGTCGCGTGGGTCGATTTGTGCCACTGGCACGCCTCCAGCCACGCTCCAGCGTGACTCTCTGTTCAACTTTCTTTTCTTCCTAACGCACTAGTGACGCGGACGCGTCAGCGACGCTGCCGCGTCGCGTGCGTGTTTTCCCTTTTTTTATGCAGAGTGCAATGCTTAATATGAATGCTATACTTGATTCCAGGATCAATAAAAACTCAAAAGTAGACTAAAATTTAACTGAAAAAAAGGAATGGTCATACCATGGTGGGTTGTCTCCCACCTAGCACTTTTAGTTAAAGTCCCTAAGTTGGACATTTGGTGAGCTCCTTGTCATGGTGGCTTATGCTTGTACTGATCCAGGAATCTCCACCAATGTTTGCAAATCCAATATCCTCTGTGATCCCAAATATTGTTTCTGCACCCGTCTTCAAGTTGATTATCATGATTCCATCCGAGTGGTTCAGCTTTAGAATTCTCACTGAAGCGTCCAAACAACTTCCTAGACCCATTCAATTGAGCTCTATACCAACCTTTGCAGTTAAACTTAAAGCTTCCAACCATAATGAACTTTGCAGGACAATTCTCACCACTGACCATCTTCCTCTGACTCTTTATGCCACAAAGAGCTCTAAGTTGACCATCCGTCTCCAGTAGCCCATATTCAAGTGGAATTAGAAAGCTAAGGGATATGAATTTTGCCCACTTGAATGTTGTGAAGGATGATGGCAACTTAGGGGGAGGTGTTTTTAATGAACGTGCAAGCTCCACTCCCTTGTGCTCTTCTTTGACATCTTCCACCTCTTTGCAAGCTTCTTCTTGGTAGCTTTCTTCCAATTTAATCTCTTCTTTGTTGCTCACCAAGGGCATGGGAGGTTGTGCCTCTTCTTCTTGAATCTCCATCTCTTGATTAACCTCTTCAAAGTCTTCTATTATGACATGCCTTGGAGGTTGTACACCCTCATCAACATCAATTTCAAATACCTTGGAAGGAGGCTTTATGACTTGAATTTCCCATGGAGGTTCTGCATCTCCTAAGTCTGCAACCGCTTCTTCTTCTTCAACAATTATGGTTTCCTCCACTTGTTCCAGTACAAAGTCATGCTCCTTACTGTCCACTGGAGTTTCTGGTGTCTCTTTCATGCTACGTTCTTCATTAGATTCTTCACATGAAGCCATGGGGGTTCCTTGAGTGTCCGAACGTCTAGAAGGTAATTGATTTATTGCTTGCTCCAATTGATGAAGGGTTGCATGAAATTGATCTACTGTTTCCTTGAGACGATCCCGTGACTCTTGTTCCATTTCAATAGCATAACTGGGATCATCTTGCTCTTGGATTGATGGATGTGGGTGCTCTTCCATGGATGGTGGTGATGGAATGGGTGGATCATTATATGGTTGAAAAGGAAGTGCGCTAGAGCTTGAGGGTTGATTGTTGAAGGTATTCGGTGGTCCGATTTGGGTGACCAGAGCTTGTATAGTAGAGTTTAAATCGGCAAATACTTTCTCCATGGAGGTTTAGGGTGGATATGAGGGTTCATTTTGATAAGGATAAGGAGATGGTGTATATTGAGGTGGTGGTTCTATGTATAGTTCACTTGGCTCATAAGGTGGTTGGTATGGTGGATATGGATTAGGGTCATACAGAGGTGTTTGGTGGAAAGGAGCTTGTGAGTATGGTGGTTCAAAATTATATTGAGGAGGAGGGGGTTCATAGGCATATGGTGGGTCTTGTTGGTAGTCAAAAGAGTGCTCACCATAGCCATTGCCTTGATATGCATAACAGAATAGTTGTTGATAGTCCATTGGAGGTGGTTGTTGCCATGAGGGTTGATCAAATCCTTGTGGCTCCTTCCATCTTTGATTGTTCCAACCATGGTGCATGTTGTCATTGTAATCTCCTCCTCCTGCAACATAATTATAACCAGACTCATAGCCAAAGGGGTGAGAGTTCATAGTAGTGAGAGATAATAAAAACAAAAACTAACAAAAAAGGAAAATTTTTTTTTTGAAAAATATTTACAATAACCAATAATAAGGCACACGTTTGCAATTCCCCGACAACGGCGCCATTTTGACGTTAGGATTTTTGCTAGTAAAGAATTTTATAAATTCGCATTGTAGATATAGTTTCTGAACCAACAAAAATCCCTTCGTGCAAATGTTTTGGTTGTCACAAGTAACAAACCCCTAAATAAATTGATAACTGAGTATTTAAACCTCGAGTCGTCTTCTCAAGGAATTGCAGGGAGGTACGTTCTTATTATTGGTTATGAAAAAGTGTGTTTTGGGGTTTTGGATTAAGGTAAAAAGTTAGTTGAATGACATGTAAAATAAAATAATAACAACTGGAAAATAAACCTTTGGCAAGGTACAAGAACTGGAAGTTCTATCCTTATCAATTGTGATGAGAATTGGATTTTAATCCCACTTAGTTAACCTTTACTAAACAAAGGAAGGTCAAGTGAACTAATTAATTTAATACCTAAAGTTCTAGTCCTTCCTTTGGAAAGGGCTAGAGTTATTGGAACTCAAATTAATCAGCAACTCCCAATTTTAACCACTGCTTTATTTGACAGCTCAAGCGTCACCAATTACTCAACCAAAGCCAAAAGGAAAAATCCAAATTATTTATATTATAAATAAAAGAAACAAATCATAGATCTGAAAATACCTCAAATTATATTTAAATAAGAAAATCAATCCAAACATGGAACATTGAAAATAAATAAATGCAAAGAATATTGAACCTGAGATGCAGAAGAAATATTCATAATCCTAATAAAAATCCTAATCCTAATCCTAAGAGAGAGGAGAGAACCTCTCTCTCTAAAAACTACATCTAATCCTAAAATTATGAATTATCAGAGCATGATCATGAATGGATGCATTCCTCCATTTTATATCCTCTAATTTGTGTTTTTTGGGCCGAAAACTGGGTCAAAAATAGCCCAGAAATCGCCCCCGCGTATTCTGGTACGTTCAGGTCGTGGGCAAGTGACGCGGAGGCGTCGCCCATGCGGCCGCGCGGATTGAAGTTCGCATCTGCAATGCGTCCGTGTGGATCACGCATTCACGTCACCTAGCCTCAGGGCAACTATGAAATATTATAAATTAAATCGAAGCGTCGGACGTTAGCTTTCCAGCGCAACTGGAACCGCGTCGTTTGGATCTCTGTAGCTAAAGTTATAGCCGTTTGAGTGCGAAGAGGTCAGGCTGGACAGCTTAGCAGTTTCTCCAACTTCTTGTATTCCTTCCACTTTTGCATGCTTCCTTCCATCGTCTGAGTCATTCTTGCCCTATAATCTCTGAAATCACTTAACACACATATCAAGGCATCCAATGATAATAAGAGAGGATTAATATTAGCTAAATTAAGACCAAAGAAGCATGTTTTCAATCATAGCACAAAATCCGGAAGGAGAATGTAAAACCATGCAAATAGTATGAATAAGTGGGTAAAGAGTTGATAAAATCCACTCAATTAAGCACAAGATAAACCATAAAATAATGGTTTATCAACCTCCCCACACTTAAACAATAGCATGTCCTCATGCTAAGCTCAAGAGAAACTATAAAGATGAAGAGGAATGGTAGGATGTATGAAATGCAACCTATCTATATGAATGCAACTACATGCAAAAATGTTTCTACCTACTTGGTTAAAAATAAATAATTTCTCCAAGACAAACATAAATCAGATTTCACTAATTCAAATCATATAAAATAAAGACAAGTAAACTTGTAAGAAGATAGCTCATGAAAGCAGGGAACATAGAATTAAGCATTGAACCCTCACTGGTAGTGTATATCACTATAATCTCCCTAGTGTATAGGGTAATCACTCTACTCTTCTCTAGTCATGCTTTCTAAAACTTTTTTCTTCATCTAATCAATCAACAAATATTTAGCATATTAATGCAAATATCATGAGGTCTTTTCAGGGTTGTAATGGGGCTGAGGTAAAGGTAAGGGTATATATAAGGCTAAGTGAGCTAGTAAAGTGAATCCTTGAGTAGTCTAAGATTTCACCTAACATATACATACTCTAAAAATTTTAAAATTATACTTAGCTTCCCATAATTTTTCCACTTTTTATCACATACTCATGTACCAATTTTTATTTTGATTTTACTTCCATGTGCATTGATTTCTCTACTAAACTTATTATTGGGGTAATTTTGTCCCCTTATTCATAAATTTTTTTTTGAATCATAAAAGCAAACATAACTTATCAATGCACATGGATTTTCCATTATTTTTTCTATTTTGGTTTTTTCATGAGTAGGTTCCCAAATTCTCAATATTCAAATAAATTAGGAACATGATACATTCCCTTATTAACCCATGTTCCCATAGTTTCGCCACACTTAAATCATACACAATATCTATCTTAAGCTAACCAATGATTCAACTTGGGATTTTTATTTTGTTTTTCTTCTTAAGGCTAGTAATGTGGTTATGAAATAGAAGGGGGTTAAAAAGTTCAAAGTGGCTAACAAGGGTGATGTAAAAGGTAGGCTTATTTGGGATAAGTGAGCTAATAACAAATAATGGCCTCAATCATATGCAAGCATGTAAATACACTAAATAATGGACATATAGAATGGAACAAAGCAGAGATTGAAATTATAGAGAAGGAAACACACAAGAATAAAAATTTATGGTTAAATAATGTAACTATATAAATAAGCTCAAAATCTCACAGGTTATGTGTTCTTTGGCTCAAAAACCATGTTCCAAATACAACTTCAAACAAGTGTAACAAAAAATTTTATTCAAATTAGTGAAATGCTATAAAAAGTTTCTTGCAAAAGAAATTATTACTTTAACCAAGTGGTAAAATATGCAAAAATCAAACAAATATGCAAATGCAACAATGAACTATCAAATAAAATAAAACATTGGTGTTGAAATAGGAAATAACTAACCCATGGAGATCGGTATCGACCTTCCCACACTTAAAGATTGCACCGTTCTCGGTGCATGCTAAGATGTGCAGGTGGACGGGTTGTTCCAACTGATGCTTTTCTCCAAAGATTTGTGCAGATGGACTTGTCTTCTCTCCCCATGTAAACGTCTTCCGCTTCCCTTCCGGGTGGCCATCCTGAAGGAAAATAGGGAAGAAAAGTAACCCAGAAATAAAGATAAGAAAATAAATGAAGTATGGTTGGGTTAATGCCAAACGAAAAGGGTCTCATTTACATGGAAGCTTCAACATGTACGTGAGAAAACAATAGAAGCCATGGCATGCCAGTGGGACAAAATGTACAACAATGGGGAAGAGAGTGGGTAATAAAAGACAATGTAAGTTCATGCCAATGTAAAAAGAATACAGGTATAAAAGATTGACACTGACAAAAAATTAACATTATCCAACATTGTAAAATAAGTCACTAAGCATCAAAATGAAATATGCACTAGTGAAAAAAAAAAGGAAAAAAATTAACAAAAAACTAACAAAAAAGGAAAAAATTTTTTTTTTGAAAAATATTTACAATAACTATTAATAAGGCACACGTTTGCAATTCCCTGACAACGGCGCCATTTTGACGTTAGGATTTTTGCTAGTAAAGAATTTTATCAATTCGCGTTGTAGATATAGTTTCTGAACCAACAAAAATCCCTTCGTGCAAATGTTTTGGTTGTCACAAGTAACAAACCCCTAAATAAATTGATAACTGAGTATTTAAACCTCGAGTCGTCTTCTCAAGGAATTGCAGGGAGGTACGTTCTTATTATTGGTTATGAAAAAGTTTGTTTTGGGGTTTTGGATTAAGGTAAAAAGTTAGTTGAATGACAAGTAAAATAAAATAATAACAACTGGAAAATAAACCTTTGGCAAGGTACAAGAACTGAAAGTTCTATCCTTATCAATTGTGATGAGAATTGGATTTTAATCCCACTTAGTTAACCTTTACTAAACAAAGGAAGGTCAAGTGAACTAATTAATTTGATACCGAAAGTCCTAGTCCTTCCTTTGGAAAGGGCTAAAGTTAGTGGAACTCAAATTAATCAGCAACTCCCAATTTCAACCACTGCTTTATTTGACAACTCAAGCGTCACCAATTACTCAACCAAAGCCAAAAGAAAAAAATCCAAATTATTTATTTTATAAATAAAAGAAACAAATCATAGATCTGAAAATACCTCAAATTATATTTAAATAAGAAAATTAATCCAAACATGAAACATTGAAAATAAATAAATGCAAAGAATATTGAACCTGAGATGCAGAAGAAATATTCATAATCCTAATAAAAATCCTAATCCTAATCCTAAGAGAGAGGAGAGAACCTCTCTCTAAAAACTACATCTAATCCTAAAATTATGAATTATCAGAGCATGATCATGAATGGATGCATTTCCCCACTTTATAGCCTCTAATCTGTGTTTTCCGGGCCAAAAACTGGGTCAAAATAGCTTAGAAATCGCCCCCTGCATATTCTGGTACGTTCAGGTCGCAGGCAAGTGACGCGGAGGCGTTGCCCACGCGGCTGCGCGGATTGAAGTTCGCAGCTGCGACGCGTTCGCGTGGATCACGCGTTCGCATCGCCTAGCATCAGAGAAACTATGACATATTATATATTAAATCGAAGCCCCGGATGTTAGCTTTCCAACGCAACTAGAACCGCATCGTTTAGGTCTTTGTAGCTAAAGTTATATCCGTTTGAGTGCGAAGAGGTCAGGCTAGACAGCTTAGCAGTTTCTCCAACTTCTTGTATTCCTTTCACTTTTGCATGCTTCCTTTCCATCCTCTGAGTCATTCTTGCCCTGTAATCTCTAAAATCACTTAACACACATATCAAGGCATCCAATGATAATAAGAGAGGATTAATATTAGCTAAATTAAGACGAAAGAAGAATGTTTTCAATCATAGCACAAAATCCGGAAGGAGAATGTAAAACCATGCAAATAGTATGAATAAGTGGGTAAAGAGTTGATAAAATTCACTCAATTAAGCACAAGATAAACCATAAAATAGTGGTTTATCATAGCCATTGACAACGGTGACACCCTACATACAGCTTGCCATGGAAGGAGCCTTGCATTTATGAAAGTGAGGAAGCATTATGTTACAGAAATTCAGAAGACAAAGCATCTCCAAAACTCCAACATATTCTCCATTATTGAGTAACAATTATTTATTCCAAACACATTCACTTTTTACAATTAATTCAAATAACCTTATTGGTATCCTGACTAAGATTAATAAGATAACCATAGCTTGCTTCAAGCTAAAATCTCCGTAGGATTCGACCCTTACTCACGTAAGGTATTACTTGGACGACCCAGTGCACTTGCTGGTTAGTTGTGCGGATTGCAAAAGTGTGATTGCAATTTCGTGCACCAGTTGTCACAAGTAACAAACCCCTTTGAAATTGATAACCGAAGTATTTAAACCTTGGGTCGTCTTCTCAAGGAATTGCAGGGAAGTATGAATTATTATTGGTTATGCAAAGGTATATGTCCGGGTTTTGAAAAAGATTTGAACAAGAGAAATAAATTGCAGGGAATTAATAAATTAATAACTAATAAAACTCTTGGCAAGGTATGAAAATTAGAAGTCCTATCCTAGTTATCGTTATCAATGGTGATGAGAATTATATTTTTGCTCACACTAAGTCAACCTCTAACTATGAAGGTCTGTTAAGTGGACAAATTAATTTAACACCTAAAGTCCTAGTCAACTCCTCAAGGAAAGACTAGAGTTATAGGAATCTAAATTAATCAGTAAAGATAACAATTATCAATCATGATGAGTTTGACAACTCAAGAGTTACCAATTAATCAATCAAATCCGAAAGGGAAAAATCTAAATTATTTATATAATAAATAGAAGAAAGCAATCATGAGTCTGAAATACCTCAAATTATATTAAATGAAGATATCAATTCTAACATGGACAAGTTCATAAATTAGATTGAAAAGATAAATAAAAGGAACATTGAACCTGTAATTGAAGAAGATGAAGATATTCCTAAGTCCTTTAAGAGGAGTCCTAATCCTAATCCTAAGAGAGAGGAGAGAGCCTCTCTCTCTAAAAACTACATCTAAATCCTAAAACTATGTATGAATGTATGTTGTATGATGTATCTGATGAATGAATCGATTCCCCCACTTTATAGCCTCTAATCTTTCCAACGCAACTAAAACCGCGTCATTTGGACCTCTGTAGCTCAAGTTATGACCGTTTGAGTGTGAAGAGATTAGGCTGGACAGCTTAGCAATTTCTTCAACTTCTTGTATTCCTTCAACTTTTGCATGCTTCCTTTCCATCCTCTGAACCATTCTTGCCCTGTAATCTCTGAAAATACTTAACACACATATTACGACATCGAAGAGTAATAAGAGAGGATTAAACATAGCAAAATTAAGACCAAAGAAGCATGTTTTCAATCATAGCACAAAATCAGGAAGGAGAATGTAAACTCATGCAATTAGTATGAATAAGTGTATGAAAGATTGATAAAATCCACTCAATTAATCACAAGATAAACCATAAAATAGTGGTTTATCACACCATCACGAACCCTTCTTAGTATAGTTATAAAAATTGGACCCACCTGAGCTGCTGAACCGAAAAATCTGTGAACTGACCTCATGATTGGTATGAGTTGAGCATATGACCAGAGAATGATAAGAACCAGAATAAACAGGTTTGACCCGGCCTATTTTATTCAAAATCAGTAAACTGGTGGGTTTTTAAAAGAGAACCAGTTCTAAATTAAACTTTTTTGAAAAAAAATAAAAAAATTCCAATATTCAAATTCAAAGAAGCGCCCTCCAACCTACTCTCTCACACTCACAATATTAAAATATCATTGAGACAGAACTCAAAGCCCCAACCTTCTCTGTAGCTGCCTCTCGCCGACCCCCTCTCATCGCTGTGTATTCGTGTCTTCCTCCGTGTTGCCATGCTGCTCGCCTCTTTTTCTGCATCACCGCACTGCTCGCGTCTTCCAATGCAACATTGCGCCCCTCGCGTCTTCCGCGGTGCTTTGCCATGGCTCAATTCTCTGTTTTCCTCTTCTCTGCGTGCGTCCAAGGTGAGTTCTTTTTATTTTTCTAGTTATTCAATCATTAATTTTTAATGATTTGACTATTTGGGTGATTGTTGCTGCTGATCGTGTTTTAATGTAGCTGTAATGGTTTTTTTTTTTTTGCTAATTTTCACCTTCTCTGCCTCATGCTTCCGTTGGCTTTGGTTCTGCGATCAGAATACTATGGTATTTTATTGATTTTGCTTCTGAATTTCTATAGATGTCAGCTTTTATTTTATTTTTCTTTCCAATATAATGTAGAATAGATAAATTGATGTTAATTGGAATTTATATAAAATGACACTTGATAACAAATTTGAAAGCAATCGTAATTTGTATATAAATTGTTGCTATTTTAATATAAGTTTAAAATAGAAATTTGACGCTAATTGGAATTTGTAAGGAATACATGATTGTTGTTGTTTTAATACTTGATTATTGATGTTTTAATGTAAGTTTAATACTTGATTGATGTTGTTTTAATATAAAATTAATATTTGATTGTTACTCTTATTTAATTATTTTAACCACTACAAGAAAAATACTGAGTGCCGTCGGATTAATCAAATAAATTTGTCGTTGCAAATATTATCGTCGGATTTACCGTTGTCTTTGGATTGACAGTATAAACCTCGCCCGAAACTGCTTATCGGTGGATGTATTTTGTTTGATGTTAATTATTGGCGGATTTTCCGTTAGTCTTTTCAATGGATTTGACGAGATTGTGTTGATGGTTACCGTCGGATACATCTGACGATAACTTTGGGCGCCAAGTTACCATTAGATTTATCTGACGGTAAATCCTACAGTAATGTTAATTTTATTTTTTAAATTTTTTGGACACGGTTAAGCCATAATTAATAAACTCTTGTTAACAAAATTGTTAGCAGAAATTTAAAGCTGCCAAAATCAACAAATTATTTTATTAAAAGATAAATAGTCTAAATAAAATAAAATGTCACAAATGTAGAATATAATGAAGTAGCCAAACAAAAATGCATAAAATCTTAAACTTAGAGATCCCGGTAATCTTCGTCGTCGTCGGCGTCGTGGTCCCCCTGCTGAGGAGGTAGAGTAGGTGCTGCCGTCGGTACCCCACCAGTGGTGTTACCGCTGGAACCAGCAGCGCTGCTGTCTCCAGCGTACATCTACTGGTTGTACTCCTCCATCTGCTGTTGCAACCGCTCGAGCTGCTGCAGCTTCTTCGTTAGGTCCGAGCTGACGACAAAGAGTGCAAGAATCTCTTGATATCTTTTCTCAGACTGCTCCGCCTGCTGGTGCAGCTCCTATGTTAGCTTCTGCACTTCCTTCCTCAAGTCAACAACTTCCTGAGGATCAGCAGGGTTGGTGGCAGAGGCAGAAAAAGCCGCCAACGCGAAGGAGCAAAGGCCATTGGCGAAGAACGATCCCAACCCAAAGTGGTGATTCTTGTGGGGTTTAAAGATGGTCTCACGCCAAATCCTATCAGGATCTACCACTAAGGTTTCAAAGCTGGCTTCGTCGGCCCCACTAGGCGATTGAGATTGCTAGGTCGCAGCTTCCAACCTCTGTGTGTACTCCTCCTACGTTACACACGTTAGTTGTGATTAGGATAATAGTTAAATAATTGACTTTAAACCAAATAAAGTTAAAACTTAGGATTAATTTAAAATAATATAATGGGTTGCAAGCTGCTCGTCAGCAAATTTCTCCTTGTTTGCCTTCAAAGTATAGGTATACTTGATGGTCTCCGCCAGTGTCGCCTCACGATCCAACGACTTAGACTACAAATTAATATATCAATCAAATAATAAAATAAACAAATAAATTAAACAATGACAAACAAATATATATGAACCAAAATATAGAAAATCTTTATTCTAATTTTGAAAATATAATTTTAATTTTTTCTATTTCACTAAAAATCTTATAAAAATTTCGACAGAGTCCCTCCTAAAATTCAGACTTAACCACCTTTGAGGGGTTCCATCTAAATCAAATATCCATCAATCCTTCTCAACTTAATAATTTTTTTCAATCATTATTAAGGTAACATATAAACAATTCAATCATTACTGATATAGTCAAGCATTTTTCAAATAATTTCAGCAATAGAAATTAGCAAATAACCCAATAATCCAACTTCTTTCAGCAATCTCAGAGTCTAATCTAACTTATCCTAACCACCTAAATCCACTAAAATAGAAAATTAAACTAACTAAACTCTACGAACTAATTAGTTAACTTGATAATAAAAAAGGAAATTAAACCAACGAAGCAGTTCTATATTAACTCAGCTCAGTTTAGTTCATTAAGGACTATATAAGTATATATCAATAGAACAAGGCTAACACTAAAGATCATATTCAAAACAAGAATGCTTATAAATCAATTACATTCTTATAAAATAAATGAAGAAATTAAAAAACTAATTCAAGTAACTACTAAAACATTAAACAATGTCAAAATTCTTACCAGTCTATTCTTCGTTTTTATGAAGGTCCTCGACCCACCCGTATACATCGATAATCTAGGCGAAGCCCTGGTAGCGATGTTCGTCAAACGGCAATACTTGAACCTGTCGTTATCTCTAAAATAGGCCTTAAGTTCATGCTTGATGTTTGGACAGATCCAGGATGTCTGGTGGTCTTTCCCCTGACGAACATCACTCATCATCTACTGAAGTCATTTAGTTGTCCGGTGGTCATAGATCTTCATGATCATGACATTGTATTCTGCATACTACATGAATTTCAACTGCACACAATGATTCACCAAGATTATTTAGTCAAAATAAAATACAGTTCAAATACAGTTAAATAATTTAAACTAAATTGGGTTCTTACCACCCACTTCTGAAACCAAAGGTTTCTGATCTCAGCTAGAATCTGCGTATAGGTCAGCCACGGGTGGTCGTACATGGACTTAATGACCTCAGATATCTCCTGTGTACAAGCATTGGGATTTGGTGCAAACCTGTCAAAGAAAAAAAAATCTCACATTAACAAACACATAAGATAAACAAACTTAAGATAAACAAACTTAAGGTAAACAAACTTAATATAAACAAATTTAAGATAAACAAACTTAATATTAAAAAATTGAATTCTCGATTGCATGCCATCGGGCCAAATCGTCAACTGGATGACGGGCGGTGGTGGAGGGGCATCTTGCTCGGGGACATTGGAGGAATCACCCACCGTGGGCTTTGTCGACGTCGTCGCTGCAACTGCAGGGGGCGTAGCAGAAGGAGGCATCTAGTTCGAGTTAGGGACCATGATGAATTGCTGGTCCGATGGATTCGCTTGTGATGTCACAGGGGTCGACGTGGTAGCTGGGATAGAGGGCGATGATTGGGTAGCCCTAGGAGATTCAGTGGAAGCCAGCCCTCTACCACGACCACGTGACCCACTCGACCTACCTCTGCTACCTATCGTCATGTTTGTACAACGAATATATTAATAACATAACAAACATTAATAAATAATAACATAAAAAGAAACTCTAGAAATAACAAATAATTCTAAAAGTGTTTTAGTTTAATAAATTAAAAAAAGAAAAGAAAAATTACATAGTTTTTTATTTTCAAAATAATTAAATTAGAATGAATAAGTGTTTTAGTTAGTTTAACAATCAAACAAGTGCCTATAGAGCAATAAAGCACTAATTGGAAAGAATTTTTTTTTTCATAAAAACTATTCATACCCTGCCTCAAGTTCTAAGCCGGAACCCAGGGTGGCAAAAGGACCGACTTCAGGAATGACCTTCCAGTTGGTAGCTGACCTCTTCTAAGGGGTCGAACGCCAAATAAAGAGCCTATAGCTTAAAGTATCCAACGTGGCAAGGTCACAGCTTCTAAGCAGCGACCAAAAGGATAAAACCCCCAAAGATATGAGATAAGATAAGATTATCGCCCTCAGGATAATCGCCACCCTCTACTATAAATACACTGGAGCCCTCAGGTATAACTCACATTCTACTCTACCAAAAACCTACTTAAAGCCCTTACAAACTTAAGTATCGGAGTCTCTTACAGATACCACCGCTAATCTCCTCACGAGGAACTCGGAATAGGTGGCACCTCGGCACTAACAAGTCAGACACTGCCACTTGAAGGGATCCGGACCTCACGTTCAAACCTGACCCAACGTTTTAGGTAACTCTTGACACATTGGCGCATTTGCCGGGAAACTTGGAAGTCATCTCACGACCATGGTAGATAGACAACTTGACGATGGTCATGTAGCATCTGAACCTAATGAGGGGGAAAAAACGGAAGACCACAACGTCGTGCTCCCCCCTCCACCACCACACCACGGGAAAACTCTCAAGAGAAATCTCACCCAAAGAAAACTCAATCTGACACACGCGATCCTGAGGGGGGAAGGACACCCCCCAGTGTCGGAAATATTGAACATAGTCCACGAATAGAAAGATCGCTTGAGACAACTCGAGTGCGAAGCGAAACGACAGCGAGATGCCGAAAGGGAGCTAAGGGGAGAGGCCCGGCGGCGTAGAAAACTATAATAGAAAGTCCAAAAGATGGAAACCGACCTCCAAACCTGGATCACGCGCCCAAGTTGGGACGAAAGCCCCTTAGGAGGGCAAGTCCTGTTCACTAAAGAAATCATGAAAGCCAAGGTCCCCTGAAATTTCAAGCCACCCGACATGTACCTCTATGACAGGACATCTAACCCAAGCCACCACCTTAGCAACTTTAAGAGCCGAATGTACCTGGCTGACGCCTTCGACAAGACTCGCTGCAAAGCCTTTTCTACAACCTTAACAAAGGCCGCCATGAAGTGGTTCGATGGACTATCCCTTAGATCGGTCACTAGCTTCGATGACCTGGCCAGGAAATTCCTGGCAAGATTTTTCATCCAATAGGACAAGACAAAGCACGCCCCGAGCTTGCTAGGAATAAAATAAGGTTACAAGAAAAGTCTTCGAGATTACATAGAAAGATTCAACAAAGCTTGCCTGGAAATCCAGAGTCTGCCAACAGAGGCAGCGATTATAGGGTTGGTCAACGGCATGAAAGAAGGGCCGTTTAGCCAGTCCATATCCAAGTGACACCCGTCCTCTCTAAATGAAGTACAGAAAATGATGAAAAAGTACATCAACTTGGAAGAGAATTTCCGGTTAAGAGAAACCACTTAAAAATCCAACCTACCATATTCACCTTGGGATAGAGAGTGAGAGCCCAAGAAAAAAGAAGAGCCAAGCTCGGAGAAACTCTGAAAGTACCACAACTACACTCCCCTAAGGGTCTCCTTAGTAGGCATCTACTGAGAAATATGCCACACAAAGAAGATCCCAACACCCCGCCCGATCAAACACAAAAGGGCAGAAGCCGAACTAAGTACTATGAATACCATAAACTCTACGGACACTCCACCAACGAGAGTTACGACCTAAAGAATGTCGTAGAAAAGTTGGCCAGGGAGGGTCGGCTTGACAGGTACTTAGTTGACAGGTCGGACGACCCGCAGAGACAAAGAAGGGAAGAAGAGAAAGGACGAAAAGGGAACCAAAAGCTTACGAGAAAATGCTACAATGAAAGCCTTAGCTTGAAGACTAACTCAAGCGGAAAAGAAGTCAACACCATCGAATTGAGAGGCCCCCGAGTTCATGAAGAATTGCCCCCCAGACCCGAGGGCAAAGCCGAAGAAGTCCAAATCGGGAAAACTCCCGATAAAACAACAAGCATAGGAGCAAACTTAAAAGAGAACCTAAAGGAGCAGCTTATCGACCTGCTAAGGCGAAACTCCGACCTCTTCGCTTGGAAAGCTTCCAACACTCCTGGCATAGACCCCGACCTAATGTGCCATAAGCTCGCGGTATACCCAGGCTCCCGACCTGTTCAACAGAAGCGCAGAAAGCTCGGACCCGAGCAGACACAGGTCATGGAGGAACAAGTACATGCCTTACTGGAAGCAAGGTTCATAAGATAGGTATCCACTTTGGCTAGCCAACGTTATATTGGTAAAAAATCCAAACGGAAAGTTGAGAATGTCCATGGACTACACTGACCTTAACAAAGCCTACCCCAAAGACCCCTATCCACTGCAAAGCATCGACTAGTTTATAAGTACCTCTCCTTCATGGATGCTTACTCGAGATATAACCAAATCCCGATGCACACACCTGGCCAGGAGAATACCTCATTCATAAACCCAAAGGCAAACTACTGCTACGTAGTAATGCCTTTCAGACTAAAGAACGCAGGGGATATGTATCAACAAGTGATGAATAAGGTATTCTCTGCCCACATAGGAAAACTAATGGAGATTTATGTGGACGACATGCTCTTTAAAACTTAAGAGGATGAAGCGCTGCTATCCGACCTCTCTGAGGTGTTTTCCACCATAAGAAAACACGAGATGAGATTAAATCCCACAAAATACACCTTCGCGGTAGAAGCTGAAAAATTCCTATGGTTTATGCTGACCCAAAGGGGGCATAGAAGTAAACCCAGACAAGTGACGAGCTATACTCCGCATGAAAAGCCTGACCTGCGTGAAAGATGTACAGTAGCTAAACAGAAGACTGGCAGCCATATCCAGGTTTTTAGCTAGATCAGCCCTAAGTTCACTCCCCTTCTATTCAATCCTAAGGAAGGGAAAACTATTCGAGTGGACCTCGGAGTGCGAAAAGGCCTTCCAAGACTTCAAAGCATTCCTGGGACAACCGTCCATTCTCAACCAACCTACCTGTTCATACCCTGGATCGAGCTGTACGGTCCGGGTTGGTCGACGTCAAAATGACCGTCTTCTTGTAAAGATTGGTCGTCACAGATCTCTTCGTAAAGAACTCGAACAAATCACCATTAAGGCCCAAACAGGCCCAAAGTTGAGGATTACAGCCCCACTAAAGGCGGCTGGCCAAAAGATAAGTGATCTCACCCACAAAAGATAAGATAAGATAACTAATTTATCTTAAGAAAGGTCACTCCACACTACTATAAATACACTGGAGCACCCAGATATAACTCATACTCTGATTCTACACTAAAAACCTGCCTAAAGCCCGTGCTAACTTAAGCATCGGAGTCTCTTGTAGGTACCACCACCCTCCAGTGACCAAGGATCAGTAGCATCTCAAGATCCAGCAAGTCAGACCCAACATCTCCGATCACACCCGAATATCTCGTCTGAGATTGACCTTTAGTTTTAGGTAATCCTCAGAACACTACCAAAGGAGAAGAACTCGTGCTGTACCTAGCAGTCAACAGCCGAGCAATAGTGTTAGCCCTGGTCCGAGAAGACGACAACGGATAACAACCCATCTACTTCGTCAGCAAAGCCCTACAAGGGGCCGAGCTAAACTATTAGAAGATAAAAAAATTTGCTTACACCCTCATCCTTACCTCCCGAAGGCTCTGCCCATACTTCTAGACCTACACCATTAAGGTCCGCATAAATTAGCCAATGAAGCACATTCTATAGAAGACAGACCTAGCAGGGAGAATCGCACAATGGGTAGTAGAACTGTTTGAGTTCGATCTCTGATACGAAACTCGGACAGCCATTAAGTCACAGTATTTGGTTGACTTCGTCGCCGAATACGCTGATAGCCTGGAAGAGCCCATCGTGTGGAGCCTATACGTCGACGGTTCGTCAAACAAAGCCGGAAGCAGCGCAAATGTCATACTAAAAAGTGACCAAGGAACTCAACTAGAACTATCATTAAAATTTGGGTTCCATGCCTCCAACAACTAAGCAGAATATGAAGCCTTATTGGCTGGCTTGAAGATGGCTAAAGAAGTCGGAGCGAAAAAAATAACAGTCTTTAGCAACTCACAAGTAGTAACCTCACAAATGGGAACTACCAAGGCAAAGACCTCACTATGAAAAAGTATCTGGAAAAAAACTTGGAAGAACTCGAATACTTTAAAGAAACAGGGGGTCCAGCACATAACTCAAGAATATAATGCCCAGGCAGACGCTCTTTCAAAGCTAGCCAGCACCAAGCCGGGTGGGGTAGGGGGAGCAATAGGAGCCTCATCCAAGAAACCCTTCAGTCCCCATTAATCTCAAAAGAGGAGGAAGTGCTAAACATATCTAACCAACACTTAGGGTGGATGACTCCCATAGTCAACTACCTCAAGCTCGAGATCCTTCCCCCAGAAGAGAAGGAAGCAAAAAGGCTAAAAAATGAAGCACAAAACTACACGCTGGTCCACAACGTCCTATACAAAAGAGGGATCTCAACACCTCTCCTAAAATGAGTCCCGACCTCCGATACAAAGGAAGTCTTAGAAGACGTCCACAGTGGCATGTGTGGAAATCACCTGGGAGCTCGGGCCCTAGCCAAGAAGGTAATCCAAGTCGGCTTCTTTTGGCCAACTTTGCAAAAGGAGGCCGCCAAGTTTGTCAAAACGTGCACTTCTTGCCAAAAACACGCTAACTTCCATATAGCACGCCCCGAAGAGATCATAAGCGTTACCTCACCTTGGCTTTTCACAAAATAGGGACTCGACCTACTCAGACCATTCCCACCATGATCAGGCCAAGTCAAGTACCTCATAGTAGGGGTCGACTGCTCCACTAAGTGGATTGAAGCGGATCCCTTAGCCACTATAACCACTCAGAAAAAGTAAAAAATTTTTGTACAAGAACATTGTCACTAGGTTTGGAATTCCTCATTACATCACCACAGAAAATGGGACTCAATTTACTAATTTAAGCTTTAAGAACTTGGTGGCCGATGTAAAGATCAAACACCAGTTTACCTCAGTAGAACACCCCCGGGCCAACAGACAAGCCGAAGCGGCAAATAAAGTCATATTGGCCGGGCTGAAATGACGACTACAAGAGATAAAGGGAGCTTAGGCTGACGAACTCCCCCAAGTATTATGGGCATACAGGACAACTCCACACTCTACAACAGGAGAATCGTCGTTCTGACTTGCTTACGAAATGGAAGCAATGATTTCGATTAAAGTATCGGAAAGGTCACCTAGGGTCGTCTTCTATAACGAAGAGGTCAACCCACAGGCCCAAAGAGAAGAGCTCGACCTGCTCCCAAAAGTCCGAGAAAGAGCTCGGATTAGAGAGGAAGCCCTAAAGCGTTGAATGACTCTAAGATACAACCACAAGGTGATCAAGAGAAGCTTTGTTGCCAACGACCTCATCCTACTCTGAAATGACATCGGGACATAGAAGTCAGAAGGAGGAAAGTTAGCTGCAAACTGGAAAGGACCATACAGGGTAACCGAAGTCCTAGGAAAAGGTTATTATAAGGTGTCCGACCTCCAAAGGCAGGAGCTCCCAAGGTCCTGACATGCCTGTAACCTGAGAAGGTATTATAGTTAGAAAGCCTTGAACCAATGTGCACTCTTTTTTCCCAATAATGAGGGTTTTTTAATGAGGCACCGAACAAAGCTCGGGGGCACTCAAGCCTTTAGTAATCGTCTCTGTAAAGGAACGGTACACTTTAATAAAACTTCTTTATATTTATTTCTCTCTACAAGTTTCCAATCTCAAACGCATTAATTTATGCTCGACAAGCCGCAAAAAAATCATTGCCCGACCTAAGAGTGGTCAGCAAGACAAAGCGATGAGGTCCAAATTAATGTAAGAAATTACACAAATGACTCATAGAAAGCGACCTCCACCAGGTCGGACAAAAAACAGTCGTAAAAGTAACTTGATGAAGGCCCGATTCCACAAAGTTGGACCCAAGGATAAAAGAAAACTAAGACGTGTACACAACCCACCTCCAAGCAAAAACCACACCCGAGAAAGGACCGACTACGTAAAGTCAGACCCAAGGAAGGGACTCCAGCAAATCTTGAAAAACATCACAAGCGCACTACCTCGAAAGTCGTTAGAACGACTAAAGGTAAAAAATGTTAAAAAAGATTTGCAAAATAAGTACCAAGCACCACGTAGAAGCTGTCAGAAAAAGCACTCGAAAAACAGTTGCAAACTAGTCCGAAACATTGCTCAGAAAGTTGTTAAAAAACAACCAAAATAAGGTCAAGTATTCAAGAAAGACTACAAGGCTATTACAAAATAAAGTGTCAATAAAAGACCCACAGGTCGGGTCATCACAAGAACAAATTTAACCAACAATCATAGGGGGTCAAGGTTCTCTCCAGACACAGCGTAGGCACGAATGCTCCTCTCCAAGGAAGAAGGCACCAGGGAAACCAAGAAAGAGAAATCCTTGAAAACAAAGCACAGTCGAACGGCAGCAAAAAGAAAATGGAAGAAAGATGCGTCGCAGAAAGGGAAAGAAGAAAAGAAAGAGGAAGATGCGCCAAGACTTTTTATAAATGGCGAAAAGAATGAAATGGCGAAGGAGTAAAGGCCTAATTAATAATCCTTAAAAGTGCTCGCAAGAATCAAGGAAACTATTGCGCCAAACTAAGCTTCGAATTTAAAGTAGAGCAACGTTTCAAATTTCAAAGAACCAACGAAAAGTCACCTGCCCGAGCTACCTCAAGAAAAACATCCGACCAAGATGAAGTCGCTAATGCTTGAGCACGACCTATAAAAGGATTGAAGCTCAAGCAGGGGCACTGTTCATACCCTGGCCCAAGTTTTAAGCCAGGACCCAGGGTGGTAAAAGGACCGACTTCAGGAAAGACCCTCCAGTCGGTAGCCGACCTCTTCTAAGAGGTCGAACGCCAAATAAAGAGCCTACAGGCTCAAAACATCCAACGTGGCAAGGTCACAGCTTCTAAGCCGCGACCAAAAGGATAAAATGCTGAAAGATATAAGATAAGATAAGATTATCGCCCTCAGGATAATCGCCACACTCTACTATAAATACACTGGAGCCCTCAGGTATAAGTCACGTTCTACTTTACTAAAAACCTGCTTAAATCTCTTGCTAACTTAAGCATCGGAGTCTCTTGCAGGTACCACCCCCAACCTCCTTACGAGGAACTCGAAATAGGCAGCACCTCGACACTAACAAGTCAGACGCTACCATTTGAAGGGATCCGGACCTCACGTTCAGACCCGACCCAACATTTCAGGTAACCCTAAAAACAAAAACCAAAATGAATATATACATATATAGTTCTCTTGTAAATTCCTTAAATATTTATCATAACACCTGATGTTAATCAATGGCTAAGAAAAGGAGGGGTTGAATCTTGGCCTCCCTTTTTGTTGCTTTGTGACTTTGCTTTCTTAAGATAGATACAGGAGAGATTTTGAGTTTTGTCTCCTGATACGAGATGAGCCAGAGCACAATAACTTGTTGGAATGAATATAGTGAGATGCGGTTAAGTTAAGAAATCAGGAGACATTTTGATTTTGTCTCCTAATACATAGAACCAGAAACAGAGAAGATGGTAGAGAGTGACACATAGATATATCCTGATTCGGTTATTTAGTGCAATGTAACTTACATCCAGTCTCCATCACAACAATGATGTAATTTCACTATCTTTTTAACAGTTTACATACACCAATTCTCCCTAAGATCTACCCCAATCCTATCTGGAAAAAGTCCAGATTCTAACCCAAATTGAACTTTACTAGGACTCACCCTAGCTTCCAACAGTAAAGTGCTAACCCAACTTATAAGGGAATCCTCTCAAGATCATGACACAAAACATAAAAACTTACAATGAATTTTTGAGATAACTATGGCTTTTTCTCCAAGTCTAGCTCACTGTTTTTTCACTCATTGGCTTTTTTTTTTACAAACCTCACCATATATGCCTTTTTTTCAATAAAATTCAGATAGACTACACTGAGAAAAAGAAATACAAAATAGAAACCATGAAGGAGAAGAATAAGAACAGCTCAGGGAGCTATGGAAACCAATAGGTGCTCTTTCTCTCTTGCTCATTCCTTGGCTGTTCAACCTTAGTATAGAGGAGTGAAGCTTCCAATATTTGAACCAAATTCAACACTTGGGTTGTCTTCTTCTCCAACATCAGAACTGGCAGCGGCGTGCTCAGAGGTGAGAGAGAGCAGAAGCAGTGACATGCAACCTTACCTTTCTCTCTCAACCTTTTTCTTCAAGAATCTTGAATTTGAGGCGTTGAGTTTTGCTTTGGCCCCAAGTTTGTTTCTTGACCGTGGATTCCCAGCAGAGCACCATTGACTTCACATTTTTCATAATTTCCAAAATGGTTCTTGTACAGAGTTGATTTCTTCACGGTTTCTTGGTGATTCACAAATGGAGAAATTAGCTTTTGGGATACTCTTATTCGGATAGGATTTACCCCTTTATTGTATCCCTTCTTCCTTTTCTTCTTGCTTGAAATTGGAAACAACTTTTTTGTTCTTCTTCTTGTTCTAGCTTCTGATCTTTCCACTTTCTTCTTTCTTAGTTCAGGGATTTGATGTGAGAAGAGTGGAAGAGAGAGAAGAGAGAGTTTGTATTCGGTGGAAGTAAAAGAAGATTTAATTGGAATTTAATTTGCTTGCTCGCTTTGTGATTAGGATGAAGAGAGATAGGTTTCAGTGTGGTCACTGAATTGGGCTTGGATTGGGCCAACTTCTCTTTGTTTCTTTCACTTTGTTCAGCCGTCTAACCTTCTTGGATCAAGATTGGAGTAAGTGTAGCGGTACAGCTCAATTGGTATAGGGCCAGAGTGTGTATGTATGTGGGCTTTGATCATTTATTTTTTGGGTCTGTTTTATTTTCTACACACTAAATCAAACCAATCATACAAACAATTGATAGTTAACCCAATAATGTTTAGTCATCATCTTTATCACAGTTTAGTTTACTAAATTCAACAATACTAAATAAAATAAAAAACATAAACTAAAATCAAATAATTATTCAAATTAACAATTGCACAAAAATACAGCAACCCAACAATTAATTATAACAATTTCAAAAAAATAATTTTAATTTTTTCGATTTCACTAAAAATCTTATAAAAAGTTCGACAGAGTCTCCCATAAAATTCGGATTTCTCCACTCTTCAAGGGTTCCATCCAAACCAAATATCCATCAACCCTTCTCAACCAGTTAGTTTTTTCAATCATTATTAAGATAACATACAAATAGCTCAATTAATATTAATACAGTCAAGCATTTTTCAAACAATTTCAGCAGCAGTAATCAGCAAACAACTCAATAATCCAATATTTTTCATCAATCTCAAAGTCTAATATAACCTATTCTAACCACCTAAGTCCACTAAAATAGAAAATTAAACTAACTAAACTCAACTAACTAATTAATTAACTTGATATAACAGAATTTGGAATAAATAGAGTTCAAATAAAATACTTTGAATGAAGAACGAGAAAAAATGGAAAAGAGAGGTAGAGGTGCAGTGGCAGTAGAAGTAGAAGCAGCAGGGGCGTTGCAGCAGCGGCGACAGCGTTAGAGGCAGCGACAGCAGTGGAAAAGGTTGACAGAGAGAAGAGATGAGAAGGTTAGAGAGCAGAGAGAGAGTGAGAGGGTGAGAGATTAGAGAGAGAGACGAAGGTGAGAAGTTAGAGAGAGAGTGAATTCGAAATGAGGGGGTTTGTAGCTCCAATTTAGGACGCGGTTACTATCACTATCAGATTTAGTGGCGGATATTTTCGATAGTAACACAACCGGATCACCAAAATACAGCGTTACATTAAAGCATGCCTAATGTCGGATTCTTCCGAAAGTAATTCTAACACTATAGTTGGCGTCTATTTGTTGCAGTTTTTCGCCAAAAATTACCGGCGATTCTACCGTCGGAAGCGACTATCTGCCGGTAATTATTTGACATGACGAATCATCAAATTCGTCGCTAAATCCGACTATAATCATCATTGCTAAATCTGATCGTTCTCAATGTTTTTCTTGTTAAAAATATAAGTAATACTAAGTGAAATTTTTTTATTAATTATTTTTAAAAATTAATAATTAATTATTGTTACTATGAAGATGTATATTTTTTATTAGTTACCAAAAAAAATATATTTTCTATTAATATAAATTTAATACTTTTTAATGGATTATTTTATATTTTTATTTATGTAAGATTGGATTAACCAATGTTACCTGTGATTTATGGGTTGAATCAAGTGACTCAGTAATTTTAATTTTCGGTTCTAATATCTGTGCATCTTCGTCGTCTTCTTCCATTATCACCGTGGCGTGAACCACCACTGCCGAACCACCCCCCTCCTTTTTCTTTTTCTTCTTTTTCTTCTTCTTCTTCTTCTTCTTCTTCTTCTTCTTCTTCTTCTTCTTCTTCTCCTCTTTCTTTCTCTTCTTCCATCGCACCACCCTTCCCTGAACACACCCCAGCCTCCAACCACCATCACGCCACCGTGAATCACCACCGAAACCAGACCACCACCTTCCTCCTCTCATCGGCTATCATCATCATCACGAAAGCGCCGTCCAGACCCGACACCGGCGACCTCACCACAGCCACCCTTCTTCTTTTTCTTCCCCTAACCGAACCACCACTCCCGGTGCCATCAAAGCTGCCGGCACTACCTCTAGCAACGGCTGTCTCCAACACCGCCGCGGCCTCCACTAGCAGCGGCTGTCACTGCCACTGCAACTCCACCTCACCCCTGCTTCCCCTGTTTCTGCATTTTCCTTTCCCTGTTCTTCAAACAGATTTCAGTTCAACCTCCCTTTTACATCTCTTCTCTGTTTTAGTTAATTTAGGATTAGTTATATGTTCATTTCTAGCTGGTAATTGAATTGGTTAGGATTATTTGCTGTGTTAGTTGAATTTAGATTAGAACTAGGATTTTCTGATTAGAACTAGTGTTAGTTTATACATAGTTAAACATGCTGTTATGCTTCTTGAGTTTGAATTTTAATTGGGTTGGATTGTTTGATTGATATGCTGCTGAACCACTTTAATATATTGCTGATTTTGTGTCACTGATGCTGAATTTTTTTGAATTGATGTTGAAAGAATGCTTGTGGTGTTATTTTGTGTTGTTTGTGCCTTTGCATGCCAAATGTTCGATAAAAGGCCTCTATGACTATTTTGGATTTTAAATTGCATGTTATAGCTACCATGTGATTTAGAATGTTTGATTCTTTGGCACGATTCATTGTTGAGATGAATATTTGTGATAAAAGGAGTGTATAAAGTGCTAAAAATTTTTCATTGCTTGAGTTTTGAGTATATATATTGTGTGAATGCCATGATTGGTTTATCTTTGAATTGAATTTCAATCACTACATATCACTTTAAACCTCTTCTTTTGCACAATCCATCGCAATTAAATTAATTCTTGGTATGCCTAAGTGTTCATTGAGCTTCTTATTGCTTGTTGCCTCTTTGTAACTTGCAAATTATTTTGAAGTATCTTAGGCACACTAATTAAGATGAATGTTGCCTTTCACAATGTTACATGTTACTTATTTCATCCTCTCTTAGTGTCTTGTATTTTTTGCGAGATCTATCTTCTGATTCACTTCTTGCCTGCTGAAGTTTATACTATTTGAAGCGTCCCTGTCTTTGCCATCATCTCCAATTGTGCCCGAGGGTTCTTCTCATTGTCATGCTCCTCCTCGGCTTCCGGTGGCACCGTCTCCTTATTCTGGGTTGCTGCAAGCTCCACGTCGGACCTTTCCTGCTGCATCCTCACCAGCGGTGCTGCTGAAACCGTTGCGCTCTCCATTTGCGCCGCTGCGAGCTATGGAGTCCTCGTGGTCTTGGCCACTGTCTTCCCCATTTGCCATCAGCCTTCTCCCCTCCCTGTGCAATTTGTGATGCACCTTCGTTCCACCAAAACACTAACTGATCTCCCTTTTGGATGCTTCTCTGCCAGCAATTACGCGAAGATCCATAGGTAAATTCCAGCTCCATGATTTTTCCAAGTTGTTTAGAAATGCTTGTTTGGCTATTTGATGAGTATCCAAGTGAAACCGCAATTGGGGATCCATCCTGCTAGTTCTTCAACACTATTCCACGTTTGCAACCAAAAGCAAACGATGCTGAGTATCATCAAATCACGCCCCCTTAACCCCATGTCTCGCTTCATCTCTCTCCTCACAACCGCCACCACTACACCACCGTCGTTCTCCACCTCACCATCCAAAACCCCACTCCAGAACCAATTCGAGACATGGATAAACCATCTCAAACCGGGCTTCACCCCTTCCGACGTCCACCGGGCCCTTCAGGCCCAATTAGACCCAGACCTCTCCCTCGACGTCTTCCGCTGGACCGCCCAACAGCGCAACTACACCCACACTCACCTCACCTACCTCACTGTCATCAAACAACTCATCGCCAGCCGCCGCTACCGCCAAGCTGAAACTCTAATCCACGAGGTCATCGCCGGCGCCTGCGAGCCCTCCGTCGAGCTCTTCAATGCTGTCATCCGGTTCTGCTGCGGCCGTAAGTTCCTCTTCAGCCTCGCCTTTGACGTCTATAAGAAGATGCTCAAGTCAGAGGATTCCAAACCCACTCTCGAAACATATTCCCTTTTGTTCAATTCACTTCTTAGAAGGTTCAATAAGCTCAATGTTTGTTACGTTTACTTGCATTCTGTGAGGTCCATGACTAAGCAAATGAAGGCCAATGGTGTTATTCCTGATACTTTTGTCCTCAACATGATAATTAAAGCTTATTCCAAGTGTTTGGAGCTGGATGAAGCCATTAAGGTTTTTCGCGAAATGGGCTTGTATGGCTGTGAGAAGGGTAGGGTGAATCAGGGATTTAAGTTCTTGCAGGAGATGAGGGGTAAGAGTTTTGTGCCAAGTGCGAGTACTTATGTTGTAATCATTTGCAGTCTTTCCATGAATCGGAGGTTTGAGGATGCCATTGAGGTTCTGTTTGATATGTTGGAGAACTCTAAGTCTCCTGGTCACTTGACTTATAAGACTGTCCTGGAGGGATTGTGTCGCGAGGGGAGAGCCGACGAGGCTTTTGATCTGCTTGATGAGTGCAGGAAGAGGGATGTTAACATGAATGAAAATATGTATAAGGCTTTGTTGAGAGAATTGCACTATATTTGCAGGGAGGGGGAGTAGATTCTGTGCTTGCTGTTCCTTTAGTCTCGATAAGCATAAGTTGTCGAATTCAGTTGTTATATAGGGAGTGGTAGAACTTGGCGTGGTATCAAGAAAGAATGAATTTATTTTTGAGTGAATATTATTCCTGTAGATTTTATGATATTTTTTACTGATGTTAAAATAGTATTAGTTAAAAGAGTATACACATAATAAAATTATATCCTAAATATATTCTAAGAAGCAGAATAATCAAAATTTTCATAAACAGCAACAAAAATTAACTATCACTATATTTTTACATTTTTATTCGTATTTATTTTAGATTATACATGTGAATCTAGAATCATTTCGTACTCCTATATAAGTGGCTTGGTTGATTTTAGCTAGTGTCCATCTGTAGCGCGTCGTTGTCATAAAATTATGCATCAATAAAATCAAAATTAGCTTAATATATTTTGTTACAAATTTTTTTTTGTAATAATGCTTAATTATCACTTATCTTTTAATTTATCTAGTTATTATATATAGACATCGGTATGTCATCACCTTTCAAAATTCGTTATATCATATAATTAAAACCCAAATCTTTTTTATTTATCTTTTATTTAATTTATTGAGAGATTATGCTTGTAGTGTTAATTAAATCTACTGAAAATTAGTTTTATCTAATCTATTTATATTTGTTAGAGATATAATCATTTTTGTTGTTTCCTTCTATCAGATTAAATTTTTGAAAAAAATGGTATCATAATATGATATCAGAGGTTTATATTCGAAAGATCTAGAATTTGATTTTTGGCAAATCTCAAAAGCAGAAAAAAATAACATAAAACATATAAATAAATAAAGGCAAAGAATTCGATTTTTGGTAAATCAAAAAAAAAAAAAAAGAAAACAAGCATAAAGTAAATAAAAAAGAGAAAAATGCCTATGCAACAAATCAAACAAACTCAAAAGAGATTTTTGCTTGAAGAGGAGTGTTAGAGATATAAGCATTCACATTATCTCTTTTTATCAGTTTAAGCTTTTAGAAATTGTATCATGACAATATTATTTTGAAATAGCATTATCTAATCTACACTAATAACTTTATCCTAAAATATCTGTTGAGTTTGAAAAACTAACAACATATTATTGATGATGAGTAAACATTATAATTAAGTTAAAAATTCAATTATGTGTGTGATTTGTTAATTATGCAAGAAATTAAACTAATCAAACTGCCCAATAACAAGCAAACAAAGCCCAACATTAGTTTAGATCCATAAGCTCTAAGAAAATGAGTGGTTGAATACAAACCACACTCTCAGGCCCACATACACCGGTAAGTGGTTGAATTTAATTCACACTACTTTCATAAGCCCAATTGGTGATCCAAACCCATTCACTTGAATTGGTGGCTAACAAAGCAATGAAACTCAAATTGTATCAGAATCAAACCACACACCATCGAACCAAATTCTCTCTTCTCTCCCTTATCTTTTTTACATCACCCACGTGAAATCACAGAAGTAAAGCAAGAAAAAGGAGAAGTTCTTATTAGGACTAAATCAAAGTACAAAAAGTGGGTTACCAATTTCAATCAAAGAAAAAGGAAATAAAAGAAGTTAGGGCTAAAGGCAAAGACCACATCCGAAGGACAATACGGTGGCATACACTCTGACAGAAGGACAATCCAACAACAGACCTCCATTTTTCAATGAAAAAAATCAGAACTATTGGAAAAAAAGAATGATGATCTTTGTGCAGCATGTGAAAGATAATCATGAATGGTTCTTAAATTCTAACCAAAACAAGCACTGAAAGAGTTGTGACCCCTAAAGAAGAAGCGGAATAGAATGATGACGACAAAAAAGGTGAAACTCAATACCAAGGCTGTCAACATGCTAAACTACGCCATTAGCTTCGAGAAATACTGGAGGTATCTAGATGCAAAACAGCAAAGAAAATTTGGGATAAGCTCCAAGTTACACATGAGGTCACCAAGCAAGTAAAAGAAACAAGGATTGACATGCAAGCAAGGAATATGAAATGTTTACTATGAAGGGGAAAGTCTCTATCATCATAGCTTAGATGCTATGGGGATTACTCGTTCCGAATAAGTGCTGGTGAGAAAAGTCTTGAAAAGCCTAACCAAAAAATAGAAAACTAAGGCTACTATTATCTCTGAAGGCAGTAATCTGAGCCAAATGACCTTAATGATATGAGAGAAAAGTTACTAGCTTACGAAATCACTCACATGAAAAATAACAAAAAAAGGAGTGGCTCTAAAGTCTTGTGTTGAATCAGTGGAAGATGATTCCAGTGACTGTTTATCAGATGATGAGATTGTATTTTTTGTTAGAAAACTTAGAAGGTTGATGAGACAAAAAGAGAAGCAGAGGAGGCAGCTCAAAGGAACCAGAGAAAGACATCAGCAGAGTCATTTGTCATAACTACAAAAAGAGCTGAACATTTCAAATATGATTGTTGATGAGCGGATATTTTATACGCTTTTTGACATCATTTTCATATTGTTTTAGTTATGTTTTGTTTAAGTTTTATTATATTTTCATAGCTTTTAGTGATAAATTCATATTTTTGGATTCTACTTTGAGTTGTTATGTTTTATGAGGATTTCAGGTAATTTCTGGTTGAAATTGAGGAGTTTTGGAAAAGTCTGGTTCAGAGGCAAGGAAAGCGTAGCAGATGCTGTCAGATTCTGACCTCTATGCACTCAAACAAGCATTTTTAGAGTTACAGAGGTCCAAATGATGCGTTCTCAATGGCGTTGGAAAGCTAAATTTCAAAGCTTTTCAGCAATAGATAATAGTCTATACTTTTTTTCGAAGAAGCCCGCCCATATTGGGCGTTGAACGCCAAGGAGCTATCCCCTTGCTAGCGTTCAACGCCCCAAGGAGACAAGCCAGCATTGAACGCCCAAGAACCACCCCCTTTGAGGCGTTCAATGCCCACCAAGAACCAAGGTAGCATGGATCAACTCTCTAATGGGAGTTCAACGCCCATTCCTCAAGTTGGACGCCAGACTCAGCCCAAGTACTTAACCAAAGTGGGCCCAAGAATAGATTTTCGCACCTCTAGTCTAGTCTATCAAATTTTTTGTACTTCTTAGCTATTAGGTTATTATATGTAGAACAAAGATCACCACTGTGAGGGATCTTTGCTCATTCGTACATTTCACCATTGTTTTCTATAAAGCATGAGCTACTAAACCTCCTAAGTTAGGGTTAGGAGCTCTGCTGATTCTCATGGATTAATAATATTACTGTTTCTATTTCAATACACGTGTGATTCCATTCTTTTGTGTATTTTCGGTCTACATCTCATGAATTGAGGATTATTCGTGACAATCATCATTGTTCTACATGGGTTCCGTGTGAGTCTTGGCCCAGATAGCATTGAACCACAGCTAGAGAGTGCATTACGGATTTCAAGAGCGTGCTTGAGCAACTTTGGATATGTGACATAAAATTTCGTTGACCGTGGGTTACTGAGGTCTCTGTGGCGTTAAGGCTAGAGTCTGAGAAGCAATGTTCCCTAATCCGGAAGATCTGACCTTGTCTGTGGCGTTTTGAGTAGGATCGCGAAGGGGAGTGAATTGCTTAGTGCTTCACCCTTAGCTATAGTGGGAAGCCAGGAGTTAACTTGATGAGGATGCTACATGAGTTGCTCGGATATGGTAGGCTACTATGGTTTAGAAGAGACTAACTTGATGAGGATGCTACATGAGTTAGTCAATTACGGCTGCCATTGAATGAATCATTCGTTATTGAAGTAGACAGTAAGAAAAGTTAATCCAGAAAGAATACGCAACTCCAAAGCCTTAACTGAATATCTATCATTGCTTTTACACTAATATGGTATTTCATTCTTTACTATTTTGTTTATGCTTTCAAACAAACAACCATCTTTTCTAATCGCCTGACTAAGATTTACAAGATAGCCATTACTTGCTCAATCCGACAATCTTCGTGGGATTCGATCCTCACTCACTTGAGGTATTACTTGGACGACCCGGTGCATTTGCCAGTTCAGTTGTGTGGAGTTCAATTTTCTCACCAGTTGTCCCAAGCTCAAAAGAAAAGACAAGACTCGGAAGGACAAGAAGGTAGTACTCATGCCTTCATAGGAAGATCTGAAAAACGACTCTGAAGAGGATGAAAAATCAGACCATAACTCTCAAGCATGCTTAATGGCCGATTACAATCAAGATGATGCGGTAACATATTTTGAACCCACTAATGATGAATTCCATAAAATGATTAATGATCTCACTGAAAAAATTAGAAAATTTTTGAATCAATGCCATGAACTTGAATATGAAAATGATATTTTGAAGGCTGAAAATGCTTACCTCAATAAATAAATAAAAAAGAAGCCAAAAACACAGTTGATCTTGCTGAAAAAACTAAACGGCTTAAATATGAAAATGTCTTAATGAAAGCATTATATCACTGCCTTTTTGAACTGTATTGAGGAAAATAAAAGGTTGCATAAAGTGATTAAGGGTTTAAATTAAGACATAGCTAAATTTGTCCAAAATTCTAAAAACTTAGACAAATTATTAGCTAGTCAAAGACCTCTTTTTGAAAGGACAGGCTTGGGATATCATGATAATTCTAAATTTTTTTTTGAAAAACCATGTTTTGAAAATAAAGCCTCAACATCTAAAAACAAAAGCTTTCAAACCCTAAATCACTTTGAAAAATCAGCAAGCAAAAATTTTTGTCATACATGCAACCGATTTAGTCATTTACCTATTCAATACTTCATCTTTGAAAGAAAGATTGGTAATAAAGTCTACAAAGTGATTAACAAATATAATTCTCTTGGACAACAAAGAAGGTTTAACATTAAAGGATCCAAAATGATTTGGATACCTAAGGTCACTCAAGAGTATTATGCAAATTTGCCTAGCATCCAAGAAGAAGAAAGACATGTGATACTTAGATAGTGGATGCTCTAGGCACATGACCGGAAAGTTTACTTTCTTCATCAAGCTCAACAAATACGATGGAGGCTTTGTGACTTTCGTGATAATGGAAAAAGGAAGATAGTGGCTGTAGGTAAGGTTGCTAATATATTATACCATCTTACGAGGCTGAACGAGATATATAATAAAAATTTTGGCTTAAATTAAATAACAATAATTGACATGAGATTAAATAAATATGTTAGATAAAATTAATTATACAATATCAGTTTTAATTTGTGCATAAGAAGCTAGAACAAAATATTTTTTCATAATTATTTATTTGAAAATAGAAAAAAAAAAAACGAGTACTTATAAAGAGATAAGATATTACAACATGATATAAATAAGAGCGAATATATTAAAAATAAGGTAAATTCTGCTCAATCTTTTTTATTATACTATCTTGCGAGGCTGAACGAGAGATGGTTCAGATTGGATAAGCTCCTAGTCAGTACGTTCGTTGAGCGCTGGCGTTCGGAGACGCACACATCTCATATGCCGTTCGGGGAGTGTACTATTACACTGCAGGACGTGGTGTACCAGTTAGGATTGCCGATCGATGGACGTTATGTTAGTGGTTGCCTGATGTAAGAATCGCGAATTAATTAACTGATTAATTAACGTAAAATAATAATAATTTAATTACCCGGAATAGGTCCAAAATTTTAGAATAGTAATTATAAAATATAAATATGATATTTGGACTCAATAGATTTTTCTGAGTTGGAAAATGTAATTTTTTTTCGGAAAATTACGTAAAAACGTGTACCGGTAAATTAACCGGAAGTACCGGCTTAAATCTGTCCGGTACTATGTAAAAGCAGTAAAAATAGTAGAAAAACTTAGGAAAATAATTAAAGTTAAAAACCGGGCACTAATTTCAAAGATTTGGCCAGAAATTAGGCCAAATGGGCCAAAAATGCTAACGGGTTGGACCGGTCCCTATTCTCATTCTTCGTTAAACAACACACACACCAGCAGCTGAAGTGAGGAGAAGAGAGAAAAGTCACTTTTCACATCCACATTCAATCGATCGTATCTTGAGCTACAGTGCTCCGATTTGCATGCCGTCAACGGCTACGCAAAACTCTCACCGAGTCCGTTACTTTCATCTAACTTTTGTAGGTAAGATTTCAAAGATTTCTCTTTGTTCAGTAGCCCTAAGAAATTTGAGTTTTTGGGGTTTTGTATTAAGTGAAATTTTGTGATTTTGAGTGTTTAGGTCCACTCTAGCCATTGGTTTTGAATTCCAAAACTGTTGGGTAAGGTGAGTTGTTCTTGAACCTTTGTAAATTGGTTTATGGTGAGTATTAGGTTTTGATTTATGTGAAATGTGTGATATTAGCATGAATATTAGAGCTTGTTGGTGATTATTGATGCTTGTGGAGTTGATTGGTGGCTTGGATTATGGTTGAAAGCTTGACTTGTGCTCAATTGGAATTTTGGTACATATTGGAAATCGGCCAAGGTATGGTTTCAGTTTTTTCTATGTAGTATACAATATTCATGAACACTTAGGCTAGTGACCTATAGGATATGTTTGACTTGATATTGGTTGGTTGAATGAGGTTTGATGAATTAATATTGGTAATGTTGTTGATTAATGATGTTGAGATATGATGTATTATGGTTTTGGATGAATGAATATTATTGAGTATTAATCTAGAGCATGAATGAGTTTGATGATGGAGATTGATAGTGATCTAATGAGGATGGGTGCATGTGTTGGTGGGAAACTGTTTATGATGTATATGTTTGATATTGAGATTGAAAATGATGAAGTGTGGTGGAAAATTTGATATGAATGGTAAATTGTGACCCAAGAGGGTAGATTGTGTTGTAAATGGGAGTTTGGTATTGTTTTGGTTGGATGTGATTTGAGGATTTCGAAAATTTGGTAATTTATGATTTTTGGTAAAAGTTTGTTTTTAGTGAACTTTGTATGATCATAACTTTTTTCTCGCTTTTTAAAATTTGTTGAAATTGGGTTCGAATTAAATTTTATTGAAAACCCTTCAAATTGATATAAAGTTTGTAAAATTTATATTTTTGTAGAGAAAGTTATGATCATTCAAAGATTGGTGTAAAAATCTGAAATTCTGCAAAGTTGCAGCATTTTGTGATTTCTGGTATGTGCGTACGCACACCTCTGCAAAAATTTTAACCTGTGCGTACGCACACGCAGAGGCAGGCAATTTTTTATAGTGCTAGCACAGCTTGTGCGTGCACATACCCAATGAGGATTTGCAACCTGTGCCTACGCACACGTTGGGAAGGCCAGTCTGTTGATGGCGCTAGCACAAGTTGTGCGAGCGAACAGACATTGTGAATTTTGGTACCTGTGCATACGCACACCTCTATGCGTATGCACACTTTTAAAAACTTCTCTTGGGCATGCGCACGCACACCCCTGTGCATACGGGTGTGCGTACGCACACACCCTGTTTCTCAAATTTTAATTTTGTTTTCAATTATTTCACCTTCCCAATAAGATTGTAAGCTTCTATAACACCATTTTAAGACTCTTGGGGCTTGTTTTGGACATTTAAAACATGGGAAAGGACTTAAGGATTTTAGATGATATTTTTGGAAAGGTTAGAAAACGGAGGCCTAGATTTCTGGTGCACTGAGGGTGGTTTGATGGCGTGTAAAGAAGGATTGGTATATGAGATGAGAACTGATGAACTGTTGAGTTTGGAACTAAAAAGTGAATTGACAGTAGTTGAGCTGAGTCAAGGACTCAGAATGGAAATGTTGATTAGACAGTGGTTGAGATGAGTCAAGGACTCGAATGTGCAATGATGATTCATTGATTGTGTTGAAAAATATTTTCTGAAAAACTACTGAACTACTGTTTTATTCTGAGATTGATGAGACGATATGCGCCCGGCAGGGACGGCGGTTGGATCCCGCCTGTCGAGGTAGCGGCGGCGGCGTAAGGGCAGTGGCTCGTGCTGCTTGCGTTGAGATGTGAGGTCTGAGGTAAGAGTATCCTGCTCGCATCCCTCCGGATCAATAGAACGTGCAGGTGCAAAATCCTGGACTGTGATCCGAGCACTATATCTCTGGGGTTCCCAATGATGATTTCGAAGGGCGACACCTCCATGGAGATGTGTCGGGTTGGCAGTTGAACCGACAATGTGATATCACAGCCAATAGGACATGCATTCATCATGTGCATTTTCTATCTGTTTGTTTTCTTTGCTGACTTGTAATTGTATGCCTAATTGTATAACATGTCTAATTGCTACTTGAGTTACTTGCTTTATATGCTCATACTCGTGCTTTACTTGTATTGTAATTAATTGTGATTTCTACTGGGATTGAGGAGGATTAGAAGGCGGTGGCGATGGGATCGCATAGAGGGTAGGTTGGTGAAGGCTGTGGGACAGCGGTGTTTGGTTAGAATAGAAATCCCTTAAGATAGAGTACCCTGTTTAGTTAAGATTCTTATATATATATGCTTTACTATTTTAGTTATGCCTTAAGATTGAATCTTGTGATGGATATGAAGTCTAGGATTGCCTTTGGCATCCCAGGGTCTTATATCTTACATCACTGGGCATTGTTACCATACTGAGAACCTCCGGTTCTCAAACCATATCCTGTTGTTGTTTTTCAGATGCAGGTCGCAACCTACATTGGTGAGTTGCTTTGGATGGTGGCAGAAGCGGATGATCATGATACCTTTTTAAAGTCTTTTTGATTTAATCTGTTTATGTATCTCTCACTTTTATATTTTGTTTTTGCCTAGAGGCTTGTATTGAGAGAGAAAAACTTGTATAAGCTGTTTTAAAACTGTTTGTTTTCTGTACGTCTGTATATAGCTAGCCGGCTTAAACTCTGCGAGCCGTGGCTAGATTCTCATGATATTATACTATTATCTTTTATTATGTTATATCTATATCTTGTGCTTTAAGTTAGTAGTTTCGTTAGTACGTTTCTAATCCTGTTTTTGAGTTATATCCTTCATCGGGCTTCTAGACTATATTAATTCTTCTATATATTATATGTATGGGCCTAGAACTGTTGTAACCTTTGATTAACCTTTGCTTTACGACGTGAGGTAAAGTTTAGGCTAATTAGAGTGTTACACCTGACAGATTTCCAAACGTACATCCAGGGTGGTTGGCCAGCTTGGGTATGGTTCCAGGAGTTGCTTGGTGTGTTACCTCCTGCGAACCAAATCCAGAAGTTTGTAGTGAACTGCAGCTGGTTCCTGGAGACCTTTGGAGAGCTCCCTGAGGAAAAAAAAACACATCCAATATCACAGTACATAAACTAACTACAGCAGACTGAACTAGGAAATAGCAAACATACTCAAGTGCAAATACGAAAGTAAAACAACTAAACCAACATCTACACATCGACGCGGTCCCCGTGGACACACCGCCCTGTGGACAGCTCCGACTTGTGTTGGTTGCCTGCACATACCACATCTCTTGGGCCTGTTCGGATCGGCCTCGTCCATAGTAGTCTGGATTCTGGTGGACCTAGGACGTCCCTCGCTCGCACGCCTCTTGGTGGGATCTGGTATGACTGTGGGCCCATCGTATGGTGGTAAAAAACCCTCGGGGATGGGCGGGGTGAATCCCATCCGGTACACACTGAACACCGAGCTAAGATGATACACCTGGTGGACATACGGCTGCCAAGTGAGCCATGAATAGGCATAACATGCCAAGGCGTGAGAACAAGGATAATGAAGGGTCTGAAAATATTCGCAGTCACATGTCTGAGCCCTGAGTAACACTCTATAACTACCAAGTGAGAATGACCCAGTAGGAGTGGTCTCCGAGACGGTGAACTTCGAATTATTTCTGTCATACAAAGTCACCGTGAAGCACCTCGCCGTCTTCAGATTGGCCTCTATAGACTTCACCAGATGTTGACTGAACTGCTGTCCAGTTCCTAGCTGGGCCTCTGCCTCTCTCCCATTGCGAACGAATAGCTCTGCCAACCTCCCATAAGTGGCCTTCACTAGTGAGCACACCGAAAGGTTCTTGACTCCCTTCAGGATTGAATTAACACACTCGGAGATGTTTGTCGTTATGTGTCCGAATCTCCTACCCTCATCCCGACGCTGAGTCCACAATGAATAGTCAATCCAATTTGCCCAGTCACACATGGCAGGGTCTTCAGACCGCAGAATATCAAACCAGTAATCAAATTTCACCACAGTCTTGGCATAAGCTGCATTCACAAGAAGCCTCCTTGCATCCTTACCCTTGAATGTGAGGGCAAAATTTGTGGCCACATGTCGAATACAGAATACACGGTATGCAGCAGGTGGTAGCCATCCTTCATCGGGAGCCTCAAGTGCAGCCTTGATACCGTTGTGCCTATTTGATATCAGCAGGAGACCCGGTTGCGGGGTCACGTGCTGGTGGAGATTGGATAGAAAAAATGACCAGGACTCCGCATTCTCACCCTCCACAAGTGCAAATGCAACAGGCAAGATGTTGGAGTTCCCGTCCTGTGCAATCGCAACGAGTAATGTACCCCCATATTTACCGTACAAGTGGGTCCCGTTGATACTCACTGATAAACCACTATTTTATGGTTTATCTTGTGCTTAATTTAGTGGATTTTATCAACTATTTACCCACTTATTCATACTATTTGCATGGTTTTACATTTGCCTTCCTAATTATGTGCTTTGATTGAAAACATGCTTCTTTGGCCTTAAGTTTCCTATGTTTAATCCTCTCTTATTGCCATTAGATGCCTTGATATGTGTGTTAAGTGTTTTCAGATATTATAGGGCAGGAATGGCTCAGAGGATGGAAAGGAAGAATGCAAAAATGGAAGGAATACAAGAAGTTGGAGAAACTGCTAAGCTGCCTAGCCTGACCTCTTTGCACTCAAACGGCTATAACTTTAGATACAGAGGTCCAAATGATGCAGTTTCAGTTGCGTTGGAAAGCTAACGTTCGGGGCTTCGATTTAATATATAATATGCCATAGTTGCCTTGAGCTAGATGACACGAACGCGTGATCCATGCGGACGCATCGCATCTGCGAACTTCAATCCGCACGGCCGCGTGGGCGACGCCTCCGCGTCACTTGCCCGCGACCTGAACGTACCAGAATATGCAGGGGGTGATTTCTGGGCTATTTTTGACCCAGTTTTCGGCCCAGAAAACACAGATTAGAGGCTATAAAGTGGGGGAATGCATCCATTCATCATCAGGCTCTCATAATTCATAATTTGAGGATTAGATGTAGTTTTTAGAGAGAGAGGTTCTCTCCTCTCTCTTAGGATTAGGAATTCATCTTCTTCAATCACAGGTTCAATATTCTTTTTATTTTTCAATTTAGTTTATGAACTCTTTATGTTTGAATTGATTTTATATTTAATATAATTTGAGGTATTTTCAGATCTATGATTTGTTTCTTTCATTTATAATATAATAATTTGGATTTTTCCCTTTTGGCTTTGGTTGAGTAATTGGTGACGCTTGAGCTGTCAAATAAAGCAGTGGTTGAAATTGGGAGTTGCTAATTAATTTGAGTTCCAATAACTCTAGTCTTTCCAAAGGAAAGACTAGGACTTTAGGTATCAAATTAATTAGTCCACTTGACCTTCCTTTGTTTAGTAAAGGTTAACTAAGTGGGATTAAAATCCAATTCTCATCACAATTGATAAGGATAGGACTTCCAGTTCTTGTATCTTGCCAAAGGTTTATTTTCCAGTTATTATTATTATTTTATTTTACTTGTCATTCAACTAAACCTTTTACCTTAATCCAAAACCCCAAAACACACTTTTTCATAACCAATAATAAGAACATACCTCCCTGCAATTCCTTGAGAAGACGACCCGAGGTTTAAATACTCGGTTATCAATTTTAAAGGTGTTTGTTACTTGTAACAACCAAAACGTTTGTATGAAAGGACTTTTGTTGGTTTAGAAGCTATACTTGCAACGAGAATTTATTCTGAATTCTAGACCACGCAAAAGTTCTCTCATCAAAATGGCGCCGTTGCCGGGGAATTGCAAACGTGTGCCTTATTATTGGTTATTGTAAATATTTTTCAAAAAAAAATATTTTTCTTTTACTTGTTTATTTGTTTCTCCTTTTTTCCCCTTATTTCTGATAACTACTATGAATTCTCACCCCTCTCGCTTTGAGTTTGGTTCTAACTTTGTTGAAGAAAATAAAAACCACAGCAGGAATATGCATCAAGGTCAGACCAATCAAGGATGGATGGAGCTAAGAGGATCTAATCAACCCTTTAGGCAACAACACCCTCCAAGATATCATGGACAACGACCATTTTACAATGCATACCCAGCTGAAAGATATGGTGGACAACCTTGTAACTACCAACAAGCCCCACCCCGTGCCTATAGACCATCCTCACAACATAACTTTGAACCACCACACTCACAAGTCCCTTTTCACCATTCACCTCCATATGACCCCAATCCTTATTCACCACACCAACCACCATATGAACCATACCCAGAACCACCACCTCAATATTCACCATCTCCATATCCTTATCAAAATGAACCACCTTCCTACCATGAACCCTTTCTCCCAACAAATGAACCCTCCTATCCACCCCAAACCTCCATGGAGAAAGCATTTACCGATCTAAACTCTACTATACAAGCTTTCGCCGCCCGAATTGGACCATCAAATACCTTTAACAATCAACCTTCAAGCTCTAGTGCACTTCTTTTTCTACCACATAATGATCCACCCATCCCATCACCACAATCCATGGAAGAGCACCCACATCGATCAATCCAAGAGCAAGATGAACCCAATTATGCTATTGATATGGAACAAGAGAGAGAGGATCGTCTTCGCGAATCCATACATCATAAGGAGCTAGAGGAGGCACTAAAGGTGAAGGTAGAAGAGACCCTTGAAGGTGAAGGAGTAATTGAAGGGAGTTGTCATGGAAAGGTAATCATTAAGGAGGAGCAGGAGTCAAGGGATTATTTCAAGGAAACAGTGGATCGATTTCAGGCAACCCTTCATCAATTGAATCAAGCAATAAATCAATTGGCTTTCCGACATTCGGACACTCAAGGAACCCCCATGGCTTCATGTGGACAATCTAACGAAGAACGTAACATGAAGGAGATACTAGAAACTCCAGTGAACAGTACGGAGCATGACTTTGTACTGGAACAAGTGGAGGAAGCCAGAATTATTGAAGAAGAAGAAGTGGCTGAAGACTTAGGAGATGCTGAATCTCCATGGGAAGGTCAAGACATAGAGCCTCCTTCCAAGACGGTTGCATTTGATGTTGAGGAGGGTGTACAACCTCCAAAGCATATCACAGTTGATGACTTGGAAGAGGTTGATCAAGAGACGGAGATTCAAGAAGAAGAAGCACAACCTCCCATGCCCTTGGAGAGCAATGAAGAGGAGATTGAATTGGAAAAAAGTTACCAAGAGGAAGATGTTGAAATTGAAGAAACTTGCAAAGAGGTGGTAATTATCAGAGAAGAGCACAAGGGAGTGGAGCTTGCAATTTCATTAAAAATACCTCCCCCTAAGTTGCCATCATCCTTCACATCATTCAAGTGGGTAAAATTCATATCTCTTAGCTTTCTAATTCCACTTGAATATGGGCTACTAGAGACGGATGGTCAACTTAGAGCTCTTTGTGACATTAAGAGTAAGCGGAAGATGGCCAGTGGTAAGAATTGTCCTGCAAGGTTCATTATGGTTGGAAGCTTTAAGTTTAAATGCAAAAGTTGGTGTAAAGCTCAACTGAATAGGTCTAGGAAGCTGTTTGGTCGCTGCAGTGAGAATTCAGATCACCTTTCACTCGGCTGGAAAAATGCAGATCGAGACAAAAACGGGTGTAAAAGTAAGGTTTGGGATCCTGGAATCTGTTCTGACATTTGTCACCCCGGGAGCCTAAGAATCTGTTTAAAGCTTCTTAAGGGCTTTACATGCTTAGTTTGGGACCCTGGAGGCTACTGGAAGTACAAACATTGGTGGGGATTCCTGGATCAGTACAAGCATAAACCACCATAACAGGGAGCTCACCAAATGTCCAACTTAAGGACTTTAACTAAAAGTGCTAGGTGGGAGACAACCCACCATGGTATGATCGTTTCTTTTTCATTTTTATCTAGTTTTATTTGTTTCCGAGTCTTCTTTTATCTTATTATATTGAACCTGGAGTTTTGCATAACATTCATATTAGCATTGCATTCTGCATTTTTCATGCAAAAAAAAAAATGCCCCACGCGTCCGCGTCGCTTGCGCCGCACAGCTTATCCTAATTTGCCAAATATCTTATCTTTTCTTCCCCAACCCTAATTTTCCCTCCCTCCTTTCTTACTCACTTCTTTCCCTTCTCATTTTTCTTATCTTTCATTTTATTTATTTGCATATTCCATTCATTGCATTTTAATTTAGTGTATATTCTTCCTTCTTTTCTAAATTTATTATTTTTCCTTTGGTGTTGAATTTTCTTATTTAAATGTTGCATCTTCTCTTGAATTATTTTGAGTGTTTAGTAGCTTGTTTTATTCTGGTTAGGTAATATTATTTATATCAATGCCAATCTTTTGTACCTGTATCACTTTTGCCTTGATTTGAATTTATATTATCTCTCCTTACCCACACTCTCTTCCCTCATTTTTGCAAATTTTTACATTATTGATATGCCATGTGTCTCCACTATTTTCTCACTTGCATGTTGTAGTTACCATGTAATTGAGACCCCCATTATTTGGCATTAACCCACCTAGACTTTATTTATATTCTTATTTTTATTTCTGGGTTACTTTTTCTTCTTTTCCCTCTTCTTTCAGGATGGCCACCACAAAGGGAAAGGAAAAGCTTCTTACTGGGGAGACAAACAAGTTCATCTGCTCAATCTTTGGAGAAAAGCATCAGTTGAAGCAACCCGTCCACCTGCACATCTTAGCATGCACTGAGGACGGTGCAATCTTTAAGTGTGGGGAGGTCGATACCGATCTCCATGGGTTAGTTACTCTTCTATCTCAACACCAATGGTTTATTTTCCTTGTTAGTTGTTGCATTTGTATATTTGTTTGATTTTTGCATATTTTACCACTTGGTTAAAGTAATAATTTCTTTTGCAAGAAACTTTTTATAGCATTTCACTAATTTAAATAAATTTTTTTGTTACACTTGTTTGAAGTTGTATTTGGAACATGGTTTTTGAGCCAAAGAACACACAACCTGTGAGATTTTGAGCTTATTTACATGGTTACATTATTTAACCATAAATTTTTATTCTTGTGTGTTTTCTTCTCTATAATTGTAATCTTTGCTTTGTTCCATTCTATATGTCCAATATTTTATATATTTACATGCTTGCATATGATTGAGGCCATTGTTTGATTCTAGATTACTTATCCCAAAATTAGCCTACCTTTTACATCACCCTTGTTAGCCCCCTTGAGCCTTTAATTCCCTCTTATTTTATAAACCACAACACTAGCATTAAGCAGAAAAACAAATTTAAAATCCCAAGTTGAATCCTTGGTTAGCTTAAGATAAAAATTGTGTAATTGTTTAAGTGTGGGAAACCTATTGGGAACATGGATGATAAAAACAAAGGGTGGAAAGTTGAAAAGAATGAAATAATTCAAAATAAAATTTTTGGGAAGCATGCTCATGTGAAATAAAAATAATTGAATTACCATGTGAATTAAAAAAAATTTTAATTCAGTATTTGAATAAAGGGGATACAAAAGAATTTCCCAAATGCAAAATAAAGCAATGCACATGGGACAAAATTAAAACTAATACATGAGCATGTAACATCAAAAGTGGGAAAAATATGGGAGAATAGGTAAAGAAGCTTTGCTTTACAAAGTATGTATGTTAGGTGAGATCTTAGACTAATCAAGGATTCACTTAATTAGGTCACTTAGCCTTATATACATATCCCTACCTTTACCTCAGCCCCATTACAACCCTGAAAAGACCTCATGATGTTTGCATGAGTATACTAAATATTTGTTGATTGGTTAGATGAAGAACAAAGTTTTAGAAAGCATGATTAGAGAAGAGTAGAGAGATTGATCCTAGACACTTGAGAGATTTGAGCGCATATACACTACCAGTGAGGGTTCAATGCTTGATTCTATGTTCCCTGCTTTCATGAGCTATCTTCTTACAAGTTTACTTGCTTTCGCTGTATGATTTGAATTAGTAAAATCTGATTTATGTTTGTCTTAGAGAACTTATTTATTTTTAACCAAGTAGGTAGAAATATTTTTGCATGTAGTTGCATTCATATAGATAGGTTGCATTTCATACATCCTACCATTCCTCTTCATCTTTATAGTTTCTCTTGAGCTTAGCATGAGGACATGCTATTATTTAAGTGTGGGGAGGTTGATAAACCACTATTTTATGGTTTATCTTATGCTTAATTTAGTGAATTTTATCAACTCTTTACCCACTTATTCATACTATTTGCATGGTTTTACATTTGCCTTCCTAATTATGTGCTTTGATTGAAAACATGCTTCTTTGGCCTTAAGTTCCCTATGTTTAATCCTCTCTTATTACCATTAGATGCCTTGATATGTGTGTTAAGTGTTTTCAGATATTATAGGGCAAAAATGGCTCAGAGGATGGAAAGGAAGAATGCAAAAATGGAAGGAATACAAGAAGTTGGAGAAACTGCTAAGCTGTCCAGCCTGACCTCTTCGCACTCAAACGGCTATAACTTTAGCTACAGTGGTTCAAACGACGCAGTTCCAATTGCGTTGGAAAGCTAACGTCCGGGGCTTTGATTTAATATATAATATGATATAGTTGCCTTGACGCTAGGTGACACGAACGCGTGATCCACGTGGACGCGTCGCATCTGCGAACTTCAATCCGCACGCCCGCGTGGGCGACGCCTCCGCGTCACTTGCCCGCGACCTGAACGTACCAGAATACGCAGGGGATGATTTCTGGGCTATTTTTGACCCAGTTTTCGGCCCAGAAAACACAGATTAGAGGCTATAAAGTGGGGGAATGCATCCATTCATCATCAGGCTCTCATAATTCATAATTTGAGGATTAGATGTAGTTTTTAGAGAGAGAGGTTCTCTCCTCTCTCTTAGGATTAGGAATTCATCTTCTTCAATCACAGGTTCAATATTCCTTTTATTTTCTCAATTTAGTTTATGAACTCTTTATGTTTGAATTGATTTTATATTTAATATAATTTGAGGTATTTTCAGATCTATGATTTGTTTCTTTCATTTATAATATAAATAATTTGGATTTTTCCCTTTTGGCTTTGGTTGAGTAATTGGTGACGCTTGAGCTGTCAAATAAAGCAGTGGTTGAAATTGGGAGTTGCTAATTAATTTGAGTTCCAATAACTCTAGCCTTTCCAAAGGAAAGACTAGGACTTTAGGTATCAAATTAATTAGTCCACTTGACCTTCCTTTGTTTAGTAAAGGTTAACTAAGTGGGATTAAAATCCAATTCTCATCACAATTGATAAGGATAGGACTTCCAGTTCTTGTACCTTGCCAAAGGTTTATTTTCCAGTTATTATTATTATTATTTTATTTTACTTGTCATTCAACTAAACCTTTTACCTTAATCCAAAACCCCAAAACACACTTTTTCATAACCAATAATAAGAACATACCTCCCTGCAATTTCTTGAGAAGACGACCCGAGGTTTAAATACTCGGTTATCAATTTTAAAGGGGTTTGTTACTTGTGACAACTAAAACGTTTGTATGAAAGGACTTTTGTTGATCTAGATGCTATACTTGCAATGGAAATTTATTCTGAATTCTAGACCACGCAAAAGTTCTCTCATCACTCACCAATGGCTTGCAATGCCGGAATGTCGTAATACATGGAGGAAACATCCTGAAAAGCCGGTGAAAATAGGCTTACGAGCCGTCCACCTGCCCCCCACTCGAACAGAACTCGTCCTCAGCACTGCAACACTGCCAGGCATCGTCAGTTGAACTCCTAAGACCCACCGTGGCAGCTCGTTGTATGACTCATCCCAATCACCAAAAATATGGGTGACAGCCTTCTGCTTCTCCAACCAGACCCTCCTATAAGTCGGCCTGAACCCAACGTGTGCTTCTGTCGCATTCAGCAGTACCTTGATGCAGACGGATGCATCAGCTCTAACCATTGGCATGATGAAGGCCGAGATCACATGATAATCAAGACTCTTATGGTCGCTCAAGATTGACGTCGCAAAACAGGTATGAGGTCCGTTGTACCATTTTACCTCTCAAATACCCTTATGCTGCCGGAGACTTAACCTAATCAACCATGTGCACCCGTTCCCAAACTCGGTACACTTTCCAACGTACCTGCGATAATCGGACTCCACCACTTTGTACCGTACTCCGCGTCGGATGCCATATGTCTTGACGCTTAACACAACCTCCTCTTTATCCTGAAACTGCTGACCAACCTGAAACCCTGTAAGACCTCCAGTACCCTGGGTATCTCTAGCACCAAATCCAGTAGGTTCCCAAGACCCCCCTCCTGTCTCATGGCATCCAAGTCTAAAGTTGAAAAGTGCGGATGATACTGCTATGTCCCAGAGCTGGAACCACTGCCAGCCCCAGCTGGATTACTGCTGTAATGTCATCGCCACTGTTATCAGCAATGAGGTCCGGCTGCACAACATCATCGAAATCATCATCCAGCAATGCATCACCCATACCAGCCGGTGTCCCACACTGTAAAGAAATCGCAACCTATCCACAATACCAACCTCTCCGCCAACACTGCAATTGAGATCAACGGTAAACGACAGGGAGGCGACAGGCTCGTCCAAAGGTGCATTCACAGGCACAGACGAAGATGCACCAATAGGTCTCGAGCTAGAACCGGCAACCGTGCATATAGTGTGGGTATTCTGGTTCGAACCCCCCGAGATAGATACCACATCAACCAACTTTGCCAACAGCTCAGGTGTCCTGACATCGGGAAACTACCAACGACAATGGAAGAGGACCTGCAAATCCTCATCACTCCCTATGATGAAACAATCGTACTTCACGTCAACTCGCAGCACTGAGATCGAAATGCTATAGAATAACTTCTGAACCCGTTTCACGCCTTTTAGCCTAAGTTTCTGTACTATAGAATTAACGAAATCATCGAATCTCATCGTAGGTCTCATAAAAATACTTAGAGGATCCTTATCAGTGAACTTCACACCAGATCGTATTTTTTTCTTAGGAAAAGTATAGGTTACCAACATATTATCTGCCAACTTCTGCCAACTCTTATTTATATTTGTGTTTCATGGAAGTATGTTTGTAGATGTGTCTAATAATTAATATATTTTAAATACATATATAAAGAGACACATCCAGAAAATATATCTATAAAGACACTTCTATTAAACATAGTTATAAAAAAGATATTTTTATTAGACACATCCATGAACACACTTCCATAAAACACAATTATAAATAAGAGTTGGCAGAAGTTGGCAGATATGCTGTTGGTAACGTAGCGGAACCGTTTTTCTTAATTGACCCTCTGTAATGCACCAACACTACAAAACTCTCCTCACTAGCCATTTCGTCACTCTAATGAGAGAAATTTACGTTCACACTATACTTATACATGTCTGACCCTTCATAATTCAAATCAGCTACTTTCGAACTACCTAATGATTTGCTCACTATATAATTCGAGCCAGGGTCATTCAAACTACTCTATGCATAATTCGAATAAGCTCTCTTCGAACTACCTAAGAATTCATGCATTCATAGTTCGAATTGGTCAGCTTCGAATTACCCTCCACATAATTCGAATAGCTCTGATTCGAATTACTTCCGTTTGTAGTTCGAGTTGGTTTGATTCGAATTACATATAGGCATGCTTTGGTTGATTCATGTCTCGTTTTTTCTTTTGGCTGAATTGTAAAAATTGTGTATCCAATTGGCTTATATGCGCGTTTTGCCCTCATTTTTATGTTTGAATAAAGAGAAACAATAAACAAGAAGTTAGATTTGTGGAAAAAAGTTTTGGAGGTGTATGTATAATTTCTATCCAAGTCGTAATCAAATGCAATATATGAAATGTAAATTTTTTATAAAAAAAATTAAAATACTAACATAAAAGTAAAAATTAGGGAAAACATCCCACACAAAATATTATTTAAGTAACAAAATAGGGAATATGGATATATGAAAAAAGTTGGAGTTAGTACTTATTATTAAAAATATGGTAGAATCTTTTATTAGATAATTTGAATATGTAAAAAGAAGATCGATGGAATATCCAATTAAAAGGGTGAATCAAAGACATAAAATAGATAGATAGAGAGCAAAAACTAAAAGAAAATTGAAGAAGACTATATACAAGATAGAATCAAAAGAGATCTATGTATAAATAATTTTATTATAATTGATATGTAAAATATGACTCACATTATTTAATCTATGTAATTAACTCTATCCTATTCGAATAAAATTTTATTGTTGTTATTTATTTTTGACAAAAATAATCATAATTATATCATAATAGAATCGGTTAGACGATTGAGTTATCGGATTACTTATTACCAATTAACCCAGTCACAAGAAAACTACAAAGTCCTATCCAATTTTGTGTCTCTCCATTTCAATTTCCATAACCAAAAGAATTGTGTCTAAATTATCACGAACGAGAGTACTTATTAGCAGTCTTGCAATAATTACATCTCAAATAATTAACGGTCTTTATTGTGATTTAGGAATTACCGTAGTAAACATTCAACTAATTATCTTTGCATAACATTCAACTTATAGGCAGAGCATTGCATGAATCTTTGTAATAGCATTTAACTTATTGCAAATTTAATTTGGACATATTAATATTCACCATTAGCACGCATTTTGGTAAAGCTTCTCATGCAATAATTCTGAAATTGGTTATACATGTTGAGAGTGAGAAATAATGGTGAGTTCAGTGTGTCTAATTATGTATGTTCTTCTATATTGGTAGTAAAGGAAAGAATGACTGTTACATGTCATTTGCTTCATAGCAAGCAAAGAAGATTATGTTATGAAAACCAAAAGGCATCAGGCAAAAGCATCTCAAAATTATGAAAATAATTTTTGTTTATGTCGCATTATAAAAAGCTAGTTTTAACCACTGATTTGCTTATCTGATGAGTTTGGAAAACTCCAAATTAAAATTAGTGATGATCAAACATTATTAACTGCAAAAGTATTAATTTGATTTTAATTCATATGTGCTAATTAATAATTTTTGCTACTTGCAGTTTTTGTTTTGGGCCAGAAAGATTTTTAAGCAAGCTCGATGGAAAGTTAATGTTCAGCTTGATTACAAAAATGCTTTAAACATTGTGGCTGAATTATTATTATACTAATTGGGCCAGATTTAAACCATTATTGGCCCAAATCAATTTTGATGAAAGACCAACAAAGAATGGTCCGAATTGAAAAGAAAGGGGGAAGGAGCTTTGCTTGCCTAGTTCGGTTACCCATTCACTTGGGTTGTGGAATTCAAATTTTGATTTACTTGGATTTAATGCAAGCATTGGAAACATGAAAGAGAAAGTGAAATTGATTTGATTGGCATCATTACTATCACCACTACCAAGCCAAAGGGAAGTAAAATTAATTCATTTTAATCTCTTTATTCAAATTACATTGAAAGTTTTCTCTCTTCTCTCTCCTCTCTCTCAACAGCTTCGGTCACTTCACAGGAAAGATGGAAGCAAATGCAAGCCATCAGAAAGAAGAAGAAGCTAGTAGTAAGGCTATTGTGACGATGGCGGTAAGAAAAAGAAAATCTGAGGTATGGATTGGCTAAGATCTTTACCACAAAAGGTAAGATGTGGTGAAGTAAGATTAAGCCTTCTATAACCAAAAATGGAATAGATCCATTCGGTCAGAGGAAGAAGATCCTTGGAGGGATGGCTCGTATCAGCTTTTGATCAACCACCACAGGAGATAGCTATTGTAGCTACGTGGAGGAAGAGCCAGAAGTTAGAGCAGATGGAGCTGTCATAATCAAGAACTCATCATGGGCTAGGAATCCTTCTTGGAGTGCAAGTCAAGATGGAATGATCGGATTGATGAAGATTGGTGACAAGGGAAGACATAGGTAATTGCATGTTGGGTTTTACATTCGGTTTTCTCTCCTCTCTCTCTGGCCGAACCGGTTTTGCATGAAGAAGAAGAAGTTTAGCTCGGTTCAAGAGTTTCAAATTTTGAGGCTTCCTCTTCTATAAATAAGGGAGAACAGCCAGGACTTGAAGCAAGAAAAAGAGGGAAAGCACACTGTTCCTATAGCTACCCCAGCTAACATAAATTTTTCTCCTTCAATGTTCTTCATTTTGTATTTTTCTGTTTAATTTTGTCTGTCTTGAGTCTCATGAAAAAGGCAAACAGTGATGTTTGTAAGAAAAAGCCATAGAGCAAAAAAAGGCAGAGTGCACAAAATTAAAAGAAAAAACCATAGATGTCCTTAGAGGTCCTTTGTACATCTGTGTTGTGTTTCATGATTATGTGGGAATCCCTTGCAAGTTGGGTTAGCACTTAGCGGTTAAAAGCTTGGTAGGTTACCAAGTCAAGTTCAGGATTGGGGCTAGATTCTGGACTTGTCCCGGATAGGAAGGATAGTTCCTAGGGAGAATTGGTGTATGTAATCATGATTATAGTGAAATTCTATCATTGTTGTAATGGATACTGGATGTAGGCTGCATTGCACTTAACAGCTGAATCAGGATACATCTTGGTGTGATTTTCTCTCTCTTCTGCTCCATTTCTATTTCTGCTGCATAGGAGACAAAACTAAAAAATATCTCTTGGCTGGTGATGAGACAAAAAGAAAAAATCTCTTGACTGGACACGAGACAAAAACAAGAAATATCTCCTTAAGTTTTTTAAAAGGACAGCAATTGTTATTAAGAAAGAAAAGGACTAAGATTCAACCCCCTTCCTTTAGCCACTGATAAACCATCAATTGGTATCAGAGCTTGTTCTCAAACAGATCAAGCTTTGCAGCTTGGAGAAAAGATCTAGATGGTAGAGAACAGTGGCTCAAATATGGTGTCCTACAATCTGACAGAAGGACAGTCAAACAATAGACCTCCTCTTTTCAATGGGAAGAACTACACCTATTGGAAGGAGAGAATGAAGATTTTTGTGCAAGCAATAGATTACAGACTCTAGAAGATCATCCTGAAAGGTCATCAATTTCCAACTACCACAAGTGCTGAAGGAGTAGTCTCTCTTAAAGCCGAAGCCAGTTGGACCGAAGAAGACAGAAAGAAGGTGGAGCTAAACGCCAAGGCTAACAACTTGCTCAACTATGCAAACAGCTTCGAGGAGTACCGACGGGTATCACAATGCACAATGACAAAAGAAATCTGGGACAAACTTCAAGTCACTCATGAAGGAACCACCATAGTAAAGAAGACCCGGATAGACATGCTGAACAAAGAATATGAAATATTCTCAATGAAGGAAGGAGAATCAATAGATGAAATGTTTGAAAGATTCAACATCATCATAGTTGGCTTGGATGCTATGGGAATCAAGTATCCTGAATCTGTACTTGTGAGGAGAGTGTTGAGATGTCTCACAAAAGAGCAGAAAACTAAGTCATTAATCATATCTGAGAGTAGTGGTCTTGATTCCATGACATATGATGACTTGAGAGGAAATTTACTTGCTTTTGAAAATACCTATTTGGAAAAAGATTCAAAAAGAAAAGGAATAGCTCTTACATCTATTTCTAACCCCCTGGATGATGAATCCATTGATAATTCCTCTGAAAATGAATTTGTGTTGTTTGCCAAAAAATTCAGGAAAATGGTGAAGCTCAAGGAAAAAAACAAGGGAAACAGCTCAATAAAACAAAAGAAAGATTTCAGCAAGGTAACATGTTACAACTGTAAGGAGACTGGGCATTTTAAATCTGATTGCCCTAAGTTAAAGATGGAAGAGAAGCCAAAGAAGGGAAAGGAAAAGGGACTGATGGCTTTTTGGGAGGACTTGGAAAACAACTCAGAAGATGATGAAGAATCAGAAACTAAGTCTCAACCATGTCTCATGGCAGATCATGTTGAACATGTAGTCTTTCATAACCCTGACACTGAAGATCTTCATCTTATGATAGACTACTTTTCTAAAAAAATTAGATGTTTCTTGCTTGATAACCAAGATCTTGAATCACAAATCACCATTCTTAAAGCTGAAAATGATTTTCTCAAAGATAAGTTAAGGAAGGCTGAAACTGCTGTTGAACTTGTTGAAGAAAACAAGCAGTTAAAGGCTCAACTTAGAAGCTGTGAAAGCAATCATTCTATAGTGGCATATCTAAACTGTTTTAAAGAAAATGAAGAGTTGCTTAAAAAGGTCAAAAGCCTTGAAGATGACTTAGCCAAGTTCACTCAAAGTTCTAAAAATTTAAATCAAATCTTGGCTAGTCAAAAATCTCTTTATGATAAAGCTGGTTTAAGTTTTCATAAAACTTTGAAATCTGTTGAGAAACCTTCTTGGGTAAACATAGCCTCATCTTCTAATGACACAAGGTTTCAAAACCCAACAAGCTTTAACAAAACAGCAACTCCAAGGTTTTGTAGATTATGCAACCGGAATGGTCACTTTCCTATTCAATGTTTTTTTGTTAAAAGAATGATTGGAAACAAAGTTTGTACCGTTGTTTGTGATTACAATGGCTTAGGACAAAGGAGATGGTTTAATGTTAAAGGATCCAAAAAGATTTGGATACCTAAGGTCACTTGAGCTCATTTTGTAGGTATGCCTAGCATCCAAGCGGAAGGAAAATATGTGGTACATGGACAGCGGATACTCTAGGCATATGACCAGAAAGGCAACCTTCTTCATTAAGCTCGATGAGTATGATGGAGGGTTTGTTACTTTCGGTGATGATGGTAAAGGAAAAATAGTGGCCATTGGAAAAGTTGGTAAAAGCCTCTCATATTTTATAAATGATGTTCTTCTTGTTGATGGTTTGAAACACAATTTACTAAGTGGTAGCCAATTATGTGATCTTGGATATGAAGTCATTTTTAGAAAATTGGTGTGCTTAGTTATTTGTGAAAAATCTGGGAATATTTTGTTTGAAGCCAAAAGGTGCAATAATGTGTATGGTTTGACTCTTGAGGATTTAAAGGATCAAAAAGTAACATGTTTTACCTCGCTTGAATCTAAAAAATGGCTTTGGCATAAGAAATTGGGTCATGCTAGCATGTACCGAATTTCTAAGCTAGTTAAGAAAAACTTGGTTAGAGAAATTCCAAATATCAAATTTGATAAGGATATTACTTGTGATGCTTGTCAATTAGACAAACAAGTAAAATCCTCTTTTAAACCTAAAGATGGAATTTCTACCAAAAGGCCATTAGAAATGTTGCACATTGATCTTTTTGGTCCCACAAGAACTCAAAGTTTAGGGGCGTAAACACTATGGCTTGGTAGTGGTGGATGATTACTCTAGATTCGATTGGGTACTTTTCCTTGCTCATAAGAATGATGCTTTTCATGCTTTCTCAACCCTTTGCAAAAGAATTCAAAATTAAAAAGATTTGAAAATTGCCCACTTAAGAAGTGATCACGGAAAAGAATTTGAAAATCAAGATTCTAAAAAATTCTGTGATAATTTTGGAATTGCTCACAATTTTTCATGCCCTAGAACCCCTCAACAAAATGGGGTAGTTGAGAGAAGGAATAGAAGCCTTCAAGAGATGACTAGGGCTATGCTATGTGAAAATAAGGTTCCAAAATTTTTATGGGCTGAAGCTGTAAATACGGCTTGTTACATTTTGAATAAGACTATCATTAGAAACGGGTTAAAGAAAACTCCTTATGAGCTATGGAAAGGAACCCCTCCTAATCTTAAGTATTTCCATATTTTTGGATGCAAATGCTTTGTACTTAACAATAAAGAAAATCTTGGTAAATTTGATCCAAAATCCTATGAGGGGATGTTTGTTGGATACTCCATCACTAGCAAGGCTTATAGAATTTACCTTACAGAACATAGAATCATAGAAGAATCCATACATGTTTCTTTTTGTGATACTAACTCAATTCCCAGTGCTGTGATAGAAGATGATACAGATTGTGAAGATACTGTCAACAAGGAAGCCAGTGAAGAAAATCCCAAGTCTGTCCAAAATGAAGAATCTGTTCGTCCAAATTTATGTCATCAAGATGGAGGAGACATTTCTGTTTTGTCTCCTGAGCCAGCCAGAGAATCTAGAATAAAACTACCCACTGAAACTCATCGAAGTTCAACATCACTTCGGAAACCAAGAGAATGGAAGTCCATAAGGGGTTATCCTTATGACTTTATCATTGGTGATCCCTCACAAGGTGTAACAACAAGATCCTCAACCAAAAAGCAAACCAAACAAGGAAATTTTGCTCTCTTGTCTCAATTAGAGCCTTACAATGTAAAGCAAGCTTTTGAAGACCTCTCTTGGGTCAAGGCCATGCAAGAAGAACTAGCCTAATTTGACAAGAATAAGGTTTGGACATTAGTACCTCATCCGGATGGTAAGAAGGTAACGGGTACTAAGTGGGTATTCAAAAATAAATTAGGAGAGGATGGAAAGGTTGTTCGTAACAAGGCTAGATCAGTGGCCCAAGGTTATGATCAAGAAGAGGGTATAGATTTTGATGAGTCTTTTGCTCTGGTAGTAAGAATGGAAGCAATTCGGTTGCATCTTGCCTATGCTGCCCATAAGGGTTTTAAAATGTTCCAAATGGATGTCAAATGGGCTTTCCTTAATGACTTTATTGATAGAGAAGTGTTTGTGGCTCAACCCCCCGGTTTTAAAAATAAAAAATTTCCAAATCATGTTTTCAAACTTTCAAAGGCCCTTTATGGTCTTAGGCAAGCTCCAAGAGCTTGATATGAAAGGCTTAGTACTTTCTTATTAGAAAATCAATTTCAAAGGGGCACCACCGATACTACTTTATTTATTAAAGCATCTAATAATAATATTCTCCTAGTTCAAGTTTATGTGGATGATATAGTATTTGGATCGGCCAATGAATCCTTGTGTGAAGAGTTTGGAAAACTCATGACTAGTGAGTTTGAAATGAGTTTAATGGGAGAGCTAACATTATTTCTTGGCCTCCAAATTAAACAAACTCCCAGTGACACCTTTATTCACCAAGGAAAGTATGCTAAAGAATTAATTAAGAAATTTGGCCTAGAAAATTCCAAACCAATGGGAACACCCATGCATCCAAACTCTAAACTTGAAAAGGATGATGATGGCAAAGATGTGGATGAAACAAAGTATAGAGGAATGATAGGTTTACTCATGTCTCTTACCTCCTCTAGACCAGATATTGTTCAAAGTGTGGGTGTATATTCAAGATTTCAATCTCACCCAAAAGAATCCCATCTTTCGGCCGTTAAATGCATCTTTAGATATATTAAGGGAACTAGTGATTATGGCTTATGGTATCCAAAATCTGATGATTTTTGTGCAGTAGGGTTTTGTGATGCAGATTATACGGAAGATAGGGTGGATAGAAGGAGTACATCGGGCATGTGTTGCTTTCTTGGAAGCTCACTCAACATGTGGTCAAGAAAAAAATAAGCCACAGTGGCTCTATCCACAGCTGAAGCTGAATACATTTATGCATCTGCATGTTATTCACAATTAATTTGGTTGAAAACTCAATTGAAGGATTACAAATTAAAAATCTATAGTATACCCCTGTTTTGTGATAATATGAGTGCTATAAACATCTCAAAAAATCCTATTTTGCATTCAAGAACCAAGCACATTAAGATCAAATATCATTTTATTAGAGAACATATGCAAAAGGATACTATTGATATTCAATTTGTAAAATCCGAAGAACAACTTGCAGATATATTCACTAAGCTCTTGTGTGAAGACAGATTCTACTCGTTAAGAACCAGTTTGGGAATGATAGAATTAAATTCTTTTGATAATCTATGAAATTTTTTATTCTGTTTGGTTTTGTCTCGTAGGAAAGCAGGAGACAAATTTCAGGACGTGATAAATAGGCATTGATACAGGGGGAGACTGAACTGATGTTAATTATCTTGGGCCCCACCAAATCTCTTTGACCTTACTCTGTCCCGTTTTTGAGTTCCTCAATATTTTAATCATACTTTTTGGAAAGTTGTCATATCAAATCCTGTAGGAAGGAGTTGTTGTCAAATCAAATCTTTACCCTTCCCTCATCCCTTAATTCTAGGAGCTAACCTTTCAGTTTTAATTTTAAAATCCTTCCTTGGTTAATAACCGCGCCTCTTAATGGGTAATAACTCCCTCAATTCTCTCTCTCCAATCAGCATTAAATGCTTCCATAACCTCCCTCCTCTTACCACTCTCTTCGGCCTTTCTTTATCTTCCCTCTTCCTTCTCCATTTTTCATAACATGAAAAAGAAAGTTGCACCAAAGAGAAGTAGCTGAACCCCTTTCACAAAAAATCTTCCATTTTTTTCTACCCCGCAAACTCATACTCACATTCATCTACATTCCACATCTTCTTCGTCTCTCTCACCCTCTTCCAAACAAACCAAAACCATGAGAAGAAAGGTTATTACCCAGAAAACTTCATCTCGAAAGAAAATTGAAAAAGACAAAGAGCCAGTTTTAGAAAAAGAAGAGGAGTCTCACACATCTCTACCTCATTCAATTCTTCTCCAAAGAAGGCAACTCCTCATGCCTCAGGTTGAAGCTCTCAGCGAGGGAAAGGATACACTCTGTGAAACACTAAGGAACCACCAAACTTGGAGTCACTGAATTTCAAGAATAAATACAATAAAGGTCATTCACATTTTGACCCAGGAAGGTTTAACTCTTTTGCGTCCTATGAGTTCCACAATGAAGTTCTGAAGAAGCGTCACCTCTGTGCTTCCCACATAGTGAACCTGGAATCCCTGGCTGCAAAAGGCGCCAACTTTGTCACTCTCTTTGACAACATGAAGTGGACTCCTTTGTTTAAAATTCAGAAACCTATGTATCCCGACTTTGTTCGTGAGTTTTATGCGAACATGAGACTTATTGATGGTGCAATCCATTCCTATGTCAAGCGGCTTCACATGTCTCTGAACAGAGAAACAATAAGCGCTGTCTTAGGATATGTTGATGAGGAAGCTGCCGCTTATATGATAGAAAAATGGAATTCACAAGTTGGGGTCACATATCAGATAGCTCTGCAACAAACTTGCGAAAATCTCTCTGGCCTGGATGGCACTGTTCCAACCCACAACGCACTTGGTCCTGAAAGAGCTCTTCTGCACATAATTATTACTCACATTCTGATGCCTCAGAGTGGTTCATACCACAGAGTAACCGTTTCTGATACTCTATTCCTTTTTGCTATTATTACTTCATCTCCTATTTTCTTTGCATATCTCATGGTAAGACACATGTGGGAGTGTGATAGAAGTAACAAAAAGGCTAATATTCCCTATGGAATCTTTTTTACATGCATCTTTGAATATTTTAATGTTGATATACTTAATGAGGATGTAGAAAATAAGGTTTCGACAATTAAGGAAGGAAGAGTTTCGGGCTCTATGAAAGGCAAAGGAAAACGCTCTGTGCCAATTACAGAATCTGATAGTGATCTCAAAAGCCGCCCAGCCGAGCCAGCAAAGATGGCAGAGTCCATCAAAGAGTTCTCCAATATGTCAAAATTAATGGTGCAATCCTACAAGGCTGCTCAAAAACAGGCATATGAGAATGAAAGAGCATGGAACAAATACATAGAAAGAGTGAATTTGATGATTCAGAATTTTGAACAAGAAACAGGGGCTGCAAATGAGGATGATGCATTTGGCTCTGAGTACAATCTGTCTGATGATTGATCTTATTGAATTCTGATTATGTTATGTTTTGATATACTGTATGCTGTTGGATACTCTGGACCACTGGTATTTTGTTAAACTCTTGAATATTCTGGTTCTGGTTATATTTGTTTGCACACCATTTGATTTTTTGCAGGTTCCCCTTTGATTACAAAAGGGGGAGGAAAGGTTGGAAAAATTGAAAAATTAAAAAAATAGGGGCTGAAATCTTTTTTGATTCATGATCACCCCTGTGCATAAACTCTAGGTTCCAATGATTTGTTGAAATTTTTGCTGTATTTGGAACTTAGTTGTGTCGTTGTGTCTTGTGCTCTGATGTGTGGATAATTGTTGTATTGTGACATATTGGATAAATTTTTTTGTGCTCTGATATGATTATGTTTGATTAAAAATATTTTTCTTGCTTTAAACTTATAATTTCTGCTCTGATATGATGGCTGGAAAATATTATTTATTTAATCAAATAATTAGGCAGCAAATTTTTTTGTTTTCGGTTGTTATGTACTCTGTACTCAAGCATTTTGTTTGTTATTGAGCAGAAAATCATTTATATGATAACAAATTAGTTTTGTTTATCACCCTACTTCTGCTCATAAATCAAGCCATTCAACATTTCAAAACTACCATATGTTGAATACATGGTAACTTTAGGCTTGATAAGAATGTTACAGGTGAAAGCTTCCCTTGATAAAATGGCATGTATTAAGGGGGAGCTGTGTAACATTTGGAAAAGGGAGAGGAATCCTAATTCTCAAAGGGAGTATTTCTAATCCTTACTCTTTTCACTTCAATTTTTAATAGTGTTTGTCATCAAGGGAGAGATTGATGAGTTTGAAAATTTCCAAATTAAAATTAGTGATGATCACACATTATTAACTGCAAAATTATTAATTTGATTTTAATTCATATGTGCTAATTAATAATTTTTGCTACTTGCAGTTTTTGTTTTGGGCCAGAAAGATTTCTAAGCAAGCTCGATGGAAAGTTAATGTTCAGCTTGGTTACAAAAATGCTTTAAACATTGTGGCTGAATTATTATTATACTAATTGGGCCAGATTTAAACCATTATTAGCCCAAATCAATTTTGATGAAAGACCAACAAGGAATGGTCCGAATTAAAAAGAAAGGGGGAAAGAGCTTTGCTTGCCTAGTTCGGTTACCCATTCACTTGGGTTGTGGAATTCAAATTTTGATTTACTTGGATTTAATACAAGCATTGGAAACATGAAAGAGAAAGTGAAATTGATTTGATTGGCATAATTACTATCACCACTACCAAGCCAAAGGAAAGTAAAATTAATTCATTTTAATCTCTTTATTCAAATCACATTGGAAGTTTTCTCTCTTCTCTCTCCTCTCTCTCAATAGCTTCGATCACTTCACAGGAAAGATGGAAGCAAATGCAAGCCATCAGAAAGAAAAAGAAGCTAGTAGCAAGGCCATTGTGATGATGGCGGTAAGAAAAAGAAAATCTGAGATATGGAGTGGCTAAGATCTTTACCACAAAAGGTAAGATGTGGTGAAGTAAGCTTAAGCCTTCCATAACCAAAAATGGAAGAGATCCATTCGGTCAGAGGAAGAAAATCCTTGGAGGGATGGCTCGTCTCAACTTTTGATCAACCACCATAAGAGGTAGCTACTGTAGCTATGTGGAGGAAGAGGCAGAAGTTAGAGTAGATGGAGCTGTCATCATCAAGAACTCATCAAGGGCTAGGAATCTGTAACACCCTAATATTCAAATCCTTATGCTCGAGTCATAAGTCAATGATATTACGGTGGTACGACTCTCAGGTGGATTTTTAATATTTGAATATAGGTAATTTTTGAAAGGAGTATTAATCGAGAAGCCTGAAAAGAGTAGAAATAAAATCGCGAAGACGTATCACTCACGTTTCGACAACGAAAAGTTTAACTGTGAAGCCGAAAACGATATACGGACAAGGCATAAAGGAGATTAAGAGATAGATAACGGATAGATATATATAACATAAGTAATAGCCACTAGTCGCGACCCGCGAAGTTTAGGCCGGCTAGGGTACAGTATGAAAGTAACTGACAACAGTACATCCTAATCTCTCCCAAAGGAAATATAAGAGCCTCTATAGGCAAGTTCCAAAAGAGTTCAACACATAAAATAATCTTTTCAAAACAAAGGTGGAGAGATTCTAAGCAAAACACAAAGTAGAGAAAATAAATATCTTCGCCGTCTCTCAGACGAACCGCAGCTCACTTCTGAGCCCCTGAACCTGTATCTGAAAAACAAGAGATATATACGGAATGAGAACCCCGGGCCCATGGGTTCCCAGTACGGTAAAAGTGCCAAATAAATACAATGCACTGCAATAAAAACTCACTAAGCATCCTAAACTCCTTTTCACCAAGTATCCAGCCTAGATTCTCACTAATCCATAAATAGGCATCTGTCGTAAGGGGATACTAAATCTAGTTCACGTTACACACGTTTTCCCAACTCGCTGATTCTTCCACGAATCAGACTCAGAATCATAAGCAAAACCATCACCAGTTGTTCTGCCTCACCAACTCTATATCAATACATCATACCCTCACCTAGAGCTAGTGAACTCACATCAGTGCGTCTACCCAGGGGGGCTCAAATTATCTCATTCAAAAATCATCATCATCATACAATCGCATCACCAATTCATCTCATCAAGAACAGCCCCCAACATCCACCGACACCAGCATGAGGGGCCTCTCAGTTGTACAAACACAAGCAATACAGGCAAGTAATACACAAATAAGGTACAAGTAGAACAAGTAGCACATAATCAGGTAACATAGCATATATGATGTAGAAATCCAAAACAAATAGGCAAACCCAAACAATTCAAACATATGCAAATGATGTATGCCTGCCCTATGGCTGATGATATCATTTGTCGGTTATATAGCCAACCCGACATGTCCTGGTAGCTAACTATTGGACAGAAACACCCCTTGCGGAGCAAGTAGGTTTGAGCTACAACCCCCTTGCTACTACCCGCTTAGCCCAGAGCCAGTGGAACAACCACTACTGCGGCTACTACCCAGGCGGGTGTTTAATAGCTCAACCTGGAGCGAGTGGATTCACCACTACTGCCGCTACTACCCAGGCGTCACAATCTCTGACCTGGAGCAAGTGGGACGAACCACAACCCTTGCTACTGCCCAGGTATCTTAAGCATTAATCCGGAGCAAGCGAGACGGACCACAACCCTTGCTACTGCCCAGATATCTTAAGCATTAACCCGGAGCAAGCGGGACGAACCACAACCCTTGCTACTGCCCAGGTATCTCAAGCATATATTCATTCAATCGCAATTCATATTATCAATCCTCATTGTTACCAAATCTCAAACATTAACCTGGAGCAAGTGGGATGAACCCCAACCCTTACTACTACCCAGGTATCAGAGTTACATTCATTCAAAACTCCATAATTAACTCATTTATCATAAACATCCTTTTCCGTCTCATACCTGGAGCAAGTGGACAACGCCACTGCCTACTACCCGGGTTACACATCACATTTCAACATTTTCATTATTATCCATTCAACACATTCATTCATTAATCATATATGCATTTATACTCAGCCATAATCAATAATGGCTTTACCGTGACCCGGCAATAACTCAGCCATCCGGCTCATGGTTCAATCAAGAACCAGCCATTTATCAATAGATATAGCCCTTCGGCTCATGGCATACACGGTACTCCTACCGTCATCCTCCATATCTCATATAATCATCGTTGATCACCATTGATCATAACTTTTCCCCTTGCTTCACTCGCAAGTTACCACATCCCCTAGTTCCTTTCTCATTACTAAGCATATCATAATGATTTAATACATAAGGGGTGAGATCGAAGGCTTAGAAGTATGAGATTTGGCTTTTAAAACTCAAAAATCAACTTTGGCATGAAAGCAGGGCCACGCGTACGCGTACTCCACGCGCACGCGTGGATGCCCACAAAGCTTCTCGACGCGTATGCGTCATACACGCGGACGCGCGGATCGAAACACAGCCAGACGACGCGTAAGCGTCAGCCACGCGTACGCGTGGATGCATTTGCGCCCCAGGCACAAAACTGGCACAACTCTGGCACAACTCTCGGGAAAATGGCTGGGCATTGGGTGCAGCGCATCGACGCGCACGCGCATACCACGCGCACACGTGGATGGTGCCTTTTTGAAGAACGACGCGTACGCGCCAAGTGCGCCTACGCGTGGAGGGTCATTCTGCTAAAAAATTTTCTAAGTTAAAAGCTGCAGAATTCACAGATTCAACCCCCAATCTTCCGATGGACATAACTTTCTCATTTTAAATCGTTTTTCACCCATTCTTTGAACGACAGGGACATCCCGGATCCAATTTCATTTCTAAACAGATTTGGTACAAAACAGAGATCCGTAGTCCAAGTTATGTCCCGTCAAAGTATGCCCAAAAACCATGTTTTTCATACAAAACCACAAGGTGCCTTTTTCAAAACAAGCCATTTTCAAACCTTTTTAAAATCAACCAAAACATGCTAGTTTCAACCCTTTTTGAAATCAATCAAAATATACCAAAATCAACATCAAGCCTCCTCAACTCATACATTAACACTTTGCCACGATGCACAAAACCGCCATATAGCCATTTTTACCCATTTCAAACAAATGGCCAAATTACAAACACATTAACATGTCATACATCTTTCCTCATCCCAATTTCCAACAATACTATTTCCAATCAATCATCATTACACATAATCAATATTATACTCACTGTCACATGGTTCCACCCACAAATCAACCTTAATCATTTCTCAAGTATATACCACAACATACATATCTCTTATGCATCATCATACCATCAAGGCATCAATAATCATGATCACAAATATGACCACATAACATACCTCAACCAAAACCAGACATACCTCATCTATACAATTTCACCCAAAATTATCAATTTCCACACTTCAACTCCTCAAACCTCATTATTCAATAACCAACCCAATCATTCATATATTCATTATCTAAAATCCATCCAATCACTTGTTTCATCATACAATGCACACATCAACTTACCTTCCTTACCTCTTACCGGCCTCCGGCCCAAAATTTACGGCCTCCGGCCCAATTTCACAATTTAAATGCATAAACCACAAATTAATACTCATTACCCAATACATCAAATTTTCAATACACCAAGCATACAAGGCCACACAATTCTCAACCCAATCATCAATTCACATTACATACCAACTATGCATATTAGCATCAACCATTTACACAATCCAAACTTAATCCTAGGGGCATCTAGCCTAGGAATTCTCATCACACCACACGATACTTAAATGAAACTTAAACCGTACCTCTTGTAGCCAAATCAATTGAGCCTCTTCTTTGGAAGCCTCCACCAACCTTAGCCCTAAGCCTCACCAAAGCTCCTCAAGCAACACTAATCTCCCAATTGTGTACCAAAACCATCAAATGCACTAACATAACCAATATCACATTCATACATCAACCTAGGGCTCATAAAGATGATAAATCACAAGGGTTTGAGCATTTCTTACCTCAGCCCATATGAAGTAGGGATAGAACCCACTTGGAATCCATGTTGGAGTATCCCTAAACACCCAAAATCACAAGATTTCAACACTAACTACCCAAAAACGTATAACAGTGGGAAATTTCGAAAACTTGGCAGAGTTGAATGGGATACTTACCACAAAACTTAGATAGAATTGTAGAGGATGAAGAGAGCGATGCGTGGCCACAAACGGCTCATCAATCGGAGCTCCGTAGCTCAAGTTATGGTGATTTGAAGATCAAAGAGAGTTAGGTTTTCTCTCTTCTTTATTTCAGCGCCCCAACCTCTCTTTTAGGGTAAAATGAGCTGAAATGCTCATAACTAATGTTTATATATGTTGGGTCTTGGGCCCACTTAGGCCCAGTTCACTTATTTTTGTCCGTTGGCCCAATTTTGAACCAAAACCTTTAAGATTAGCGCTCTAAATCGTACTTCAAATATTTCTACCTCCCCTAATTATAATTCCTCATTTCTTAATCCTATTTACTCATAATCAATTTTCTCAGCTGCAGTACCAGACAGGTCTCAGCCGGTACTGCCGGTCAAAATTTCACTGCGCGCTCTTACGCAGAAAACTATGTCTTCTGACTCGGAAAAATTCACTGAATCCAGATATCAGATTTAAATCATCAAATTCCAATTGCCAAATCTTCCAACCATATTCGCTCCTATTTAACTCATTATTTAATTAATTTCGGTTAGACCGGGTATTACAGAATCCTTCTTGGAGTGCAAGTCAAGATGGAAGGCCCGGATTAATGAAGATTGGTGACACAGAGGTAATTGCATGTTGGGTTTTACATTCGGTTTTCTCTCCTCTCTCTCTGGCCGAACCGGTTTTGCATGAAGAAGAAGAAGTTTAGCTCGGTTCAAGAGTTTCAACCTTGGAGGCTTCACCTTCTATAAATAAGGGAGAACAGTCAGGGCTTGAAGTAAGGAAAAGAGGGAAAGCGCAGTGTTCCTATAGCTACCCCAACTAACAGAAATTCTTCTCCTTCAATGTTCTTTATTTTGTATTTTTTTGTTTAATTTTGTCTGTCTTGAGTCTCATGGAAAAAGGCAAATAGTGAGGTTTGTAAGAAAAAGGCATAGAGCGGAAAAAGGAAGAGTGCACAAAATTAAAAGAAAAAGCCATAGATGTCCTTAGAGGTCCTTTGTACATCTGTGTTGTGTTTCATGATTCTTTGGGAATCCCCTTGTAAGTTGGGTTAATATTTAGCGGTTGAAAGCTTGGTAGGTTACCAAGTCAAGTTCAGGATTGGGGCTAGATTCTTGACTTGTCCCGGATAGGAACGGTTGTTCCTAGGGAGAATTGGTGTATGTAATCATGATTATAGTGAAATTCCATCATTGTTGTAATGGAGATTGGATGTAGGCTGCATTGCACTTAGTAGCTGAACCAGGATAGATCTTGGTGTGATTTTCTCTCTCTTCTACTCCATTTCTGTTTCTGCTGCATACGAGACAAAACTGAAAATATCTCTTGGCTGGTGACGAGACAAAAAGAAAAAATCTCTTGACTAGGCACGAGACAAAAACAAGAAATATCTCCTTAAGTTTTTTAAAAGGACAACAATTGTTATTAAGCAAAAAAAAAAGGGCTAAGATTTAACCCCCCTTCTCTTAGCCACTGATAAACCATCATCATCTTCAAAATTTATCGTTGACACTTGACAAAACGTCTATCTTCTATAATCGAGTTTCTTCTCCAGCCTTCATTATTTTAACAAGAAAAACACACACGGGTTTCTTTTTCCTTTGAACTGTAAACATTTCACCGTCACTGAAATTATTAACTCTATATTAATATAATCAAATTCTTAAATACCAATGCATCCTCATAATAGTACATCTTACTTTTCACTAATATATATAAAAGATTAAAAAAATTAATATTGCTAAGAGAGTAGATTTCACAGTACAACCATTGTTCTGATAATAAACAAATATTAGACATGAAGAATATAGAGCTAAGTAAGAATGAGATGTGGAATTTAACTCACAATAAGTTGTTGCAGCCTCAAAGTGTGATGATCCCTCCATAATAATTTCTAGCTACCACCAGGAAGTGAAAGATAATGTGGCTGAAATTGCTTAGTGCTTAGACTAAAATAATGCATATTGGGTGGAAGCTAGCTAGGCACAAGAAATGAAAGTAAAAAAGTAAGATCAAAAGTAACAGGCCCTTCCAATTATTGAAGAGGAAGCATCCTATGTAATATTCAATAAGAATAGCTTGACTTCATGAGTTGACCCAAGTCAATAAAGATTAAAGTATGTAGAGCTAATGTAATTAGTATATAATGTATACAATAGGAATATTTTTGAAATTAACATTAAATGATAATTAAATTAATTAATTACAAAATTATTTCCAATTTGAAATACAAAACAAATAAAGATTTCAAAGAGTCACGAACACCTCGGTCTCTCTCTCCCCTCTCTCTCTCTCCCTCTCCATCCTCTCTCATCGCCGATCAAAACTGCAGCGCCCAACCTCTTTCGCGCGCCGCTGGTAGCAGCTGCTTCGGTCGTCCCCGGTCCTACACCGCTCACCCATTGCATGCACTCGTTTTTCAGCACTGGCCTGTTTCTGTGCCAGTAACCTGAATGGTGTGCGCGCCCTGCGTCTGCCTGGCTTCTGCCTCCGTCGTAAGCCAGTTGAAGGCCTGATTGTTGGACGGGTCATGGTCACATTGGCGTTACGGCCCCCTCACACCTACCGTCGTGGTCTTCTCCTCATCTGTTCAAGCTTTTTTTTCTTTTTTTCCCATTCTTTTAATTTATAGTTACATCAAATCATAAGACTCATGTGTCAAATCATATATTTTTTAATGAAAATTAAATTTTTGGATGATCATAGTTGCTTCTTCTGTTTATTCATCTCATTTCTCTTCTATTTTAATGGTCAATTTAAGATGGTCATTTTAGTAGGTATGTGAATAATTATTTTAAATTTTATTTAGATGATTATTTTGACTGGATTGGATTTAGTTATATATAATTAAAATATGTTGGATGTTCAATTCATTAGGTAAGCAGATCATTATTTTTATTCTTAAGTGGATAGTTATTTTTACTAAGGGTGAGTGGTATGTGACAAGCCAAGCAGTGAAGGTAAAGTGGAATAATTATTGATGAAGGTGGGGTGGCCGGTTGAAAAAGAAGAAAGTATTAAAGTGAAATATTTTGGTAAATTAAAATTTTTTATGGTTGTTTTTTTTAAAATAATTAATTGGATCTTTTGAAAATTTAAAATTTAAAATTAGAGAATTTGAAATTTAAAATTTGACATGAAATAACTGTCTATTATACACATTGTCAAGATTTTTCATTGGCTTCCTAGCGAAATTTTAAAAATTTTTGTTAGAATGAATATAACATACCAAAAACTTGTCTCATGCAACGTAACAACACTACAATACATCTTGTTATAGTTTGAGATAAGGATTATCTTGGACTTATAAAAACTATTAATTAGAATTTCTATTTTAGAAAATGAGAGTTGATACTTTTATCTTATATTCAAATTAATACTTACAAATTTTTTTACTAAAAAATAATAAGTATTAATTTAAATTTTTTATCTTAGAGGGAGAGAGGGTTCTTTTTTTATGAGTTGCAATAAGTGTTCTATGTATCATTGTAATTTGAATATGAGAACCCACCTTTTTTATTGTCTATTTGGCTAAAGGATAAAATCTAATTATAATGATCAGCAGTGTTAGGAGTAGCACATTTTATAATTTTTAACTATCAATTAATTATCATTCGTCTACTGTGAGATTAATTTTCTCTGAATAACATGCACAAATTTGTGGTTTTAACTATTGCATACAACTCACCAAATCGGTTAAACTTGCATTCAATCTTTGAATGAAATGTTGACAATAGACCTGTTTGTAACTTTCTATGGTTACCAGCCTGGAATTCCCGTGATGAAGAGGACCAATTGAAACAACCGTTGGAGTATATGCATCTTCGTTTAATTGCCCGATTTTATGGGGCACCTTGTAGATGCAGCAGCTTTTGGTTGTAAACAAAGGTTGAGTGTTCTTCAACATTGCTTCAAGGTTTATAGCTACATCATTCTCCATAATCTATGCCGCATGATATGAGATGAGAACCACCATAAATAAGGAAAGAAAGAAAGCTTAGAAATGATAATAATTGATGAAAGCCATACATAAATCTTTAACTACTTATTCAAGTTTAATTTCTATGTACAAAAAGAAAAAAGAAGGTATAATATGTATATTATAGTGAAAACAATAAAATAGTACAATTTTCTATATATATATATATGTGTGTGTCCGAATAATGACTTGGATTTCATCACCATAGATATTGTCTTTCTAAGTTTCAAATGGTAACTCTATGAAAAGAATAAGGGTGGCAAAGCGGGTCAGCCCGCCCCAACCTACCCCATAAACGGGATGGATCGGCCCGCCCCGCCCCGCTAACTAAAATGGGTTCAAAATACTAGTTTGTCTCGCTTTATGGCGGATTGGCGGGTTGGCGGATTAGCCCGCTTGACTCTTTTATTTTTTTTTTGAAAAATAAAATTCATTAAAATTAACCAAAAAATAATAATTAAAAAATCAAATATAAATAAAAAATAATCAAATTATAAGGTGTTAGCAGTTTTCAAATAAGTCGAATCACAAATTTAAAATAAAAAAAAAAACTAAATAAGGTGTTAATTGAGTAGGGTGAATTCCATAGTTGTTAATCGAATTAATATATATGAATTGTATGATTTTGTAGGTACAAAGTTTAAGTGGTTTTACTATAATTAATTAGTTTGTTTGTCAAAACTCAAATTAAATTAAGAGTTAATATTAATCATCATCTTATGACATAATTTATTTTATTTCATAACTATTAAATTTATCATAAATAATAATTTATCTTTTATTTAAAAAAAGATTGAGCAGAATTTACTTTATTTTTAATATATTAGCTGTTATTTATATCATGTTGTAATATCTTATTTCTTTATAAGTACTCATTTTTTTCTATTTTCAAATAAATAATTATGAGAAAAATATAATTTGTTCTAGCTTCTTATGCACAAATTAAAACTGATATTGTATAATTAATTTTATCTAACATATTTATTTAATCTCATGTCAATTATTGTTATTTAATTTAAACTAAAATTTTTATTATATATCTCGAAGCAAGATTCTATTTTTTTAAAAAAATATATATATAACCATATAACCAAGTTGGCCCAAGTCCAAATAGATTCAGGCGCATTAAATGGATAGTGAAAAACATGCGCCAGACACAAAAAAAGCCTTCCTTTTCCATTCGCGCTTCATTATGAAAGAACGTTACATCTTCAACACGCAACCAATACACCAAAACACTCATTCTCTTTGAATCTCTCTGAACATCACTCAAACTTCAATCACATTCTTTGCGAAACCACTATTGCCAAGTAATCGGAAGAAGATTTTGTAAGTAACAACTAGAAACAAACGAAAACAGCAACAAAGACTACAAAAGGTATGAGAAAACTACTGTTCATTTAAAATCTTGCAATATCGCATTTCACCTAGTTTCATTTTAGTTTTACTGGTTTGATTTACTTCGTTTAGTAGATTGAACTATTGTGAATGATTTTTACAGTATAACTAGGGCTTTAAGATATACGTGCTTGTTCTTATTGGTGTAGATAGTTTAACTAGAGCTCTATTACTATCTTCAGTACTTCTTTTGCATTGAAGAACACTATTCTTGTTGATTGAAAGTTGATAATGATTTATTAACCATATGAATATTTTTCGATTCGGTGGCCTTTGTGGTTTTGGTTCTATGCATGAAGGATTTTCGGTTCGGTGGGTTGTGTGGCATTTTAATTAACTTGATTATGTTATACATGCTTGTGGTTGTTGATGTATTGAATGAGTTTTGTTTAGGACAATTGACATTAGAGACAACTCTTTCACTTTGATAAGCCATACTACTGTAAAATTGTCTCATTATATTTGATTAAGATATATGTGGTTGTTTTTATTTGTGTGAATAGTTTAACTAGACCTTTGAAAATAATTGTTACTATCTTTAGTACTTCTTTTGCATGGAGGAATAGTATTCTTGTTGATTGAAAGTTGATCATCATTTATTAACCACATGAACATTTTTCGGTTCAGTACCCTTTGTGATTTTGGTTCTGTGAGTGAACGATTTTTGGTTTGGTGGGTTGTGGCATTTTAATTGACTTGTTTAATATATACATGCTTGTGGTTGTTGATGTATTGAATGAGCTTTGTTTAAGACGATTCACATTAGAGAAAACTCTTTCACTTTGATAAGCCATGCTACTGTCAAATTGTCTCATTATATTAGATAAATTTCAGCACGAATGGTAGTTGACCTTGATACTTAAAGAAAGATAACAAGTTTCAATAAGAGTTTTTAAAGAAGTCAATTTGCAAATGTCATTTTGAAAGAACACTTAATTCATGAAATTTGAAAAACTTTTCTTTTGGAAGATGATGATTTGATTAAGATATACGTGGTTGTTCTTATTTTTGCGGATAGTTTAACTAGAGCTTTGAAAATGATTATTTCTTTTGCATTGAAGAACACTATTCTTGTTGATTAAAAGTTGATAATGATTTATTAACCATATGAATATTTTTTGATTCGGTGGCCTTTGTGGTTTTGGTTCTATGCATGAAGGATTTTCGGTTCGGTGGGTTGTGGCATTTTAATTAACTTGATTAAGATATACATGCTTGTGGTTGTTGATGTATTGAATGAGTTTTGTTTAGGACAATTGACATTAGAGACAACTCTTTCACTTTGATAAGCCATACTACTGTAAAATTGTCTCATTATATTTGATTAAGATATATGTGGTTGTTTTTATTTGTGTGAATAGTTTAACTAGACCTTTGAAAATAATTGTTACTATCTTCAGTACTTCTTTTGCATGGAGGAATAGTATTCTTGTTGATTGAAAGTTGATCATCATTTATTAACCACATGAACATTTTTCGGTTCAGTACCCTTTGTGATTTTGGTTCTGTGAGTGAACGATTTTTGGTTTGGTGGGTTGTGGCATTTTAATTGACTTGTTTAACATATACATGCTTGTGGTTATTGATGTATTGAATGAGCTTTGTTTAAGACGATTCACATTAGAGAAAACTCTTTCACTTTGATAAGCCATGCTACTGTCAAATTGTCTCATTATATTGGATAAATTTCAGCACGAATGGTAGTTGACCTTGATACTTAAAGAAAGATAACAAGTTTCAATAAGAGTTTTTAAAGAAGCCAATTTGCAAATGTCATTTTGAAAGAACACTTAATTCATGAAATTTGAAAAACTTTTCTTTTGGAAGATGTTGATTTGATTAAGATATACGTGGTTGTTCTTATTTTTGCAGATAGTTTAACTAGAGCTTTGAAAATGATTATTACTATCTTCAGTATTTCTTTTGCATGGAGTAATAGTATTCTTGTTGATTGAAAGTTGATAATCATTTATTAACCACAGAACATTTTTTAATTCGATAGCCTTTGTAATTTTGGTTCTATGTGTGAACAATTTTCGATTTGGTGGGTTGTGGCATTTTAATTTACTTGATTAAGATATACATGCTTGTGCTTGTTGATATATTGAATGAAATATTGACCAAAATTTTTTATTACAGCAAAACATAACAAGAAAATGGCAATAATAAAGGAGAAGGCACATTATAACGTAAATAGATTAAATATATTTATCCGCTTTCATTTGAATAATATCTATTTTGCATTATAAATATATCCTCATATTCTGTTTCAAAACTTGCAGAAAACTCACTATTGCAGATGCCAAATAAAGGCAATAGCAATAGTGTATAGGGAAATGAGTCAAGAAAAGAAAGATATTGTGGAAGAAATGGGATTTGGTGCCCTAGCAAATGTCCCAGAAATGAACGTCTCTAATACACTGTTGAAAAAATTGCTTGATCGGTTTGATGAAGAGAAAGGATGCTTGAAAACTCTCCAGGGGAGAATATACATAACTCCTCGGAAAGTAGCAGCTGCCCTCGGCATAATCAATAGAGGTAATACATTTTCCACTTACTGCTTATTTTCAGTTCATTGGTGTCCGAAAAATTAAACTGACAATTTTTATCTGATTTTTGCTATTAAAATATTGTAAAAAATCTTTTTCCTGAAAAGGTTGATTGCAACAACTTGAATCCAGCAGACAAGGAAATATTTGACAGCGTCAAAAATATTTTCTTGGCGACTTTGACAAGAAATGTGCTGGATATGAATGTAGAAGGTGAGGAGAACCATAAAAAACTCAAGAGGACTTTTGTTGTCTTCATACAAAAGTGCTTCTTGCTCCCCACAACAGTAAGTGTGGCCTCCCCAAACCACGAGCCACCAATCTTTCATGTGGACAACATTCGGTAATGGGATTGGGCAAAGCATGTTCTCAACTTCTTAATGAAAGGAGTTGAAAACAAGAGAAAGGAGAAGAAACAGTCTGTTGATGGCTGTGTTTTTGTATTAATGTTGATATACTTCCACGAAACCAAGTTTTCCCGCCCGTTTGCACCTGATGCTCCCCTTGCACCATGGGTGGCCCATTGGACAAGGGAAATGATCATTGAACGGATTTCATCCGAAGTAACACAACAACCATTGGTAAATACTCTACAAAAATTTTCCAAAAAATTTGCTTTCAAATGCTTTTAAAATACTCTACTAACTAAATAAACTTCTGTTTTAGGTTATAATTAATTTAGTTGTCCTACTTACAATTGTTAGTTTGTTCATTTGAATATTTCTACGTTAAGAATGGTTTTTCTTGATGAATAAATAGTTGTCATGTACTATTCACCATATGAATATTTTTCGGTTCGGTAAGATTTCTTCATTCGATTCACCAGATTGTTAATTTGTTATTTTGATGATTAAATAATTGAGTCCTTGTTTCTGTTTTAGGGACTTCTGTACAGAAAGGAAAAAAAGAAAGAAAAAACAAAAACAAGTAACTTGGACAAGAAAGAAAAAGGAAAGAAAATAAAAAAGAAAATTGTTGAGGCGGATTCTTCTTCGGAAGAGGAAAGACTTTTCGAATTTGAATCCGAAAGCCAGTAAGTTTAATTTTCATATTGATTTCATTTAACTTGTATTTGCTTAAATATGTTCTTATGCGCTTGTTCTTATGTATTGCAGAGAAGAAGAAATAAAAAAATACCGAAACAAAAAAAAGAAAACAACCACCGAAGGTGGTTAAAAAACAAACCAAAAAACAAAGCCTGTGCCGATTGATTCAGAGAGCATAAGCGAATTTGAAAGCGAGTAAGTATTGCATAATTTCTGTGAGACATTTTGTTGATTGCATATATATCATGTTTTATTCAGCAAATGATTTATTTTCGGTTTGGTGGTATTCTAATTTTTGGTTTATCACTTTAATTTATTTCGGTTCGGTGCTGTCTCTGAGTTTGGTTGACTTCATTGTTAGTGTCTTGTCTCCGGTATAAATTCAATGTGTGTAAAATCCGGTTAATTAACGACTAATTAACCCATAAATGAGAATTTATTCTAGAAAGCTAAAAATATGATTTTTATGGCTTAATGTGATAGAGGAGATTGAGACGAAAATTTTGGTACCAATTTTATAGAAATCGGACCAAGATTGGACCGAACGGGCCAAACCGGGCCAATCGGACCCAAAGTGGGCCCTTGGCATAACTAAACTAAACCAAAACCCTAGTTTTCAGCACTCTCTCTCCTCATTTGAGACACTAAACACGCTGAAATGGAGGCCATGGAGGGAAGAACACTCTCTCAACTTCTATCTCTCACTTGATCTTCAAACCACCATAACTTTTGATCTAGAGCTCCGATTGTCCTACCGTTTGCGGCCACGCGTTCATCGCAAAAAGCTCTACAAAACCCATACAATTAATCTTGAGGTAAGCCACGTTTTTCTCTTCGAATTTCCAGCTTTGATTTCGAGTTTCATGAGCAAAAATGTTGAGATTTTGGGCTCTTTGATGTTTTAGAACCCAACTCTCTTGAAGGAGAAGGTTAATCTTGTCTTCTTGAACCTTGGGTGTGGTAAGATTCTCAACTCTAGTATAATTTTTTGTTTTATGATGTTTGGGTATTGAGTTGTTGTGTATGGGTATGATGATTGTGGCTTAGGTTGTGTATGTGTGAATATTGGAGCTTGATTGGTGATATTGAAAAGCTTGAAAAGGGATTTGGTGGTGAAAAATCTGTTTTTGGAGGTGTTGAGACCTTGAGAGCTTGTGGATAAGTGATTTGGAAGTGCTCCAGTTGAGCTTGGGAAATTGGCTAAGGTATGGTCTCAGTTTCTCGTATCTAATATGTAATGTGGTAGGAAATACTTAGACTAGAGGCCCTAAGATAGGCATTGAATTGTTTATGTTGTTGAAAGGTTGAAATATATGATGTGATCATATATGTGATGATGATTATTGATGTCTTGATGGTATGATGTATGAGAAATATGCGTGTTGTGATATATGCTTGATGAGTGATTATGGTTGAATTGTGGGTGAAATCATATTGATGGTGAGTATGATATTGACTATGTACAATGATGGTTAATTGGAATTGGTGTTGTTGAAAATTGACATGAGGAAGAGTATATGAAATGTCAATGTGTTTGAGTTTGAGCCACTTGGGTGAAGTGGGTTAAAATGATGGGATGGTGATTTTGTGAATTATGGGAAAGTGTTAATGTGTGAGTTGAGGAGGCTTGATGTTGAATTTGATATATTTTGATTGATTTCAAAGAAAAGGGATGGCACGTTTTGATTGATTTTAAAAATAATTGAAAATGGCTTGTTTTGAAAATGGCACTTTGTGGTTTTGTATGAAAACATAGTTTTTGGGCATATTTTGACGGGATATAACTTGGACTACGGATCTCTGTTTTGTGCCAAATTTATTTATAAATGAAATTGGATCCGGGATGTCCATGCCGTTCGAAGAACGAGTGAAAAACGATTTAAAATGAGAAAGTTATGGCTGTCGGAAGACTGGGGGTTGAATTTGTGAATTCTGTAGCTTTTAACTTAGAAAAATTTTAGCAGAATGACCCCCCGCGCTTAGGCGCACTTGGCGCGTACGCGCTGTTCTTCTCGAAAGCGCCATCCATGCGTGCGCGTGGTGTGCGCGGGCGCGCCGATGCGCTGCACCAATTGCCCAGCTATTTTCCCGAGAGTTGTGCCAGAGTTGTGCCTGGGGCGCAAATGCACCCACGCTTACGCGTGGCTGACGTGCACGCGTCGTTGGCTATTTTTCAATCCCCGCGTCCGCATGAATGACGCGTATGCGCCGATGAGTTTTGTGGCCATCCACGCGTGCGCATGTAGTACGCGTGTGCGTGGATCTGTTTTCATCCCAAAGTTGATTTTTGAGTTTTAAAAGCCAAATTTCATACTTCTAAGCCTCCGATCTCACCACTTATGTCTTAAATCATTATGTTATGCCTAGCAATGAGAAAAGGGGCTAGAGAATGTGGTAACTTGTGAGCGAAGTAAGGGAAAAATGAATGATCAATGAGGATCAAAGATGATTATGTGAGATGCGGAGGATGGTGGTGGAAGTGCTTGTTATGCCATGGGCCGAAGGGCTGTAATTGTTAATGAATTGGCTGGTTATGGATTTATTCGTGAGCCGGATGGCTATATTATTGCCGTGTTACGGCAGAGCCATGATTATGGCTAAGTATAAATGCATATATGCTGTTGAATGAATTGTGAATGTTGCACTTTCACTGTTTGAGATGAGAGTTTTTCTGGGAGTAAGTAGTGGCTAGCCACCACATGCTCCAGGTTGAGACTCGAAGCTCTTTTGACCCTATGTCGTCAAGGTGGCCGGGCACTGTGAAAGCCCCAGATGAGCTTACCTCCATAAATATTCGCCAGTGTGAGTGATGGATATGGATCATGATTATGATCAAGTTTATATTGAGTATAACTCGAGTTGGGGAGACACGGCAGAGGGACAGTCCAATGGTTAGCTACCAGGACTTGTCGGGTTGGCTCTATAACTGACAGATGATATCATCAGTCACTAGGGATAGGCATTCATCATATGCATACTATATGAATTGTTTGAGATTTCCTATTTGAGTGCATATTACTTGATACTTGTCTAAATGCCTTATCTGTTCTTATTTGTATATCTCTTGCTTGGTATAATTGTGTTTGCTATATCATACTCCTGCTGGTGGTTGGGAGGTCTGAAGGAATTGGAAAGGGAAGTGTTAGTTAGACTGAAGGATCTTTAGACAATCGCCACTTATGGTTTAGCTTGTTTATAAGCTTTGAATTATCTGGAGGAAGTTCTAGGATTGCCTTCGGCTTTCCTCTATTATTATGTATTATATATGTGGAAGCTGTTACCATGCTGGGGACCTCCGGTTCTCACCCATGCAGATTTTGTGGTTTTCAGATGTAGGACGTGAGGTTTCTCGCTGAGACATGCTGGAGACTTCTGGATTAGCGAAGATCCTTTGTTCTCGGGACTTTTTTTTGGTTTATATGTTTCGTTTAGATACTTTTATCTCCATTAAATAATACAAACTGTGATGACTCCCCTTATAGGAGATTTTGGAGAATAGTTTTTCTGTATTTATGTCCCTTGGGTTTCCTTTGGGGTTTCCTTATTTTATCATATGTATATATTGCTATGCTCGGACCGGTTATCTTCGTAACTGGATTTTGAGTCTTGATATTCCTGTTTTTGACGCTCCTTTGTATATATATATTCTCGCGTTGACTTATCCTTTGTTCGTTACGTTATCGATAGGAGTGCTGCGCTTTTGAGTTGCGATTTTTGTTTACCCTTTTTTCTACAAAGGCTCCTAGTTATAATCAATCATTCATACTACTATACGTACTAAATTTTTATTTTAGAGGTCATAATACCTTGCCATCTCTGAATTATGCCTTAAGCATAAGACTCTGTATGGTAGGGTGTTACATTATGGTATCAGAGCAGTTCGTTCCTGTAGAGCCTGAGGGACGGACTGAGTATGCTTCTGTGCATTCTCTGTGTGTGTGTGTTATGTGCTATTAGTATATCTGCTTGATATAATTGGCATAAACATTAATGAGCATACATTTGGGACTTTGAAGCACTAGACTTCTGATATTGAGACTGATCAACTTAATATCGGTTAATTGGTGTGTATAACAACCAGATGGCGCCTCGTGGATGTGGTAGAGGCCGTGGTAGAGGTTGTACTAATGTTCGTGTGCTGGAGATTAACTCTAACGACCCGGTGAACTTTATGACGGCATTGGAGAACATGGCTGCTGCTATGCGAGCCACTGCTGAGTCTCTTGGGCAACAAATGAACAACCATGGCAATGACGGAGGTGGAGCTCAGGGCCCGATGACACTGGCAAACTTCTTGAAGGTTAATCCACCCAAGTTCAAGGGAACTACTAGCCCGACTGAAGCCGATACATGGTTTCAGGCTATGGAGCGAGCACTACAAGCGCAGGTGGTACTTGAAGAACAGCGTGTTGAGTTTGCTACCTATTTACTCACTGGTGAAGCGTCACATTGGTGGCAAGGTATCCGATGTCTTCTGCAGCAGGGTGATGACTATATCACCTGGAATGTCTTTCGAGAATAGTTCTATAAGAAGTACTTTCCAACATCTGCTAAGACGGCTAAGGAACTTGAGTTACTACAGTTGAAGCAGGGTATCATGTCCGTATCTGAGTATACTGACAAGTTTGAAGAGCTGTTCAGGTTTTCTCGTATGTGTCAAGGGACTCCAGTGGAATATGAGGAATGGAAGTGTGTTAAGTATGAAGGAGGACTCCAGAGTGATATCTTCAGTTCAGTGGGACCAATGGAGAATAGAACTTTCTCCAAATTGGTGAACAAGTGTAGAGTTGCAGAAGAGTGTGTGAAGAAGGCAGCTATTGAGAGATGGAGTCACAAAGGTTCATTCCCACAGAACCGAGGGAAGAGCTTTGCACCTAGAGGTTCGCCTTTCAAGAGGGGAGGCTCTTTTAAGAGACCCAACAACAACAACTCCCAAGGAAAAAGGTATGGGAAGCAGCCTCAGAATGAGCAAGCTTGTACTAGGTGTGGGAGTCACCATCCGGGAACCCCATGCAAGGCCAGATGGGACTTGTGCTACAATTGAGGAAAGGCGGGGCATAAAGCCGCCAACTATCCGGAAAAGCAGAAACAAGGTGCTGGGAAAGCACAACAGACTGGTCGGGTGTTCACCACCTCAGCTATAGGTGCCGAGGGATCCGAGACACTCATCCGAGGTAACTATGAAATGGCTGGTCAAACTTTAAATGCTTTATTTGATTCGGGAGCATCGCATTCATTCATTGCATTTGAGAAAGCCCACGAGTTAGGATTGAAGATTGTAACCTTAGGTTATGACCTAAAAGTGTATAATGCTACCCATTAAGCCATGGTAACTAGACTAGGATGCCCGAAAGTTTTCTTTAGGTTCAAGCAGCGTGATTTTGTTCATAATTTAGTCTGCTTGCCGATGATCGGTCTTGATCTTATCTTGGGATTGGACTGGTTATCTGAGAACCATGTCCTGCTTGATTGTTCTACAAAGTCGGTGTACTTTATGCCGGAGGATACAGAAGGGTCGGTCGTGGTGAATAATTATTACTTGAATTCGATGATGGTGAACTATTCCGGAACCGAATGTCAGGGTATCCTATTGTTAACCGCGGGTGTTTTGGGTGATGATCAAAGGTTGGAACAGGTCCCGGTTGTGTGTGAGTTTCCGGAAGTGTTTCTCGATGATATTAATGAGTTTCCACCTAACCGAGAAGTTGAGTTTGCTATTGAATTGGTGCCTGGGGTGGGACCAATCTCAAGTGCTCATTATAGGATGTCACCGTTAGAGATGGACGAGCTAAAGTCTCAGTTAGAGGATTTATTGGGTAAGAATTTTATACGACTAAGTGTCTCTCCGTGGGGTGCGCCAGTGCTACTGGTAAAGAAGAAAGATGGGAATATGCAGCTCTGTGTGGATTACAGGCAGCTGAATAAGGTCAGAATAAAGAATAAGTACCCATTGCCGAGAATTGATGATCTCATGGATCAGTTACAAGGAGCTGGGGTTTTCTCCAAGATCGATTTGCAATCCAGTTATCACCAGATAAGGGTGAGGGGTGAGGATATCCCTAAGACTGCTTTTAGGACTCGTTATGGTCATTACGAGTACACTGTAATGTCTTTTGGGTTGACAAACGCTCCAGCAGTGTTCATGGATTATATGAACAGAGTGTTCCATCCGTTTCTGGATAAATTCGTTGTTGTCTTCATTGACGACATACTAATTTACTCCAAGACTGAAGAAGAGCATGCGGAACACTTGAGGACCGTGTTGTAGATTCTAAAGGAGAAGAAACTCTATGCAAAACTGTCTAAGTGTGAGTTTTGGAAGAGTGAGGTGAAGTTTTTGGGCCACGTGGTGAGTAAAAAGAGAATAGCCGTAGATCCAATTAAGGTGGAGGCTATGATGGATTGGAAGTAACCAACCACCGAAACGGAGATAAGGAGTTTTCTGGGCTTAGCTGGCTATTACCGAAGGTTTATCAAGGGCTTTTCACAGATAGCTTTGCCAATGACAAATTTAACCCGCAAAGACGCTCCGTTTGTTTGGACTCCTGAGTGCGAGTAGAGCTTTCAGGCATTGAAGAAAAAGTTGACCACTGCACCTGTGTTAGTATTACCTGAGCCGAATGAGCCATTTGAGGTGTACTGTGATGCCTCATTAAAAGGTCTAGGGTGCGTGATGATGCAGCATCATAATGTGGTGGCGTATGTCTCACGACAGTTGAGACAGCATGAAGTTAATTATCCTACGCACGATTTGGAGCTTGCTGCGGTCGTGTTTGCGCTAAAGGTGTGGAGGCATTACCTCTATGGGGTTAAGTTCCAAGTTTTCTCTGATCATAAGAGCTTGAAGTACCTCTTTGATCAGAAAGAGCTTAACATGAGGCAGAGGAGGTGGATGAAATTATTGAAGGACTACGACTTTGAGTTGAATTACCATCCGGGAAAGGCAAATATAGTAGCGGATGCGTTGAGGCGGAAGTCGCTGTATGCTGCTTGGATGATGCTTCAAAAAAAGAAGTTGCTCAAGGAGTTCGAGAGTCTAAAAATTGGTGTTCAAGAAGTGTCTGGGACTCTGAGTTTGAGTCGATTACAGATCTCGAGTGACTTTAAGTCCGAACTCCTGAAGGCTCATGAGAATGATGACGCGTTATCAAAGGTGTTACCGGCCATTGAGCAAGGGAAACAGTGGAGAGTATCAGAAGAAAAAGATGGGTTATGGAGATTCAAGGGTAGGATCATTGTGCCGGATGTTGGCACTTTGAGGCAGGATATCTTAAAAGAGGCACACAAAAGTGGATTCTCCATTCACCCGGGAAGTACTAAGATGTACCATGATTTAAAGGTGATGTTTTGGTGGCCGGGTATGAAAAATGATGTGGCGGAATATATTTCAAAGTGCTTAACTTGTCAAAAGGTAAAGATTGAACATCAAAGACCTGTCGGGATGTTGCAACCTTTAGAGATTCCACAATGGAAGTAAGAAAGTATTGCAATGGACTTTTGATGAGCAGATAATTTATACGCTTTTTGGCATTGTTTTTAGGTAGTTTTTAGTAAGTTCAAGCTACTTTTAGCGATGTTTTCATTAGTTTTTATGTTAAATTCACATTTCTGGACTTCACTATGAGTTTGTGTGTTTTTCTGTGATTTCAGGTAATTTCTGGCTGAAATTGAGGGACTTGAGCAAAACTCTGATAGGAGGCTGACAAAGAACTGCTGATGTTGTTGGAATTTGACCTTCCTGCACTCGAAATAGATTTTCTGGAGCTACAGAACTCCAAATGGCGCGCTCTCAACGGCGTTGGAAAGTAGACATCCAGAGTCCAGCAATATATAATAGTCCATACTTTATTCGGGAATTAACGACGTAAATTGGCGCTCAACGCCAATTTCATGTTGCTGTCTGGAGTAAAACGCCAGAAACACGTCACGACCCGGAGTTGAACGCCCAAAACACGTTACAACTTGGCGTTCAACTCCAAAAGAAGCCTCAGCTCGTAGATAGATCAAGCTCAGCCCAAGCACACACCAAGTGGGCCCCGGAAGTGGATTTATGCATCAATTACTTACTCATGTAAACCCTAGTAGCTAGTCTAGTATAAATAGGATAATTTACTATTGTATTAGACATCTTTGGTCTCAGTTTGGTTTTATTCTTCATCTTAGGAGGCCATTGATCACGTTTTGGGGGCTGGCCATTTGGCCATGCCTGAACCTTTCACTTATGTATTTTCAATGGTGGAGTTTCTACACACCATAGATTAAGGGTGTGGAGCTCTGCTGTACCTCAAGTTTCAATACAATTACTATTATTTTCTATTCAATTCTCTTTATTCCTGTTCCAAGATATTCGTTGCACTTCAACTTGATGAATGTGATGATCGGTGACACTCATCATCATTCTCACCTATGAACGCGCGTGACTGACAACCACTTCCGTTCTACCTTAGGCCGGGCGCATATCTCTTAGATTTCTTAAACAGAATCTTCGTGGTATAAGCTCGAATTGATGGCGGCATTCATGGGAATCCGGAAAGTCTAACCTTGTCTGTGGTATTCCGAGTAGGATTCCGGGATTGAATGATTGTGACGAGCTTCAAACTCCTGAAGGCTGGGCGTTAGTGACAGACGCAAAAGAATCAAGGGATTCTATTCCAACCTGATTGAGAACCGACAGATGATTAGCCGTGCTGTGACAGAGCATTTGGACCATTTTCACTGAGAGGATGGGATGTAGCCATTGACAACGGTGATGCCCTACATACAGCTTGCCATGGAAAGGAGTAAGAAGGATTGGATGAAAGCAGTAGGAAAGCAGAGATTCAAAAGGAGCACAGCATCTCCATACACCTATCTGAAATTTCCACCATTAATTTACATAAGTGTTTCTATCTTAGTTTATTTATCTTTATTTTCTATTTATTCCATTAATCATATTTAACCCAATAATCCGCCTGACTGAGATTTACAAGGTGACCATAGCTTGCTCCATACCAACAATCTCTGTGGGATCGACCCTTACTCACGTAAGGTATTACTTGGACGACCCAGTACACTTGCTGGTTAGTTGAACGGAGTTGTGTCCACACATAGCAAAGAGCCATAATAATGATTCCATACAACAACAAAGAATACTACATTGATGTGATCACAATTTTGTCCACCAAGTTTTTGGCGCCGTTGCCGGGGATTGTTCGAGTATGGACAACTGACGGTTCATCTTGTTGCTCAGATTAGGTAATTTTCTTTTCAAAATTTTTCTAAAATCTTTTTCAAAATTTTCTTTTCTTTTTCGTTTTTCCAAAAATATTTTCGAAAAAAAGTTAATAAAAATAAAATTTGTTTTTTCATAAAATCATAAAAATCAAAAATATGTTGTGTTTCTTGTTTGAGTCTTGAGTCAATTTTAAGTTTGGTGTCAATTGCATGCTTTTAAAATTTTTTCTTGCATTTTTCGAAAATTCATGCATTCATGGTGTTCTTCATGATCTTCAAGTTGTTCTTGACAAGTCTTCTTGTTTGATCTTGATGTTTTCTTGTTTTGTGTTGTTTATTGTTTTCCATAGGCATTTTTTGTTTGTTAGAGTCCATGCATTAAAGATTTCTAAGTTTGGTGTCTTGCATGTTTTCTTTGCATCAAAAATTTTTCAAAAATTATGTTCTTGATGTTCATCATGATCTTCAAAGTGTTCTTGGTGTTCATCTTGACATTCATAGTGTTCTTGCATGCATCTTGTGTTTTGATCCAAAATTTGCATGTTTTGGGTCATGTTTGTGTTTTTCTCTCTCATAATTAAAAATTCAAAAATAAAAAATATATTTTATCCTTTTTTCTCTCTCCAAATTTTCGAAATTTTGGGTTGACTTGGTCAAAAAATTTTAAAATTAGTTGTTTCTTACAAGTCAAGTCAAAATTTCAATTTTAAAAAAATCTTATCTTTTTAAATTCTTTTTCAAATTATTTTTAAAATCTTTTTCTTATCTTTATATCAAATTTTCGAAAACTCACTAACAATTAATGTGATTGATTCAAAAATTTGAAGTTTGTTACTTTCTTGTTATGAAAGGTTCAATCTTTAAAATCTAGAATCTTATCTTTTTAAGTTTCTTGTTAGTTAAGTAATTAATTTTAATTTTAATTTTAAATCTTTTTCAACCATATCTTATCTATCCTATCTTTTTATCTTATCTTTTTATCATATCTTTTTCAAAATTTTATCTTTTTCAAAATTTGATTTCAAAATATCTTATCTAACTTCTTATCTTCTAATCTTTTCAAATTTGATTTTAATATCTTTTTCAACTAACTATTTGACTTTTTGTTTGTTTCTTATCTTTTTCAAAACCACCTAACTACTTTTCTTTCTCTAATTTTCGAAAATACCTCTCTCTTTTTCAAAAATTCTTTTTAATTGTTTTAAATTTTAATTTTAATCATATCTTATCTTTAATTTTCAAAATTACTAACTCCTTTTCAAAAATTAATTTTCGAATTCTCCCTCTCTTTTCTTATTCTATTTAATTATTTATTTACTAACACTTCTCTTCACCTCTCTTCATCTAAAAATCCGAACCTATTCTTCTTCACTCTTCTCCCCTTTCTTTTTCTACTAACATAAAGGAATCTCTATACTGTGACATAGAGGATTCCTCTTCTTTTCTTGTTTTCTTCTCTTTCATATGAGTAGGAACAAGGAAAAAGGCACTCTTGTTGAAATTGATCCTGAACCTGAAAGGACTCTGAAGAGGAAACTAAGAGAAGCTAAATTACAACAATCTAAAGGTAATCTTTCAGAAATTTTCGAACAAGAGAAGGAGATGGCAGCCGAACCCAACAACAATAATGCAAGGAGAATGCTTGGTGACTTCACAAAACCAACGTCCAAATTTGATGGAAGAAGCATCTCCATTCCTGCCATTGGAGCCAACAATTTTGAGCTTAAGCCTCAACTAGTTGCTCTAATGCAACAGAACTGCAAGTTTTATGGACTTCCATCTGAAGATCCTTACCAGTTTTTAACTGAGTTCTTGCAGATTTGTGAGACTGTCAAGACGAATGGAGTGGATCATGAAGTCTACAGACTCATGCTTTTCCCTTTTGCTGTAAGAGACAGGGCTAGAATATGGTTGGACTCACAACCTAAAGATAGCCTGGACTCCTGGGATAAGCTGGTCACTGCTTTCTTGGATAAATTCTTTCCTCCTCAAAAGCTGAGCAAGCTTAGAGTGGATGTTCAGACCTTCAAACAAAAAGATGGTGAATCCCTCTATGAAGCTTGGGAAAGATACAAGTAGATGACCAAAAAGTGTCCTTCTGACATGTTTTCAGAATTGACCATATTAGATATATTCTATTATGGTTTATCTGAGTTTTCAAAAATGTCACCGGACCATTCTGCAGGTGGATCCATTCACCTAAAGAAAACGCCTGCAGAAGCTCAAGAACTCGTTGACATGGTTGCAAATAACCAATTCATGTACACTTCTGAGAGGAATTCCGTGAATAATGGGACGCCTCAGAGGAAGAGAGTTCTTGAAATTGATGCTCTGAATGCCATATTGGCTCAGAACAAAGTGTTGACTCAACAAGTCAACATGATCTCTCAAAGTCTGAATGGATGGCAAAATGCATCCAACAATACTAAAGAGGCAGCTTCTGAAGAAGCTTATGATCCTGAGAACCCTGCAATAGCAGAGGTAAATTACATGAGTGAACCTTATGGAAACACCTATAACTCATCATGGAGAAATCACCCAAATTTCTCATGGAAGGATCAACAAAAGCCTCAACAAGGCTTTAATAATGGTGGACGCAATAGGCTGAGCAATAGCAAGCCTTTTCCATCATCTTCTCAGCAACAGATAGAGAATTTTGAACAAAGCCCCTCTAATTTAGCAAACTTAGTCTCTGACCTGTCAAAAGCCACTTTCAGTTTTATGAGCGAAACAAGATCCTCTATCAGAAATCTGGAGGCACAAGTGGGCCAGCTGAGTAAGAAAGTCATTGAAACTCCTCCCAGTATTCTCCCAAGCAATACAGAAGAGAATCCAAAAGGAGAGTGCAAGGCCATTGATGTAATCAATATGGCCGAATGCACAAGGGAGGAGAAGGACGAAAATCCTAGTGAGGAAGACCTCCTGGGACGTCTCTCAAGAAAGAAGGAGTTTCCTATTAATGATCCAAAGGAATCTGAGGCTCATATAGAGACCATAGAGATTCCACTAAATCTCCTTCTGCCATTCATGAGCTCTGAAGACTATTCTTCCTCAGAAGAGGATGAAGATACAACTGGAGAGCAAGTTGCTCAATATTTAGGAGCTATCATGAAGCTGAATGCCAAGTTGTTTGGTAATGAGACTTGGGAAAGTGAACCTTCCTTGCTCATTAGTGAACTAGATACCTGGATTCAGCAAATTTTACCTCAAAAGAGACAAGATCCTGGCAAGTTCTTAATACCCTGTACCATAGGCACCATGACCTTTGAAAAAGCTCTGTGTGATCTGAGGTCAGGGATAAATCTTATGCCACTCTCTGTAATGGAGAAGCTGGGGATCATTGGCTGACAAGTCATTAAGACAAGCTTATGGAATAGTAGAGGACGTGTTAGTAAAGGTTGAAGGCCTTTACATCCCTGCTGATTTCATAATCTTAGACACTAGGAAGGAAGAGGATGAATGCATCATCCTTGGAAGACCTTTCCTAGCCACAGCAGGAGCTGTGATAGATGTCAACAGAGGTGAATTGGTCCTTCAATTGAATGGGGACTACCTTGTGTTTAAGGCACATGGCCATCCCTTTGTGACAAAGGAGAGTAAGCATGAAGAGCTTCTCTCAGTACAGAGTCAAACAGAGCCCTCACAGTCAAACTCTAAGTTTGGTGTTGGGAGGCCACAACCAAACTCTAAGTTTGGTGTTAAGACCCCATATCTAAACTCTAAGTTTGGTATTGGGAGTTTTACAACATTGACCTGATCACCTTTGTGGCTCCATGAGAGCCCACTGTCAAGCTAATGACATTAAAAGAGCGCTTGTTGGGAGGCAACCCAATTTTTATTTATCTAATTTTAATTTTATTTTATTGATTATTTTGTGTTTTATTAGGTACATGATCATGTGGAGTCACGAAAAAATATAAAACTTAAAAACAGAATCAAAAACAGCAGAAGAAAAATCACACCCTGGAGAGAGGACAGACTGGCGTTCAACACCAGTAAGAAGCATCTGGCTGGCGTTCAACGCCAGAACAGAGCATGAATCTGGCGCTGAATGCTAGAAACAAGCAACATCCTGGCGTTTGAACGCCAGGAATGTACCCTGAGGAAAGCTGGCGCTGAACGCCAATAACAAGCATGGAACTGGCGTTCAACGCCAGAAACATGCAACACATGGGCGTTGAACGCCCAGAATGAGCATCACTTCGGTGTTTAAACGCCAGAATTGGATGCAAAGGCATTTTAAATACCTAATTGGTGCAGGGATGTAAATCCTTGACACCTTAGGATCTGTAGACCCCACAGGATCACCTCAGGATCTGTGGACCTCACAGGATCCCCACCTACCTCGCCCTCTCTCTCTCCATTCATGGTCATCCCTTCTGTTTTCCATTCACCACTCACATCCATCCACTCTTCCCCATACACCCCACCTACCTTCAAAATTCAAAATCTCTTTCCCACCCAATCCCACCCATATAGCCGACTACACACATCCCTCCATCTCCTCCATATCTTCTTCTTATTCTTCATCTTTTCTTTCTTCTCTTGCTCGAGGGCGAGCAATTTTCTAAGTTTGGTGTGGTAAAAGCATAGCCTTTTGTTTTTCCATAACCATTGATGGCACCTAAGGCCAGAGAAACCTCAAAAAAAAAGAGAGAGAAAAGGAAAGACAAAAGCTTCCATCTCTGAATCATGGGAGATGGAAAGACTCATCTAAAGGGTTTATAGCTCAGTGGTAGAACATTTGACTGCAAATCAAGAGATCCCTAAGATACCTCAAGGGATAAATTGTCCTCCACACAATTATTGGGAGCAACTAAGGATAGGAGCACCAAAATTACTAGGGATCATCCAACAGAAGCAAGGAAGAGACATAAAGGAGCTCAAAGAGCACCATTGGTTCTTCAAGAAGGCGCCACCCTCACTAAGGTGGACTCATTCCTTGTTCTTATTTCTCTGCTTTTCGGTTTTTATGTTGTGTTCATTTATGTTTTGTGTCTCTACTTCATGATCATTAGTGTTTAGTAACTATGTCTTAAAGTTATGAATAATTCCATTAATCCTTCACCTCTCTTAAAAGAAAAATGTTTTAATTCAAAAGAACAAGAAGTACATGAATTTCGAATTTATCCTTGAATTTAGTTTAATTATATTGATGTGGTGACAATACTTTTTGTTTTCTGAATGAATGCTTAAACAGTGCATATTTTTGATCTTGTTGTTTATGAATGTTAAAACTATTGGCTCTTGAAAGAATGATGAACAAAGAGAAATGTTATTGATAATCTGAAAAATCATGGAATTGACTCTTGAAGCAAGAAAAAGCAGTGAAAAACAAAAGCTTGCGAAAAAAAGAAAAAGAAATGGCGAAAAAAATAGAAAGAAAAAGAAAAAGCAAGCAGAAAAAGCCAATAGCCCTTAAAACCAAAAGGCAAGGGTAAAAAGGATCCAAAGCTTTGAGCATCAATGGATAGGAGGGCCCAAGGAAATAAAATCCAGGCCTAAGCGGCTAAACCAAGCTGTCCCTAACCATGTGCTTGTGTCATGAAGGTCCAAGTGAAAAGCTTGAGACCGAGTGATTAAAGTCGTGATCCAAAGCAAAAGAGTGTGCTTAAGAGCTCTGGACACCTCTAACTGGGGACTCTAGCAAAGCTGAGTCACAATCTGAAAAGGTTCACCCAGTCATGTGTCTGTGGCATTTATGTATCTGGTGGTAATACTGGAAAACAAAGTGCTTAGGGCCACGGCCAAGACTCATAAGTAGCTGTGTTCAAGAATCAACATACTTAACTAGGAAAGTCAATAACACTATCCGAAATTCTAAGTTCCTAGAGAAGCCAATCATTTTGAACTTCAAAGGAAAAAGTGAGATGCCAAAACTGTTCAGAAGCAAAAAAGCTACAAGTCCCGCTCATCTAATTGAAATTAATATTCATTGATATTTTGGAATTTATAGTATATTCTCTTCTTTTTATCCTAATTGATTTTCAGTTGCTTGGGGACAAGCAACAATTTATGTTTGGTGTTGTGATGAGCGGATAATTTATACGCTTTTTGGCATTGTTTTTAGGTAGTTTTTAGTAAGTTCAAGCTACTTTTAGGGATGTTTTCATTAGTTTTTATGTTAAATTCACATTTCTGGACTTCACTATGAGTTTGTGTGTTTTTCTGTGATTTCAGGTAATTTCTGGCTAAAATTGAGGGACTTGAGCAAAACTCTGATAGGAGGCTGACAAAGGACTGCTGATGCTGTTGGAATCTGACCTTCCTGCACTCGAAATAGCTTTTCTGGAGCTACAAAACTTCAAATGGCGCGCTCTTAACGGCGTTGGAAAGTAGACATCCAGAGCTTTCCAGCAATATATAATAGTCCATACTTTATTCGGGAATTAACGACGTAAATTGGCGCTCAACGCCAATTTCATGTTGCTGTCTGGAGTAAAACGCCAGAAACACGTCACGACCCGGAGTTGAACGCCCAAAACACGTTACAACTTGGCGTTCAACTCCAAAAGAAGCCTCAGCTCGTAGATAGATCAAGCTCAGCCCAAGCACACACCAAGTGGGCCCCGGAAGTGGATTTATGCATCAATTACTTACTCATGTAAACCCTAGTAGCTAGTCTAGTATAAATAGGATAATTTACTATTGTATTAGACATCTTTGGTCTCAGTTTGGTTTTATTCTTCATCTTAGGAGGCCATTGATCACGTTTTAGGGGCTGGCCATTCGGCCATGCCTGAACCTTTCACTTATGTATTTTCAACGATGGAGTTTCTACACACCATAGATTAAGGGTGTGGAGCTCTGCTGTACCTCAAGTTTCAATACAATTACTATTATTTTCTATTCAATTCTCTTTATTCCTGTTCCAAGATATTCGTTGCACTTCAACTTGATGAATGTGATGATCCGTGACACTCATCATAATTCTCACCTATGAACGCGCGTGACTGACAACCACTTCTGTTCTACCTTAGGCTGGGCGCATATCTCTTAGATTTCTTAAACATAATCTTCGTGGTATAAGCTAGAATTGATGGCGGCATTCATGGGAATCCGGAAAGTCTAACCTTGTCTGTGGTATTCCGAGTAGGATTCCGGGATTGAATGACTGTGACGAGCTTCAAACTCTTGAAGGCTGGGCGTTAGTGACAGACGCAAAAGAATCAAAAGATTCTATTCCAACCTGATTGAGAACCGACAGATGATTAGCCGTGCTGTGATAGAGCATTTGGACCATTTTCACTGAGAGGATGGGATGTAGCCATTGACAACGGTGATGCCCTACATACAGCTTGCCATGGAAAGGAGTAAGAAGGATTGGATGAAAGCAGTAAGAAAGCAGAGATTCAAAAGGAGCACAGCATCTCCATACACCTATCTGAAATTCCCACCATTAATTTACATAAGTATTTCTATCTTAGTTTATTTATCTTTATTTTCTATTTATTCCATTAATCATATTTAACCCAATAATCCACCTGACTGAGATTTACAAGGTGACCATAGCTTGCTTCATACCAACAATCTCTGTGGGATCGACCCTTACTCACGTAAGGTATTACTTGGACGACCCAGTACACTTGCTGGTTAGTTGAACGGAGTTGTGTCCACACATAGCAAAGAGCCATAATAATGATTCCATACAACAACAAAGAATACTACATTGATGTGATCACAATTTCGTCCACCAACTTTGTGTCAGGATTGCCAAGGACTAGGGCTGGTTTTGATGCTATCTGGGTGATTGTGGACCGACTGACGAAGTCAGCTCACTTTTTACCCATTCGGATGACTTACACCCTTGAGGAGCTAGCACTGTTATACATAAAGGAGATTGTGAGACTTTATGGTGTACCTGCCACTATAATCTCTGATAGAGATTCTCGTTTCACTTCAAAGTTTTGGGGTGCATTTCAGAAAGCTTTTGGAACCGACTAAGCTTGAGCACGGCTTACCATCTTCAAACATATGGTCAATTCGAGAGGACAATCCAAACACTACTGGATATGTTGAGAGCTTGTGTTTTGGACCAACCGGTGAGTTGGGGTCGGTATATGTCGTTAGTAGAGTTTGCATACAATAATAGTTATCATGCGAGCATCGGAATGGCTCCGTATGAGGCCTTGTATGGGAGGAAATGTCAATCTCTACTATGTTGGTATGAAGCTGGGGAGAAAGGCTTGTTGGGACCGGAAATGATAGCTGAGACCACTGAACAAGTCAAGAAAATCCGAGATAGGATGCTTACAGCGCAAAGTCCCCATAAGAGTTACGCCGATCAGAGGCGAAAGCCCTTAGAATTTGAGGAAGGAGACCATGTTTTCCTTATGGTTACTCCAACCACGGGAGTAGGTAGGGCGATTAAAGCAAATAAGTTGAATCCTCAATACATTGGTCCATTTCAAATCTTGGAGAGGGTTGGACCATTGGCATATCGGATGGCTCTACCACCTCATCGTTCGAACCTGCACGACGTGTTTCACATGTCACAGCTTCGAAAGTACACTCCTGATGCTAGCCATGTGTTGGAACCTAAATCGGTCCAGTTAAGGGAAGATTTGACGCTTCCAGTGACTCTAGTCAGAATTGATGATAATAGTATCAAACTGTTGCGTGGAAAAGAGGTTTCATTAGTCAAAGTGGCATGGAGTCGACGCGGTGTTGAGGAACACACTTGGGAACTTGAGTCAGAGATGCAAACAGATTATCCGCACTTATTCTCAGGTAATTACATTTGAATTTTGTAGGCAAAATTCCGAATTAGGTGGGTAGAATGTAAAACCCTATTAATTAATGGCTAATTAACCCATAAATGAGAATTTATTCTAGAAAGCCAAAAATGTGATTTTTATGGCTTAATGTGATAGAGGAGATTGAGACGAGAATTTCGGTACCAATTTTATAGAAATCGGACCAAGATTGGACCGAACAGGCCAAACCAGGCCAACCAGACCTAAAGTGGGCCCTTGGCCCAACTAAACCAAACCAAAACCCTAGTTTTCAGCACTCTCTCTCCTTATTTGAGACACTAAACACGTTGAAATGGAGGCCATGGAGGGAAGAACACTCTCTCAACTTCTATCTCTCACTTGATCTTCAAACCACCATAACTTTTGATCTAGAGTTCCGATTGCCGCACCGTTTGTGGCCACGCATTCACCGCGGAGAGTTCTGCAAAACCCATACAACTAATCTTGAGGTAAACCACGTTTTGCTCTTCAAATTTCCAGCTTTGATTTCGAGTTTCATGAGCAAAAATGTTGAGATTTTGGGCTCTTTGATGTTTTAGGACCCAACTCTCTTGAAGGAGAAGATTAATCTTGTCTCCTTGGACGTTGGGTGTGATGAGATTCTCAACCCTAGTGTAATTGTTTGTTCTATGATGTTTGGGTATTGAGATGTTGTGTATGGGTATGATGATTTTGGCTTAGGTTGTGTATGTGTGAATATTGAAGCTTGATTGGTGATATTGAAAAGCTTGAAAAGGGATTTGGTGGTGAAAAATCTGTTCTTGGAGGTGTTGAGACCTTGAGAGCTTGTGGATAAGTGATTTGGAAGTGCTCCGGTTGAGCTTGGGAAATCGACTAAGGTATGGTATCGGTTTATCGTATCTAATATGTAATGTGGTAGGAAATACTTAGGCGAGAGGCCCTAAGATAGGCATTGAATTGTTGATGTTGTTGAAAGGTTGAAATATATGATGTGATCATATATGTGATGATGATTATTGATGCCTTGATGGTATGATGTATGAGAAATATGCATGTCGTGATATATGCTTAATGAGTGATTATGGTTGAATTGTGATATATGCTCAATGTGTGAGTTGAGGAGGCTTGATATTGAATTTGATATATTTTGATTGATTTCAAAGAAAAGGGATGAAATTGGCACGTTTTGATTGATTTTGAAAATAGTTGAAAATGACTTGTTTTGAAAATGGCACTTTGTGGTTTTGTATGAAAACATGATTTTTGGGCATACTTTGACGGGACAAAATTTGGACTACGGATCTCCATTTTGTGCCAAATTTATTTAGAAATGAAATCGGATCCGGGATGTCCATGCCGTTCGAAGAACGGGTGAAAAACGATTTTAAATGAGAAAGTTATGTCCGTCGGAAGATCGGGGGTTGAATCTATGAATTCTGCAGCTTTTAACTTAGAAAAATTTTAGCATAATGACCTCCCCCCCCCCCCCCCCCGCGCGTAGGCGCACTTGGCGCGTACGCACGTTCTTCTCGAAAGTGCCAGATGCGCTACACCAATTGCCCAGCTATTTTCCCGAGAGTTGTGCCAGAGTTGTGCCAACTTTGTGCCTGGGGCGCAAATGCACCCACGCGTACACGTGGCTGACGTGTACGCGTCGTTGGCTATTTTTCAATCCGCGCGTCTGCGTGAATGATGCGTACGTGCCAATGAGTTTTGTAGCCATCCACGCGTGCACGTGGAGTACACGTGCGCGTGGATCTATTTTCATCCCAAAGTTTATTTTTGAGTTTTAAAAGCCAAATTTCATACTTCTAAGCCTCCGATCTCACCACTTATATCTTAAATCATTATGTTATGCCTAGCAATGAGAAAAGGGGCTAGAGAATGTGGTAACTTGCGAGCGAAGCAAGGAAAAAATGAATGATCAATGAAGATCAAAGAAGATTATGTGAGATGCAGAGGATGGTGGTGGAAGTGCTTGTTACGCCATGGGCCAAAGGGCCGTAATTGTTAATGAATTGGCTGGTTATAGATTTAACCGTGAGCCGGATGGCTAGATTATTGCCGTGATACGGCGGAGCCATGATTATGGCTATGTATAAATGTATATATGCTGTTGAATGAATTGTGAATGTTGCACTTCCACTGTTGGAGATGAGAGTTTCCCTGGGAGTAAGCAGTGGCTAGCCACCACGTGCTCCAAGTTGAGACTCGAAGCTCTTTTGACCCTATGTCGTCAGATGTCCGGGCACTGTGAAAGCCCCGAATGAGCTCACTCCCATAAATATTCACCAGTGAGGGTGATGGATATGGATCATGATTATGATCAAGTTTATATTGAGTATAACTCGAGTTGGGGAGACACGACAGAGGGACAATCCAATGGTTAGCTACCAGGACTTGTTGGGTTGGCTCTATAACCAACAGATGATATCATCAGCTACTAGGGACAGGCATTCATCATATGCATACTATATGAATTGTTTGAGATTGCCTATTTGACTGCATATTACTTGCTACTTGTCTAAATGCCTTATCTGTTCTTATTTGTATATCTCTTGCTTGGTATAATTGTGTTTGCTATATTATACTCCTGCTGGTGGTTGGGAGGTCTGAAGAAATTGGAAAGAAAAGTGTTAGTTAGACTGAAGGATCTTTAGTCAGTCACCACTTATGGTTTAGCTTGTTTATAAGCTTTGAATTATTTGGAGGAAGTTCTAGGATTGCCTTCGGCTTTCCTCTATTATTATGTATTATATATGTGGAAGCTGTTACCATGCTGGGGACCTCCGGTTCTCACCCATGCGGATTTTGTGGTTTTCAGATGCAGGACGTGAGGTTTCTCGCTGAGGCATGCTAGAGACTTCTGGATTAGCAAAGATCTTTTGTTCTCAGGACTCTTTTTTTGGTTTATATTTTTCGCTTAGATACTTTTATCTCCATTAAATAATACAAACTGTGATGACTCCTCTTATAGGAGATTTTGGAGAATAGGTTTTCTATATTTGTGTCCCTTTGAGTTTCCTTTGGGGTTTCCTTATTTTATCATATGTATATATTGCTATGCTCGGACCAGTTATCTTCGCAACTAGATTTTAAGTCTTGATATTCCTGTTTTTGACACTCCTTTGTATATATATATATATATATATATTCTCACGTTGACTTATCCTTTGTTTGTTACGTTATCGATCTAAGTGCTGCACTTTCGAGTTGCAATTTTTGTTTACCCCTTTTTCTACAAAGGCTCCTAGTTATAATCAATCATTCATACTACTATACGTACTAAATTTTTATTTTAGAGGTCGTAATACCTTGCCATCCCTGAATTATGACTTAAGCATAAGACTCCGTATGGTAGGGTGTTACAATGTGTTTATCTGTTTTACAGAGAAAATAAAATTGAGAAAACACCTATAATAAAAAGAAAACAACCGAAAAGGGTGGCAAAACACCAGCCCAACCTCACAAGGAGTAAGTTTCTTAAATCATATTTTTTTATTGATACTTACGTTCTAGATTCTTTGATACTTATTTTGTGAACTTTTAGAACTGAACAAGCAAAAGACAATACTGTGGAAAGAAGAAAGCAAGCATTGGAAATGATAAGAGAAAAAAGATCAAAGAAAAGAAATAATGAAGCTCAGTCAGCAAACATTGCTTCGGATCAGTTTGACTTTCCACTGGCACAAAATGAATTCTCTTAGACGTAAGATTCAGTTTATTATTCCCGAATTCTTTTTCTTACTTTGCTTACTTTTGCTATAACCTTTTGTAATTCCTCTAGATTCAATTACTAACATTTATTTATCTTGCTTAGAGAGCCGACTATAAATATGGATAGTGAGCAACTCTTATAGACTCAAGGAAGCTCTACACCTTCTGCAAATGCTGCGAGCAATACGAGGTAAATTGGTTCACTGCATATTGTATTTTTGGTTCGATGGTTACCCAAAAACGAATTTAATGTGTTTCTAAACCTCTGCTTTTAATCTTGGTTCCTAATTTTAATTTGTTATCTTTTTTTAGGAAAAATACCCCGGATAGCACAGTCAAATATTTTAGAAAAAAGAAAATCTTCCCAAGAAAGACTCCTAAACACCAACAGTGTAAGTTAAAAATATTTATGTTACTCTTTTAGATTTGTAACACCCTACCATGCAGAGTCTTATGCTTAAGTTATAATTCAAAGATGGGAAGGTATTACGACCTCTAAAATAAAAATTTAGTACATATAGTAATGTGAATAATAATTATAACTAGGAGCCTTTGAAGAAAAAAGGGGTAAACAAAAATCGTAACTCGAAAAGTGCAACACTCTGATCAATAACGTAGCGAACAAGAATAAACTAACGTGAGATTATATATATACAAAAGAGTGTCAAAAACGGGAATATCAAAACTCAAAATCTGGTTGTGAAGGTAACCGATCTGAGCATAGCAACATCTATATATACAAGTAAATAAAATAGGAAACCCCAACAAAAATCCAAAGGGACACAAAAACTGAGAACCTATTTTCCAAAATCTCCTATAAGAGGAGTCATCACAGTTTGTATTATTCAATGGAGATAAAAGTATCTAAGAGAAATCATAAAATCAAAACAGAGTCCCGAGAACAAAGGATCTTCACTAATCCAGAAGTCTCCAGCATGCTTTAGTGAGAAGACTCACGTCCAGCATCTGAAAACCACAAAATCTGCATGGGTGAGAACCAGAGATTCCCAGCATGGTAACAACTTCCACATATATAACATATAATAATAGAAGAAATCCGAAGGCAATCCTAGAACTCCCTCCAGATAAAATCAAAGCTTATAAACAGGCTAAACAATAAAGGGCATCTGACTAAAGATCCTTCAGTCTAACTAATACTTCCCTTTCCAATTCCTTCAGACCTCCTAACCACCAGCAGGAGTATAAAATGGCAAACACAGTTATTTCAGACAAGAGATATACAAGTAGGAACAGATAAGGCATTTAGACAGATAGCAAGTAATATTCAGTCAAGTTGGCAATCTCAAACAATTCACATAGTATGCATATGATGAATTCATGTCCCTAATGGCTGATGATATCATCTGTCGATTATAGAGCCAACCCGACAAGTCATGGTAGCTAACCATTGGACTGTCCCTCTGTCGTGTCTCCCCAACTCGAGTTATACTCAATATAAGCTTGATCATAATCATGATCCACATCCATCACCCTCACTGATGAATATTTATGGGGGTGAGCTCATCCGGGGCTTTCACAGTGCCCGGCCACCCTGACGACATAGGGTCAAAAGAGCTTCGAGTCTCAACCTGGAGTACGTGGTAGCTAGCCACTGCTTCCTCCCAGGGAAACTATCATCTCCGATAGTGGATGTGCAAACATTCACAATTCATTCAACAGTATATATGCATTTATACTTAGCCATAATCATTGCTCCGCCGTAACACGGCAATAATCCAGCCATCCGGCTCATGGTTAAATCCATAACCAGCCAATTCATTAACAATTACGGCCCTTCAGCCCATGGCATAACAAGCACTTCCACTACCATCCTTCGCATCTCACAAAATCATCTTTGATCCTCATTGATCATTCATTTTTCCTTTGCTTCACTCGCAAGTTACCACATTCACTAGCTCCTTTTCTCATTGCTAGGCAAATCATAATGATTTAAGACACAAGTGGTGAGATCGGAGGCTTAGAAGTATGAAATTTGGCTTTTAAAACTCAAAAATCAACTTTGGGATGAAAACAGGGCCACGCGTATGCGTACTCCACGCGCACGCGTGGATGGCCACAAAGCTCATCGACGCGCAAGCGTCATACACGCAGACGCATGAATTGAAAAATAGCCAAATGACGCGCACGCGTCAGCCACGCATACACGTGGGTGCATTTGTGCCCCAGGCACAAAACCAGTACAACTCTGGCACAACTCTCGGGAAAATGGCTGGGAATTTGGTGCAGCGCATCGACGCGCCCGCGCACGCGTGGATGGTGCCTCTTTGAAGAACGACGCGTACGCGCCAAGTGCGCCTACGCGAGGAGGGTCATTCTGCTAATAAAATTTCTAAGTTAAAAGCTGCATAATTTACAGATTCAACCCCCAATCTTCCGACGGACATAACTTTCTCATTTTAAATCGTTTTTCGCCCGTTCTTCCAACGGCATGGACATCCCGGATCCATTTCATTTCTAAATAAGATTGGTACAAAATGGGGATCCGTAGTCCAAGTTATGTCCCATAAAAGTATGTCCAAAAAACATGTTTTCATACAAAACCACAATGTGCCATTTTCAAAACAAGTCATTTTCAACTCTTTTCAAAATCAACCAAAACATGCCAATTTCAACCCTTTTTAAAATCAATCAAAATGTACCAAAATCAACATCAAGACTCCTCAACTCACACATCAACACTTCACCACAATTCGCAAAACATCATCCCACTAATTTAACACTTCTCAATTAAATGGCTAAGAGACAACACATAAACATGTCATACATACTTTCTCATCCCAATTTTCAATGATACCACTTCCAATTAACCATCATTACACATACTCAATATCATACTCACCATCAACATGGTGGCACCCACAATTCAACCTCAATTACTCATCAAGCATATATCACAACATGTATATTTCTCATACATCATACCATCAAGGCATCAATAATCATCATCACATATATGACCACATCATATATCTCAACCATTCAACAACATCAACAATTCAATACCTATCTTAGGGCCTCTAGCCTAAGTATTTCCTACCACATTACATATTAGATATGAAAAACCGAGACCATACCTTAGCCGATTTCCCACGCTCAACCGGAGCACTTCCAAACCACTTGTCCATAAGCCCTCTAGGTCTCAACACCTCCAAGAACAGATTTTTTACCACCAAATATCTTTTTTCAAACTTTCCAAGGTCTCAATCAAGCCCCAATATTCACATATACACAACCTAAGCCACAATCATCATACCCATACACAACATCTCAATACCCAAACATCATAGAACAACAAATTACACTAGGGTTGAGAATCTTACCACACCCAAGGTCCAAGAAGACAAGATTAATCTTCTCCTTCAAGAGAGTTGGGTCCTATAACATCAAAGAGCCCAAAATCTCAATATTTTTGCTCATAAAACTCGAAATCAAGGCTGGAAATTCGAAGAGCAAAACGTTACTTACCTCAATATTGGTTGTATGTGTTTTGTAGAGCTCTTCGCAGTAAACGCGTGGCCATAAACGGTGCGGCAATCGGAGCTCTAGATCAAAAGTTATGGTGGTTTGAAGATCAACAAAGGGAGAGAACTTGAGAATGTGTTCTTCCCTTCCCCTCCACCATTTCAGCGTGTGTGTGTGTCAAATGAGGAGAGAGAGTGCTGAAAACTAGGGTGTTGGTTTAGTTTAGTTGGGCCAAGTGCCCACTTTGGGTCTAGTTGGCCCGGTTTGGCCCGTTCGGTCCAATCTTGGTCCGATTTCTATAAAATTGGTACCGAAATTCTCGTCTCAATCTCCTCTATCATATTAAGCCATAAAAATCACATTTTTGGCTTTCTAGAATAAATTCTCATTTATGGGTTAATTAGCCATTAATTAACCGGGTCTTACATTCTACCCACCTAATTGGAAATTTTGCCCACAAAATTCAAATTCAATTACCTGAGAATAAGTGCGGATAATCTGTTTGCATCTCCAACTCAAGTTCCCAAGTGTGTTCGTCAACACCGCCTCGACTTTAAGCCACTTTGACTAATGAAACCTCTTTTCCACGTAACTGTTTGATACTAGTAACATCAATTCTAACTGGAGCAACTGGAAGCGTCAAATCTTCTCTTAATTGAACCGATTCAGGGTCCAACACATGGCTAGCATTAGGAGTGTACTTCCGAAACTGTGACACGTGAAATACGTCGTGCAGGTTTGAAAGATGAGGTGGTAGAGCCATCCGATATGCCACCGGTCCAATCCTCTCCAGGATCTGAAACGGACCAATGTACCGAGGATTCAACTTTTTTGCCTTAATCGCCCTACCTACTCCTGTAGTTGGAGTAACTTTAAGGAAAACATGGTCTCCTTACTCAAATTCCAAGGGTTTCCGCCTCTGATCAGCATAACTCTTCTGACGACTCTGCGCCGTAAGCATCCTATCTCGGATTTTCTTGACTTATTCAGTGGTCTCAGCTATCATCTCCGACCCCAACAAGCCTTTCTCTCTAGCTTCATACCAACATAGCGGAGATTGACATTTCCTCCTATACAAGGCCTCATACGGAGCCATTCCAATGCTCGCATGGTAACTATTATTGTATGCAAACTCCACTAATGGCATATACCGATCCCAACTCGCCGGTTGGTCCAAAACACAAGCTCTTAACATATCCTTTAGTGTTTGGATTGTCCTCTCGGATTGACCATCTGTTTGAGAATGGTAAGCTGTACTCAAGCTTAATCGGGTTCCAAAAGCTTTCTGAAATGCACCTCAGAACCTCGAAGTGAAACAAGGATCTCTATCAGAGATTATAGTACCAGGTACACCATGAAGTCTCACAATTTCCTTTATGTATAACCGTGCTAGTTCCTCAAGGGTGTAAGTCATCCGAATGGATAAAAAGTGAGCTGACTTCGTCAGTCGGTCCACAATCACCCAGATAGCATCAAAACCAGTCCTAGTCCTTGGCAATCCCGACACAAAGTCCACTGCAATATTTTCCCACTTCCATTGCGGAACCTCTAAAGGTTGCTATATCCCGGAAGGTCTTTGATGTTCAATCTTCACCTTTTGACAAGTTAAGCACTTTGAAACATATTCCACCACATCATTCTTCATACCCGGCCACCAAAACATTGCTTTTAAATCATGGTACATCTTAGTACTTCCTTGGTGAATGGAGAATCCGCTTTTATGTGCCACTTTTAAGATATCTTGCCTCAAAGTGCCAATATCTGGCGCAATGATCCTACCCTTAAATCTCCATAACCCATCTTTTTCTTCCGACACTCTCCACTGTTTCCCTTGCTCAATAGCCGGTAACACCTTCCATAACGCTTCATCATTTTCATGAGCCTTTAGGAGTTCGGACTTAAAGTCACTTGAGATTTCTAATCGGCTCAAACACAAAGTTTCAGATAATTCTCGAGCACCAATTTTCAGACTCTCGAATCCCTTGAGCAACTTCTCCTCTTGAAGCATCATCCAAGCTGCATATAACGACCTCCGACTTAATGCATCCACCACTACATTCGCCTTTCCCGGATGGTAATTCAACTCAAAGTCGTAGTCCTTCAATAATTCCATCCACCTCCTCTGCCTCATATTAAGCTCTTTCTGATCAAAGAGATATTTCAAGCTCTTGTGATTGGAGAAGACTTGGAACTTAACCCCATAGAGATAATGCCTCCACACCTTCAAGGCAAACACAACCGCAGCGAGTTTCAAATCTTGTGTAGGGTAACTAACTTCATGAGGTCTCAACTGGCGTGAGGCATATGCCACCACATTATGATGCTGCATCAGCACGCACCCTAGACCCTTTAATGAGGCATCACAGCACACCTTAAAAGGCTCGTTCAGCTTAGGTAACACTAACACAGGTGCAGTGGTCAACTTTTTCTTGAATGACTGAAAGCTCTCCTCGCACTCGGGAGTCCAAACAAACGGAGTGTCTTTGCGGGTTAACTTTGTCAACGGCAAATCTAATTGTGAAAAGCCTTTGATGAACCTTCGATAATAGCCAGCTAAGCCCAGAAAACTCCTTATCTCTGTTACGGTGGTTTGTTGCTTCCAATCCATCACAGCCTCCACCTTAGTTGGATCTACGACTATTCCCTTCTTACTCACCACATGACCCAAAAACTTCACTTCACTCTTCCAAAACTCACACTTAGATAGTTTCGCATAGAGTTTCTTCTCCTTTAGAATCTGTAACACGGTCCTCAAGTGTTCCGCATGCTCTTCTTCAGTCTTGGAGTAAATCAATATGTCGTCAATGAAGACAACAACGAATTTATCCAGAAACGGACGGAACACTCTGTTCATATAATCCATGAATACTGCAGGAGCGTTCGTCAACCCAAAAGACATTACAGTGTACTCGTAATGACCATAACGAGTCCTAAAAGCGGTCTTAGGGATATCCTCACCCCTCACCCTTATCTGGTGATAACCGGATTGCAAATCAATCTTGGAGAAAACTCCAGCTCCTTGTAACTGATCCATGAGATCATCAATCCTTGACAATGGGTACTTATTCTTTATTGTGACCTTGTTCAGCTACCTGTAATCCATACAGAGCCGCATATTCCCATCTTTCTTCTTTACCAGTAACACTGGAGCACCCCACGGGGAAACACTCGGTCGGATAAAGTTCTTACCAACAAATCCTCTAACTGAGACTTTAGCTCGGCCATCTCTAACGGTGACATTCTATAAGGAGCACTTGGGATTGGTCCCACCCCAGGCACCAATTCAATAGCAAACTCGACCTCTCGGTTAGGTGAAAATTCATCAATGTCATCGAAAAACACCTCTGGAAACTCACACACTACTAGAATTTGTTCCAACCTTTGATCATCACCCGAAACACCCGTGGTTAACAACAGGATACCCTGACATTCAATTCCGAAACAGTTCACCAGCATCGAATTCAAGTAATAATTATTCACCATGACCGGCCCTTCTGTATCTTCCGGCATAAAGTACACCGACTTTGTAGAACAATCAAGCAGGACATGGTTCTCAGATAACCAGTCCAATCCCAAGATAAGATCAAGACCGATCATCAGCAAGCAGATTAAATTATGGACAAAATCACGCTGCTTGAACCTAAACGAAACTTTTGAGCATCCTAGCCTAGTTACCATGGCTTCATGGGTAGCATTATACACTTTTAGGTCATAACCTAAGGTTACGATCTTCAATCCTAACTCATGGGCTTTCTCAAATGCAATGAATGAATGCGATGCTCCCGAATCAAATAAAGCATTTAAAGTTTGACCAGCCATTTCACAGTTACCTCGAATGAGTGTCTCGGATCCCTCGGCACCTATAGTTGAGGTGGTGAACATCCGACCAGTCTGTTGTGCTTTCCCAGCACCTTGTTTCTGCTTCTCCAGACAATTTGCGGCTTTATGCCCTGCCTTTCCATAATTGTAGCACAAACCCCATCCAGCCTTGCATGGTGCTCCCGGATGGTGACTTCCACACCTAGTACAAGCTTGATCATTCTGAGGCTGCTTCCCAAACCTTTTCCCTTTTGAGTTGTTGTTATTGGGCCTCCTAAAAGAACCTCCCCTCTTGAAAGGCAAACCTCTAGGTGCAAAGCTCTTCCCTCGGTTCTGTGGGAATGATCCTTTGTGTCTCCCTCTCTCAGCAGCTGCCTTCTTCACGCACTCTTCAGCAACTCTACACTTGTTCACCAACTCGGAGAAAGTTCTGATCTCCATTGGTCCCACTGAGCTGAAGATATCACTTTGGAGTCCTCCTTCATACTTAATGCACTTCCACTCCTTATAATCTCCCGGAGTCCCCTGGCACATACCGGAGAACCTGAACAACTCCTCAAACTTGTCAGTATACTCAGATACGTATATAGTACCCTGCTTCAGCTATAGTAACTCAAGTTCCTTAGCCGTCTTAGCAGAAGTCGGAAAGTACTTCTTATAGAACTCCTCTCGGCACTACAACAAAAACACCCATTCAAGTACACTTGAAAAGTGTAGCCAAAAGTGAAAAAAAATGATGCATTAGGCTACGGCTATGCTTTTTGGGGTGATTCCTATTCGGCCATTGCCTATTCTCAAAGGCTACGCTTTTCTGCACCAAGGGCTACACTTTTGGCGTTTGGGAATAGGCTACGCTTTTTAAGTGATGCTATCTAGGACCAAAGGCTACGCTTTTCAGCTTTCATTTTTCCAGAATAGGCTACGCTTTTCAACGCTACTGCATCACTTGTAAAGCGTAGCCACATTGTATACCATAGCTACTTTTTATAAGCGTAGCCTTAAGTCCCTTATTATTTTTTTAATTTTCTATATAACCATAGCTACTCTATAAAAGTGTAGCCTTAGGTCCCTCATTGTTTTTTTTATTTTTTTTATTTTTTGTATGTATATAATATTCTAATAATTTTTTATACAACATAATATTTAATAATATTATTACATATATAATTCTACATTTTTAATTAAATGAGTTAAATATTATAAAATAAAATTAAACACATAATTATACTAAATAATTTCTTTAAACAATAAAAATTATCCTTACATAATTCAAAGATATAATCTTAAGAAGCAATTAACAATCAAAATATAACTTAAGATAATTTAAGTCACATAAAACTTGTATCACATCAATTAAAATGAAAAGTTTACACTCTATATCCGACAAGAGCTTAACAAACAGAAAATCGCAAATCTTCTAATCTTGGCATAATGACTAAAAAATCTTCTGAAGCGCTTTCAGATTCTTCTCAAACACATCTTTTTCATGCTGATCATCGTCACCATCAAGAAAACTCTTGGCCTTAACAATTGTATCAGTGTTCATTTCCTTGTTCATTCCTAGCGGGGCTGCTGCAAAAATACTTGCACTTCTAAGAAGTTTAAACAACAAAATTCTTCTAAAGGTGCACAAAAGAAGTGTAAATAGAAATTAACTAAATCAAAATAGTAAGATCACAAACTGAGTTGAAATACTAAAATATATATGATCATCATACTAATTGCTGAATAAATGGACAAAGAAAAAGAAATTAATTGCTGAATATACCATTACCTATCTTCACTCCAAACAGCTTGAACTTTACTGCCAATAGGATATTTATCACCCAAACCAATCCCAGCATTATTTACCAAACAACTATAACAGTTACTCACCTTGAACAAAACTAAAAGCATTCTAATAGCTCATTACCTATCAAAAGTAGTAAGCACTTTGATTTAGCAGATTTGATATTTCAAATAAATAAGATACAATACCATAGTATCTATTTGATTGATCGCTTACTTTTTCTCTTCTCAGCTTGTTAGTTTTTTATTATTCTCATTAAAGCTGAATGCAAAATTCTTAAAATCATGCCAATCAACTTAATTTCAAGTGGGAAAAACGGCGTTGCTTCAAAGAGTAAAGTGAGAATTATCAACCTAAATTGTAAAATTAAAAATGAATTGAGGCAGATATATCAATTTTGTACCAATATCCCCAATGCAATTGACGGACCAAACATGAATCCCCTCGCTTAATCTATTTATGGCGAATCAGAACCCAAAACACAATTCAAGAATACATCAAGTTACACAAGTAAATTGAAGCAAAAGGCTTAAAAAATTGAAGACAAATTAATGAATAAAACTTCATAAACTAGTGCATTAATCAGAAACTTTTTCACCTCCAAATTTTGAGAAATACAGCGCTGCTTACCTCTGGAATGGGCTGTCGGATTACATTTTCCACAGCAACACCAATTAAAATCCTCCAAGTGATCTTGCACTACATATTGAAGACTAATAATAAGAATTAAAGGTATTTCAAAACTCAAATGCCCCTGCACTGTTTTGAATTCCATTAATACAAATTACATAATAAGAATAGGAACTCTATAGCACAAATTCAATTGTACACAATAGAAGAACAAAAAAGCCTTGCCCCTAATGCAGTAATAAAATTTGAATGAATGTGATAGTTGGCAGGCTTAGCTTTGGGATTGCAATGATCTTATTGATAACTGCCACAAGCATGAGTAAGAGGCAGCCTTATATGATAGGTTGGTTGAATGGTCAATACTACCTAGTCAAAAGGGGTGTTTATGCCAGCTCAACCATATTGATCCTAGTAACCGTAGGTTCGGTAATTGGTTCGGTTTTGTTAACCATAAAGGCCAATCAAACAGAACAAGATCGCAAAATACATGGACAAACATGGTGAGGAAGAATTGATCATCCAATTATTATACTTAGAAAGATCCCTTACAAGTTGCTAAGGTAAAAATCCAAGTTCACATTCCAAAGACATGCTTTTAAAGGAATACTAATATTATAATAATAGTTGTTCATTAAAAAGGGTTGCCACATCCAATTAAGATGAGTAAACATGCTTGTATAAAAATTTAAGTGCTGCATAAATTTAAGTACAAAAATATTATAATAATAGTTGTTATTATCACAAAAAGGAATTGATTCCCATAACCAGTCATATGCCTAGTCCCCCAAAGATGCATAAAGTGCTGCAGCTAAATTTAAGTATAAAAATACGCATACAAACACACATGGTATAATAATAGTAACTGAGCATTGTCATATGAATTGCAAGTACCAGAAAAATTTTATCTCCAGTGACATATCTCCCTGCATGATCTTTCAGTAGCTTTTCAAGTGCTGAAAATAATGAAAAATATGCAACATTTAATTAAGGCAAGAAAAAAAAACCACTCAAATGAATAATTGGTTTGGAAGTAACAAACCAGAATATATCTTAATGGTATTCAGTGAAGTGTCACCTGTGAAGCCCTTTCAAATGACACTTTGTGCCCAAGGAAATTTTTCATGAGGGCCAACCTTTTTTCTCAATGACGTTATTCTGCAAAACAATATGTGCAACCTGTGGAGAGTGGATAAGATGATTAGAAAGCCGAGTAAGTGTACCTGAAAATTGAGTGCTCTTTTGGGAACGTCATGAGGCAGCAAAGGGTATTGAGGATACTTATCGTCCAAATACTGCATACATAGAGAACATGAATAATTGAATATAAATAAGAATATATAAGAGAAACGGGGAAATTAAAATCATGAGTTGGAGGACCAACCATAATAATGGCTAAGGATTCAGCAAGAACAAAATCTCCATCCACCAGAATAGGAATTAAAGCAAGAGGATTCAACTTGAGGAACTCTAATGGTTGTTTAAACAAGGCAATTTAACAATACATGTAACAGAAATAAATACAGAGCATAGGTTTAGAACAAATCGGGGTCAGATTTGGAGGAAAAGCAAAAAGAATAGCAATCCAATGCAGCAACTAGCAGGGGAAAGAATGTTAATGCTACCAGCTAAAGATCCTTCACTCTTTGGAAAATCAAGTTCTTCCTCAACGAGAAAATGAAAAGGACAAAAAAAAAGAAAATAGAGAAGGAAGAAGACCGACAAACACAAGATCCATTCAGCTTGCGCTAGTTGAGTCAGACAGCACGACAGAAATTGAAGCAGAGTACTGAACAAGCATCCATTCTTTAAGCTTGACAGAGCACATGTGAGCAAGGAGAAAGTAAGTATCCAACTGCCTCTGTAATTTGAAGCTGATAACACAAAATAATGTCCTTAGTGAGAAGCAAAGAAACTAATCAAAGAAAATATTAGAATATATCTACCCAATCTTTAGCACTTAACTGTCGAAGTTATTGCACCAGGATATAAATTGGCTTCAGCACTTCAGTTAATTATCTGCATTAACCCTTCATAGAACTTCATCATACATATTTTGAATTTATATCTCATTTTCATGAAAATGTCACATGATGTTTTATTAGAAAAGTTGCAGAAAAGAAGGAAAAAATGCAATGACTCCTCCAATGCTTGAAACTTCATAAAGAGAGGTTATCTGAGCAACAGATTCAGTAGAGAGGTTATCTGAGCAACAGATTCCTCCCTTAGTAATTATGAAATTGTAAACAAGTTTGAGTTTTACTTCTTGGGCTTCTTTTTTTTTTGAATATCTGAGCAATAGATTCAGTAGAGAGGTTATCTACATGTTGATACAATAGTCAAAGGTACAAAAAACTGCATTGCAGATTATATCAATTTAATTAAATACCATAACAATCATTGGAAAAACAAGTTGTTATTTTCTTCTCATCCACATAGAGAAGCATCTACTTGAAATGAAATCACATTTGCTATAAAAAATTAAATAAATGCAAATCAAACCTGAGAATGACTCCAATCTCTTAACTCACAGCAGCCTCCACATCATAAAGCAATAATAAAAATCATTGAGAGATTCAAAATTACAATAAATCCTGCCACAAAGTATACTAGTAAAAAGGTTTCCTTTTAGTCACAATTTAATATACCCTTCCCAATTCCCAAAGACGCTCTTCCTATAAGAAATATACTAGCAAATTCAAAGTTAAAAAGTTATTCAATAATCCCTGAAGACAACTCTAAAATTGGAACCAAAACTCCAACTCTGTTTGGCACTAAGGAATCAACTTGATTTACTTGTAATCAAGCATTTTTTATAGCTGTCTTGTGCAAAAAATTTAAATTAAAATAAGGTAGGTACATAGCTTAAATCAGTAGCTACAATGCAACTAAAAGAAAGAGTAATGCTAAACCTCAGAATCAAAAACACCAGAAAAGATGAAGCTCAAACATGTTCCAGTTATTCCATTCCAGCACAAGGGCATGTGAACCCTCTAATGCACTTGTCTCATAAATTAGCACAACATGGCTGCAAAGTTATCTTGCAAGAAAATATGCAAGAGCTCATTGATGATGGAATCGTGGATACCAATGGTAAGAGTTATAATTTTCACTCTTTACTCAACTTTACTATTTCGGATAAATCACAAAAACTACTCATGCTAAATTTCATAGAATCTACAGAACATTGAGAACATTAGATCAGTGTAATAAATCAAGAGAGTAAAGAAAGCATAGTGGATTGGCAAAGTTAGCAAAAGCAAATGATTCCAAACCAGCTAACATGCTCTTATCCATGATTCAATTCAATTCAACTCAACCTAGTGTTCTTCATTCACATTAATCATATATGATCTGTTAAACACGATTTTACAATGAAATAATATGTTGAACTGATTATGGCGAGATATATGATCTGGTATTAATCAACCCAATTAATTAGCAGATGGATCAAAATCAAATTGAGAAAAATAATCCAAATAGAAACCGGAACCTGAAGAAGAGGTCAGAGGAGATTGCAGCAGAACTTTTCAAAAGAGAGAATTGCATCCGCACCCTTGGCGTCGAAAATGGCACCAATGAAACGCCTGCAGAGACTTTGAAATTGAAATTGAAATGAGAATGAAATGAAAGTTGGAGAGAGAGAGGGGTTGGGAGTACGAATAGGAAGTAATCGTAGAAGTCGAAAGTGAGGATAGGAGCACGGCAAGCCCTAGCAGCGGCGGCGGCTTCAATTGACCCCAGGAGCGACGACAGTGCACGGCGGAACAACCTCCTCTCTCGCGTCGCATCTTCGTCCTCTCTCTCCATCTCATCTGCGAATCATCTTTCTCTCTCTCCTCCGGACTCCCTCCTCCACGACAGTGATGGCGGCGGCTGCAGCAGTGTTGCGGCGGTGACCCCCTCTCACTCTCTGGTCTCTCGCTCGCGCTCTCATCTCTGTCTTCCTCCTCTCCTCCCTCTGGTTCCCTCATTCTGAATCTGGGTGTGTGTGTGTGTGAAAAGGTGCGTGGCGAAGGTGAGCTTTGGAGGCAGGCAGGATTTCTACTTCGCAATGGTGACTTTGGAGGGAATGGGGGGCGACGAGGGTTTACGAAAGTGGATGAAGGTGCTTTGGAGGTGAGTGAGATTTGGAGGGAATGGACAAAAATTTTACTAAGTGTCATCAATTTGCTTTCAGGAAAAAGAGGAAAAAAAATTTACTAAGTGTTAAGTTTTTTGCTCTAGATACATTAGGCATCATTTTTAAAATACACCCAAAACTTAATAAATAGGCTACTCTTTAAAAGCGTCTCCTTTGATACGAAAAGTGAACCTATAGATATCAACCTACGGCTACGCTTTATAAGTGATTTCTATAATACTTAAGGCTACGCTTTTTAAACGATGCCGCATTTGTGTATCCTTTTCTCTTATAAAAAGGCAACACGGAGAAAAACGTAGCCTATTCATAGAATAGGCTACGCTTTTCAAATGTAGCTTAAAAAAAGTGTGGCTGAATAGGTATTTTTCTTGTAATGCGGAAGACATCCAGGTGATATAGTCATCACCCTGCTGTAAAAGACGTCAGATACCTTGCCACCAATGCGACGCTTCACCAGTGAGCAAATAGGTAGTAAACTCAACACACTATCCTTCAGGCACCACCTGCGCTTGTAGTGCTAGTTCCATAGCCTAAAACCATGTATCGGCTTCAGTCGGGCTAGTAGTTCCCCTGAACTTAGGTGAATTAACCTTCAAGAAGTTTGCCAGTGTCATCGGGCCCTGAACTCTACCTCCGTTATTACCATGGTTGTTCATCTGTTGGCCAAGAGTCTCAGCAGTGGCTTGCATAGCAGCAGCCATATTCTCCAATGCAGTCATAAAGTTCACCGGATTATTAGGGTTAATCTCCGACACACGAGCATTCATATGACCTCTCCCACGGCCTCTACCGCATCCAAGAGGCGCCATCTGGTTCCTATGAACACCAAACAATCGATATTAAGTTGATCAGTCTCAATATCGGGAGTTTAGTGCTTCAAAGTCCCAAATGCATGCTCATGAATATTTATGCCAATTATATCAAGCAGATATACTAATAGCACATAACACACATACAGAGAATGCACAAAAGCATAGTCAGTCCGTCCCTCAGGCTCTACAGGAACGAATTGCTCTGATACCATAATGTAACACCCTACCATACAGAGTCTTATGCTTAAGTCATAATTCAGAGATGGCAAGGTATTACGACCTCTAAAATAAAAATTTAGTACATATAGTAATGTGAATAATAATTATAACTAGGAGCCTTTGAAGAAAAAAGGGGTACAACAAAAATCGTAACTCGAAAAGTGCAACACTCCGATCGATAACGTAGCGAACAAGAATAAACTAACGTGAGATTATATATATACAAAAGAGTGTCAAAAACGGGAATATCAAAACTCAAAATACAGTTGCGAAGGTAACCGGTCCGAACATAGTAACATATATATACAAGTAAATAAAATAGGAAACCCCAAGGAAAACCCAAAGGGACACAAAAACTGAGAACCTATTCTCCAAAATCTCCTATAAGAGGAGACATCACAGTTTGTATTATTCAATGGAGATAAAAGTATCTAAGAGAAATCATAAAATCAAAATAGAGTCTCGAGAACAAAGGATCTTCGCTAATCCAGAAGTCTCCAGCATGCTTCATGGAGAAGCCTCACGTCCAGCATCTGAAAATCACAAAATCTGCATGGGTGAGAACCAGAGGTTCCCAGCATGGTAACAGCTTCCACATATATAACATATAATAATAGAGGAAAGCCGAAGGCAATCCAAGAACTTTCTCCAGATAAAATCAAAGCATATAAACAAGCTAAACCATAAACGGCATCTAACTAAAGATCCTTCAGTCTAACTAATACTTCCCTTTTCAATTTCTTCAGACCTCCCAACCACCAGGAGGAGTATAAAATGGCAAACACAGTTATTTCAGACAAGAGATATACAAGTAGGAACAGATAAGGCATTTAGATAGATAGTAAGTAGTATTCAGTCAAGTAGGCAGTCTCAAACAATTCACATAGTATGCATATGATGAATGCCTGTCTCTAATGGCTGATGATATCATCTGTCGGTTATAGAGCCGACCCGATAAGTCCTGGTAGCTAACCATTGGACTGTCCCTCTGTCGTGTCTCCCCAACTCGAGTTATACTCAATATAAGCTTGATCATAATCATGATCCATATCCATCACCCTCACTGGTGAATTTTTATGGAGGTGAGCTCATTCGGGGCTTTTACAGTGCCCGGCCACCCTGACGACATAGGGTCAAAAAAGTTTCGAGTCTCAACCTGGAGCACGTGGTGGCTAGCCACTGCTTCCTCCCAGGAAAACTCTCATCTCCGATAGTGGAAATGCAAATATTCACAATTCATTCAACAGCATATATGCATTTATACTTAGCCATAATCATGGCTCCACCGTAACACGGCAATAATCCAACCATCTGGCTCACGATTAAATCAATAACCAGCCAATTCATTAACAATTACGGCCCTTCAGCCCATGGCATAACAAGCACTTCCACCGCCATCCTCTACATCTCACATAATCATCTTTGATCCTCATTGATCATTCATTTTTCCCTTGCTTCACTCGCAAGTTACCACATTCACTAGTTCCTTTCCTCATTGCTAGGAATATCATAATGATTTAAGACAGAAGTGGTGAGATCGGAGGCTTAGAAGTATGAAATTTGGCTTTTAAAACTCAAAAATCAGCTTTGGGATGAAAACAGGGCCACGCGTACGCGTACTCCACGCACACGCGTGGATGGCCACATAGCTCATCGACGCGCAATCGTCATACACACGGACGCGTGGATTGAAAAATAGCCAAACGACGCGTACGCGTCAGCCACGCATACGCGTGGGTGCATTTATGCCCCAGGCACAAAACTGGCACAACTCTGGCACAACTCTCGGGAAAATGGCTGGGCATTTGGTGCAGCACATCGACGCGCCCACGCACACCACGCGCACGCACACCACGCGCATGCGTGGATGGTGCCTCTTTGAAGAATGACGCGTAGGCGCACTGCTAAAAAAATTTCTAAGTTAAAAGCTGCAGAATTTACAGATTCAACCCCAATCTTCCGACGGACATAACTTTCTCATTTTAAATTGTTTTCCATCCGTTCTTCCAACGGCATGGACATCCCGGATCCAATTTCATTTCTAAATGATTTTGGTACAAAACGGGTATCCGTAGTCCAAGTTATGTCCTGTCAAAGTATGTCCAAGAACCATGTTTTCATACAAAACCACAATGTGCCATTTTCAAAACAAGTCATTTTCAACTCTTTTCAAAATCAACCAAAACATGCCAATTTCAACCTTTTTTGAAATCAATCAAAATGTACCAAAATCAACATCAAGCCTCCTCAACTCACACATCAACACTTCACCACAATTCATAAAACATCATCCCACTAATTTAACACATCTCAATCAAATAGCTAAGAGACAACACATAAACATGTCATACATACTTTTTCATCCCAATTTTCAATGATACCACTTTCAATTAACCATCATTACACATACTCAATATCATACTCACCATCAACATGGTGTCATCCACAATTCAACCTCAATTACTCATCAAGCATATATCACAACATGCATATTTCTCATACATCATACCATCAAGGCATCAATAATCATCATCATATATATGACCACATCATATATCTCAACCATTCAACAACATCAACAATTCAATGTCTATCTTAGGGCCTCTAGTCTAAGTATTTCCTACCACATTACATATTAGATACGAAAAACCGAGACCATACCTTAGCCAATTTCCCAAGCTCAACCGGAGCACTTCCAAACCACTTGTCCACAAGCCCTCTAGGTCTCAACACCTCCAAGAATAGATTTTTTTACCACCAAAAATCTCTTTTCAAACTTTCCAAGGTCTCAATCAAGCCCCAATATTCACATATACAGAACCTAAGCCACAATCATCATACCCATAAACAACATCTCAATACCCAAACATCATAGAACAATAAATTATACTAGGGTTGAGAATCTTACCACACCCAAGGTCTAAGGAGACAAGATTAATCTTCTCCTTCAAGAGAGTTGGGTCCTACAACATCAAAGAGCCCAAAATCTCAATATTTTTGCTCATGAAACTCGAAAACAAGGCTGGAAATTCGAAGAGCAAAACATGGCTTACCTCAAGATTGGTTGTATGGGTTTTGTAGAGCTCTCCACGATGAACGTGTGGCCGTAAACGGTGCAGCAATCGGAGCTCTAGATCAAACGTTATAGTGGTTTGAAGATCAACCAAGGGAGAGAACTTGAGAGTGTGTTCTTCCCTTCCCCTCCACCATTGCAGTGTGTGTGTGTGTGTCAAATGAGGAGAGAAAGTGCTGAAAACTAGGGTTTTGGTTTAGTTTAGTTGGGCCAAGGGCCCACTTTGGGTCCGGTTGGCCCAGTTTGGCCCGTTCGGTCCAATCTTGGTCCGATTTCTATAAAATTGGTACCGAAATTCTCGTCTCAATCTCCTCTATCATATTAAGCCATAAAAATCACATTTTTGGCTTTCTAGAATAAATTCTCATTTATGGGTTAATTAGCTATTAATTAACTGGGTCTTACAAGATTTAGTTAATAATTTTTGTTTAATTAATCACAAGGAAATTGTATTTAAATATCACTAGAGCTACACCTGATTCTAACTTACAAATCATTGAGTTTCAAGAACAAACTCATTCTCAAACTTTGGAAGTGTGAGTTTTTCAATGTGCAAATTCCTATTTTTCAAAACAAATTCTAATTATTCAACATTAAATTTATTTTTGTTTACATTCCTTAGACCTCCTCTTGCATTGTCTCTCCTAAGTTCAGTTCAAGAAGAGTTGATGAAGGATGACTTCATCTATGTCCCTCCACAAAAGGAAACACAACAAACTTCTAATAGTGAGTAAGTTAATAAATATTTATTCACCACATGAATCTTGTTCAATGTTTACTGCTTATACATGGTTTAATTATGGTTCAGTTAAAACCAGAAATGAATTCAATGTGTTCTTGTCTTTGGACTCTTTTCTGTTTATTACAGCTACCCTCAAGAAGCTGAAAAGCATGGTATTACAGTGTCTCTTACAGTTTTGTAATTGATGATTTATTCAAAGATAACTATGTGTATGAAGTTTCTAATGAAGAGTGATTTTCACATAAAAATTCTTTTTATTAATTTTAATGGTTTTTATTGAACTTTTTTCTATTTAATGCAACAGCCCTGCCAAAGAACAACAGCAGAAGACCAAGAACTACTGGTGCAACAGTAATCAGAACAAGAAGCACCTGTTAATGTGTAAGCATAAAATTCTTTAATATCACTTTTGTTTAAATATAATTTTGGTTCACTATAAGTTTGGATTTAGGTTCACTATAAGTTTGGATTTTGGTTCACTATAATGATTAATGTAATTTCTGTTAAATATCATTGTTAAATATGATAATAGTTTAGGATAATTATAGAAATGTTTACTGTTTAATGCAGCAGACCTCTAAAACAGCAACAACAACCCTGCAAAGAACCAACAGCGCAACAATCCAAACAAGAAGCACATGTTGATGTGTAAGTTTTACTGCTTATATAAATACCGATAATGTTTATTGCTTATACATGGTTTAATTATGGTTCAGTTGAAACCAGAAATGAATTCAATGTGTTGTTGTCTTTGGACTCTCTTCTGTTTCTTATAGCTGCCCTCCAGAACCCAAAAAGCAGGGTGATACGGGGTCTCTTACAAGTTCTGTTATTGAAGAGTTTTTTAAGGATGCCGATGTCTATCAAGTTTCTAATGAAGAACAATCCCAAGAACTTTTGGTGGCACTACAATCAGAAAAAGAAACTCTAATCTTGTCATCATTTGATAGGTATGTTACTTGCTTTTCTTTAATATCATTTTTGTTTAATATCATTTTGATTCATAGTAAGTTTGGATTTAGGTTCATTATTTGTTTAGATTTTGGTTCACTATAATGATTAATATGAATTTTGTTTAATAGCATTGTTAAATATCTATCATCCTGCAGTGCTACTTAACCTAGGAAAAGGGAAGATGAAAGGCCTTCCTTTAGCCTTGGGATAAGTCCACCAGCATCTCAACCAAGTCAGCATCTGGAGTGACAGCAGCATTAAAATTTGCTGAAGGAACATCTTCATAACCAACCTTACCAGCGGCTCAAGTTTACAAAACCCCGCAGAAAAAGACAAAAATCACGAACGAGCTAATTGAAAAGTGTTACCATTGGATGACACATGTGAAACAGAAAAAAGATGGTAGCAATGAATATGAACCAGTATTTGTCTTGAAATATGAGGCACTCTATGAGTGATTAAGAGAATATTTAATGTCTCTAATGCCCGAAGAACAAGTGCATGCCGTGGTAAATCCTTTGCCAATTGCGTTAACATTAATGATTTTTTTAAACACTCTTATATAGTCTATCTCATAAATTTTTATCCTGTAGGTGGTTAGTATACACAACATGAATCTCAACGAAATAAAAACTAAGCGGTATCAGGAACAAATATACATTGTGTCGTTGGATATTATGGTAAGCTAAATTTCTTATTCACTACTGATTATTTTTCGGTTCGGTCAGAATGTTAACATTGGTTCACTTGATTCTTATGTCTTCTGTTGAGTTCTTTTGTATTAAGAAAACTTTTCTCTTGATGATTGAATGTTTTTCACGTTTTATTCAGTATATGATTTGTTTTCGATTCGGTGAAAATATGATTTAACTGATGTTCATTTTACAAATTTTATGTTGGGAACACATGGCGTGAAGTACATTGATAAGAGGACAAACAAAGCCTACAGGTTTGATATTGAGCAGTATGCCCACCACTGCCAGTTTCTTGACAAAAGGAAACTTGCATCGCATCCATTTGTAAGTTGTAATATCTAAAAATTCTTTGATAATTCTCTTGTTTGCTATTTGGTGCACGAAAATTGCAATCACACTTTTGCAATCTGCACAACTAACCAGCAAGTGTACTGGGTCGTTCAAGTAATACCGTACGTGAGTAAGGGTCAAATCTCACGGAGATTGTTGGTTTAAAGCAAGCTATGGTTATCTTATTATTCTTAGTCAGGATACCAACAACAGTGTTTTTCAAGTTCAATTGTAAAAAGTGAAAGGGCATAAAATAAATAATTGTTACTTAATAATGGAGAGTATGTTGGAGTTTTGGAGATGCTTTGTCTTCTGAATTTCTGTAACATAATACTTCCTCACTTTCATAAATGCAAGGCTCCTTCCATGGCAAGCTGTATGTAGGGTGTCACCGTTGTCAATGGCTACTTCCCATCCTCTTAGTGAAAATAGTCCAAATGCTCTGTCACAGCACGACTAATCATTTGTTGGTTCGCGATCATGTCGGAATAAGATCCATTGATCCTTTTGCGTCTGTCACTACGCCCAACACTCGCGAGCTTAAAGTTCATCACAGTCATCCAATCCCAGAATCCTACTCGGAATACCACAGACAAGGTTTAGACTTTTCGGATCCTCATAAATGCCGCCAACAATTCTAGCTTATACCACAAAGATTCTGATTAAGGAATCTAAGAGATACTCATTCAATCTAATGTAGAACGGAGGTGGTTGTCAGGCACACGTTCATGGATTGAGGAAGGTGATGAGTGTCACGGATCATCACCTTCTTCATAGTGAAGCGCGAATGAACATCTTAGATAGGAACAAACATGTTTGAATGGAAAACAGAAATAATTGCATTAATTCATCGAGACGCTGCAGAGCTCTTCACCCCCAACAATGGAGTTTAGAGACTCATGCCTTCAAAGAGTATAAAATTCAGATCTAAAAATGTCATGAGACACAAAATAAGTCTCTAAAAGCTGTTTAAATACTAAACTTCTGGGGCCCACTTGGTGTGTGCTGGGGCTGAGACTTAAGCTTTTCACGAGCCTGGGCTGTTTCTGGAGTCAAACGCTAGGTTGTAACCTGTTTCTGGCATTGAACTCCAACTTGCAACCTGTTTCTGGCGCTGAACGCCAGACTGCAACATGGAACTGGCGTTGAACGCCCGTTTACATCATCTATCTTCGCGAAAAGTATGGACTATTATATATTTCTGGAAAGCCCTGGATGTCTACTTTCCAACCCAATTAAGAGCGTGCCAATTGGACTCTTGTAGCTCCAAAATATCTATTTCGAGTGCAGGGAGGTCAGAATCCAACAGCATCAGCAGTCCTTTTGTCAGCCTTTTTCAGAGTTTTGCTCAAATCCCTCAATTTCAGTCAGAATTTACCTGAAATCACAGAAAAACACACAAACTCATAGTAAAGTCCAGAAATGTGAATTTAACATAAAAACTAATGAAAACATCCCTAAAAGTAGCTTGAACTTACTAAAAACTACCTAAAAACAATGCCAAAAAGCGTATAAATTATCCGCTCATCACAACACCAAACTTAAATTGTTGCTTGTCCCCAAGCAACTGAAAATCAAATAGGACAAAAAGAAGAGAATATACTATAAATTCCAAAATATCAATGAATATTAATTATAATTAGATGAGCGGGACTTGTAGCTTTTTGCTTCTGAACAGTTTTGGCATCTCACTTTTTCCTTTGAAGTTTAGAATGATTGGCTTCTCTAGGAACTTAGAATTTCGGATGGTGTTATTGACTTTCCTAGTTAAGCATGTTGATTCTTGAACACAGCTGCTTATGAGTCTTGGCTGTGGCCCTAAGCATTTTGTTTTCCAGTATTACCACCAGATACATAAATGCCACAGACACATAACTGGGTGAACCTTTTCAGATTGTGACTCAGCTTTGCTAAAGTCCCCAGTTAGTGGTGTCCAGAGCTCTTAAGCACACTCTTTTGCTTTGGATCACGACTTTAACCACTCAGTCTCAAGCTTTTTACTTGGACCTTCATGACACAAGCACATGGTTAGGGACAGCTTGATTTAGCCGCTTAGGCCTGGATTTAATTTCCTTAGGCCCTCCTATCCATTGATGCTCAAAGCCTTGGATCCTTTTTACCCTTGCCTTTTGGTTTTAAGGGCTATTGGCTTTTTCTACTACTCCTTCTTTTTCTTTTTTTTTCTATTTTTTTTTTCCGCCATTTTTTTTTCTTCTTTTTTTTTTTCGCAAGCTTTCTTTTTCACTGCTTTTTCTTGCTTCAAGAATCAATTTCATGATTTTTCAGATCCTCAATAACATTTCTTTTTGTTCATCATTCTTTCAAGAGCCAACAATTTTAACATTCATAAACTACAAGATCAAAAGACATATGCACTGTTCAAGCATTCATTCAGAAAACAAAAAGTATTGTCACCACATCAATATAATTAAATTAAATTCAAGGATAAATTCGAAATTCATGTACTTCTTGTTCTTTTGAATTAAAATATTTTTCATTTAAGAGAGGTGAAGGATTCATGGATTTTATTCATAGCTTTAAGGCATGGTTACATACTAATGATCATGAAATAAAGACACAAAACATAGATAAACACAATAATTAAAAACCGAAAACAGAAAGAAAATAAAGAACAAGGAATGAATCCACCTTTAGTGGCGTCTTCTTCTTGAAGGACCAATGATGTTCTTAAGCTCTTCTATGTCCCTTCCTTGCCTTTGTTGCTCCTCCCTCATTGCTCTTTGATCTTCTCTTATTTCTTGGAGAATGATGGAGTGTTCATGATGTTCCACCCTTAGTTGTTCAACATTATGGCTCAAATCTTCTAAGGAGGTGTTGAGTTGCTCCCAATAGTTGTTGGGAGGAAAGTGCATTCCTTGAGGCATTTGTTGATGATGAATTTCCTCATGTTCTTCTTGAGGGCCGTGAGGAACTTCTCTTGTTTGCTCCATCCTTTTCTTGGTGATGGGCTTGTCTTCTTCAATGGAGACATCTCCATCTATGATGACTCCAGCTGAGTAACATAGATGGCATATAAGGTGGGGGAAGGCTAGCCGTGCCATGTGTGAAGGCTTGTCAGCTATTTTGTAGAGTTCATTGGAGATGACTTCATGAACTTCCACTTCCTCTCCAATCATGATGCTATGAATCATGATGGCCCGATCCACAGTAACTTCAGATCGATTGCTTGTGGGAAGGATGGATCTTTGGATGAACTCCAACCATCCTCTAGCTACAGGCTTGAGGTCCAGTCTTCTTAGTTGGACTAGCTTGCCTTTGGAGTCTATTCTCCATTGGGCGCCTTCCACACAAATGTCCATTAGGACTTGGTCCAACCTTTGATTAAAGTTGACCCTTCTTGTGTAGGGACGTTCATCACCTTGCATCATGGGTAAGTGAAACGCCAACCTCACATTTTCTGGACTGAAATCCAAGTATTTCCCTCTAACCATTGTGAGATAATTCTTTGGATTCGGGTTCATACTTTGATCATGGTTCCTAGTGATCCATGCATTAGCATAGAACTCTTGAACCATTAATATTCCAACTTGTTGCATGGGGTTGGTTAAGACTTCTCAACCTCTTCTTTGAACTTCATGTCGGATTTCCGGATACTCATTCTTTTTGAGCTTGAAAGGGACCTCAAGGATCACCTTCTTCTTTGCCACAACATCATAGAAGTGGTCTTGATGGCTTTTGGAGATGAATCTTTCCATCTCCCATGACTCGGAGGTGGAAGCTTTTGCTTTCCCTTTCCCTTTTCTTGAGGAAACTCCGGCCTTAGGTGCCATTGGTAATGGAAAAACAAAAAAAAAAGCTTATGCTTTTACCACACCAAACTTAAAATTTGCTCGTCCTCGAGCAAGAAAGAAAAGAATAGTAGAAGAAGAAGAAGAGAATATGGGAGAGAGGGAGAGAAGTAGGTTCGGCTATATAGGAGAAGAAAGGGGGTTGTGTTGTGTGAAAATGAAGAAGAATGGAAGGCTATTTATAAGGAGAGGGAGGGTGGGAGTTCGGTCATTTGGGTGGGAATGGGTGGGGAATTGAATTTGAATTTTATGAGGGTAGGTGGGGTTTATGGGGAAGAGGAGGTTGATGTGAATGGTGAATGGGGTAATTGGGAAGAGGATTTGAGGTGATTGGTGAAGGTTTTTGGGAAGTGTGATATGGGGAAGAGTGAAATGAGATTTGGATTAGAAGAGTGTGATTAGGATTAAAAGGTAAGGTGGGAATATGGTAGGTGGGGATCCTGTGGGGTCCACAGATCCTGAGGTGAGGATCCTGTGGGGTCCACAGATCCTGAGGTGAAAACAAATACCATTCCTTCACCATATAGGCATGTAAAATGCCTCCATGCATCATTCTGGCATTCAAACGCCCATTGATGCATGTTCTGGGCGTTCAACGCCCATGTAATGCATGTTTCTGGCGTTGAACGCCAGTTTCATGCTTGTTCCTGGCGTTCAGCGCCAGTTTGTCCTCTCTGTGCACCATCCTGGCGTTTAACGCCAGGTTGTTGCTTGTTTTGGGCGTTCAGCGCCAGAATGGTGCTTTGTTCTGGCGTTGAACGCCGGCCAGATGCACCTTACTGGCGTTGAACGCCAGTCTGCGCTGCCTCCAGGGTGAAAAATTTTTTTCTTCTGTTTTTGACTCTGTTTTTAATTTTTTTGATTTTTTTCGTGACTCCTCATGATCATGTACCTAGTAAAACACAAAAATAAACAAGAAACAAAATAAAATAAAATTAGATAAATAAAATTGGGTTGCCTCCCAACAAGCGCTTCTTTAATGTCAGTAGCTTGACAGTGGCTCTCATGGAGCCACATGGTGATCAGGTCAATTTAGTGTGGTCCCAACACCAAACTTAGAGTTTGGATATGGGGTTTGAACACCAAACTTAGAGTTTGGTTGTGGCCTCACAACACCAAACTTAGAGTTTGACTGTGTGGGCTCTTCTTGACTCTGAACTGAGAGAAGCTCTTCATGCTTACTCTCTTTTGTCACAGAGGGATGGCTATGTGCCTGAAACACAAGGTAGTCCCCATTCAATTGAAGGACTAACTCTCCTCTGTTGACATCTATCATAGCTTCTGCTGTGGCTAGGAAAGGTCTTCCTAGGATGATGCATTCATCATCTTCCTTCCTAGTGTCTAGGATTATGAAATCAGCAGGGATGTAAAGGCCTTCAACCCTTACTAGCACGTCCTCTACTATTCCATAGGCTTGTCTTATGGACTTATCTGCCAATTGTAATGAGAACAAGGCAGGTTGTACCTCAATGATTCCCAGCTTCTCCATTACAGAGAGTGGCATAAGATTTATCCCTGACCCAAGATCACATAGAGCTTTTTCAAAGCTCATGGTGCCAATGGTGCAAGGTATTAAGAACTTGCCAGGATCTTATTTCTTTTGAGGTAGAGTTCTCTGAATCCAAGTATCTAGTTCACTAATGAGCAAGGGAGGTTCACTTTCCCAAGTCTCATTACCAAACAGCTTGGCGTTCAGTTTCATGATAGCTCCTAAGTATTGAGCAACTTGCTCTCCAGTCACATCTTCATTCTCTTCAGAGGATGAATATTCTTCAGAGCTCATGAATGGGAGAAGGAGATTTAAAGGAATCTCTATGGTCTCTAGATGAGCCTCAGATTCCTCAGGATCCTTAATAGGAAACTCCTTCTTGCTTGAGGAACGTCCCAGGAGGTCTTCCTCACTAGGATTTTCGTCCTCCTCCTCCCTTGTGTATTCGGGCATATTGACTATGTCAATGGCCTTGCACTCTCCTTTTGGATTTTCTTCTGTATTGCTTGGGAGAATACTGGGAGGAGTTTCAATAACTTTCTTACTCAGCTGGCCTACTTGTGCCTCCAGATTTCTAATGGAGGATCTTGTTTCATTCATGAAGCTAAAAGTGGCCTTTGACAGATCAGAGACTATATTGGCTAAATTAGAATTGTTTTGTTCGGAGCTCTCTGTCTGTTGCTGAGAAGATGATGGATATGGCTTACTATTGTTCAGCCTATTGCATCCACCATTGTTAAAGCCTTGTTGAGGCTTTTGCTGATCCTTCCAGGAGAAATTTGGATGATTTCTCCATGATGAGTTATAGGTGTTTCCATAAGGTTCACCCATGTAATTAACCTCTGCCATGGCAGGGTTCTCAGGATCATAAGCTTCTTCAGACGCTGCCTCTCTAGTACTGTTGGATGCATGTTACAATCCATTCAGATTTTGAGAGATCATGTTGACCTGTTGAGTCAACATTTTGTTCTGAGCCAATATGGCATTCAGAGCATCAATTTCAAGAACTCCTTTCTTCTGAGGTACCCCATTATTCACGGAATTCCTCTCAGAGGTGTACATGAACTGGTTGTTTGCAACCATGTCAATGAGCTCTTGAGCCTCTTCAGGCGTTTTCTTCAGGTGGATAGATCCACCTGCAGAATGGTCCAATGACATTTTCGAAAATTCAGAGAGACCATAATAGAATATATCTAATATGGTCCATTCTGAAAACATGTTAGATGGACATCTCTTGGTCAACTGCTTGTATCTTTCCCAAGCTTCATAGAGGGATTCACCATCTTTTTGTTTGAAGGTTTGAACATCCACTCTCAGCTTGCTCAACTTTTGAGGAGGAAAGAATTTATCCAAGAAGGCAGTGACTAGCTTATCCCATGAGTCCAGGCTATCCTTGGGTTGTGAATCCAACCATACTCTAGCTCTGTCTCTTATAGCAAAAGGGAAAAGCATGAGTCTGTAGACCTCAGGATCAACTCCATTCGTCTTTACAGTCTCACAGATCTGCAAGAATTCAGTTAAAAACTGGTAAGGATCTTCAGATGGAAGTTCATAAAACTTGCAGTTTTGTTGCATTAAAGCAACTAGTTGAGGCTTAAGCTCAAAGTTATTGGCTCCAATGGCAGGAATGGAGATGCTTCTTCCATCAAATTTGGACGTTGGCTTTGTGAAGTCACCAAGCATTCTCCTTGCATTATTATTATTATTTTCAGCTGCCATCTCTTTCTCTTGTTCGAAAATTTCTAGAAGGTCTCTTCTGGATTGTTGTAATTTAGCTTCTCTTAATTTTCTCTTCAGAGTCCTTTCAGGTTCTGGATCAATTTCAACAAGAGTGTCTTTTTCCCTGTTCCTGCTCATATGAAAGAGAAGAAAACAAGAAAAGAAAGAGGAATCCTCTATGTCACAGTATAGAGATTCCTTTATGTTAGTAGAAAAAGAAAGGGGGTAGAAGAATGAAGAAGAGGGTTCGGATTTTTGGATGAGGAGAGGTGAAGAGAAGTGTTAGTAATTAAATAATTAAATAGAATAAGAAAAGAGGAGGGAGAATTCGAAAAATAATTTTGAAAAAGAGTTAGTGATTTTCGAAAATTAAAGATAAATGTAATTAAAATTAAAATTTGAAACAATTAGTTAATTAAAAAGAATTTTTGAAAAAGAGTGAGATATTTTCGAAAATAGGAGAGAGAAAAGTAGTTATTTGGTTTTAAAAAAAAGATAAGAAACAAACAACAAGTTAGTTAGTTGATTGAAAAAGATTTGAAAATCAAATTTGAAAAAGATAAGAGGATAAGAAGTTAGATAAGATATTTTGAAATCAAATTTTGAAAAATATAAAATTTTAAACAGGATAAGATAAAAAGATAAGATAAAAGTTTTAAGAAAAAGATATTTTGAAAAAGATTTAATTTTTTAAAATGACTTAACCAACAAGAAACTACAAGATAAGATTCTAGAATTTAAAGATTGAACCTTTCTTAACAAGAAAGTAACAAACTTCAAATTTTTGAACCAATTACATTAATTGTTAGCTAATTTTCGAAAATTAGATATAAAAGATAAGAAAAAGATTTTGAAAATAATTTGAAAAATATTTTTGAAATTTTCGAAAATAGAAAAAATGAAGAGGATATGATTTTGAAAAAGCTTTTGAAAAGATAAGATTTTAAAATTGAAATTTTGACTTGACTTGTAAGAAACAACTAATTTTAAAAATTTTTGACCAAGTCAACCCAAAATTTCGAAAATTTGGAGGGAAATAAGGAAAAGATATTCTTTTTTTATTTTTGAATTTTTAATTATGAGAGAGAAAAACAACAAAATTACTCAATGCATGAAATTTTTAGATCAAAACAATGAATGCATGCAAGAATGCTATGAATGTCAAGATGAACACCAAGAACACTTTGAAGATCATGATGAACATCAAGAACATAATTTTGAAAAAAAAATTTTATGCAAAGAAAACATGCAAGACACCAAACTTAGAAATCTTTGATGCATGTACTCTAACAAACAAAAAATGCACATGAAAAACAAGAAAAGACATAAAACAAGAAATCATCAAGATCAAACAAGAGGACTTATCAAGAACAACTTGAAGATCATGAAGAACACTATGAATGCATGGGAATTTCGAAAAAAATGCAAGAAAAATTTTTAAAAGCATGCAATTGACACCAAACTTAAAAATTGACTCAAGACTCAAACAAGAAACACAAAATATTTTTGATTTTTGTGATTTTATGATTTTTTTGTATTTTTATAAAATTTTTTCGAAAATAAAGTTTAGAAAAACGAAAAATAAAAGAAAAATTTTGAAAAAGATTTTAAAAAGAAAATTACCTAATCTGAGCAACAAGATGAACCGTCAGTGTCCATACTCGAACAATCCCCGGCAACGGCGCCAAAAACTTGGTGGACGAAATTGTGATCCATGTTCTAATTATTTTGAGATGAAGGCTTCTAAGGGGCACCAGCTGAATTCACAACTCCGTTCAACTAACCAGCAAGTGTACTGGGTCGTCCAAGTAATACCTTACGTGAGTAAGGGTCGAATCCACAGAGATTGTTGGTATGAAGCAAGCTATGGTCACCTTGTAAATCTCAGTTAGATAGATTAAAGGGTAATTGTGATTATTGGAATAAATAATAATAAAAAGAAATAATAAAAGGGATAAAATACTTATGCAGATTCATTGGTGGGAATTTCAGATAAGCGGATGGAGATGCTGTAGAGCTCAAGGACGCCTGCTCTCCTACTGCTTCTACTCAATCCTTTCTTACTCCTTTCCATGGCAAGCTGTGTATAGGGGTTCACCATCAGCGGTGGCTACTTTCAATCCTCTCGGGAAAATATCCTATGCGGCTGTCACTCGCACAGCTAATCATCTGGAGGCATCACCCATGGTTGATGGCTACATCCCATCCTCGCAGTGAAAACTAATGCTCACGCACTCTGTCACAGTACGGCTAATCACTGGTTGGTTCCCGCGTCTACTGGAATAGAATCCCTTGATTCTTTTGCGTCTGTCACTAACGCCCAGCACTTGCAAGTTTGAAGCACGTCACAGTCATTCATTACCGGAATCCTACTCGGAATACCACAGACAAGGTTAGACTTTCCGGATTCCCAGGATCCTACTCGGAATACCACAGATAAGGTGAGACTTTCTGGATCCTCATAAATGCCGCCATCTATCTAGCTTATACCACGAAGATTCTGTTGGGGAATCTAAGAGATACACATTCAAGCTCTGTTGCATGTAGAACGTAAGTGGTTGTCAATCACGCGCGTTCATAAGTGAGAATGATAATGAGGGTTATCTAACTCATCACATTCATCATGTTCTTGGGTACGAATGAATATCTTGGAATAAGAATAAAAGAGGAATTGAATAAAAGAAAGTAGAACTTCATTAATACTTGAGGTACAGCAGAGCTCCACACCCTTAATCTATGGTGTGCAGAAACTCCACCGTTGAAAATACATAAGCAAAAGAGGTTCAGGCATGGCCGAATGGCCAGCCCTCTCCATGATCAAGTGACCGAATGAATAATGACTTAAAGTGGTCAAAAGATGTCTAATACAATAGATAAATGTCCTATATATACTAGACTAGCTACTAGGGTTTACATGAGTAAGTAATTGATGCATAAATCCACTTCCGGGGCCCACTTGGTGTGTGTTTGGGCTGAGCTTGATCAATCCACGAGCTGAGGCTTCTCTTGGAGTTGAACTTCGAGTTATGACGTGTTTTGGGCGTTCAACTCCGGATCATGACGTTTTTCTGGCGTTTAACTCCAGACAGCAGCATGTACTTGGCGTTCAACGCCAAGTTACGTCGTCATTCTTCGAATAAAGTATGGACTATTATATATTGCTGGAAAGCCCTGGATGTCTACTTTTCAACGCCGCTGAGAGCGCGCCATTTGGAGTTCTGTAGCTCCAGAAAATCCATTTCGAGTGCAGGGAGGTCAGAATCCAACAGCATCAGCAGTCCTTTTGTCAGCCTTTTTCAGAGTTTTGCTCAAATCCCTCAATTTCAGTCAGAATTTACCTGAAATCACAGAAAAACACACAAACTCATAGTAAAGTCTAGAAATGTGAATTTAACATAAAAACTAATGAAAACATCCCTAAAAGTAGCTTGAACTTACTAAAAACTACCTAAAAACAATGCCAAAAAGCGTATAAATTATCCGCTCATCACAACACCAAACTTAAATTGTTGCTTGTCCCCAAGCAACTGAAAATCAAATAGGATAAAAAGAAGAGAATATACTATAAATTCCAAAATATCAATGAATATTAATTATAATTAGATGAGCGGGACTTGTAGCTTTTTGCTTCTGAACAGTTTTGGCATCTCACTTTTTCCTTTGAAGTTTAGAATGATTGGCTTCTCTAGGAACTTAGAATTTCGGATGGTGTTATTGACTTTCCTAGTTAAGCATGTTGATTCTTGAACACAGCTACTTATGAGTCTTGGCTGTGGCCCTAAGCATTTTGTTTTCCAGTATTACCACCAGATACATAAATGCCACAGACACATAACTGGGTGAACCTTTTCAGATTGTGACTCAGCTTTGCTAAAGTCCCCAGTTAGTGGTGTCCAGAGCTCTTAAGCACACTCTTTTGCTTTGGATCACGACTTTAACCACTCAGTCTCAAGCTTTTTTCTTGGACCTTCATGACACAAGCACATGGTTAGGGACAGCTTGATTTAGCCGCTTAGGCCTGGATTTAATTTCCTTAGGCCCTCCTATCCATTGATGCTCAAAGCCTTGGATCCTTTTTACCCTTGCCTTTTGGTTTTAAGGGCTATTGGCTTTTTCTACTGCTCCTTCTTTTTTTTTTCTATTTTTTTTTCCGCCATTTTTTTTTCTTCTTTTTTTTTTCGCAAGCTTTCTTTTTCACTGCTTTTTCTTGCTTCAAGAATCAATTTCATGATTTTTCAGATCCTCAATAACATTTCTCTTTGTTCATCATTCTTTCAAGAGCCAACAATTTTAACATTCATAAACTACAAGATCAAAAGACATATGCACTGTTCAAGCATTCATTCAGAAAATAAAAAGTATTGTCACCACATCAATATAATTAAATTAAATTCAAGGATAAATTCGAAATTCATGTACTTCTTGTTCTTTTGAATTAAAACATTTTTCATTTAAGAGAGGTGAAGGATTCATGGATTTTATTCATAGCTTTAAGGCATGGTTACATACTAATGATCATGAATAAAGACACAAAACATAGATAAACACAATAATTAAAAACCGAAAACAGAAAGAAATAAAGACAAGGAATGAATCCACCTTTAGTGGCGTCTTCTTCTTGAAGGACCAATGATGTTCTTAAGCTCTTCTATGTCCCTTCCTTGCCTTTGTTGCTCCTCCCTCATTGCTCTTTGATCTTCTCTTATTTCTTGGAGAATGATGGAGTGTTCATGATGTTCCACCCTTAGTTGTTCAACATTATGGCTCAAATCTTCTAAGGAGGTGTTGAGTTGCTCCCAATAGTTGTTGGGAGGAAAGTGCATTCCTTGAGGCATTTGTTGATGATGAATTTCCTCATGTTCTTCTTGAGGGCCGTGAGGAACTTCTCTTGTTTGCTCCATCCTTTTCTTGGTGATGGGCTTGTCTTCTTCAATGGAGACATCTCCATCTATGATGACTCCAGCTGAGTAACATAGATGGCATATAAGGTGGGGGAAGGCTAGTCGTGCCATGTGTGAAGGCTTGTCAGCTATTTTGTAGAGTTCATTGGAGATGACTTCATGAACTTCCACTTCCTCTCCAATCATGATGCTATGAATCATGATGGCCCGATCCACAGTAACTTCAGATCGATTGCTTGTGGGAAGGATGGATCTTTGGATGAACTCTAACCATCCTCTAGCTACAGGCTTGAGGTCCAGTCTTCTTAGTTGGACTGGCTTGCCTTTGGAGTCTATTCTCCATTGGGCGCCTTCCACACAAATGTCCATTAGGACTTGGTCCAACCTTTGATTAAAGTTGACCCTTCTTGTGTAGGGACGTTCATCACCTTGCATCATGGGTAAGTGAAATGCCAACCTCACATTTTCTGGACTGAAATCCAAGTATTTCCCCCTAACCATTGTGAGATAATTCTTTGGATTCGGGTTCATACTTTGATCATGGTTCCTAGTGATCCATGCATTAGCATAGAACTCTTGAACCATTAATATTCCAACTTGTTGCATGGGGTTGGTTAAGACTTCCCAACCTCTTCTTTGAACTTCATGTCGGATTTTCGGATACTCATTCTTTTTGAGCTTGAAAGGGACCTCAGGGATCACCTTCTTCTTTGCCACAACATCATAGAAGTGGTCTTGATGGCTCTTGGAGATGAATCTTTCCATCTCCCATGACTCGGAGGTGGAAGCTTTTGCTTTCCCTTTCCCTTTTCTTGAGGAAACTCCGGCCTTAGGTGCCATTGGTAATGGAAAAACAAAAAAAAAGCTTATGCTTTTACCACACCAAACTTAAAATTTGCTCGTCCTCGAGCAAGAAAGAAAAGAATAGTAGAAGAAGAAGAAGAGAATATGGGAGAGAGGGAGAGAAGTAGGTTCGGCTATATAGGAGAAGAAAGGGGGTTGTGTTGTGTGAAAATAAAGAAGAATGGAAGGCTATTTATAGGGAGAGGGAGGGTGGGAGTTCGGTCATTTGGGTGGGAATGGGTGGGGAATTGAATTTGAATTTTATGAGGGTAGGTGGGGTTTATGGGGAAGAGGAGGTTGATGTGAATGGTGAATGGGGTAATTGGGAAGAGGATTTGAGGTGATTGGTGAAGGTTTTTGGGAAGTGTGATATGGGGAAGAGTGAAATGAGATTTGGATTAGAAGAGTGTGATTAGGATTAAAAGGTAAGGTGGGAATATGGTAGGTGGGGATCCTGTGGGGTCCACAGATCCTGAGGTGAGGATCCTGTGGGGTCCACAGATCCTGAGGTGAAAACAAATACCATTCCTTCACCATATAGGCATGTAAAATGCCTCCATGCATCATTCTGGCGTTCAAACGCCCATTGATGCATGTTCTAGGCGTTCAACGCCCATGTAATGCATGTTTCTGGCGTTGAACGCCAGTTTCATGCTTGTTCCTGGCGTTCAGCGCCAGTTTGTCCTCTCTGTGCACCATCCTGGCGTTTAACGCCAGGTTGTTGCTTGTTTTGGGCGTTCAGCGCCAGAATGGTGCTTTGTTCTGGCGTTGAACGCCGGCCAGATGCACCTTACTGGCGTTGAACGCCAGTCTGCGCTGCCTCCAGGGTGAAAATTTTTTTTCTTCTGTTTTTGACTCTGTTTTTAATTTTTTTGATTTTTTTCGTGACTCCTCATGATCATGTACCTAGTAAAACACAAAAATAAACAAGAAACAAAATAAAATAAAATTAGATAAATAAAATTGGGTTGCCTCCCAACAAGCGCTTCTTTAATGTCAGTAGCTTGACAGTGGCTCTCATGGAGCCACATGGTGATCAGGTCAATTTAGTGTGGTCCCAACACCAAACTTAGAGTTTGGATATGGGGTTTGAACACCAAACTTAGAGTTTGGTTGTGGCCTCACAACACCAAACTTAGAGTTTGACTGTGTGGGCTCTTCTTGACTCTGAACTGAGAGAAGCTCTTCATGCTTACTCTCTTTTGTCACAGAGGGATGGCTATGTGCCTGAAACACAAGGTAGTCCCCATTCAATTGAAGGACTAACTCTCCTCTGTTGACATCTATCATAGCTTCTGCTGTGGCTAGGAAAGGTCTTCCTAGGATGATGCATTCATCATCTTCCTTCCTAGTGTCTAGGATATGAAATCAGCAGGGATGTAAAGGCCTTCAACCCTTACTAGCACGTCCTCTACTATTCCATAGGCTTGTCTTATGGACTTATCTGCCAATTGTAATGAGAACAAGGCAGGTTGTACCTCAATGATTCCCAGCTTCTCCATTACAGAGAGTGGCATAAGATTTATCCCTGACCCAAGATCACATAGAGCTTTTTCAAAGCTCATGGTGCCAATGGTGCAAGGTATTAAGAACTTGCCAGGATCTTGTTTCTTTTGAGGTAGAGTTCTCTGAATCCAAGTATCTAGTTCACTAATGAGCAAGGGAGGTTCACTTTCCCAAGTCTCATTACCAAACAGCTTGGCGTTCAGTTTCATGATAGCTCCTAAGTATTGAGCAACTTGCTCTCCAGTCACATCTTCATTCTCTTCAGAGGATGAATATTCTTCAGAGCTCATGAATGGGAGAAGGAGATTTAAAGGAATCTCTATGGTCTCTAGATGAGCCTCAGATTCCTCAGGATCCTTAATAGAAAACTCCTTCTTGCTTGATGAACGTCCCAGGAGGTCTTCCTCACTAGGATTTTCGTCCTCCTCCTCCCTTGTGTATTCGGCCATATTGACTATGTCAATGGCCTTGCACTCTCCTTTTGGATTTTCTTCTGTATTGCTTGGGAGAATACTGGGAGGAGTTTCAATAACTTTCTTACTCAGCTGGCCTACTTGTGCCTCCAGATTTCTAATGGAGGATCTTGCTTCATTCATGAAGCTAAAAGTGGCCTTTGACAGATCAAAGACTATATTGGCTAAATTAGAATTGTTTTGTTCGGAGCTCTCTGTCTGTTGCTGAGAAGATGATGGATATGGCTTACTATTGTTCAGCCTATTGCGTCCACCATTGTTAAAGCCTTGTTGAGGCTTTTGCTGATCCTTCCAGGAGAAATTTGGATGATTTCTCCATGATGAGTTATAGGTGTTTCCATAAGGTTCACCCATGTAATTAACCTCTGCCATGGCAGGGTTCTCAGGATCATAAGCTTCTTTAGACGCTGCCTCTAGTACTGTTGGATGCATGTTGCAATCCATTCAGATTTTGAGAGATCATGTTGACCTGTTGAGTCAACATTTTGTTCTGAGCAATATGGCATTCAGAGCATCAATTTCAAGAACTCCTTTCTTCTGAGGTACCCATTATTCACGGAATTCCTCTCAGAGGTGTACATGAACTGGTTGTTTGCAACCATGTCAATGAGCTCTTGAGCCTCTTCAGGCGTTTTCTTCAGGTGGATAGATCCACCTGCAGAATGGTCCAATGACATTTTCGAAAATTCAGAGAGACCATAATAGAATATATCTAATATGGTCCATTCTGAAAATATGTCAGATGGACATCTCTTGGTCAACTGCTTGTATCTTTCCCAAGCTTCATAGAGGGATTCACCATCTTTTTGTTTGAAGGTTTGAACATCCACTCTCAGCTTGCTCAACTTTTGAGGAGGAAAGAATTTATCCAAGAAGGCAGTGACTAGCTTATCCCATGAGTCCAGGCTATCCTTGGGTTGTGAATCCAACCATACTCTAGCTCTGTCTCTTATAGCAAAAGGGAAAAGCATGAGTCTGTAGACCTCAGGATCAACTCCATTCGTCTTTACAGTCTCACAGATCTGCAAGAATTCAGTTAAAAACTGGTAAGGATCTTCAGATGGAAGTCCATAAAACTTGCAGTTTTGTTGCATTAAAGCAACTAGTTGAGGCTTAAGCTCAAAGTTATTGGCTCCAATGGCAGGAATGGAGATGCTTCTTCCATCAAATTTGGACGTTGGCTTTGTGAAGTCACCAAGCATTCTCCTTGCATTATTATTATTATTTTCAGCTGCCATCTCTTTCTCTTGTTCGAAAATTTCTAGAAGGTCTCTTCTGGATTGTTGTAATTTAGCTTCTCTTAATTTTCTCTTCAGAGTCCTTTCAGGTTCTGGATCAATTTCAACAAGAGTGTCTTTTTCCCTGTTCCTGCTCATATGAAAGAGAAGAAAACAAGAAAAGAAAGAGGAATCCTCTATGTCACAGTATAGAGATTCCTTTATGTTAGTAGAAAAAGAAAGGGGGTAGAAGAATGAAGAAGAGGGTTCGGATTTTTGGATGAGGAGAGGTGAAGAGAAGTGTTAGTAATTAAATAATTAAATAGAATAAGAAAAGAGGAGGGAGAATTCGAAAAATAATTTTGAAAAAGAGTTAGTGATTTTCGAAAATTAAAGATAAATGTAATTAAAATTAAAATTTGAAACAATTAGTTAATTAAAAAGAATTTTTGAAAAAGAGTGAGATATTTTCGAAAATAGGAGAGAGAAAAGTAGTTATTTGGTTTTAAAAAAAAGATAAGAAACAAACAACAAGTTAGTTAGTTGATTGAAAAAGATTTGAAATCAAATTTGAAAAAGATAAGAGGATAAGAAGTTAGATAAGATATTTTGAAATCAAATTTTGAAAATATAAAATTTTAAACAGGATAAGATAAAAGATAAGATAAAAGTTTTAAGAAAAAGATATTTTGAAAAAGATTTAAGTTTTTAAAATGACTTAACCAACAAGAAACTACAAGATAAGATTCTAGAATTTAAAGATTGAACCTTCTTAACAAGAAAGTAACAAACTTCAAATTTTGAACCAATTACATTAATTGTTAGCTAATTTTCGAAAATTAGATATAAAAGATAAGAAAAAGATTTTGAAAATAATTTGAAAAATATTTTTGAAATTTTCGAAAAATAGAAAAAAAATGAAGAGGATATGATTTTTGAAAAAGATTTTGAAAAGATAAGATTTTAAAATTGAAATTTTGACTTGACTTGTAAGAAACAACTAATTTTAAAAATTTTTGACCAAGTCAACCCAAAATTTCGAAAATTTGGAGGGAAATAAGGAAAAGATATTCTTTTTTATTTTTGAATTTTTAATTATGAGAGAGAAAAACAACAAAATTACTCAATGCATGAAATTTTTAGATCAAAACAATGAATGCATGCAAGAATGCTATGAATGTCAAGATGAACACCAAGAACACTTTGAAGATCATGATGAACATCAAGAACATAATTTTGAAAAAAAATTTTTATGCAAAGAAAACATGCAAGACACCAAACTTAGAAATCTTTGATGCATGTACTCTAACAAACAAAAAATGCACATGAAAAACAAGAAAAGACATAAAACAAGAAATCATCAAGATCAAACAAGAGGACTTATCAAGAACAACTTGAAGATCATGAAGAACACTATGAATGCATGGGAATTTCGAAAAAAATGCAAGAAAATTTTTTAAAAGCATGCAATTGACACCAAACTTAAAAATTGACTCAAGACTCAAACAAGAAACACAAAATATTTTTGATTTTTGTGATTTTATGATTTTTTTGTATTTTTATAAAATTTTTTCGAAAATAAAGTTTAGAAAAACGAAAAATAAAAGAAAAATTTTGAAAAAGATTTTTAAAAAGAAAATTACCTAATCTGAGCAACAAGATGAACCGTCAGTTGTCCATACTCGAACAATCCCCGGCAACGGCGCCAAAAACTTGGTGGACGAAATTGTGATCCATGTTCTAATTATTTTGAGATGAAGGCTTCTAAGGGGCACCAGCTGAATTCACAACTCCGTTCAACTAACCAGCAAGTGTACTGGGTCGTCCAAGTAATACCTTACGTGAGTAAGGGTCGAATCCACAGAGATTGTTGGTATGAAGCAAGCTATGGTCACCTTGTAAATCTCAGTTAGATAGATTAAAGGGTAATTGTGATTATTGGAATAAATAATAAATAAAAAGAAATAATAAAAGGGATAAAATACTTATGCAGATTCATTGGTGGGAATTTCAGATAAGCGGATGGAGATGCTGTAGAGCTCAAGGACGCCTGCTCTCCTACTGCTTCTACTCAATCCTTTCTTACTCCTTTCCATGGCAAGCTGTGTATAGGGGTTCACCATCAGCGGTGGCTACTTTCAATCCTCTCGGGAAAATATCCTATGCGGCTGTCACTCGCACAGCTAATCATCTGGAGGCATCACCCATGGTTGATGGCTACATCCCATCCTCGCAGTGAAAACTAATGCTCACGCACTCTGTCACAGTACGGCTAATCACTGGTTGGTTCCCGCGTCTACTGGAATAGAATCCCTTGATTCTTTTGCGTCTGTCACTAACGCCCAGCACTTGCAAGTTTGAAGCACGTCACAGTCATTCATTACCGGAATCCTACTCGGAATACCACAGACAAGGTTAGACTTTCCGGATTCCCAGGATCCTACTCGGAATACCACAGACAAGGTGAGACTTTCCGGATCCTCATAAATGCCGCCATCTATCTAGCTTATACCACGAAGATTCTATTGGGGAATCTAAGAGATACACATTCAAGCTCTGTTGCATGTAGAACGTAAGTGGTTGTCAATCACGCGCGTTCATAAGTGAGAATGATAATGAGGGTTATCTAACTCATCACATTCATCATGTTCTTGGGTACAAATGAATATCTTGGAATAAGAATAAAAGAGGAATTGAATAAAAGAAAGTAGAACTTCATTAATACTTGAGGTACAGCAGAGCTCCACACCCTTAATCTATTGTGTGCAGAAACTCCACCGTTGAAAATACATAAGCAAAAGAGGTTCAGGCATGGCCGAATGGCCAGCCCTCTCCATGATCAAGTGACCGAATGAATAATGACTTAAAGTGGTCAAAAGATGTCTAATACAATAGATAAATGTCCTATATATACTAGACTAGCTACTAGGGTTTACATGAGTAAGTAATTGATGCATAAATCCACTTCCGGGGCCCACTTGGTGTGTTTGGGCTGAGCTTGATCAATCCACGAGCTGAGGCTTCTCTTGGAGTTGAACTTCGAGTTATGACGTGTTTTGGGCGTTCAACTCCGGATCATGACGTTTTTCTGGCGTTTAACTCCAGACAGCAGCATGTACTTGGCGTTCAACGCCAAGTTACGTCGTCATTCTTCGAATAAAGTATGAACTATTATATATTGCTGGAAAGCCCTGGATGTCTACTTTTCAACGCCGTTGAGAGCGCGCCATTTGGAGTTCTGTAGCTCCAGAAAATCCATTTCGAGTGCAGGGAGGTCAGAATCCAACAGCATCAGCAGTCCTTTTGTGAGCCTTTTTCAGAGTTTTGCTCAAATCCCTCAATTTCAGTCAGAATTTACCTGAAATCACAGAAAAACACACAAACTCATAGTAAAGTCCAGAAATGTGAATTTAACATAAAAACTAATGAAAACATCCCTAAAAGTAGCTTGAACTTACTAAAAACTACCTAAAAACAATGCCAAAAAGCGTATAAATTATCCGCTCATCACAACACCAAACTTAAATTGTTGCTTGTCCCCAAGCAACTGAAAATCAAATAGGATAAAAAGAAGAGAATATACTATAAATTCCAAAATATCAATGAATATTAATTATAATTAGATGAGCGGACTTGTAGCTTTTGCTTCTGAACAGTTTTGGCATCTCACTTTTTCCTTTGAAGTTTAGAATGATTGGCTTCTCTAGGTACTTAGAATTTCGGATGGTGTTATTGACTTTCCTAGTTAAGCATGTTGATTCTTGAACACAGCTACTTATGAGTCTTGGCTGTGGCCCTAAGCATTTTGTTTTCCAGTATTACCACCAGATACATAAATGCCACAGACACATAACTGGGTGAACCTTTTCAGATTGTGACTCAGCTTTGCTAAAGTCCCCAGTTAGTGGTGTCCAGAGCTCTTAAGCACACTCTTTTGCTTTGGATCACGACTTTAACCACTCAATCTCAAGCTTTTTACTTGGACCTTCATGACACAAGCACATGGTTAGGGACAGCTTGATTTAGCCGCTTAGGCCTGGATTTAATTTCCTTAGGCCCTCCTATCCATTGATGCTCAAAGCCTTGGATCCTTTTTACCCTTGCCTTTTGGTTTTAAGGGCTATTGGCTTTTTCTACTGCTCCTTCTTTTTTTTTTCTATTTTTTTTTCCGCCATTTTTTTTTTCTTTTTTTTTTTCGCAAGCTTTCTTTTTCACTGCTTTTTCTTGCTTCAAGAATCAATTTCATGATTTTTCAGATCCTCAATAACATTTCTCTTTGTTCATCATTCTTTCAAGAGCCAACAATTTTAACATTCATAAACTACAAGATCAAAAGACATATGCACTGTTCAAGCATTCATTCAGAAAACAAAAAGTATTGTCACCACATCAATATAATTAAATTAAATTCAAGGATAAATTCGAAATTCATGTACTTCTTGTTCTTTTGAATTAAAACATTTTTCATTTAAGAGAGGTGAAGGATTCATGGATTTTATTCATAGCTTTAAGGCATGGTTACATACTAATGATCATGAAATAAAGACACAAAACATAGATAAACACAATAATTAAAAACCGAAAACAGAAAGAAAATAAAGAACAAGGAATGAATCCACCTTTAGTGGCGTCTTCTTCTTGAAGGACCAATGATGTTCTTAAGCTCTTCTATGTCCCTTCCTTGCCTTTGTTGCTCCTCCCTCATTGCTCTTTGATCTTCTCTTATTTATTGGAGAATGATGGAGTGTTCATGATGTTCCACCCTTAGTTGTTCAACATTATGGCTCAAATCTTCTAAGGAGGTGTTGAGTTGCTCCCAATAGTTGTTGGGAGGAAAGTGCATTCCTTGAGGCATTTGTTGATGATGAATTTCATCATGTTCTTCTTGAGGGCCGTGAGGAACTTCTCTTGTTTGCTCCATCCTTTTCTTGGTGATGGGCTTGTCTTCTTCAATGGAGACATCTCCATCTATGATGACTCCAGCTGAGTAACATAGATGGCATATAAGGTGGGGGAAGGCTAGCCGTGCCATGTGTGAAGGCTTGTCAGCTATTTTGTAGAGTTCATTGGAGATGACTTCATGAACTTCCACTTCCTCTCCAATCATGATGCTATGAATCATGATGGCCCGATCCACAGTAACTTCAGATCGATTGCTTGTGGGAAGGATGGATCTTTGGATGAACTCCAACCATCCTCTAGCTACAGGCTTGAGGTCCAGTCTTCTTAGTTGGACTGGCTTGCCTTTGGAGTCTATTCTCCATTGGGCGCCTTCCACACAAATGTCCATTAGGACTTGGTCCAACCTTTGATTAAAGTTGACCCTTCTTGTGTAGGGACGTTCATCACCTTGCATCATGGGTAAGTGAAACGCCAACCTCACATTTTCTGGACTGAAATCCAAGTATTTCCCCCTAACCATTGTGAGATAATTCTTTGGATTCGGGTTCATACTTTGATCATGGTTCCTAGTGATCCATGCATTAGCATAGAACTCTTGAACCATTAATATTCCAACTTGTTGCATGGGGTTGGTTAAGACTTCCCAACCTCTTCTTTGAACTTCATGTCGGATTTCCGGATACTCATTCTTTTTGAGCTTGAAAGGGACCTCAGGGATCACCTTCTTCTTTGCCACAACATCATAGAAGTGGTCTTGATGGCTCTTGGAGATGAATCTTTCCATCTCCCATGACTCGGAGGTGGAAGCTTTTGCTTTCCCTTTTCCTTTTCTTGAGGAAACTCCGGCCTTAGGTGCCATTGGTAATGGAAAAACAAAAAAAAAAGCTTATGCTTTTACCACACCAAACTTAAAATTTGCTCGTCCTCGAGCAAGAAAGAAAAGAATAGTAGAAGAAGAAGAAGAGAATATGGGAGAGAGGGAGAGAAGTAGGTTCGGCTATATAGGAGAAGAAAGGGGGTTGTGTTGTGTGAAAATGAAGAAGAATGGAAGGCTATTTATAGGGAGAGGGAGGGTGGGAGTTCGGTCATTTGGGTGGGAATGGGTGGGGAATTGAATTTGAATTTTATGAGGGTAGGTGGGATTTATGGGGAAGAGGAGGTTGATGTGAATGGTGAATGGGGTAATTGGGAAGAGGATTTGAGGTGATTGGTGAAGGTTTTTGGGAAGTGTGATATGGGGAAGAGTGAAATGAGATTTGGATTAGAAGAGTGTGATTAGGATTAAAAGGTAAGGTGGGAATATGGTAGGTGGGGATCCTGTGGGGTCCACAGATCCTAAGGTGAGGATCATGTGGGGTCCACAGATCCTGAGGTGAAAACAAATACCATTCCTTCACCATATAGGCATGTAAAATGCCTCCATGCATCATTCTGGCGTTCAAACGCCCATTGATGCATGTTCTGGGCGTTCAACGCCCATGTAATGCATGTTTCTGGCGTTGAACGCCAGTTTCATGCTTGTTCCTGGCGTTCAGCGCCAGTTTGTCCCCTCTGTGCACCATCCTGGCGTTTAACGCCAGGTTGTTGCTTGTTTTGGGCGTTCAGCGCCAGAATGGTGCTTTGTTCTGGCGTTGAACGCCGGCCAGATGCACCTTACTGGCGTTGAACGCCAGTCTGCGCTGCCTCCAGGGTGAAAATTTTTTTTCTTCTGTTTTTGACTCTGTTTTTAATTTTTTTGATTTTTTTCGTGACTCCTCATGATCATGTACCTAGTAAAACACAAAAATAAACAAGAAACAAAATAAAATAAAATTAGATAAATAAAATTGGGTTGCCTCCCAACAAGCGCTTCTTTAATGTCAGTAGCTTGACAGTGGCTCTCATGGAGCCACATGGTGATCAGGTCAATTTAGTGTGGTCCCAACACCAAACTTAGAGTTTGGATATGGGGTTTGAACACCAAACTTAGAGTTTGGTTGTGGCCTCACAACACCAAACTTAGAGTTTGACTGTGTGGGCTCTTCTTGACTCTGAACTGAGAGAAGCTCTTCATGCTTACTCTCTTTTGTCACAGAGGGATGGCTATGTGCCTGAAACACAAGGTAGTCCCCATTCAATTGAAGGACTAACTCTCCTCTGTTGACATCTATCATAGCTTCTGCTGTGGCTAGGAAAGGTCTTCCTAGGATGATGCATTCATCATCTTCCTTCCTAGTGTCTAGGATTATGAAATCAGCAGGGATGTAAATGCCTTCAACCCTTACTAGCACGTCCTCTACTATTCCATAGGCTTGTCTTATGGACTTATCTGCCAATTGTAATGAGAACAAGGCAGGTTGTACCTCAATGATTCCCAGCTTCTCCATTACAGAGAGTGGCATAAGATTTATCCCTGACCCAAGATCACATAGAGCTTTTTCAAAGCTCATGGTGCCAATGGTGCAAGGTATTAAGAACTTGCCAAGATCTTGTTTCTTTTGAGGTAGAGTTCTCTGAATCCAAGTATCTAGTTCACTAATGAGCAAGGGAGGTTCACTTTCCCAAGTCTCATTACCAAACAGCTTGGCGTTCAGTTTCATGATAGCTCCTAAGTATTGAGCAACTTGCTCTCCAGTCACATCTTCATTCTCTTCAGAGGATGAATATTCTTCAGAGCTCATGAATGGGAGAAGGAGATTTAAAGGAATCTCTATGGTCTCTAGATGAGCCTCAGATTCCTCAGGATCCTTAATAGGAAACTCCTTCTTGCTTGAGGAACGTCCCAGGAGGTCTTCCTCACTAGGATTTTCGTCCTCCTCCTCCCTTGTGTATTCGGCCATATTGACTATGTCAATGGCCTTGCACTCTCCTTTTGGATTTTCTTCTGTATTGCTTGGGAGAATACTGGGAGGAGTTTCAATAACTTTCTTACTCAGCTGGCCTACTTGTGCCTCCAGATTTCTAATGGAGGATCTTGTTTCATTCATGAAGCTAAAAGTGGCCTTTGACAGATCAGAGACTATATTGGCTAAATTAGAATTGTTTTGTTCGGAGCTCTCTGTCTGTTGTTGAGAAGATGATGGATATGGCTTACTATTGTTCAGCCTATTGCGTCCACCATTGTTAAAGCCTTGTTGAGGCTTTTGCTGATCCTTCCAGGAGAAATTTGGATGATTTCTCCATGATGAGTTATAGGTGTTTCCATAAGGTTCACCCATGTAATTAACCTCTGCCATGGCAGGGTTCTCAGGATCATAAGCTTCTTCAGACGCTGCCTCTCTAGTACTGTTGGATGCATGTTGCAATCCATTCAGATTTTGAGAGATCATGTTGACCTGTTGAGTCAACATTTTGTTCTGAGCCAATATGGCATTCAGAGCATCAATTTCAAGAACTCCTTTCTTCTGAGGTACCCCATTATTCACGGAATTCCTCTCAGAGGTGTACATGAACTGGTTGTTTGCAACCATGTCAATGAGCTCTTGAGCCTCTTCAGGCGTTTTCTTCAGGTGGATAGATCCACCTGCAGAATGGTCCAATGACATTTTCGAAAATTCAGAGAGACCATAATAGAATATATCTAATATGGTCCATTCTGAAAACATGTCAGATGGACATCTCTTGGTCAACTGCTTGTATCTTTCCCAAGCTTCATAGAGGGATTCACCATCTTTTTGTTTGAAGGTTTGAACATCCACTCTCAGCTTGCTCAACTTTTGAGGAGGAAAGAATTTATCCAAGAAGGCAGTGACTAGCTTATCCCATGAGTCCAGGCTATCCTTGGGTTGTGAATCCAACCATACTCTAGCTCTGTCTCTTATAGCAAAAGGGAAAAGCATGAGTCTGTAGACCTCAGGATCAACTCCATTCGTCTTTACAGTCTCACAGATCTGCAAGAATTCAGTTAAAAACTGGTAAGGATCTTCAGATGGAAGTCCATAAAACTTGCAGTTTTGTTGCATTAAAGCAACTAGTTGAGGCTTAAGCTCAAAGTTATTGGCTCCAATGGCAGGAATGGAGATGCTTCTTCCATCAAATTTGGACGTTGGCTTTGTGAAGTCACCAAGCATTCTCCTTGCATTATTATTATTATTTTCAGCTGCCATCTCTTTCTCTTGTTCGAAAATTTCTAGAAGGTCTCTTCTGGATTGTTGTAATTTAGCTTCTCTTAATTTTCTCTTCAGAGTCCTTTCAGGTTCTGGATCAATTTCAACAAGAGTGTCTTTTTCCCTGTTCCTGCTCATATGAAAGAGAAGAAAACAAGAAAAGAAAGAGGAATCCTCTATGTCACAGTATAGAGATTCCTTTATGTTAGTAGAAAAAGAAAGGGGGTAGAAGAATGAAGAAGAGGGTTCGGATTTTTGGATGAGGAGAGGTGAAGAGAAGTGTTAGTAATTAAATAATTAAATAGAATAAGAAAAGAGGAGGGAGAATTCGAAAAATAATTTTGAAAAAGAGTTAGTGATTTTCGAAAATTAAAGATAAATGTAATTAAAATTAAAATTTGAAACAATTAGTTAATTAAAAAGAATTTTTGAAAAAGAGTGAGATATTTTCGAAAATAGGAGAGAGAAAAGTAGTTATTTGGTTTTAAAAAAAAAAGATAAGAAACAAACAACAAGTTAGTTAGTTGATTGAAAAAGATTTGAAAATCAAATTTGAAAAAGATAAGAGGATAAGAAGTTAGATAAGATATTTTGAAATCAAATTTTGAAAAATATAAAATTTTAAACAGGATAAGATAAAAAGATAAGATAAAAGTTTTAGGAAAAAGATATTTTGAAAAAGATTTAATTTTTTAAAATGACTTAACCAACAAGAAACTACAAGATAAGATTCTAGAATTTAAAGATTGAACCTTTCTTAACAAGAAAGTAACAAACTTCAAATTTTTGAACCAATTACATTAATTGTTAGCTAATTTTCGAAAATTAGATATAAAAGATAAGAAAAAGATTTTGAAAATAATTTGAAAAATATTTTTGAAATTTTCGAAAAATAGAAAAAAAATGAAGAGGATATGATTTTTGAAAAAGATTTTGAAAAGATAAGATTTTAAAATTGAAATTTTGACTTGACTTGTAAGAAACAACTAATTTTAAAAATTTTTGACCAAGTCAACCCAAAATTTCGAAAATTTGGAGGGAAATAAGGAAAAGATATTCTTTTTTGATTTTTGAATTGGAAAAACTACCATTTGTACCCATGAATTTTGCGAACGCTGACAAAAGTATCCATCAAACAAGAAAACTAACGTTGTACCCATGAAAGATGGGTTTCGTGTGACAATAGTACCCAAACCGTGATTTTTTGTTAATTTTTTAATAAAATTCCCAAATTACCCCTTCTATCTTCTTCCCCAAATTCCAAATTTCACAACTCTCATCCTTCGTCTTCCTCCTCTGCTGCTGCGAGCCACCTTGTGGAACGACTACTATCCAACCTGAAAGGGGCAACCTGCAACAATGGCCGCATCTTGAGGCTCTGCCTTAACAACCTCTCTCTCAGATGAACCATCTCTCCCTTCCTCTCCAACTGTACCTACCTCCAATCACTCGACCTCTCCTCCAACGCCCTCACCGGACCCATCCCTCCCGAATCCAGTCCCTCGTCAACCTCGCTGTCCTCAACCTCTCTTCTAACCAACTCCAGGGCCAGATCTCGCCACAGCTCACAATGTGCGCCTACCTCAACGTCCTTGACCTCCATGATAACCTCCTCACTGGTCCCATTTTCCAGCAATTGGGCCTCCTCGTCAGGTTCTCCACCTTCGATGTCTCTAATAACAGGCTTTCCGGGCCCATATCGCCTTCTTTGTCCAACCGGACCGGCACTCTATCCCGCTTCAACGCTACCTCCTTCTTGGGAAACAAGGATCTCTACGGCTACCCTCTTCCGCCCATCAAGACCAGGGGCCTACTGTTTTGGCCATTGTTGGAATCGGGCTCGGGAGTGGCCTTACCAGCCTCGTCCTCAGTTTCACTGGGGTTTGCATATGGTTGAAAGTCACGGAGCACAAGATGGCTCTGGATGAAGGCAAAATTAGTTAGCTCATACCTGGTGGCTGGCAATAGTAGAGTAGGAAGACGAAGGATGATGGTTGTGAAATTTGGAATTTGGGAAAGAAGATAGAAGGGATAATTTGGGAATTTTATTAAAAAGTCAACAAAAATTCACGGTTTGGGTACTATTGTCACACGAAACCCATCTTTCATGGATAAAACGTTAGTTTTTTTGTTTGATGAGTACTTTTGTCAGCGTTCACAAAATTCATGGGTACAAATGGTAGTTTTTCCTTTTGAATTTTTAATTATGAGAGAGAAAAACAACAAAATTACTCAATGCATGAAATTTTTAGATCAAAACAATGAATGCATGCAAGAATGCTATGAATGTCAAGATGAACACCAAGAACACTTTGAAGATCATGATGAACATCAAGAACATAATTTTGAAAAAAAATTTTTATGCAAAGAAAACATGCAAGACACCAAACTTAGAAATCTTTGATGCATGTACTCTAACAAACAAAAAATGCACATGAAAAACAAGAAAAGACATAAAACAAGAAATCATCAAGATCAAACAAGAGGACTTATCAAGAACAACTTGAAGATCATGAAGAACACTATGAATGCATGGGAATTTCGAAAAAAATGCAAGAAAAATTTTTAAAAGCATGCAATTGACACCAAACTTAAAAATTGACTCAAGACTCAAACAAGAAACACAAAATATTTTTGATTTTTGTGATTTTATGATTTTTTTGTATTTTTATAAAATTTTTTCGAAAATAAAGTTTAGAAAAACGAAAAATAAAAGAAAAATTTTGAAAAAGATTTTTAAAAAGAAAATTACCTAATCTGAGCAACAAGATGAACCGTCAGTTGTCCATACTCGAACAATCCCCGGCAACGGCGCCAAAAACTTGGTGGACGAAATTGTGATCCATGTTCTAATTATTTTGAGATGAAGGCTTCTAAGGGGCACCAGCTGAATTCACAACTCCGTTCAACTAACCAGCAAGTGTACTGGGTCGTCCAAGTAATACCTTACGTGAGTAAGGGTCGAATCCACAGAGATTGTTGGTATGAAGCAAGCTATGGTCACCTTGTAAATCTCAGTTAGATAGATTAAAGGGTAATTGTGATTATTGGAATAAATAATAAATAAAAAGGAATAATAAAAGGGATAAAATACTTATGCAGATTCATTGGTGGGAATTTCAGATAAGCGGATGGAGATGCTGTAGAGCTCAAGGACGCCTGCTCTCCTACTGCTTCTACTCAATCCTTTCTTACTCCTTTCCATGGCAAGCTGTGTATAGGGGTTCACCATCAGCGGTGGCTACTTTCAATCCTCTCGGGAAAATATCCTATGCGGCTGTCACTCGCACAGCTAATCATCTGGAGGCATCACCCATGGTTGATGGCTACATCCCATCCTCGCAGTGAAAACTAATGCTCACGCACTCTGTCACAGTACGGCTAATCACTGGTTGGTTCCCACGTCTACTGGAATAGAATCCCTTGATTCTTTTGCGTCTGTCACTAACGCCCAGCACTTGCAAGTTTGAAGCACGTCACAGTCATTCATTACCGGAATCCTACTCGGAATACCACAGACAAGGTTAGACTTTCCGGATTCCCAGGATCCTACTCGGAATACCACAGACAAGGTGAGACTTTCCGGATCCTCATAAATGCCACCATCTATCTAGCTTATACCACGAAGATTCTGTTGGGGAATCTAAGAGATACACATTCAAGCTCTGTTGCATGTAGAACGTAAGTGGTTGTCAATCACGCGCGTTCATAAGTGAGAATGATAATGAGGGTTATCTAACTCATCACATTCATCATGTTCTTGGGTACGAATGAATATCTTGGAATAAGAATAAAAGAGGAATTGAATAAAAGAAAGTAGAACTTCATTAATACTTGAGGTACAGCAGAGCTCCACACCCTTAATCTATGGTGTGCAGAAACTCCACCGTTGAAAATACATAAGCAAAAGAGGTTCAGGCATGGCCGAATGGCCAGCCCTCTCCATGATCAAGTGACCGAATGAATAATGACTTAAAGTGGTCAAAAGATGTCTAATACAATAGATAAATGTCCTATATATACTAGACTAGCTACTAGGGTTTACATGAGTAAGTAATTGATGCATAAATCCACTTCCGGGGCCCACTTGGTGTGTGTTTGGGCTGAGCTTGATCAATCCACGAGCTGAGGCTTCTCTTGGAGTTGAACTTCGAGTTATGACGTGTTTTGGGCGTTCAACTCCGGATCATGACGTTTTTCTGGCGTTTAACTCCAGACAGCAGCATGTACTTGGCGTTCAACGCCAAGTTACGTCGTCATTCTTCGAATAAAGTATGGACTATTATATATTGCTGGAAAGCCCTGGATGTCTACTTTTCAACGCCGCTGAGAGCGCGCCATTTGGAGTTCTGTAGCTCCAGAAAATCCATTTCGAGTGCAGGGAGGTCAGAATCCAACAGCATCAGCAGTCCTTTTGTCAGCCTTTTTCAGAGTTTTGCTCAAATCCCTCAATTTCAGTCAGAATTTACCTGAAATCACAGAAAAACACACAAACTCATAGTAAAGTCCAGAAATGTGAATTTAACATAAAAACTAATGAAAACATCCCTAAAAGTAGCTTGAACTTACTAAAAACTACCTAAAAACAATGCCAAAAAGCGTATAAATTATCCGCTCATCACAACACCAAACTTAAATTGTTGCTTGTCCCCAAGCAACTGAAAATCAAATAGGATAAAAAGAAGAGAATATACTATAAATTCCAAAATATCAATGAATATTAATTATAATTAGATGAGCGGGACTTGTAGCTTTTTGCTTCTGAACAGTTTTGGCATCTCACTTTTTCCTTTGAAGTTTAGAATGATTGGCTTCTCTAGGAACTTAGAATTTCGGATGGTGTTATTGACTTTCCTAGTTAAGCCTGTTGATTCTTGAACACAGCTACTTATGAGTCTTGGCTGTGGCCCTAAGCATTTTGTTTTCCAATATTACCACCAGATACATAAATGCCACAGACACATAACTGGGTGAACCTTTTCAGATTGTGACTCAGCTTTGCTAAAGTCCCCAGTTAGTGGTGTCCAGAGCTCTTAAGCACACTCTTTTGCTTTGGATCACGACTTTAACCACTCAGTCTCAAGCTTTTTACTTGGACCTTCATGACACAAGCACATGGTTAGGGACAGCTTGATTTAGCCGCTTAGGCCTGGATTTAATTTCCTTAGGCCCTCCTATCCATTGATGCTCAAAGCCTTGGATCCTTTTTACCCTTGCCTTTTGGTTTTAAGGGCTATTGGCTTTTTCTACTGCTCCTTCTTTTTTTTTTCTATTTTTTTTTCCGCCATTTTTTTTCTTCTTTTTTTTTTCGCAAGCTTTCTTTTTCACTGCTTTTTCTTGCTTCAAGAATCAATTTCATGATTTTTTAGATCCTCAATAACATTTCTCTTTGTTCATCATTCTTTCAAGAGCCAACAATTTTAACATTCATAAACTACAAGATCAAAAGACATATGCACTGTTCAAGCATTCATTCAGAAAACAAAAAGTATTGTCACCACATCAATATAATTAAATTAAATTCAAGGATAAATTCGAAATTCATGTACTTCTTGTTCTTTTGAATTAAAACATTTTTCATTTAAGAGAGGTGAAGGATTCATGGATTTTATTCATAGCTTTAAGGCATGGTTACATACTAATGATCATGAAATAAAGACACAAAACATAGATAAACACAATAATTAAAAACCGAAAACAGAAAGAAAATAAGAACAAGGAATGAATCCACCTTTAGTGGCGTCTTCTTCTTGAAGGACCAATGCTGTTCTTAAGCTCTTCTATGTCCCTTCCTTGCCTTTGTTGCTCCTCCCTCATTGCTCTTTGATCTTCTCTTATTTCTTGGAGAATGATGGAGTGTTCATGATGTTCCACCCTTAGTTGTTCAACATTATGGCTCAAATCTTCTAAGGAGGTGTTGAGTTGCTCCCAATAGTTGTTGGGAGGAAAGTGCATTCCTTGAGGCATTTGTTGATGATGAATTTCCTCATGTTCTTCTTGAGGGCCGTGAGGAACTTCTCTTGTTTGCTCCATCCTTTTCTTGGTGATGGGCTTGTCTTCTTCAATGGAGACATCTCCATCTATGATGACTCCAGCTGAGTAACATAGATGGCATATAAGGTGGGGGAAGGCTAGCCGTGCCATGTGTGAAGGCTTCTCAGCTATTTTGTAGAGTTCATTGGAGATGACTTCATGAACTTCCACTTCCTCTCCAATCATGATGCTATGAATCATGATGGCCCGATCCACAGTAACTTCAGATCGATTGCTTGTGGGAAGGATGGATCTTTGGATGAACTCCAACCATCCTCTAGCTACAGGCTTGAGGTCCAGTCTTCTTAGTTGGACTGGCTTGCCTTTGGAGTCTATTCTCCATTGGGCGCCTTCCACACAAATGTCCATTAGGACTTGGTCCAACCTTTGATTAAAGTTGACCCTTCTTGTGTAGGGACGTTCATCACCTTGCATCATGGGTAAGTGAAACGCCAACCTCACATTTTCTGGACTGAAATCCAAGTATTTCCCCCTAACCATTGTGAGATAATTCTTTGGATTCGGGTTCATACTTTGATCATGGTTCCTAGTGATCCATGCATTAGCATAGAACTCTTGAACCATTAATATTCCAACTTGTTGCATGGGGTTGGTTAAGACTTCCCAACCTCTTCTTTGAACTTCATGTCGGATTTCCGGATACTCATTCTTTTTGAGCTTGAAAGGGACCTCAGGGATCACCTTCTTCTTTGCTACAACATCATAGAAGTGGTCTTGATGGCTCTTGGAGATGAATCTTTCCATCTCCCATGACTCAGAGGTGGAAGCTTTTGCTTTCCCTTTCCCTTTTCTTGAGGAAACTCCGGCCTTAGGTGCCATTGGTAATGGAAAAACAAAAAAAAAGCTTATGCTTTTACCACACCAAACTTAAAATTTGCTCGTCCTCGAGCAAGAAAGAAAAGAATAGTAGAAGAAGAAGAAGAGAATATAGGAGAGAGGGAGAGAAGTAGGTTCGGCTATATGGAAGGCTATTTATAGGGAGAGGGAGGGTGGGAGTTCGGTCATTTGGGTGGGAATGGGTGGGGAATTGAATTTGAATTTTATGAGGGTAGGTGGGGTTTATAGGGAAGAGGAGGTTGATGTGAATGGTGAATGGGGTAATTGGGAAGAGGATTTGAGGTGATTGGTGAAGGTTTTTGGGAAGTGTGATATGGGGAAGAGTGAAATGAGATTTGGATTAGAAGAGTGTGATTAGGATTAAAAGGTAAGGTGGGAATATGGTAGGTGGGGATCCTGTGGGGTCCACAGATCCTGAGGTGAGGATCTTGTGGGGTCCACAGATCCTGAGGTGAAAACAAATACCATTCCTTCACCATATAGGCATGTAAAATGCCTCCATGCATCATTCTGGCGTTCAAACGCCCATTGATGCATGTTCTGGGCGTTCAACGCCCATGTAATGCATGTATCTGGCGTTGAACGCCAGTTTCATGCTTGTTCCTGGCGTTCAGCGCCAGCTTGTCCTCTCTGTGCACCATCCTGGCGTTTAACGCCAGGTTGTTGCTTGTTTTGGGCGTTCAGCGCCAGAATGGTGCTTTGTTCTGGCGTTGAACGCCAGTCTGCGCTGCCTCCAGGGTGAAAATTTTTTTTCTTCTGTTTTTGACTCTGTTTTTAATTTTTTTGATTTTTTTCGTGACTCCTCATGATCATGTACCTAGTAAAACACAAAAATAAACAAGAAACAAAATAAAATAAAATTAGATAAATAAAATTGGGTTGCCTCCCAACAAGCGCTTCTTTAATGTCAGTAGCTTGACAGTGGCTCTCATGGAGCCACATGGTGATCAGGTCAATTTAGTGTGGTCCCAACACCAAACTTAGAGTTTGGATATGGGGTTTGAACACCAAACTTAGAGTTTGACTGTGTGGGCTCTTCTTGACTCTGAACTGAGAGAAGCTCTTCATGCTTACTCTCTTTTGTCACAGAGGGATGGCTATGTGCCTGAAACACAAGGTAGTCCCCATTCAATTGAAGGACTAACTCTCCTCTGTTGACATCTATCATAGCTTCTGCTGTGGCTAGGAAAGGTCTTCCTAGGATGATGCATTCATCATCTTCCTTCCTAGTGTCTAGGATTATGAAATCAGCAGGGATGTAAAGGCCTTCAACCCTTACTAGCACGTCCTCTACTATTCCATAGGCTTGTCTTATGGACTTATCTGCCAATTGTAATGAGAACAAGGCAGGTTGTACCTCAATGATTCTCAGCTTCTCCATTACAGAGAGTGGCATAAGATTTATCCCTGACCCAAGATCACATAGAGCTTTTTCAAAGCTCATGGTGCCAATGGTGCAAGGTATTAAGAACTTGCCAGGATCTTGTTTCTTTTGAGGTAGAGTTCTCTGAATCCAAGTATCTAGTTCACTAATGAGCAAGGGAGGTTCACTTTCCCAAGTCTCATTACCAAACAGCTTGGCGTTCAGTTTCATGATAGCTCCTAAGTATTGAGCAACTTGCTCTCCAGTCACATCTTCATTCTCTTCAGAGGATGAATATTCTTCAGAGCTCATGAATGGGAGAAGGAGATTTAAAGGAATCTCTATGGTCTCTAGATGAGCCTCAGATTCCTCAGGATCCTTAATAGGAAACTCCTTCTTGCTTGAGGAACGTCCCAGGAGGTCTTCCTCACTAGGATTTTCGTCCTCCTCCTCCCTTGTGTATTCGGCCATATTGACTATGTCAATGGCCTTGCACTCTCCTTTTGGATTTTCTTCTGTATTGCTTGGGAGAATACTGGGAGGAGTTTCAATAACTTTCTTACTCAGCTGGCCTACTTGTGCCTCCAGATTTCTAATGGAGGATCTTGTTTCATTCATGAAGCTAAAAGTGGCCTTTGACAGATCAGAGACTATATTGGCTAAATTAGAATTGTTTTGTTCGGAGCTCTCTGTCTGTTGCTGAGAAGATGATGGATATGGCTTACTATTGTTCAGCCTATTGCGTCCACCATTGTTAAAGCCTTGTTGAGGCTTTTGCTGATCCTTCCAGGAGAAATTTGGATGATTTCTCCATGATGAGTTATAGGTGTTTCCATAAGGTTCACCCATGTAATTAACCTCTGCCATGGCAGGGTTCTCAGGATCATAAGCTTCTTCAGACGCTGCCTCTCTAGTACTGTTGGATGCATGTTGCAATCCATTCAGATTTTGAGAGATCATGTTGACCTGTTGAGTCAACATTTTGTTCTGAGCCAATATGGCATTCAGAGCATCAATTTCAAGAACTCCTTTCTTCTGAGGTACCCCATTATTCACGGAATTCCTCTCAGAGGTGTACATGAACTGGTTGTTTGCAACCATGTCAATGAGCTCTTGAGCCTCTTCAGGCGTTTTCTTCAGGTGGATAGATCCACCTGCAGAATGGTCCAATGACATTTTCGAAAATTCAGAGAGACCATAATAGAATATATCTAATATGGTCCATTCTGAAAACATGTCAGATGGACATCTCTTGGTCAACTGCTTGTATCTTTCCCAAGCTTCATAGAGGGATTCACCATCTTTTTGTTTGAAGGTTTGAACATCCACTCTCAGCTTGCTCAACTTTTGAGGAGGAAAGAATTTATCCAAGAAGGCAGTGACTAGCTTATCCCATGAGTCCAGGCTATCCTTGGGTTGTGAATCCAACCATACTCTAGCTTTGTCTCTTATAGCAAAAGGGAAAAGCATGAGTCTGTAGACCTCAGGATCAACTCCATTCGTCTTTACAGTCTCACAGATCTGCAAGAATTCAGTTAAAAACTGGTAAGGATCTTCAGATAGAAGTCCATAAAACTTGCAGTTTTGTTGCATTAAAGCAACTAGTTGAGGCTTAAGCTCAAAGTTATTGGCTCCAATGGCAGGAATGGAGATGCTTCTTCCATCAAATTTGGACGTTGGCTTTGTGAAGTCACCAAGCATTCTCCTTGCATTATTATTATTATTTTCAGCTGCCATCTCTTTCTCTTGTTCGAAAATTTTTAGAAGGTCTCTTCTGGATTGTTGTAATTTAGCTTCTCTTAATTTTCTCTTCAGAGTCCTTTCAGGTTCTGGATCAATTTCAACAAGAGTGTCTTTTTCCCTGTTCCTGCTCATATGAAAGAGAAGAAAACAAGAAAGAAAGAGGAATCCTCTATGTCACAGTATAGAGATTCCTTTATGTTAGTAGAAAAAAAGGGGGTAGAAGAATGAAGAAGAGGGTTCGGATTTTTGGATGAGGAGAGGTGAAGAGAAGTGTTAGTAATTAAATAATTAAATAGAATAAGAAAAGAGGAGGGAGAATTCGAAAAATAATTTTGAAAAAGAGTTAGTGATTTTCGAAAATTAAAGATAAATGTAATTAAAATTAAAATTTGAAACAATTAGTTAATTAAAAAGAATTTTGAAAAGAGTGAGATATTTTCGAAAATAGGAGAGAGAAAAGTAGTTATTTGGTTTTAAAAAAAAGATAAGAAACAAACAACAAGTTAGTTAGTTGATTGAAAAAGATTTGAAAATCAAATTTGAAAAAGATAAGAGGATAAGAAGTTAGATAAGATATTTTGAAATCAAATTTTGAAAAATATAAAATTTTAAACAGGATAAGATAAAAGATAAGATAAAAGTTTTAGGAAAAAGATATTTTGAAAAAGATTTAATTTTTAAAATGACTTAACCAACAAGAAACTACAAGATAAGATTCTAGAATTTAAAGATTGAACCTTTCTTAACAAGAAAGTAACAAACTTCAAATTTTTGAACCAATTACATTAATTGTTAGCTAATTTTCGAAAATTAGATATAAAAGATAAGAAAAAGATTTTGAAAATAATTTGAAAAATATTTTTGAAATTTTCGAAAAATAGAAAAAAAATGAAGAGGATATGATTTTTGAAAAAGATTTTGAAAAGATAAGATTTTAAAATTGAAATTTTGACTTGACTTGTAAGAAACAACTAATTTTAAAAATTTTTGACCAAGTCAACCCAAAATTTCGAAAATTTGGAGGGAAATAAGGAAAAGATATTCTTTTTTTATTTTTGAATTTTTAATTATGAGAGAGAAAAACAACAAAATTACTCAATGCATGAAATTTTTAGATCAAAACAATGAATGCATGCAAGAATGCTATGAATGTCAAGATGAACACCAAGAACACTTTGAAGATCATGATGAACATCAAGAACATAATTTTGAAAAAAAAATTTTATGCAAAGAAAACATGCAAGACACCAAACTTAGAAATCTTTGATGCATGTACTCTAACAAACAAAAAATGCACATGAAAAACAAGAAAAGACATAAAACAAGAAATCATCAAGATCAAACAAGAGGACTTGTCAAGAACAACTTGAAGATCATGAAGAACACTATGAATGCATGGGATTTTCAAAAAATGCAGGAAAAATTTTTAAAAGCATGCAATTGACACCAAACTTAAAAATTGACTCAAGACTCAAACAAGAAACACAATATTTTTGATTTTTATGATTTTATGATTTTTTTTGTATTTTTATAAATTTTTTCGAAAAAAATGTTTAGGAAAAACGAAAAATAAAAGAAAAATTTTGAAAAAGATTTTTGAAAAGAAAATTACCTAATCTGAGCAACAAGATGAACCGTCAGTTGTCCATACTCGAACAATCCCCGGCAAACGGCGCCAAAAACTTGGTGGACGAAATTGTGATCCATGTTCTAATTATTTTGAGATGAAAGCTTCTAAGGGGCACCAGCTGAATTCACAACTCCGTTCAACTAACCAGCAAGTGTACTGGGTCGTCCAAGTAATACCTTACGTGAGTAAGGGTCGAATCCACAGAGATTGTTGGTATGAAGCAAGCTATGGTCACCTTGTAAATCTCAGTTAGATAGATTAAAGGGTAATTGTGATTATTGGAATAAATAATAAATAAAAGGAATAATAAAAGGGATAAAATACTTATGCAGATTCATTGGTGGGAATTTCAGATAAGCGGATGGAGATGCTGTAGAGCTCAAGGACGCCTGCTCTCCTACTGCTTCTACTCAATCCTTTCTTACTCCTTTCCATGGCAAGCTGTGTATAGGGGTTCACCATCAGCGGTGGCTACTTTCAATCCTCTCGGGAAAATATCCTATGCGGCTGTCACTCGCACAGCTAATCATCTGGAGGCATCACCCATGGTTGATGGCTACATCCCATCCTCGCAGTGAAAACTAATGCTCACGCACTCTGTCACAGTACGGCTAATCACTGGTTGGTTCCCGCGTCTACTGGAATAGAATCCCTTGATTCTTTTGCGTCTGTCACTAACGCCCAGCACTTGCAAGTTTGAAGCACGTCACAGTCATTCATTACCGGAATCCTACTCGGAATACCACAGACAAGGTTAGACTTTCCGGATTCCCAGGATCCTACTCGGAATACCACAGACAAGGTGAGACTTTCTGGATCCTCATAAATGCCGCCATCTATCTAGCTTATACCACGAAGATTCTGTTGGGGAATCTAAGAGATACACATTCAAGCTCTGTTGCATGTAGAACGTAAGTGGTTGTCAATCACGCGCGTTCATAAGTGAGAATGATAATGAGGGTTATCTAACTCATCACATTCATCATGTTCTTGGGTACGAATGAATATCTTGGAATAAGAATAAAAGAGGAATTGAATAAAAGAAAGTAGAACTTCATTAATACTTGAGGTACAGCAGAGCTCCACACCCTTAATCTATGGTGTGCAGAAACTCCACCGTTGAAAATACATAAGCAAAAGAGGTTCAGGCATGGCCGAATGGCCAGCCCTCTCCATGATCAAGTGACCGAATGAATAATGACTTAAAGTGGTCAAAAGATGTCTAATACAATAGATAAATGTCCTATATATACTAGACTAGCTACTAGGGTTTACATGAGTAAGTAATTGATGCATAAATCCACTTCCGGGGCCCACTTGGTGTGTGTTTGGGCTGAGCTTGATCAATCCACGAGCTGAGGCTTCTCTTGGAGTTGAACTTCGAGTTATGACGTGTTTTGGGCGTTCAACTCCGGATCATGACGTTTTTCTGGCGTTTAACTCCAGACAGCAGCATGTACTTGGCGTTCAACGCCATGTTACGTCGTCATTTTTCGAATAAAGTATGGACTATTATATATTGCTGGAAAGCCCTGGATGTCTACTTTCCAACGCCGTTGAGAGCGCGCCATTTGGAGTTCTGTAGCTCCAGAAAATCCATTTCGAGTGCAGGGAGGTCAGAATCCAACAGCATCAGCAGTCCTTTTGTCAGCCTTTTTCAGAGTTTTGCTCAAATCCCTCAATTTCAGTCAGAATTTACCTGAAATCACAGAAAAACACACAAACTCATAGTAAAGTCCAGAAATGTGAATTTAACATAAAAACTAATGAAAACATCCCTAAAAGTAGCTTGAACTTACTAAAAACTACCTAAAAACAATGCCAAAAAGCGTATAAATTATCCGCTCATCAACCACCTCCTTCATGGCTGGATTCAGCCGCCTCTGTGGTTGAACTACTGGTTTAGCGTCACCCTCCAATAGGATCTTGTGCATGCATCTTGCTGGGCTAATGCCCTTAAGATCACTGATGGACCACTCAAGAGCTGTCTTGTGTGTCCTTAACACTTGAATTAGTGTTTCCTCTTCCTGTGGCTCTAAGGTAGAGCTTATGATTACAGGAAAGGTATCACCTTCTCCCAGAAATGCATATTTCAGGGATGGTGGTAATAGTTTGAGCTCGGATTTGGAAGGTTTCTCCTCTTTCTGAGGGATTTTCAGAGGTTCTATTATTCTCTCTAGTTCCTCCAGATCAAGCTGAACATATTTAAAGATATCCTCTAGTTCTGATTCGAGACTCTCAGTCATATTGACCTCTTTTACCAGAGAGTCAATAATATCAATGCTCATGCAGTCATTTTGGGTGTCTGGATGCTGCATAGCTTTGATAACATTCAACTTAAACTCATCCTCATTGACTCTCAGGGTCACTTCCCCTTTTTGGACGTCAATGAGGGTTCGTCTAGTTGCTAGGAAAGGTCTTCCTAGAATGAGAGTTGCACTCTTGTGCTCCTCCATTTTTAGCACCACAAAGTCAGTGGGAAAGGCAAATGGCCCATATCCGGCTTCAATTACGCCTGATGGGTATTTAATGGAGCCATCAGCAAGTTGGAGACATATCCGGGTTAGTTTAACTTCATCAGTCAACCCAAGCTTTTTGATAGTAGCTACAGGTATTAGGTTAATACTTGCCCCAAGATCACATAGAGCTTGCTTGGTACAAGTACCTTCTAATGTGCATGGTATCATAAAGCTTCTCGGATCTTTAAGCTTCTCAGGTAAGCTTTTCAGAATGACTGCACTGCATTCTTCAGTGAGGTAAACTTTCTCAGTTTCCCTCCAATCCTTCTTATGACTTAAGATCTCTTTCATGAACTTAGCATAAGAGGGTATTTGCTCAAGTGCCTCTGCAAACGAAATCTTTATCTCAAGAGTCCTGAGATAGTCTGCAAAGCGGGCAAATTGCTTATCCTGTTCTGCTTGGTGGAGTTTCTGAGGATAAGGCATTTTGACTTTGTATCCTCAACTTTAGTTGCTACAGGTTTATTGCCTACAGTCGTGGGTTGAGAAGCCTTTTTAGAGGAGTTGCTATCAGCACTTCTATGTGTCTGATCCCACACTGGCGTTTGAATGCTAAGGGTGGAAGTTGGAGTGGCGTTAGACGCCAACTCCTCACCTGTTTCTGGCGTCTGAACACCAGAACTGTGCTTCCTTTGGGCGTTCAACGCCAATTCCTTGCTTGTTTCTGGCATTGAACGCCAGGACTGAGCATGGTTTGGGCATTCAACGCCAGCTTTCCACCCATTTTCTGGCGTTTGAGTGCCAGAATTATTCCTCTCTGGGCTCTTACTGTCCTTATATGGATTTTGGGTAGTTTGCTCATTTCTTGGCTTTCTACTACCTTGAAGTGAGGTATTTAATATTTTCCCACTTCTTAATTGAACTGCTTGGCATTCTTCTGTTATTTGTTTTGATAACTGCTGTTCTGTTTGCTTCAACTGTTCTTCCATATTCATATTAGCCATTCTTGTTTCTTGTAGTATCTCCTTGAATTTGGCTAGCTATTTTGTTAGAAAATCCAGTTGCTGATTGAATTCAGTAACTTGTTCTGTAGGACTGAGTTCAGCAGTTACTGTTTTAGCCTCTTCGTTGATGGAAGGTTCACTGCTTAGGTACAGATGCTGATTTCTGGCAACTGTATCAATAAGCTCTTGAGCTTCTTCTATTGTCTTTCTCATGTGTATAGATCCACCAGCTGAGTGGTCTAAAGAAATCTAAGCTCTCTCTGTAAGCCCATAATAGAAGATGTCTAACTGCACCCACTCTGAAAATATTTCAGAGGGGGCATTTTCTTAGCATCTCTCTGTATCTCTCCCAGGCATCATAAAGGGATTCATTATCTCCTTGTTTAAAGCCTTGGATGCTTAGCCTTAGCTGTGTCATCCATTTTGGAGGGAAGTATTGATTCAGGAATTTTTCTGACAGCTGTTTCCATGTCTTTATGCTAGCTTTAGGTTGGTTATTTAACCACCTTTTAGCTTGGTCTTTTACAGCAAATGGAAATAGTAATAATTTGTAGACATCCTGATCTACTTTTTTATCATGTACTGTATCAGCAATTTGTAAAAATTGTGCCAGAAACTCTATAGGTTCTTCCTGTGGAAGACCGGAATACTGGCAACTTTGATGCACCATGATAATGAGCTGAGGATTCAACTCAAAACTACTAACTCCAGTGGAGGGGATACATATACTACTCCCATATGAAGCAGTAGTGGGGTTAGCATATGACCCCAGAGTCCTTCTGAACTGTTCATTTCCACTTAAGTCCATGATGGAGAAAGGGAGATGATGTGGATTTATTTTATTTATTTTATTATATATAAAATTTCAAAATAATAATAACAAAATAAAATAAAATAAAGACGACAATAAAAATAAAAATAAATAAAAATAAAAATAAAATAAAAAAAAAAAAGAATTTAAAAATATTTTATGAAGATTTTCGAAAAAGTGAGGAGAGAGAAAGTGGTTAGGATATTTTCGAAAAAAATATAATTTTTTTTTAAATCTTAAAAGGATAAGATTTGAAAAATTTTGAAATTGAAATCTGAATTTTTATAAAAAAAAATCGAAAAATTTGCTTGAAAATAGTTAGAAAAGATATTTTTTTTTTTTAATTTTATGATGAAAGAGAAAAACACACAAAAGACATAAGACTTAAAATTTTTAGATCTAATGTTCCTTGCTTTCAAAAATTTTGGAGGAAAAACACCAAGGAACACCAAACTTAAAAATTTTAAGATCAAAACACAAAGAAGACTTAAGAACATTTTGAAGATTCATAAGAACAACAAGAACAAAAGAAAGAACATTGAACTTAAATTTTTTTTTTTTGAAAACCAAATTAAATTTTCGAAAATTAAAGAAAATTAACAAGAGAACACCAAACTTAAAGTTTGGCACAAGATTCAATCAAAGAAAAAAAATTATTTTTGAAAAAGTTTTAAAAAGAAGATACCCAATTGCCAAGAACATAAGCCAACACTCTAGCCAATTGAGCTATAAATGTAACGTGTTTTAATATTGTATAAAAAAAAAGTATTTTTGAAAACTAATATTTTGAAAAAGTACAAGGAAAACACGAAAACACACAGAACAAGAAAAACCAAAGATCAAATAAGAAAAATTGACAAGAACAATTTGAAGATCAAGGAAAAATAAAGAACATGCAATTCGAAAATTGAAAGACAAAGAAAAGCATGCAATTGACACCAAACTTAAAACATGACACTAAACTTCATAGAAAAACTAAAAATTAATAAAGAAAAATAATATTTTTGAAAAAGTTTTTAAAAGGGATAATAAAAGATGCAATTCTAGTGAAAAAAAAAGATAAATTTTTCCTAATCTAAGCAACAAGATTCACCGTCAGTTGTTCAAACTCAAACAATCCCCGGCAACGGCGCCAAAAACTTGGTGCACGAAAATTGCAATCACACTTTTGCAATCCGCACAACTAACCAGCAAGTGCACTGGGTCGTCCAAGTAATACCTTACGTGAGTAAGGGTCGAATCCCACGGAGATTGTTGGTTTGAAGCAAGTTATGGTTATCTTATTATTCTTCGTCAGGATACCAACAACAATGATTTTCAAGTTCAATTGTAAAAAGTGAAGGGGCATAAAATAAATAATTGTTACTTAATAATGGAGAATATGTTGGAGTTTTGGAAATCCTTTGTCTTCTGAATTTCTGTAACATAATGCTTCCTCACTTTCATAAATGCAAGGCTCCTTCCATGGCATGCTATATGTAGGGTGTCACCGTTGTCAATGGCTACTTCCCATCCTCTCAGTGAAAATGGTCCAAATGCTCTGTCACAGCACGACTAATCATCTGTTGGTTCTCGATCATATCAGAATAAGATCCATTGATCCTTTTGAGTCTGTCACTACGCCCAACACTCATGAGTTTGAAGTTCATCACTGTCATCCAATCCCAGAATCCTACTCGAAATACCACAGACAAGGTTTAGACTTTCCGGATCCTCATGAATGCCGCCAACAATTCTAGCTTATACCACAAAGATTCTGATTAAGGAATCTAAGAGATACTCATTCAATCTAATGTAGAACGGAGGTGGTTGTCAGGCACACGTTCATGGATTGAAGAAGGTGATGAGTGTCACGGATCATCACCTTCTTCATAGTGAAGCACGAATAAACATCTTAGATAGGAACAAGCATGTTTGAATGGAAAACAGAAATAATTGCATTAATTCATCGAGACGCTGCAGAGCTCCTCACCCCCAACAATGGAGTTTAGAGATTCATGCCTTCAAAGAGTATAAAATTCAGATCTAAAAATGTCATGAGATACAAAATAAGTCTCTAAAAGTTGTTTAAATACTAAACTAGTAGCCTAGGTTTACAAAAAATGAGTAAACTAAGATGAATAGTGCAGAAATCCACTTCTGGGACCCACTTGGTGTGTGCTGGGACTGAGACTTAAGCTTCTCACGTGTCTGGGCTGTTTCTGGAGTTGAACGCCAGGTTGTAACCTATTTCTGGCATTGAACTCCAACTTGCAACCTGTTTCTGGCGCTGAACGCCAGACTACAACATGGAACTGCCGTTGAACGCCAGTTTACGTCGTCTATCTTAGCGCAAAGTATGAACTATTATATATTGCTGGAAAGCCCTGGATGTCTACTTTCCAACCAAATTGAGAGCGCGCCAATTGAACTTCTGTAGCTCCAAAAAATCTATTCCGAGTGCAGGGAGGTCAGAATCCAACAGCATCAGCAGTCCTTTTTCAGCCTAAATCAGATTTTTGCTCAGCTCCCTCAATTTCAGCCAAAAAATACCTGAAATCACAGAAAAATACACAAACTCATAGTAAAATCCAGAAATATGATTTTTGCCTAAAAACTAATAAAAATCTACTAAAAACTAACTAAAACATACTAAAATCTACATGAAATTACCCCCAAAAAGCGTATAAAATATCCGCTCATCACTATTGTTTTGACTGAAATATTCTATAATTTTCTGAAACTTCAGCTATTTGTCCCAATTTTTGCAATGGAGGGCATTGGTGGTTGTGGATTGCTGATGTAAACAAAAAAAATTCTATGTCCTTGACCCTATCAACAAGGAGCCAGAAAATGTACCTGATTCGAGAAAGCAACTGAACAAATTTGTTGTAAGTTATTTTCTTGTAAATTATTCAAATTATTCTGTACATGAGAAGAGTTTGGTTCACTGTTGTTGGTTCTATTTATTTTTTTGTCTCTTTCAGGGTTTAATAATTTTCCATATGAGGGTGTATGCTGGGGTGGAACCCTTAATAGAGGATGGACTGGGAGAGAAAACAGAGTATATCCAATTGAATGGTCAACGTACAAAGTAAGAATCTTTCTCTTCTATAGTGCTATTTTTAATGTGTTTTATTTTATATACTATTGATCGTATTATACTCAATTCTTGCTTAGCTATGATTATGGAATATACGTGATGAAATAGCTTGAAACAATAGATCCACAAAAAATAAAAAGCGGGAAGAGATATAAATATAAAGTTTGGACACAAGTAAGTACTTTCTAAATTAATAAACTTCTTTCTTTTCTTATTTCATTCAGTTAAGTTGATATTGTAACTAGAGCTTTGAAGTTGGTTGTTACTCTGTTCAATAGTTCTTTTTCATGCAGAAATACTATTCTTGTTGATTGAAATTTGATCACCATTTATTTACCACATAAACAATTTTTGGTTCGGTGGCTCTTATAATTTTAATTCACCAAGTGAATATTTTTCGGTTCAGTGGCCTCAGTAACTACCATTAAAAAGTCCAACATGATCGTTATCAGTTTATCTCCCATATCATTAATGATTTTATAACAAAAATAGAATCAAGAACTAACATGAGTCACAAATGCTAAGTTGGGGAGACTAAATTGAGTAAGTTAAAATTTTGAGAACCAAATTAAGGTACAAGTGTAACTTTAGTATTAATTTGTGTATTAATTCTAAAAAAATATATTAACTTAAAACAATATCAAAAAATTAACTATATATAAATTTGAAAATAAAATGATATGTCACTTTTTAAATTTCAAAATTATCCTTAATGAAATTATTTTTTTCTATCATCAGTGAAAACAAAAGACTGAAACTGAAGGATATAAATTGAAAAATACATAAAATGAGAATGACAATATCAAATTTAGAAATGATGTCATTTTTCTAATATTAAAGCAATTTAAAGTCAATTATTGACTTGAAATAGGTTGGCGACTTTTTATTTAAAAGTCAACATAATAAATACATTTTTTTCTATTTTATTTGTCTAAATAATCACGATTTAATGAATTGAATTGACTTATATAACAATCGTAATTATTACCATGATGGAATTTCAATTAAAAATTCACATTTAAAATTGGTTTATCAAATATTAGATATTTGATTAAATATTAAATAGGAAAAGTTGGATTTATATTAGACCCTTAAATTCTTTCAAGTATATTTGGTTAAAAGGTAAAGCAAATGAAAATGTATTACACCTCAAAATGAGAAAGGAAAAAAAAAAGAAAGGAAAGAGGGGTTATATCTCAAAAAATATAGTCACGGTATTTTTGTACACCAAATTATATATTCTAATTTCCTTCCTTTCTTTCTTTTTTATTTTTCAGGATATTTTTTAGTCTGACAGGTTAATGATTAATTTTATGTGGATCAGAGTTTTATTTAAAAGTTTGCTGATGGTCAATAAATTGTTGGATATACGAGATGAAATTTGAATTTACGACACTTGCTTAAACAAACTAGTGAACTAACCGCTAAACAAAGTCATGTGGATTAATTTTCTTTCTCTTTATTACAGAAAATAGTAATCAAAACCAAAATGCTTTTGCAACTACAATATAGATTAATGCAGAAAATATTTGGCATCTTATAACACCTTAATATTTTTAAACTAGCCTTAAACTTTATTTGGATTATATTGGTTGTTGATACTCAAATTTTACAAAATTTAAAAAAATAAAATCTTTATATAAAACATTTCATAAAATAATAATGGATAACTAATTTTTATTTTTTTTGAAAGTTATTTGAAAATAGTGAAAACCTTGATCACAAAAAACTTTACTAGTTGAAAAGTATAAGTGACCTAGTGATAATAAAATAGAAAGTCGACGTACTAAATTATAAAGGCAAAAATAATAACAAGCTTTACTCATATTAAATGATCATATAATAAATAAAAACAAAAATCATAACCACAATTGTAGTCACTCAATAAAAAATAAATAAAATACACAGCGTATCCTAATTCTCTCACTTTGCATAACTATGGCTGGAACAATCGCCTATCCCCCATCCTTAATATGAATTTGGGTAAGTGCTTAATGTTTCGTATCTATGTCCTTGATATCCGGCTCCTAACCATCTTATAATGTAGTAGTCTTTTTAGCTCGATCAAGTAGCATATTGCTTTACACCACGTTTTTTAAGATGGTACGGAGAAAGGGGTGAAAAATAAAACTTTCTCAATAGTTTATCTATATGGTGTCATTGTATCCATCCTTAACCACTCCGAATTTTAAAATAAAAACAATGATAATATAATGTTGTTCAATTATTATTTTCAAAAGGCTTTGTTAGTCGAAGTGGTGTGACTTTTAGTGTTAGATGCTTCTCATTTACTTATGTTATGACACATGTAACACATAACAAAATGCCTATAACGTTACAACATATAGAATGCAAACTCATAAATCTTGATTTGATGTTCTCGTAGGCTATAATGCAAGACAAAATAAATAAGAGAAAAATAGTAACATTGGCATAGATAAATCAAAGAGAAGGAATCTTTGAATAAAATAAGGATATTTGAATGAAACAAGAATAATAAACATAATAATAAATCAAATAGAAAGGATCTTTGAATAAAAATTTTTTTGAATAAAATAAGAATAATAAACATAATCATAAATCAAACACAAAGAACAAAAGAAGAACAGTCATAATCACAAAAATTAGAATAATAAACATAATCATAAATAAAAGAAATGATTTATGATGCACGGACACTGACACGGACACGGGACACGACACGAGACACGCCGATACGCGAATTTTAAAATCTTACATGATACGGGGACACACATACATATAAAATATAAAGTATTTTTTAGATAAATCGTAATGATATTTTGATATTTTATTGATATTAAAATATAAATTAAATTTTTTAATTATTTTTAATGTCTTATTTTAATTATATCAAATATTTAAAATATTTTTATTTTAATAAATAATAATATATACTATGTCTAAATTTATTTTAAGAATATATGTTAAGAATAAGAATGGACACGCTGACACGTGATGGTATTTAGGTGTGTCCAGACGTGTCCGGAGAAGAATTTTTTATTTTTTTTATTAAGACACTATTGGACAAAGCAGACATGCGTGTCGAACGAGTGTCGGTGAGTGTCGTGTTCGAAATGTGTCCGACACGCAGACACGGCAACTCAGCGAAGTGTCCGTGCTTCATAAGAAATGATAAAAGAAGAACAATCATAATCACACTTTTCTTTGTACTTTTCATTACTTTTTCTTGTAATTTTTATGGAAGGTATTGAACACAAATCGGTATAAAAAGGTGGGAGTTCCTTTCCCTTACTAAATTTTCTTATCCCAAAAGTTTTGGCGATCATCACCTTCTCTTACCGAATGATTATCTCGATTGATCACCTTCCATTACCGAAGGATCATATCGATATCTTATCTTTGGGGGTCACATTCCCTTACCGAAGGATCATTCCCTCAATTCAATTTACAATCAAGGTTATTTAGACATAGACAAAAAGGGATTTATGTTTAAAAAAAAAGGGACAAAATTTTGTCGATCACCTTCCCTTACCAAAAATCATTTTGAGATTTTGTCTTTGAAAGTCTCCTTCCCTTATCGAAAGTTCTTATCCTAAAAATTTGCCGATCACCTTACCTTACCAAAAGATCATCTTGATTCGATCACCTTCCCTTAACGAAAGATAATTTCGATTATCTTGTCTTTAGGGGTCACATTCCTTTACCAAAGGATTATTTTCTCAGTTCTTTAATGCACATAAGATGATTATTATAATGCTTAATGTGTATGTAATAAAGATACATTATATCATGGCATGCAAATGCTAGCATCTATGTTAAAAAATAATTTAAAAGATGACACATAAAAATATTATTAAACCCATACCTCTAGTAAAGTTCCTATATATATTCCAATGCAAATAGACATGATTCATTAGCAAAGAGAGACTTGTTCTATTACTAGACTTTGTATATATTTTGAAATAGGTATGAATCTTTGATTAGATAGAAAGAAAATCTTCATATTCCGTAGTATGCATAATTCAGAGAGGATATCTTCTTGAACAATATATGAATAGAATTTGTGAATAATTTAGCAAAAGACTTAGAGTGACAATAAGAAAGTATGAAATGATAAAGATTTTTCTTATAATAGAGTAGAAAAAGTATATGAATGACAATAATAGAAGATAGAAAAAATAGGTTACCTAGAATATATATATATATATATATATATATATATATATATATATATAGAGAATTGAATGAGAAAGAAATGGTTTAAATGACTCTTCACTACAAGAAAAGCGGAACTTAGCAGCGGAAAATTGCCTGCGTTTTTGCCAAATCGCCACAAATTGATTGAGTGACTGCGGTTCTTGTAGCGGGTTTATCTCCGTGAAAGATCGGTCAGGATAGCTACGGTTCTGTGTGTCAAACGCTGCCAATTACATACTACTCAAAAATTGTTTTCATAATCGAAATTAGAGGAAAGGGGGCAAACCTAAAAGGGGGCAAAGCGCCAATCACCATCAGCTGCAGCCGCTACATCATTCCTCGTCATGGATCTGCTCAAGCTGCTGCATAGCTCCCGCGCGCGAATGGAAGGTGGAGAGGCACGTCCGCTATTCGTCCCTCTGCCGTGCACATCCCGGTGTCGCCGCGTGGCTTCCCAACCGCCCCGATGTCGTCGTCCTCAACCTTCCCCCTTGCCCTGCTGTGCGCCGCTCGAACATACCCTCTTCCCGCTTCCTGGTTTGCTTTCTCCCCCTTTTCTTTATCTTTCAATTTCATCTTTTGTCCTCGTACCTTTGTTTGAATTGAATCATTTTAATTGTTGATCGAATCTCTTTGCACTAATTTAGTTTAATTGGTTGTTCCCAATTCAGTTGCTATTTTGGTTCGAACCCTAGTCCTAATTTAAGATATGCATCTTGGTCTTTCAGTGTAACTATCTCAGATTTTGTTATTGTTGTTGAGTTCCCTTGTGCTTCTTTGTGAATTTTGAAAATTCTATGGTTATATATTGGCTTAATTCTTTTGGCTGTTTAGGAGTGAATTGAGAGAGCATCTTTTGGATCAAGAACTGCAAAGCTACAAGAGAAGAGTGATGAAATGATAGCTTATTTGGATCTCCAATACTATTTATGTAGTTTTGTTATAGATCATGTTAGTTCTCTGATAACCATTCCTTGATGAGAAGGTTGCCAATTGCATAAGATTCTCATCATTGTTGGGTTTTGGACACTGGTAGATGTATTAATAGCTTAGAAGTTAGGTGAAAATAATTACACCCTCACAAGATGTATAAAATAATAAGTCAATCTTATTTATTCCATACTCAATAAAAAGGGCAATTGAACTTGAACTTGAACTTGAACTACAGCTTCTTGCTTCTTTTTCTTTTTAATTTATACTCATCATTAATCAGAATCTAGTTAAACTCAATCATCATGTTCCAAATAGTTATCAAGTTATAAACATACTTTGAAAGAGCATTTTTTCCTAAAATATGGTTCAATTATCTACTGTTTGGTCTAATTGTGCCACAATTTTTTATTGATAACTATTTTTTGATTCATAGATGAGTTATGATGAATAAATAACACTCATGTTTCTATATAATGTTGATAATGACAGCAAAAAACTCGAGTGTTGTTGACAAATGCTGCACATGTTTATTTGAAGCATCTTAATTTATCCAAGCACACCAAGAAGCTTTCTCTAGCAAGCAGAGCTATTTTGCTATCTGGTCCTGGAGGTATATAAATTGCAAATAATTATTCTTGTCTTGAAAACAAAGATGGCTTTCAGTTCTGTTTTGCTAATTACATTTACATTGAATGTTTGAAGAACTATACCAGCAAATTTTGATAACTAAATTAAGTAGTTAGCATTTCAATAAATTTTGATACTTTCTTTTTTGGTGTTTCCAAGTATAAAACTATCCTCCATGTTATCTATTTTATCCCTTTGATTCACTTATTTCTAGTTTTATATTGTTTAGTTCGCTAACTCATACATTATATTGTAATATTAGTCAGTAAGTAAATTAACCCTTTTTGGTTCAATAGTAAATCTGAGACCAAACCTATATAAATTTCCTATATTATTGAAAGTGATCATGCATGATTACTAATTACAAAGCACAATCCAGTGTGTAGTGCCTAGTGGTAGCTAGAAGCCTTAATAAGCATCTAAGATTGAAGCTAGCCAGATCCAGTTCTACTTTATTATATATTTGAAGTGACTTAAGAGCAGTGGTGCACAGATCTAAGACACAATGAAATCAATTAGAGCAAAAAAGACCTCACATTTTGCTTCAATGATATGGACTATGGAGTCACTTACATGCAATATAGGGTCACTGACCCCTTAATTTAGGCATGTGCCCACTTGCGAAAATTGCAATTATACTCTATGGGGCTCTATATATATATATATATATATATATATATATATATATATATATATATATATATATGCAATACATTTATTTATTTTGAGATACCCTACTGATGTTTTCATTCAACCAGAAAGGTTGGACCTATATATGATCACAAATTACTTATTTTATAAAGACAACCATGTTGAATTGTGTTTAGTTTAGAGAAGGCAAAGCATGTTTTGTGGGCTACATTGAATATTTAAATTTATTTTGATTTCACATAATGTATTTCATTTTTTACCGGCTTGATGAATCATTTCTTTGTAGACTATGGTGATTAGTTACTCTCTAGGTGTTGGACCTATTCCTTGCTAGTTTTCCTCAGTGAAAAGTGGAGGAGTTCAACCTTTTATTTTCATGGATTTAATAAGCAGTTGTGTGATTCTTTCTCTTTCGAAGTTTTAGTTTGGCTTCTGTTGAAAATTTCATGAAATGTTTGTTCTTTTTCTGAGCAGGCAGAGGAAGGCAGTGATGAAGTCTATTGCCAGGTCTTGTTGGTTCCTGAAAGTGAGGTGAGATTTATACACGACTATGAATTCTGAATTATGAATTTAGGATATTTATGATCTTAATTTGTTTTAGTTTAGATTTGAAGAAGAAATTGAGAAACATACTTCAAATTCTCTCAACATTTTAGTACTACTTAGTGCCTAGACCTTAGGGGTCAATTAAAAGTAAGATTGACTAAGCTTTGCTTAATTTAGCTGCGTGTCATGTTTCTGGAAAACCAAATAACACAAAAAGTACACAACGGTACCTGTGTATTTGTCTATGTTACCTAGCTCTTCAACTTTACTTTCTAACTGGTAAAAGAGAAGTACAAAGTTTCTTGTTAGAAGAGTGAAAAAGAAAGGAAAGATATGTGTTTACTATTAAATGAAGCGCCTCTATTAGTTGATGCTGATGGTGAAGAAGATGATACTGAAGCTGTGGTGAAGTCAACAACACCCCATATGTTTTGCAAGACTCTTACTGCTTCTTACACTAGCACTCATGGTGGATTTTCTGTGCCTCGTTGAGCAGCTGAAGATTGCTTTCCTCCTATGGTAAATTATGAACTTTGAGGCACTCCTTTCTCCTTGTCAAAGAAAACTGTTCAAATAATGTATCCTAATTTTATATGCTGCAGTTAAGTCTGATCCTCTAAATGTTCTGTTGATATGGTGAAGTTAGCAGATCTAAGACTTTTGTTCTTTCATTATCTTTATAACAATTTGAAATTATGTTTTATTGCTCACTTTAGGATTACAGTCAACAGAGGCCTTCACAAGAGCTTGTGGCGAAGGATTTGCATGTCCTTGAATGGAGGTTTAGACATATATACAGAGGTATCTCATTCATTACCATTCTTATGTGTCTACATGCGCGGAGTAATCATTTCTTGTCTTTTTATGAGCAGGGCAGCCACGAAGACATTTGCTCACAACTGGATGGAGTGTATTTGTGAACAAGAAGAAGCTTGTGTCTGGAGATGCTGTGTTATTCCTTAGGGGTGATGATGGAGAATTAAGACTAGGGATTCGTAGGGCTGCTCAGTTGAAGAATGGTTTGACAACTCTTTTACTTAGAGATAGTTTCCTTTCCAGTTTCTTGATGGCTTCAGTACAATTTGTGTTGTGTATAAAGCAAGAATGGTGAACATGAACAGTCGAGTGACTCTTACTTATCATCCCTCTTTCAGATAAAGCCTCTGATAGCTTTGTAAACACAAGTATAGAAAAATCAGTAGAGTTTTCATATGAAGAACTGGCCCATGCCACAAGTAACTTCAATTTGGCTAACAAAATTGGTCAAGGCGGTTTAAAACTGTGCAATTTTTTTTTAAAAACCTCACAGTTTTGCGGCGGTTTTAAAACCGCCACAATTTTTTTTAAATCCACTGACCAAATAGCGGCGGTTTTAAAACCGCTGCAAAATCAATTATCTAATTTGCAGCGGTTGTGCCAGCGGTTTCTTAGAACCGCCGCTAAATCATATAACCACCTCCTAATAGGTGACGCTTAACGAACCGCTGGAATTCTGTTTCGCGGCGGCTTAAAACCGCTACAAATCACTCCAAAAAGCGCCGCAATTTCCCGTTTCCTTTGTAGTGCTTAGGTATGTGTAGATTATGTTAGGAAAATCTAACTTGCGTTTAGGTAAAATCTTCAATCTGAATCGTTATTTTACGAGTCCTATAACGTTTTGTACATTTAAAATTTGAAAATATCTATTAGAGACAAATTTACAGAAAATTGAGTTAGCTTTAAAATGAGTTTTGAACGAAGTCAATCGAATAATCACATATTCAAATATTTACTAAATACTATTAGTATATCAGGTTGGTTGGTTAGAGCGTGATTTTTCACTATGAACTTGTAACAGATTTATCTACCTAATTTAATTTGCTTTTGATTTTGCACTAAACTTAAAGAATGAAACTAGTTTTTTTTATCTTTTTATGTAATTAAAGATCATTCAAATCCAATAAATATAGAATTAATTATGACTATATCTTAAAAGATTGTTTATTGTCGGTTAGAAATTCACTAAAACTAGTATTTTCATATTTTCAAATTTTAAATTAGATATATTAGTTTTTCAAATGCATTATTTTCTATTTTTTATTATGAATTTAAATTTAAAATCATTACAATTTTAATTAATTAATTATTGAATAATGAATATAATTCAAAAAATTAGAATGTTACATTCTTATTCCCTTAAAAAAAAATTGTCCTCAAAATTCGTATCTTTTAAGAAGATACTAATTCAACTTCATCTTATCCATGTAGGTTCTGTCTACATTTTTTTCTATAGAGATTTATGATAATCCTATCATGAATAAGTTCAATCATTTTACACATTCAAACAAAATAAACAAAGTTAGACATTCAAACAAAATAGTTCTATTCCCATCATGAGCTAACTAAGTACATTGTGACTTAGACATTCAAGTCTAATATAATTATGTAAAATAGATTTATACAACAGATAATATCATTAATTTCTTTTGTCTTGAGTTATTAGTCTCCGTGTATCATATATAAACCACACAATATAACATAATAATTCAAACAACCAGCAAAACATAACAAGACGCTTAAAGAACATCTTATAGCTTGTCATATTTAAACTTTTACTTCTCAATGTCTCATAGTTTCATGCCCCTGGTCTATGTCTTACATGTCATGCAATTCTAACTTCTCCATTAATCTACAGTGTGCATTTCGTCTAACTATTCGAAGTTGACCATTAAACATGGGTTCACTACAAGAAAAAAGGCCTGTCGGCACCCTTTTTTCTTGCCACGCTTTTAAAGCGTACCCAAAAGTGGTCTATGGGCACGCTTTTGTGAGGGTGGCCACTGATTTGTGATTTGGCCACGCTTTTTTTTGGCACACTTGAAAAGCGTGCCCATAGAGGAAAATCGGCACGCTTTTACGAGGGTGCCCAATTACTTGAAATTTGGCCACACTTTTTTACTGGCACGCTTGAAAAGCGTGGCAATAGAGGGAAATCGGCACGCCTTTTTTGTCACGCTTAAAAAGCGTGGCCATATCAGGAAACCGGCACGCTTAAAAAGCGTGGCTAGTTTGTGTTTCAATGTTCTATGGGCACCCTACAAAAAAAACGTACCAATAGAATTCCCTCCCCCAAAATTTAGTTTTCCACCCAATTTTTTTCCACACTTAGCTTTTTTTTCGGTAGCTTACCTTGAAACAACATCACATTAGTTTAACCTCAATCAAAAGTGACCCAGTCACAAAAAAAAACCCTAAAAGCTAAGTAACCCGCGCCGTCATCATCCTCAAACAACACCTCCATGTCCGTTCATCATTCATCGCCTTCATCTTCATCGCACCCATGAAAGTTCATCTCCTTCATCCTCATCTGTCTAAGCCAATGACCTTCGCACCCCTGCCTTAGTTACCCGCGCCGTCCTTCATCGCCTTCATCTCTATGACCGAAAATCGTTCATCGTCGGCCTTCATCTTCATCGCACCCATGACCGTTCATCACCTTCATCGCCTTCATCCCCATCTGTCTAAGCCAATGACCGTCGCACCCATGCCGTTCGTCTAACCCTCGCACCCGACCGTCGAACCCTATTGTTGTTTTTCAACCCTCACCCATCAATGCAACCCTCGTTGGCCCTCTGTCTCTGTCTTTCCATCAACTCAACCCTCGATGGCCCTCCTACTCCCTCAGCGCAGCGGTCTCTGTCTCTCGCAATCCCTCATAAACACAGGTAAGTCATTCTTCCCTCTGATTCTCTGTCTCTCTGTTCCTCTATTTTGGACCGCTGAGAATTTTAGGTTCATTAACTTCTTCACCATCAAAACTGTGGTAGCTGAATTTGATAATCTTTATTATATGTGACATCTTTCTTCATCAGATAATAATATGCTTATATATCACCATTACAAATGAGAGCACCATTGCTTATATATACTGATGGAAAATAATATGCTTTATTTAGTATATCTTAGCTTTTCTATCATCTCAGTTTATTTAGTATATCTTAGCTTTTTCTATTTGATGGAAAATAATATGCTTCTCCTTCAAGAATTTTTTTTTGTTTAAGAACATTTTCAAGCTTGTTTCTTATATATTGTTGTATTTATCTTGTTAAATAATAAGCAAGCTCAGATATACTATTTATGTTTGTAGTTTCAGAATATCTAATTGTTCTGAATTTCATATTTTTAGTTGCCCCTACTGCATAAAGATCTTTTTGCATCTGGATTGAGCAAGAGATCCAGTGTTCTCCTGTACGATCCTCTTAGAACTGGCAGAGTAAGTTACTGAGAACCTATTAATGACAATACTCAATCGTCGTTCCTCCCTCAATCGGCGCTCAACCCTCATGGTAACACAAGAAGGTACAGATTTAATCCCTTTTTGTTTCTCTATTTCAACCCTCCACCAATTTCTCTATTTCAACCCTCACCATAACGCTGATTAATGTTTTCCGGAACCCAAAGAACAAGGAAATGTTGCCGGAGAACTTCAAAGAACAGCTTGCTTTGTCTGTGAGAAGCACCCAATTGGGGGTCGTATTGCATGTTCTGGCAAGAAAAATGGTACTTAACTGTCAAAACAATTGGACTTACCATTACTTCTTAATTAATATTACCTTGATATTAAGATTTTCTAAACATGAAACAAATGTCTTAATTGATGGTTACTATACTTGTGAAAATGTTTCTATAAATGCTTGTTATGCATGCTTTAGTTTGCTGAAGGGGTGCATGGGTTTTAGTAAAACTCATTCTTCATCTTATACAGTAAAAAGAGGTAAATAAAACTGCAAATGTGATAATGGAGATGCAATGATTTCTGAAATTATAAAATCCTCTTTCTTGCAAGAATTAAATCTTGTGTTTGGTCTATATGTCTACTTAATTCATAATCATGCTCCTTATTTTATCTTGCAACAGCTGGTTGGCTAATACATACAAATCCATTGCCTTGTATAATCCAATATTTAAGTTGGTAAAACCAGAAGGCAATTAACTCGTTGATGTATATAAAAGTTTACATGGTGAGATGTGAATCATTTAATGGAGCACCTCATATCGATACTTTTACTTCTACTTCTACTTACTACTTTTTGATACAGATCTATCCTGTTCTTATACTAATTGGATTAATAATCATGGGAGGTGAAGGTAACCACAAAACATTCACAAGATACCGTTTTAGTATCTGTGTTGATTCCTGAACTGCTTTTTTTTAAGGAAAAAAAATATCTGGTGTGAGTCTGATATTTTTTTAAAGATATTTGAGCATTAGTTTTCTCTGAATTTGATTTTCATTTTTTTTACCAAATTATGGAAATTAGATGAATAGTTTGATACAAAGGAAACTGAATGATAAACCTTGAAAGCTTCGATCTCATTAATGCTCTATTCTGTTTGGCATTACTCTATTTCAGAATTTTCTCTAGTCTTTCATTATTTTAATCTCTCATTCAATTTGTTACTCCACCTAAGTAGCAAGCATAATCTAACTTATGAAAAATGAGGTGTTTGAAGGATGCTGCTGAACCACCTTTGAACAAAGATGCATCCCCATGGGAACTCATCATGTCACTAATGGTAAGATTTTTATGCTCACCTGCTAGGGGCACATAACCTCCCTCTTTGTACACCTTATAATGATCATTCAGCATATAGCTAAAGCTTTTCCAATATTCCTGATGGTTTCCCTATTTATCCCTGCTTTTATTAAGAACCTATTCTGCTGCTGTTTTTGTTTCATGAGAGTTAGGCTTAGCTAAAGTTGCTTGTTGTTTTCCTTTTTGATTAATTGGAGCATTCCTCTTGGTTTGATTAGTGGAGATAGCACCTTTTTTATTTGAGACAGAGCTTTGCAGTTTGGTTTTTTGCATGTTAGGTTTGGGATTCTGAATAGTAACTATTTTTTGCCCGACTTTTAGGGATTTTCTTGCCTTTGTTGGCTTGATTATTTCCTTTCTGGGAGTGGCCAGCATGATGAATGATTTATTAGTATTATTTTTTGGGGGGATTTGGTTTTCCGTAGGAATCTTAAGTTTTAAGATGCAAAGTATATATAATTTCTTAATGAGTGGAAGGTCAAATTTTGGATATTGCGTTGCAAAGTTGTTTAATCAGCTTTTTTGTTGGCGAGCGAAGATGCTATGTTTTGTGAACATGTTCTATTTGATTCATTTTTGTAGTGTTTGTGAAATCGCAGTCGGTGAAGCATGTTATTTTAACTTCTTCAATTGCTGCTGTTACATTTAATGGAAGGCTTCTGACTCCTAAAGCAGTAGTTGATGACACCTGGTTTTTCGATCATGAACTTTGTAAGGAGTCGAAGGCATGTGCCATGTCCCTACAATTGTTATCATATTCGCCTAATTAGGCCAAATTAGTAGGAGTGGAATTAGCTTTATATGTTGCTGATTTAATTTTGATTCATATGAATAAGCTCAATCCCTTGTAAATTTGAGACTTTGGTACCACCAATTCTGTTTGCCATTTTCCTTTTTTTGTCAGTCATGGTACTGGTATGTGCTTTCAAAGACATTGGCTGAAGATGCTGCTTGGAAATTTGCAAAAAAAAAAAAAACAATTAACCCAGCAATGGTGATTGGACCTCTTATGATGTGTTTGTCATGTGATGTTGATTCAAGTGTCTTGATGTGTGGTTCAGGAGAAGAAGCCTTATTCCGATAAAGTTGCTAAGCTTAAAGCAGAATATGAGAAGGATATGGAAAGTTATAATGCTGCTGAAATAGGAGGAGAAAATGGAGAAGGAGAAGGAGAGCATGAAGAGGGCTGATGAAAAATATGATAAGGAAGAAGCTGCGGCCAGTAAAGACGAGGAGTTTTAAAGCAAATAGTAGCAGGAGTTCTTCCCACATCAACTTTTTGTTAATCATAGTTCTGCTGTATATCACTTTTTGGTTTTCCATCCTTCATATCTTTGGGAACATTATAGTTTTAATTTAAATTATTATTATAGCATGTAAATAATTCATGTAAATCAATAAAAAATCAATTCTTATGCCTTTTAATTTTCTCTTTTTAATTATTATTATAGAATTGTAATTTTTCAATTATTATTATGCATTCTAATTTTTTCCTTTTTTTTTAATTTGACAAAGGAATAGGCCACGCTTTGAAAGCGTGGCAAAAGGCTTTAATGGGAAAGCCACGCTTTTAAAAGCGTGGCTGTATGTGCTCTATCGGCACGCTTTCAAAGTGTAGCCAAAATCAACTTTCTTGGCACGCTTCAAAAGCGTGGCGATATGTAAACTTTTCGGTACGTTTTTTAAGTGTACCAATAGATTAACACCTATGGCCACGCTTTTAAGCGTGGCAAGAGTTGAAAGCGTGGCCAAAAAGAAAGCGTGCCGATAGATCTACAAAAGCGTGGCGATAGAGCAACCGGCACGCTGGCAGATGTGACCCTTTCAAAAGCGTGCCGATAGCTCAAAAAGCGTGCCAAAAAGCTATCGGCACGCTTTTTAGCACTTTTCGGCACGCTTTAAAAGCGTGGCAGAAAGCTTATTTTCTTGTAGTGGTTTACAAATATTAAATTTTAATATTAGCTTAATTTTATCCAAATATATCTTTTAGATCCTGTTTTTTATGTCTAAAAATAATTTTAGTTTACATTTCAACCCACCTTTCTAAATCTATCACTAGACAATTTAAATATTTTGAATTCTTTCTCTTAATAACCTCAAATTCGTGTAAACTTTGTACCCACATGGTTACCGTCTCAAAATGAGATTTTTGTAAATCATAGTTTTCTAAGTATATCTACTCCACGAAATAAAGAAAAATCGAGGGGCACTGTTCTTACAACAACCCCACATCCTCTTTTTTTGCGACTCTACACTAACTTATTTCTTTGATAGAAATATTCTAGAGACACTTAACTTCATTTTGATTTTTGTCATATATCATTTTGAATACTATAAAATTAATTATAAATTTAGAAGTTAGTCGCATGTTTATAATATTTTTAAAAAGATCATTTTCAATCATTTAAAAATTAAATATAAATTCTATTGGCCTAATAATTGAGCTGAAATTTTTTAAAATAAACTATAGACTAATGATTTTTTTTTCTTATTAAGTTTAACCAGATTAAAACCTGCATAATGCATGAAAATGTTTGGTATATAGTCGTTTAGATAATTAATAATAAAAAAAATTAGTTTTATAATTTGTTATAAAATATCTATACAATACTAAGAAAAGAAATTTTATCATAATAATTTCTATAGTATAATATAATAAAACTAATTTTGTTAATTTATCTTTATGTGTATTAAAGTATTTAAATAAGTAAATTGTTTTTTTTTTTTTTTGAAAAGGCATAAAAGAAAGAGTCAATTTTTTTGTTTTAAATTAGTTATATTTAAACTAATTATTGATAAGAAAATAAAAAGAGTGATTATTTATTAACATTCAAACAAATATTGATTCATAATTCTTACTTTTCTGAAAATATTTATTATTGTCGAATAAAATTCTATAATTATTTAAATAATTTAAAGAGAATAAATTTATAAAGAATAAATTTAAATATTTTTCGTAATAATTTATATTAATATCGTGGAATATCAATTGACTACACAACTTATAACTCTATCTCAAAAATTTTAAAATCTATCAAAATATGATATATAGATTATTTGATCTAATAATAGAATAATATAGAACTAATGATATTAAATAGAGCTAATAAAAAATAAATAATATTTTTTTAAAAATTTAGCTTAATAATGATATTGAATTTATTATTAATCAGGAGACGGTGTTAGTAGAAATTATTATACGAAGATAATAAAAAAAATTCAAAAATCTATAAAAAAAATTATAATTTGAAGAAAAAGCTGATATAGCAATAATATTCTAAATGAGATATCATTCTCTACTTAATAATAATAATAATAATATATATATATATATATATATATATATATATATATATATGTATGTGTGTGTGTGTTAGAAACAAGAGACCCAACTAAAGAAAGTGTTTTGTGTATTATTCAGTTTAAAGAAAAATACAATGTACAAGGGGTATATATAGCTTCTAGAGGAATCAAAGTAATAAAGGCATAGAATCCTATAATTAATATACAGATACACTATATAAATACAAATGATACTAATATTGATCTGATTCGATTATAATTATTCTCTTAACATTCCCCCTCAAACTCAAGTGGGAGTTAAGGATACCACCATCTTGAGTTTGGATAACAGAGTCTGGAAACGAGTCAGATCATGAGCCTTTGTGAAGATATCAGCAGTCTGATCCAGTATTCCAACAACGATGAGACGAACAGCATCAATAAGGATACGTTGCCAAACAAAGTGATAATCAATCTCAATGTGTTTGGTGCGTTCATGAAACACATCATTATGGGCAATCTGAATAGCACTGCGGTTGTCACAAAAAATATCAGTTGGGGATGATTGAGAAACACCAAAGTCTGCGAGAAGTCGACGAATCGAGATAACTTTAGCAATGGTGTCAACAAGGGCACAGTATTCAGCTTCGGTGCTTGATCGAGCAGTGAATGTTTGCTTCTTAGCTCGCCAGAAAATGAGAGAGTTACCAAGAAACAAACAATAACTAGTGGTGGAACGACGATCAGTAGGATCACCAGCCCAATCAGCATCTGAGTACGCCTAAAGGGATAAAGAGGAATGGGCAGAAAAATAAAGGCCATGGAATTGGGTGCCTTTGATGTATCGAAGAATGCAAAGAACTGCCGCATAATGAGTAGTACGAAGAGATGACAAGAACTGGCTAGGAACATGAACTGGATAAGCGATGTCTGGTCGGGTGACAGTTAAGTAGACGAGTCTGCCAACTAGCTATCGATAAAAAGTGGGATTATCCAGAACAACGCCATCCATATGAGTAAATCGAACATTAGGCTCAAGAGGAGTAGATTCAGTGTGACTATCTGTAATTCCGGCTCGAGCAAGGAGATCTGAAGCATATTTAGCATGAGAGAGATAGATGTCATCATCGGTGGATATGACTTCTAGACCAAGAAAGTAGCTAAGAGAACCAAGATCTTTCATCTCAAAAGTACGCTGAAGGAATCTCTTGAGATCAGAGATACCATCAACATCATCTCCAGTAATGATCATGTCATCAACATAAAGAAGTAGAAGAACAATTCCACGTTTGCTTTTATGAATGAAGGGAGTATTCTCATGAGGGCTGCAAGTAAAACCAAGATTGCATATAGTAGTGCTGAACTTGTCAAACCATTCACGAGGAGTTTGCTTAAGTCCATACAGTGTCTTGCGAAGGAGAAAAGCTTTGTTAGAAGGACAAGGATAACCCGGAGGGGGTTTCATATAGACCGTCTTTTTCAAATCTCCATTAAGAAATGTATTCTTCACGTCTATCTAATTGAGAGACCATTTTTTTACTGCAGCAATAGCAAGAAGAGCTCGAACAGATGTGAGCCGAGCAACAGGAGCAAAAGTCTCTTCGTAGTCAATACTATATTCTTGTGTACAACCCTGAGCAACCAATCGTACCTTATAACGGTCAATAGAACCATCAGAGTGAGTCTTGATCTTGTATACCTATTTGCTTCCCACAACTCCTTGATTAGAAGGAGGATCAACCAAATCCCAAGTGTGTGCTTTTTCAAGTGTCTGTATTTCTTTCTGCATTGCTTGTTGCCGATATGAGTTTGTGGAGGCTTCTCTGAATGACTTAGGTTCATGTTGATGAAGGATAGTAGAAAAATAGTGATAATCAAGAAGATCATAAGGTGCATTTCTTACCCTAGAAGAATGAGTGGGAGGAGGACGCATGGCGGTAGGAGCAAGATCATCATCCGGTCTGGAATCACCGAGAGATGGAGAAGGCGGAAGAACAAAAGGCTGTGGAGGGTCACTCGAGATAGAACCTATAGAATCATCACTAGGAAAATTATCAACATTGGGGTTAGTGAAAAAAGGTGACTGAGTAGGAGGAATGGACTCAAAGCATGAAAACCAAGAAAACATATGATAATTCCAGAAGACAACATGACAAGATATACGAATACGTTTAGAGAGAGGATCCCAACAACAATAACCCTTGTGTTCAGTGCCATAACCAAGAAAATAACCCATACGAGCCCGAGGTTCAAGTTTACTATGTTCATGAGGCTGAAGAAGAACAAGACATACACAACCGTAAACTCGAAGGTAGCGTTTGGTGGAGAGACAGAGACAGAAAGACTGAGACTGAGAGACAGAGACTAAGAGATAGGGATTGAAACAAATCTCAGTATTCTGTTTGGTGCAAAATGAGAGACAGGAATTGAAATAAGAATGAAACTCTAATTTAATTTGCACAAAGGGTAAAATTGGAATTAATTAATTGAAATGAAAGTATTTTAGGTATAAAATGTTATTAAAGTTTCAGTCTCCATCTCTAAAAATTTCAGTCCCCTGTGTCCCTACTTTTTGGAGGTACTGAAATACTGAAATTTTGGAGACAGAGACAGAAATTTTAGTACCAGTCTCTGAACTAACAAACACAATACTGAGTCTCAGTCTCTCAGTCTCTGTCTCAGTACCTGAAAACAAACGCTACCAAAGAGAACTATAATCTGGGGAGGTATGGTAAAGATGCTCAAAGGGAGTAACATTACCAAGAACAGAAGAAGGGAGTCTATTGATAACATAAACAGCAGTAAGAACAGCTTCACCCCAAGTACGCTCAGGACACAAAGAAGAAAGAAGCATTGCACGGACGGAGTCAAGAATGTGACGGTGTTTGCATTCAGCTCTGCCATTTTGTTGAGACGTACCAGGACAAGAAAACTCAGACAAAGTACCCTGTTCTGCAAGAAAGCTTAAGAGTTTGGAATCACGGTATTCCATAGCATTATCACGTCGAAAAACCTTAATGACCTTGGAAAACTGAGTTTTAATCATAGTAGCAAAGTTGATATAGATCTGAGATAACTCATGGTGATTAGTCATCAAATAAACCCAAATGAAATGACAAAGTATCGAGCTCCGCCCATAGAAGCAGTGGGAGCGGGGCCCCAAACATCAGAGTGAATGAGATCAAAAGGAGAGCAAGCAAGAGAGGAATTATTGTGAAAAGATAAAGCATGTTGTTTGGCAGTTTGACAAGAAATGCAATCAAAAGATTCATTTGGAACCTGACCCAAAACACCCTGAGACACAAGAGGACGCAGTTTTCCTAAGGAGGTGTGGGCAAGATGTTGATGCCATAAGTGAAGGGTAGAAGGAGAAGAAGCAGCACAGAGATTTGGTACATGAGGAATATGAAGATTCTCGAGTTCAAACAATCTTTCGACCTTAAGTCCAGTCCCGATGATTTGTGCCATTCGAGGATCCTGTACACGACAACCAGAAGCGAAAAAAGTGATATCAAAACCCAAATCAACAAGTTGACCAACAGAAATAATATTAAAGTTTAATTTAGGAATATAATAAGTATTAGGAAGATTAAGAGTTGACTGAGATATAGAGCCCTTGTGTGTTGCGTGCAAGAGGGGGTCATTTGCAGTATTGATAGAAGGTCCATTTGTAGTAGTAGACAGAGACGAGAAAATATTACGCAATAGAGACATGTGATTAAAGCAACCCGAGTCAAAATACCATTTAGAATTACTTGGAGGGGTCAAAAAAGCAGCAGGGGTATTACAAAAAAGGGAGAGAAGATACTGAAGAAGAGACACAATATCAGATAGAGAGACAAGAGACGAACTGAAAGGTGTAGAGGTGGTAGATTCAGTAGTAGCAGCAACAGCAGAAGCAGGCACAATCGTGGAAAAAGTGGGACGAGGCTGATACTTGAGTGGATCAGGATGTGGTGGGCGAGTAGGACAGGCAGTAATTAAATGTCCCGAGAGCTTGCAGTAACGGCAGAATAGCTGTGAACAATGGTAGCTAATAGGACCTTGATGGTAGCATGTGCGACATTCAATAGAAGGACAGTCAGAGAAGAGGTTCCCAGAACGGTTACAATTTCGACAGAATTTACCTTTTCTGTCTGTGGCAGCAAAAACATTTGGCTTTTTCATGATAGTAGTCACAAAGATCAAAGAGAGGAGAAAAAACGACAATTTTGGAGCAGAAAATGAGAAATCAAAATGCAGAATCAGAAAGAGCTCACAAAAGAACCTTAGGAAGGGTCCCACTGTTTGTCATGTCAGCGGCCATGTCAGATGCCACGTCAGCCAAGATGGACACATGACAGCATATGGATGGAGGAAGGAAGCTCACGGGTCAGCCAATCGGACCGGGTCGGGTCTATGCGTAGGTCGTCGGGTTGGCGTGGAAGGGCTGCAGGTCGACACGTGGATGGCTGTGGGCTGTTTGATTGAAGGCCCAATTTGACGGCTCAAGATAAATCTGGAGAGGAGATGAACCTGGTGGCGGCAGCGTCTTGAGGCGGCGCGTGGAGGCGCATCCGGCGGCGGATGGCGGCGATTTTGGTTACGTTGGAATCTCGGCGACAAGAAGAACATGGTGGTAACAGATGTGACGAACCAAAGAGTCAAAAAGTGAACGAAAAATGAGGGCCAAAGAACACTTGCCGAAAAAGAAAACAACGGGGCTATGAATGAATTTTCATGGGAAAAAGAAACCTAAGCTCTTGATACCATGTTAGAAACAAGAGACCAAACTAAAGAAAGTGTTTTGTGTATTATTCAGTTTGAAGAAAAATCCAATGTACAAGGGGTATATATAGCTACTAGAGGAATCAAAGTAATAAAGGTATAGAATCCTACAATTAATATACAGATACGCTATATAAATACAAATGATACTCATTGATCTGATTCGATTCTAATTATTCTCTTAACAATATATATATATATATATATATATATATATATATATATATAACTTTTAAATAAATAAAATAGACGACTTTGGTACTACTTGTTAATTAAGTTATTTGATTTTAAAATTTACTGCTCTGTTTTGAAATCTTCTTATTTTAAAAGCTTTTAGGCGATCTTACTTTCAAAAATCATAAATCTCTCTAAAGATTTTGGATAGTCCTAAATTTCGGTGACATCAAACTAGATTTATTAGGTTTTCACCAAAATTTTATCCCACTTGAAAAGTGGTACGTAAACTGAGAAATTGGCTATACAACTTACTATTTCTAGATTACCCTAAGCAAGAATCCAAATCTACAGCATAATCTCTAACAAGCAATAAAGATTATCAACATAAAAAAATGTTTAAGCACATCAAACTCAAATACACATCTCATACAAATCACATGTGTAAAGGCATAATTAGTCGACTAGCCGTATATCACTAAATCAATCATATGCAATCACCTAACAGCAATCAGACAAGTTAATCTTATTAGTTTATGATGCAAATTGTGAGTTGTTTGGTTTTCTATTTTCAAAATTATTTTTATATAACTTGTCACTCATTATTCTATATGAACATGTGAATAATATTTCTAACTTTTTTTTCTTTATTTTTTTGAGAATGTCTCATGTGCATTTGGCTATATCTTTAAGTATGAGTAGAGTGCTTTTAAATGATCTTTGTTTTGACATTGACACATACATATTTTGACCAAATAAATATAATGATAAGCTTCAAACAAAATATGTAGGAGCACAATAACTTTTACTATTAGATGATCACATATTTATAATCCAATTTCATCATATAAAAAAAGCCTTTGTTGCATGACATTAATTATAACTAAATGATAATGAATTAATCTTACAAGCATAGAATATAGTCTTAATGGATCAAATTATTCTAATACCAAAAATGTAACACTCTAATATTTTCAAACTAGCCTTAAACCTTATTTGGATTATATTGGTTGTTGATACTCAAATTTTACAAAATTTAAAAAAAATTAATATAAAATATATCATAAAAAATAGTGAATAACTAGTTTTTATTTTTTAAAGTTATTTGAAAATAGTGAAAACTTTGATCACAAGAATCGTTACTAGTTAAAAAGTATAAGTGGACCTAGTGACACTAAGATAGAAAGTGGGCGTACTAAATTATAAAAACAAAAACAATGACAGACATTACTCATATCAAATGATCATATAATAAATAAAAATAAACATCATAACCACAGTTGTAATCACTAAGTAAAGATTAAATAAGACAGACAGGATATTCTAATTCTCTCATTTTGCATAACTATTGATGAAACAATCTCCCATCCCTCATCCTTAATATGAATTTGTACCACGTTATTCAGTAGTCTTTTTAGCTTTAAAATCCCTCATCCTTAATATGAATTTATATCATGTTATTCAATAGTCTTTTGTAGCTTTAAAATAAGCTTTGAACGAAGTCAATCGGATAACCAAAAATTGAGATATTTATGAAATACTATTAGTATATCAGGTTGGTTGGTTAGAACGTAATTTTTTACTGTGAACTTGTAATAAGTTTATCTACCTAATTTAATTTGAATTTAATTTTATACTGAACTTAAAAAATAAAACTAGTTTTGTTATATTTTTATATAACTTAAGATCATTCAAATTTAATAAATATAGAATTAATTATGACTATATTTTAAAAAATTATTTATTGTCGGTTAAAAATTTATTAGAACTAATATTTTTATATTTTCAAATTTTAAATTAAATATGTTAGTTTTTTAAATATATTATTTTTTATTTTTTATTATAAATTTAAATTTTAAATTATTACAATTTTAATTAATTAATTATTGAATAATGAATATGATTTAAAAAGTTGAAATATTACACATCTTACACCAAGTTTACTGTTGGTTGTTGAACTTTCTGAGTCGTAGGATATTAAATTAGATATTAATTTTTTCCTTTCATTTGCTAGAATATTCTCGATTAATATTATTAAAATTTGGTCATTCTGATTTTAGGGGAAGTTTTTATTTCACCGAAATTGTTGCCATAAAAACAGGTTTCATTTCTAGTATCTTAAGAAATTTAATCCTGTTTTCCTCCATTAAAGACACTTTGTATTTTGTTTTAATAACATACAAAAAAATCACTTATCTATTTAAGTAAGAATTGAAAATTTGAATTTTTTTAATAGATGTAATAATTCGTTAATTAACAACAAACCTTTTAATATATAATTCAGATTTACGTCGAATTAATTTTTAATTTGTAAAATTAAAAGATACCATGAAAAATAAAAAAAAATATGTTAATTGATTAAGTTCAAATTATTTACTTTTGCAACAACGCAATTGTAACCCACTAAATTTCTCACATTTCAAGTGTGAACCAATCCAATCTCTCCCGTTTCTTTGTCTAAGCCGGAAAAAATTTGACAGAAACTTTTAAATTAAAAGAAGAGTTAATACTTAAATTAGTGCTTGAAATTACACTCACATTTCAATCTAGTTTTTAAAGTTTCGATTTATTTAATTTGGTCATCCAACTTAACATTCGTGACTCACGTTAATGTTTAAGTTTGTTTTTGTTATAGAACCTTTAACGGCATGTTGAGATGGACTAACGACTATTTTACTAGACTTTTTATATCTGAAGTTGCAATTAAAAATTTATTTTTTACTTTAGTTTGTTCGATATTTGCGTTTAGAATCCTAATCGTAATTTTTACTTAAAGGTTTTAATGGTTTCTTACGGAGAAAATTGAGGTAAAACGTTTCAAATGTCATGTTAGATAACTAGCTATTAAAAAATTCAATGTGACAATCTTCAGTTTATCTACCACATAGTTAATGATTCTGTTAAAAAAAAAAAAAAGAACTAACCTTAGTCACAGATGTTATATAAGTTGGGAGATTAAATTAAGTAAGTTGAAACTTTGAAGATCAAATTAAAGTAAAAGTGTAACTTTATGACTAATTTGTATATTAATTCTAAAAAAATATATTAACTAAAAACAATATCAAAAAATTATTTATATATAAATTTAAAAAAAATGACATGTCATTTTTTAAATTCCAAAATTATCCATAATGAAATTTTTTTTCCTATCATCTGTGAAAATAAAATGATGAAAGTGAAGGATATAAATTGAAAAAATACATAAAATGAGAATGACAATATAAAATTTAGAAATGATATCACTTTTCTAATATTAAACCAATTTAAAGTCAATTATTGACTTGAAATAGGTTAGCGACTTTCTATTTAAAAGTTAACATAATCAAAACATTTCTGTCTATTTTATTTGTCTAAATAATCACGGTTTAATACGTCGAATTGACTTACATAATAATCGTAATTATTTCCATGATGAAATTTCAATTAAAGTTTCACCTTTGAAATTGGTTTATCAAATATTAGATATTTTATTAAATATTAAATAAAAAAGTTGAATTTATATTAGATCCTTAAATCCTTTTAAGTATATTTGGTTGAAAGGTAAAGCAAAGGAAGTGAAAATGTATTACACCTCAAAATGAGAAAAGAAAAAAAAAGAGAGGAGTTATATCTTAAAAAATATAATCAAGGTATTTTTGTGCACTAAATTATATATTCTAATTTTCTTTTTTTTTATTTTTTAGATTATTTTTTAATTTGACAGACCAACGATTAATCTTTTGTGAATCGGAATTTTATTTAAAAATTTACTAATTGCTGATAGATTATTGGATGTATAAAATGTAATTTAAATTTTTGACATTTACTTAAATAAATTATAATAACCAAAACCAAAATACAATTGCAACTACAATATAGATCAATGCAATTAATTATTGAAAAAAAAATATTTGGCATCTTACACCAAGTTTACTATTAGTTGTTGAACTTTCTCAGTCGTAGGATATTACATTAGATATTATTTTTTTTCCTTCGTTTGCTAGAATGTTCTCGATTAATATTATTAAAATTTGGTCATCCTCATTTTAGGAAAAACTTTTAGTTCATTGAAATTGTTTTCTTAAAATTAGGCTGCGTTTGTTTATTGTCTTTCAAATACATGGACACAGACACAAATACACAAAGAGACATATACACAAAGATACACAAATTTTTTATTGTATTTAGTGATATTGGACAAGACACACAATATAAACAAAATATCAATTTTACCCTTATATTATCACCAATGGAATAAGGATAAGAGTAAATTACTAAGGATAAAAGAGTAAATATTTGTGTCTCCGTGTCTCATCTTTTTTGAAGGATACCAAATACATGTATTTTATGTATGTTTGTGTGTCACCGTGTCCTTCGAAAATCTGTGTCTTAACAAACAAACGATGGACGTGTACCACCGTGTCTATGTATTAGTGTCTGTGTCTCATCAAACAAACGCAGCATAATATCTTACGAAATTTTATCCTTTTTTCGCTATTGAAGACACTTTGTATTTTTTCCTAATAATGTACAGAAAAAAATCACTTGTTTATTTAAGTAAGGATTAAGAATTTAAATATTTTTTTATGTATATAATAATTCATTAGCTAACGATAAATTTTTTTAATGGAGTTTAGATTCATGATGAATTATTTTTTGACTTGTAAAATTAATAAATACCATAAAAAAGAGTGCAAAAAAATGTGTAAGTTGATTATGTCCAAATTATTTACTTTTACAACAATGTAATTGTAACCCACTAAAGTTCTCATATTTTCAAGTGTGAACCAACCTGATCTCCTTCGTTCTCTTTGTCCAAGCCAGAAAAAAAAACTCACTGAGATTTTCAAATAAAAAAAGTTAATACTTAAATTAGTGCTTGAAATTACACTCACATCTCATTCTAATATTTAAAGTTTTGGTTTACTTAATTAATTTGGTTATCTAACTTAACTTTGGTGACTCACGTTATTCTCTAAATCTATTTTTGTCATAAAATTGTTAACGGCATGTTGAGGTGGATTAACGGCTATCTCACTAGACTTTCTATATTTGAAGTGGCAATTGAATTTTTTTCTTTTAACTTTAGTTTGCTCTATATTTGTATTTAGAATCCTAATCTTAATCTTATTTAAAGGTTTTAAGGGTTTTTTGTGGAGCAAATTGAGGTAAAACCAAAGTTGCGAGAACCAGATTGGTTAATAAACCGATAAAGTCATTGGTTCATAGGTTTATTGGTTCGATCGGAGTTCAACCGGTTTCATTAAATATTAAATAAAATTATTAAAAAATCTATATATAATTTTAAATATATAAATTCAATCATTTCTAACTAAATAAAATTCAAAATTTCACAATTCACATAATAAATTATCCATAATTTAATATTAGAAGTTCACAAATAACTTCAATCATCAAAATTGATAATTAAAAAATCTTGATCAATCTAAACTCTCCAAAATAAATAGACCTAGTTTCAAAGGATTCCTCCATGTTGCACTTTGGACAAAGTATATTATACAGTGTGAATTTAAAGCATGATCTTTTTTCCTATATGGTTAGCTTTTTCTGGATACTACCATAAGTTTCAAATTGAAATAAAGGAACAAGCATAACAAATAAACAAAACAAGTAAAAACGGATTCATTGAGCACTTCATAGATAAATGGGACCGTGCTTTAGGTTCACCCCAAAATTATGTTAGTCGTTTTCTATGGAAGAAAGGTGAAGATAAAAAGCATGTTAAATTAAACAAGCCAATAAAGTGTACATTAAGCACTTAGCAGCATTGTTCGAGATATTATTCTTCTCGAACATTTCAGTATTCATCACCACATCTCCAACTCTTCAACACCAGATTACCAGAATAAGCAAAACAATCAACTCAGCAACTCAGTTTTATGAACATCAGCAACTCAGCAATAACAAATTCTTTCTAGAAAATTTCACAAAACAAGCAAAAATTAACCAAATCAATAACTCAGAATGACAAACCCTAAACCCAGTAACTTAGAATCGGCATTATTAACCACATAAGCAAAAATAAATTGTGGCAGCAATACTTATCGGCGGCGAGGGAGGGAAGGAAGTGACGGTGACGGAGGAAGGGAAGTTCTTCTCGTAAAGAGAGAGCGAGAGAGAGCTCGACGAATGACGCTCTAATCGGACAGAGAGAGGGGAGAGAGAACCCAGAAGGCGAGAAGGCAGCAAATAAATCATAAATCATAATCAGAACCCAGAAGCCCAGAAGGCAGCAAAAAAATCAAGAAGACAAGAACAGAGTCTTACCGGCGAATGAGGAGGCGGGCTCGGCAAGGCTCGGCGACGTTCGGCGATAAGGAGGCGGGCTCAGCAAGAAGCAGAACGCAGTGGTGGTTGTAAAACCCGGTTAATTAACGGCTAATTAACCCATAAATGAGAATTTATTCTAGAAAGCCTAAAATGTGATTTTTATGGCTAAATGTGATAGAGGAGACTGAGACGAGAATTTTGGTACCAATTTTATAGAATTCGGACCAAGATTGGACCGAACGGGCCAAACCGGGCCAACCGGACCCAAAGTGGGCCCTTGGCCCAACATAACTAAACCAAAACCCTAGTTTCCAGCACTCTCTCTCCTCACAACACTCAAAACACGCTGAACTTAGAGAGAAAGGGAGGAAGAACACTCTCTCAAGTTCTCTCCCTTGGTTGATCTTCAAATCACCATATCTTTCGATCTAGAGCTCCGATTGCCGCTCCGTTTGCGGCCACGCGTTCACCGCGGAGAGCTCTACAAAACCCATACAACTAATCTTGAGGTAAGCCACGTGTTTCTGTTCGAAATTCCAGCCCTTATTTTCGAGTTTCATGGGTAAAATGTTGAGATTTTGGGTTCTGTGATGTTATAGGACCCAACTCTCTTGAAGGAGAAGGTTAATCTTGTCTCCTTGGATCTTGGGTGTGGTAAGTTTCTCAACCCTAGTGTATTTTGTTGTTCTATGATGTTTGAGTTTTGAGATGTTGTGTATGGGTATGATGGTTGTGGCTTAGGTTGTGTATGAGTGGATTTTGGAGCTTGATTGGTGATTTTGAAAAGCTTGAAAAAGAGATTTGGTGGTGAAAAATCTGTTCTTGGAGGTGTTGAGGCCTTGAGAGCTTGTGGATAAGTGATTTGGAAGTGCTCCGGTGGAGCTTGGGAAATTCGGCTAAGGTATGGTTTCGGTTTCCCGTATCTAATATGTAATGTGGTAGGAAATACTTAGGCTAGAGGCCCTAAGATAGGCATTGAATTGTTGATGTTGTTGAATGATTGAGATATATCATGTGGTCATATATGTGATGATGATTATTGATGCCTTGGTGGTATGATGTATGAGAAATATGCATGTTGTGATATATGCTTGATGATTGGTTATGGTTGAATTGTGGATTGAACCATGTTGATGGTGAGTATGATGTTGATTGTGTACAATAATGATTTATTGGAATTGGTGTTGTTGAGAATTGGCATGAGGAATAGTATATGATATGTCAATGTGTTTGAGTTTGAGCCACTTGGGTGAAGTGGGGTAACATGATGAGATAGTGATTTTGGTAAGTTGTGGTAATGTGTCAATGTGTGAGTTGAGGAGACTTGATGTTGAATTTGATATATTTTGATTGATTTCAAAGAAAAGGGATGAACTTGGCATGTTTTGATTGGTTTTGAAAAGAGTTGGAAATGGCTTGTTTTGAAAATGGCACTTTGTGGTTTTGTATGAAAATATGGTTTTTGGGCACACTTTGGCGGGACATAACTTGGACTACGGATCTTCGTTTTGTACCAAATCTGTTTAGAAATGAAATTGGATCCGGGATGTCCATGCCGTTCGAAGAACGGGTGAAAAACGATTTAAAATGAGGAAGTTATGTCCGTTGGAAGATTGGGGTTTAAATCTGTGAATTCTGCAGTTTTTAACTTAGAAAATTTTTAGCAGAATGACCCCTTGCGCGTGGGCGCACTTGGCGCGTACGCGCCGATCTTCCAGAAAACGCCATCCACGCGTGCGCGTGGTGTGCGCGGGCGCGCCGATGGTGCTGCACCCAATGCCCAGCCATTTTCCAGAGAGTTATGCCAGAATTGTGCCAGTGTTGTGCCTGGGGCACGAGAACACCCGCGCGTACGCGTGGTTGACGCGTGCGCGTCGATTGGCAAATTTGTAATCCACGCGTTAGCGTGCATGACGCTTGCGCGTCGATGAGTTTTTGAGGCCATCCACGCGTGCGCGTGGAGTGCGCGTACGCGTGGCCCTGTTTTCATCCCAAAGTTGATTTTTGAGTTTTAAAAGCCAAATCTCATACTTCTAAGCCTCCGATCTCACCATTTATGTCTTAAATCATTATGACATGCCTAGCTATTAAAAAGGGGCTAGTGAATGAGGTAACTTGCGAGTGAAGCAAGGGAAAGATGAATGATCAATGAGGATCAAGATGATTTTGTGAGATGCGGAGGATGGTGGTGGAAGTGCTTGTTATGCCATGGGCCGAAAGGCTATAATTGTTAATGAAACGGCTGGTTATGGATTTAACCGTGAGCCGGATAGCTGGTTATGGATTTAACCGTGAGCCGGAAAGGCTGTGTATAATATGAATATTGGCTAGTTTTGGACTGAACCGTGAGCCGGATGGCTGATATGGATGTTGATCCATGGATGAGAATTCATGCATGTTTATGCTGAATTATTGATAATTGAGATTTGCACTTCCACTATCAGAGGCACGAGATCCCTGAGAGGAAGCAGTGGCTAGCCACCACGTGCTCCAAATGGAGGCTCGAGACTCTGTTGACCCTATGTCGTAAGTGTGGCCGGGCACTGTGAAAGACCCGGATGAGCTCGCCCCCGAAATATTCACCAGTGAGGGTGATGGATATGGATCATGTGTATGATCAAGTTTATAACGAGTATAACTCGAGTGGGGATGCGCGACAGAGGGACAGTCCAATGGTTAGCGACCAGGACTTGTCGGGTTGGCTCTATAACCGACAAGATGATATCATCAGCCACTAGGGACAGGCATTCATCATATGCATACTAAGTGAATTGTTTGAGATTGCCTATTTGACTGCATATTACTTGCTAATTGTCTAAATGTCTTAACTGCTCCTATTTGGATATTCTTTGTCTGATATAACTGTGTTTGCTATAATATACTCCTGCTGGTGGTTGGGAGGTTTGAAGGAATTGGAAAGGGAAGTATTAGTTAGACAGAAGAATCTTAGTCAGATGCCCTCATATGGTTTAGCTTGTTTATAAGCTTTGAAATTATCTGGAGGAAGTTCTAGGATTGCCTTTGGCTTTCCTCTATTATTATGTATTATATATGTGGAAGCTGTTACCATGCTGGGGACCTCTGGTTCTCACCCATGCGGATTTTGTGATTTTCAGATGCAGGACATGAGGTTTCCCGCTGTGGCATGCTGGAGACTTCTAGATTTGCGAAGATCCTTTGTTCTCGGGACTATGTTTCGGTTTATATGTTTTGCTTAGATACTTTTATCTCCATTAAATAATACAAACTGTGATGACTCCTCTTATGGGAGATTTTGGAGAATAGGTTTTATGTATTTGTGTCCCTTTGGGTTTCCTTTGGGGTTTTCATTATTTTATCATATGTATATATTGCTATGCTCGGACCGGTTATCTTCGCAGCCGGATCTTGAGTCTCGATATTCCTGTTTTTGACACTCTTTTGTATATATATAATCTCGCGTTGGGTTATCCCTGTTCGTTTCGTTAACGATCGGAGTGTTGCGCTTTTGAGTTGCGGTTTTTGTTTACCCCTTTTTCTACAAAGGCTCCTAGTTATAATCAATCATTCATACTACTATACGTACTAAATTTTTATTGTAGAGGTCGTAATACCTTGCCATCTCTGAATTATGACTTAAGCATAAGACTCTGTATGGTGGGGTGTTACATTATGGTATCAGAGCAGTTCGTTCCTATAGAGCCTGAGGGATGGACTGACTATGCTTCTGTGCATTCTCTATGTGTGTGTTATGTGCTATTAGTATATCTGCTTGATATAATTGGCATAAACGTTCATGAGCATGCATTTGGGACTTTGAAGCACTAGACTTTCGATATTGAGACTGATCAACTTAATATCGATTGTTGGGTGTGTATAGGGACCAGATGGCGCCTCCTGGACGCGGTAGAGGTAGTGCGAGAGGTCGTGCGAATGATCGTGCACCGGAGAATAACTCTAATGACCCGGTGAACTTTATGGCTGCGTTGGAGAACATGGCTGCTGCTATGCAAGCCACTGCTGAGGCTCTTGGCCAACAGATGAACAACCATGGTAATGATGGAGGTGGAGTTCAGGGCCCGATGACCTTGGCAAACTTTTTGAAGGTTAATCCGCCTAAGTTCAGGGGAACTACTAGCCCGACTGAGGCTGATACATGGTTTCAGGCTATAGAGCGAGCACTGCAAGCACAAGTGGTACCTGAAGGGCAGCGTGTCGAGTTTGCTACCTATATGCTCACAGGTGAAGCGTCCCATTGGTGGCAAGGTATCCGACGTCTTCTGCAGCAGGGTGATGACTATATCACCTGGAATGTTTTTCAAGAAGAGTTCTATAAGAAGTCCTTTCCGACTTCTGCTAGGACGGCTAAGGAACTTGAATTGTTACAGCTGAAGCAGGGTACTATGTCCATATCAGAGTATACTGACAAGTTTGAGGAGCTGTTCAGGTTCTCTCGTATGTGCCAAGGGACTCCGGTGGAATATGAGGAATGGAAGTGTGTTAAGTATGAAGGAGGACTCCGGAGTGATATCTTCAGTTCAGTGGGACCAATGGAGATTAGGACTTTCTCCGAATTGGTGAACAAGTGTAGAGTTGCTGAAGAGTGTGTGAAGAGGGCAACCGCCGAGAAAGGGATTCACAAAGGTTCATTCCCACAGAACCGAGGGAAGAGCTTTGCACCTAGAGGTCCGTCTTTCAAGAGGGGAGGCTCTTTCAGGAGGCCCAACAACAACAACTCCCAAGGAAAGAAGTTTGGGAAGCAGCCTCAGAATGATCAAGCTTGCGCTAGGTGTGGGAGTCACCATCCGGGAGCACCATGCAAGGCCGGATGGGGTTTGTGCTACAATTGTGGAAAAGCAGGCAATAAAGCCGCCAGTTGTCTGGAGAGGCAGAAACAAGGTGCTGGGAAGGCACAACAGACTGGTCGGGTGTTCACCACTTCAGCTGTAGGAGCTGAGGGATCCGAGACACTTATTCGAGGTAACTGTGAAATGGCTGGTTAAACTTTAAATGCTTTATTTGATTCGGGAGCATCACATTTATTCATTGCATTTGAGAAAGCCCATGAGTTAGGACTGAAGATTGTAACTTTAGGTTATGATCTAAGAGTGTACAATGCTACCCATGAAGCCATGGTAACTAGGCTAGGATGCCCGGAAGTTTCCTTTAAGTTCAAGCAGCGTGATTTTGTTCATAATTTAGTCTGCTTGCCGATGATTGGTCTTGATCTTATCTTGGGATTGGACTGGTTATCTAAGAACCATGTCCTGCTTGATTGTTCTACAAAGTCGGTGTACTTTATGCCGGAAGATACAGAAGGGCCGGTCGTGGTGAATAATTATTACTTGAATTCGATGATGGTGAACTGTTCCGGAACCGAATGTCAGGGTATCATGTTGGTAACTGCGGGCGTTTCGGGTGATGATCAAAGGTTGGAACAGATTCCAGTTGTGTGTGAGTTTCCGGAAGTATTTCCCGATGATATTGATGAGTTTCCACCTAACCGAGAGGTTGAGTTTGCTATTGAATTGGTGCCCGGGGTGGGACCAATCTCAAGTGCTCCTTATAGGATGTCACCGTTAGAGATGAACGAGCTAAAGTCTCAGTTAGAGGATTTGTTGGGAAAGAATTTTATACGGCCAAGTGTCTCTCCGTGGGGTGCTCCAGTGCTACTAGTAAAGAAGAAAGATGGGAGTATGCGGCTCTGTGTGGATTACAGGCAGTTGAACAAGGTTACAATAAAGAATAAGTACCCACTGCCAAGAATTGATGATCTCATGGATCAGTTACAAGGAGCTGGAGTTTTCTCCAAGATTGATTTGCGATCCGGTTATCACCAGATAAGGGTGAGGGGTGAGGATATCCCTAAGACCGCTTTCAGAACTCGTTATGGTCATTATGAGTACACTGTGATGTCCTTTGGGTTGACGAACGCTCCTGCGGTATTCATGGATTACATGAATAGAGTTTTTCGTCCATTTCTGGATAAATTCGTTGTTGTCTTCATCGATGACATACTGATTTATTCCAAGACCGAGGAAGAGCATGCGGAACACTTGAGGACCGTGTTGCAGATTCTAAAGGAGAAGAAACTCTATGCAAAACTGTCTAAGTGTGAGTTTTGGAAGAGTGAGGTGAAGTTTTTGGGTCACGTGGTGAGTAAGAAGGGAATAGCCGTAGACCCAACTAAGGTGGAGGCTGTGATGGATTGGAAATAACCAACCACCGTAACAGAGATAAGGAGTTTTCTGGGTTTAGCTGGCTATTACCGAAGGTTTATCAAGGGCTTTTCACAGATAGCTTTGCCAATGACAAAGTTAACCCGCAAAGACACTCCGTTTGTTTGGACTCCTGAATGCGAGGAGAGCTTTCAGACATTGAAGAAAAAGTTGACCACCGCACCTGTGTTAGTGTTACCCGAGCCGAATGAGCCATTTGAGGTGTATTGTGATGCCTCATTGAAAGGTCTAGGGTGCGTGCTGATGCAGCATCATAATGTGGTGGCGTATGCCTCACGACAGTTGAGACCTCATGAAGTTAGTTACCCTACGCACGATTTGGAACTCGCTGCGGTTGTATTTGCCTTGAAGGTGTGGAGGCATTATCTCTATGGGGTTAAGTTCCAAGTTTTCTCTGATCATAAGAGCTTGAAGTACCTCTTCGATCAGAAAGAGCTTAATATGAGACAGAGAAGGTGGATGGAATTGCTGAAGGACTACGACTTTGAGTTGCATTACCATCCGGGAAAGGCGAATGTAGTGGCGGATGCGTTAAGTCGGAAGTCATTATATGCGGCTTGGATGATGCTTCAAGAGGAGAAGTTGCTCAAGGGATTCGAGAGTCTGAAAATTGGTGCTCAAAGAGTATCCGGAACCTTGTGTTTGAGCAGATTAGAAATCTCAAGTGACTTTAAGTCCGAACTCCTAAAGGCTCATCAGAATGATGAAGCCTTATGGAAGGTGTTACCGGCTATTGAACAAGGAAAACAGTGGAGAGTGTCGGAAGAAAAAGATGGGTTATGGAAATTCAAGGGTAGAATCATTATGCCGGATGTTGGCACTTTAAGGCAAGATATCTTAAAGGAGGCACACAAAAGCAGATTCTCCATTCACCCGGGAAGTACTAAGATGTACCATGATTTGAAGGCGATGTTTTGGTGGCCGGGTATGAAGAAGGATGTGGCGGAATATGTTTCAAAGTGCTTAACTTGTCAAAAGGTAAAGATTGAACATCAAAAGCCTGCCGGTATGTTGCAACCTTTAGAGATTCCACAATGGAAGTGGGAAAGTATTGCAATGGACTTTGTGTCAGGATTGCCAAGGACTAGGGCTGGTTTTGATGCTATTTGGGTGATTGTGGATCGACTGACAAAGTCAGCTCACTTTTTGCCCATTCGTATGACTTACACCCTTGAAGAGCTAGCACGGTTATACATAAAGGAGATTGTGAGACTTCATGGTGTACCTGCTACTATAATCTCTGATAGAGATCCTCGTTTCACTTCAAGGTTTTGGGGTGCATTTCAGAAGGCTTTTGGAACCCGATTAAGCTTGAGCACGGCTTACCATCCTCAAATAGATGGTCAATCTGAGAGGACGATCCAAACACTAGAGGATATGTTGAGAGCTTGTGTTTTGGACCAACCGGCGAGTTGGGATCGGTATATGCCATTAGTGGAGTTTGCATACAATAATAGTTATCATGCGAGCATCGGAATGGCTCCGTATGAGGCCTTGTATGGGAGAAAATGTCAATCTCCGCTATGTTGGTATGAAGCTGGAGAGAAAAGCTTGTTGGGGCCAGAAATGATAGCTGAGACTACTGAGCAAGTCAAGAAAATCCGAGATAGGATGCTTACGGCGCAGAGTCGTCAAAAGAGTTACGCCGATCAAAGGCGAAAGCCCTTAGAATTTGAGGAAGGAGACCATGTTTTCCTTAAGGTTACTCCGACTACGGGAGTAGGTAGGGCGATTAAGGCAAAGAAGTTGAATCCTCGATACATTGGTCCATTTCAGATCCTAGAGAGGATTGGACCGGTGGCGTATCAGATGGCTCTACCACCACATCTTTCGAACCTGCACGACGTGTTTCACGTGTCGCAGCTTCGGAAGTACACTCCTGATGCTAGCCATGTGTTAGAACCTGAGTCGGTTCAGTTAAGGGAAGATTTAACGCTTCCAGTGGCTCCGGTCAGAATTGATGATACTAGTATTAAACGGTTGCGTGGAAAAGATGTTTCCTTAGTCAAAGTGGCATGGAGTCGAGGCAGTGTTGAGGAACACACTTGGGAACTTGAGTCGGAGATGCGAACGGATTATCCGCATTTATTCTCAGGTAATTGCATTTGAATTTTGTGGGCAAAATTCCCAATTAGGTGGGTAGAATGTAAAACCCGGTTAATTAACGGCTAATTAACCCATAAATGAGAATTTATTTTAGAAAGCCTAAAATGTGATTTTTATGGCTAAATGTGATAGAGGAGACTGAGACGAGAATTTTGGTACCAATTTTATAGAATTCGGACCAAGATTGGACCGAACGGGCCAAACCGGGCCAACCGGACCCAAAGTGGGCCCTTGGCCCAACATAACTAAACCAAAACCCTAGTTTCCAGCACTCTCTCTCCTCACAACACTCAAAAACACGCTGAACTTAGAGAGAAAGGGAGGAAGAACACTCTCTCAAGTTCTCTCCCTTGGTTGATCTTCAAATCACCATATCTTTCGATCTAGAGCTCCGATTGCCACTCCGTTTGCGGCCACGCGTTCACCGCGGAGAGCTCTACAAAACCCATACAACTAATCTTGAGGTAAGCCACGTGTTTCTGTTTGAAATTCCAGCCCTTATTTTCGAGTTTCATGGGTAAAATGTTGAGATTTTGGGTTCTTTGATGTTATAGGACCCAACTCTCTTGAAGGAGAAGGTTAATCTTGTCTCCTTGGACCTTGGGTGTGGTAAGTTTCTCAACCCTAGTGTATTTTGTTGTTCTATGATGTTTGGGTTTTGAGATGTTGTGTATGGGTATGATGGTTGTGGCTTAGGTTGTGTATGAGTGGATTTTGGAGCTTGATTGATGATTTTGAAAAGCTTGAAAAAGGGATTTGGTGGTGAAAAATCTATTCTTGGAGGTGTTGAGGCCTTGAGAGCTTGTGGATAAGTGATTTGGAAGTGCTCCGGTGGAGCTTGGGAAATTCGGCTAAGGTATGGTTTCGGTTTCCCGTATCTAATATGTAATGTGGTAGGAAATATTTAGGCTAGAGGCCCTAAGATAGGCATTGAATTGTTGATGTTGTTGAATGATTGAGATATATGATGTGGTCATATATGTGATGATGATTATTGATGCCTTGGTGGTATGATGTATGAGAAATATGCATGTTGTGATATATGCTTGATGATTGGTTATGGTTGAATTGTGGATTGAACCATGTTGATGGTGAGTATGATGTTGATTGTGTACAATAATGATTTATTGGAATTGGTGTTGTTGAGAATTGGCATGAGGAATAGTATATGATATGTCAATGTGTTTGAGTTTGAGCCACTTGGGTGAAGTGGGGTAACATGATGAGATAGTGATTTTGGTAAGTTGTGGTAATGTGTCAATGTGTGAGTTGAGGAGGCTTGATGTTGAATTTGATATATTTTGATTGATTTCAAAGAAAAGGGATGAACTTGGCATGTTTTGATTGGTTTTGAAAAGAGTTGGAAATGGCTTGTTTTGAAAATGGCACTTTGTGGTTTTGTATGAAAATATGGTTTTTGGGCACACTTTGGCGGGACATAACTTGGACTACGGATCTCCGTTTTGTACCAAATCTGTTTAGAAATGAAATTGGATCCGGGATGTCCATGCCGTTCGAAGAACGGGTGAAAAACGATTTAAAATGAGGAAGTTATGTCCGTTGGAAGATCGGGGTTTAAATCTGTGAATTCTGCAGTTTTTAACTTAGAAAATTTTTAGCAGAATGACCCCTTGCGCGTGGGCGCACTTGGCGCGTACGCGCCGATCTTCCAGAAAACGCCATCCACGCGTGCGCGTGGTGTGCGCGGGCGCGCCGATGGTGCTGCACCCAATGCCCAGCCATTTTCCAGAGAGTTATGCCAGAATTGTGCCAGTGTTGTGCCTGGGGCACGAGAACACCCGCGCGTACGCGTGGTTGACGCGTGCGCGTCGATTGGCAAATTTGTAATCCACGCGTTAGCGTGCATGACGCTTGCGCGTCGATGAGTTTTTGAGGCCATCCACGCGTGCGCGTGGAGTGCGCGTACGCGTGGCTCTGTTTTCATCCCAAAGTTGATTTTTGAGTTTTAAAAGCCAAATCTCATACTTCTAAGCCTCCGATCTCACCATTTATGTCTTAAATCATTATGACATGCCTAGCTATTAAAAAGGGGCTAGTGAATGAGGTAACTTGCGAGTGAAGCAAGGGAAAGATGAATGATCAATGAGGATCAAGATGATTTTGTGAGATGCGGAGGATGGTGGTGGAAGTGCTTGTTATGCCATGGGCCGAAAGGCTATAATTGTTAATGAAACGGCTGGTTATGGATTTAACCGTGAGCCGGAAAGGCTGTGTATGATATGAATATTGGCTGGTTCTGGACTGAACCGTGAGCCGGATGGCTGATATGGATGTTGATCCATGGATGAGAATTTATGCATGTTTATGCTGAATTATTGATAATTGAGATTTGCACTTCCACTATCAGAGGCGCGAGATCCCTGGGAGGAAGCAGTGGCTAGCCACCACGTGCTCCAGGTGGAGGCTCGAGACTCTGTTGACCCTATGTCGTAAGTGTGGCCGGGCACTGTGAAAGACCCGGATAAGCTCGCCCCCGAAATATTCACCAGTGAGGGTGATGGATATGGATCATGTGTATGATCAAGTTTATAACGAGTATAACTCGAGTGGGGATGCGCGACAGAGGGACAGTCCAATGGTTAGTGACCAGGACTTGTCGGGTTGGCTCTATAACCGACAAGATGATATCATCAGCCACTAGGGACAGGCATTCATCATATGCATACTAAGTGAATTGTTTGAGATTGCCTATTTGACTGCATATTACTTGCTAATTGTCTAAATGTCTTAACTGCTCCTATTTGTATATTCTTTGTCTGATATAACTGTGTTTGCTATAATATACTCCTGCTGGTGGTTGGGAGGTTTGAAGGAATTGGAAAGGGAAGTATTAGTTAGACAGAAGAATCTTAGTCAGATGCCCTCATATGGTTTAGCTTGTTTATAAGCTTTGAAATTATCTGGAGGAAGTTCTAGGATTGCCTTTGGCTTTTCTCTATTATTATGTATTATATATGTGGAAGCTGTTACCATGCTGGGGACCTCTGGTTCTCACCCATGCGGATTTTGTGGTTTTCAGATGCAGGACGTGAGGTTTCCCGCTGAGGCATGCTGGAGACTTCTAGATTTGCGAAGATCCTTTGTTCTCGGGACTATGTTTCGGTTTATATGTTTTGCTTAGATACTTTTATCTCCATTAAATAATACAAACTGTGATGACTCCTCTTATGGGAGATTTTGGAGAATAGGTTTTATGTATTTGTGTCCCTTTGGGTTTTCTTTGGGGTTTTCATTATTTTATCATATGTATATATTGCTATGCTCGGACCGGTTATCTTCGCAGCCGGATCTTGAGTCTCGATATTCCTGTTTTTGACACTCTTTTGTATATATATAATCTCGCGTTGGGTTATCCCTGTTCGTTTCGTTAACGATCAGAGTGTTGCGCTTTTGAGTTGCGGTTTTTGTTTACCCCTTTTTCTACAAAGGCTCCTAGTTATAATCAATCATTCATACTACTATACGTACTAAATTTTTATTGTAGAGGTCGTAATACCTTGCCATCTCTGAATTATGACTTAAGCATAAGACTCTGTATGGTGGGGTGTTACAGTGGTCGCGGCTGCTGTGGATGGCTGTGGGTGGCGAATGAGGAGGCGGGTTCGGCGAGCTCGGCGACGAGGAGGCGGGCTCAGCGAGAAGCAGAACGCGGTAGTGGTCGCGGCTGCTGTGGATGGCCTAGGTGGCAAATAGGAGGCGGGCTCGGCGAGCTCGGCGACGAGGAGGCGGGCTCGGCGAGCTCGGCGACGAGGAGGCGGGCTCAGCAAGAAGAATAACGCGGTGGTGGTCGTGGCTGCTGTGGATGGCTGTGGGTGGCTCGGTGGTTTCTGAAATTTGGAGCTTGGTGGCAATGGTGGGTGAATGGCTGAATGCACTTGGAAAGGGGAAAGGGAAAACTGATTAGGGTTAGTGGGTTACGCGTTACGCCTTTCTCTTTTTTTTAAAAAAAAGCCAAAATGACGTCGTTTGGCATCTCAAGTTGCAAACCATAAAACTCCCAAAAAATCGGACGATTCTCCCGGTTCGTCGGTTAACCGCCGGTTCGACCGATTTTTTCACCGATTCTTTGCCAGTCGATTTTCGATGTTATCCGGACTGGATAGGTGACCGATTTTCGGTTATTCCGGTTGAACCGGCCGATCCGATTCGGTTTTCAGAACCATGGGTAAAACATTTTAAATATCACGTTAGGTAGTCAGCCATTAAAAAGTCTAACGAGACGGTCATCAATTTATCTCCCGAAGTCATTAACGATTTTGTAACAAAAATAGAATAAAAAACTAACATGAGTCACAACTGCTAAATTGGGAGACTAAATAAAGTCAAAACTTTGAGTATCAAATTGAAAAGAAAATGACATATGACTTTTTAAATACTAAATTATCTTTAACGAATTTTTTTTCCTATCATAAGAGAAAATAAAATAATAAAAATAAAAGATATAAATTAAAAAAATACATAAAATGAGAATAACAATATCAAATTTAGAAATGACGTCACTTTTTTAATATTAAACCAATTTAAAGCTAATTACTGATCTGAAATGGGTTGGCAATTTCCTATTTAAAAGTCAATAAAATAAATACATTTTCGTCTATTTTATTTGTCTAAATGATCACGATTTAATGCGTTGAATTGACTTATTTAATAATCGTAATTATTACCATGATAAAATTTAATTAAAAGTTAACATTTGAAATTGGTTTATCAAATATTAGATGTTTTATTAAATATTAAATAGTAAAAGTTGGATTTATGCTAGATCTTTAAATCCTTTTAAGTTTATTTGGTTGAAAAGTAAAGCAAATGAAATGAAGATGTATTATACCTCAAAAGGAGAAAGAAAAAAAAAAGGAGAGGGGTTATATCTCTTGAAAACATAGTCAAGATATTTTTGTGCACTAAATTATATATTTTAATTTTTTTAGGGTATTTTTTAATTCGGATAGTCAATAACTAATTTTTTTTAAATTAGAGTTTTATTTAAGAGTTTGTTGGTGGTCACTAGATTACTGCATATACACGATAGAATTTAAATTTTCAACATTTATTTAATCAAACTAGTAAATTAACTATTAGACTATGTCATGTGGGTTAATTTTCTTTCTCTTTATTATAAAAATTAATAACCAAAACTAAAATGCCTTTGTAACTACAATATAAATCAATACAATTGATCATTGGAAGGAAATATTTGGCATCTTCACCAAATTTATTATTGGTTATTGAACTTTTTGAGGAGTAAAATATATAATCTACTATTAACTTTTTCCCTTCATTTGATAAAATATTATTAATTAATATTATTAAAATTTGGTGATCCTGATTTATCGAAATGATTTTCTTAAAAACAGATTTTGTATCTAGTATTTTAAGAACATATTTATTTAACTTTTAATAAAAATTTTTAAATATATTGATATATTAGTATTTTAGTGATTTTTAATATTGATCTTAATTATAAAAAAAATATATAATTAAGATCAACGATTAAATTATAAATATTTTTTATTTATTATTCCTTTTTAAAATTAAATAAAAAATTATTACTACTTTTTAAAATCTTAACGAAGTACCCGAAACAAAAAGACAAATTTGGCACCTGACCTCACTTTACAAAACCGATGACAAAATCATCATGGGGAGTTGTGTCCTCACTATCTACTGTTTGCATATCATTCCATGTGACATAAAAACGTTAATCTCAAGTACAGGAGGAGATAAAACCTTTTACAGTTCTTTTATGACTAAATTATGGTGTTGAAAAGAAGATATAGTTTCAAAGATTGAAAAAGAAAGGAAAAAACTCAAACATAGTTGATAAAATATCTAGGAGTTAATTAGTCCTAATTAGTAATTACCTCAATTTGCAAATTCTATTTACTATATCGGTATTTATGTGATTGTGTCCAATATTTTTTATTAAACAAATAAAAGAGAATTGATGGTTTGGTAATTTTGTCACATTTTATTTTTTATTTAGAGATTTTTTTACTGTTCTACTTTTCAAAATTCTTATAATTTGTGGCTTTGTGCCAGAATTTATTTATTTACGAAATGTACTCGTTTTTTTTAGTATTAAAAAAGAGATATATGCAATATTCTTTTTAAAGATACAATATACAGGTAACATCTTACAATCTTAACATATAGTAATTACTTTTTTTAAAAGAATCACCTCTATTTTTTTTTGGGTGACTAAAATCACCTCTATTTATGATTTCTAAGAAGAATAGAAGACTCTCCTAAATTAAAACAAAATATTTTTTTATCTTCTATTTCTTAATACATTTTTTGTTTTTGTCTCACGACCATAGGATCTACTATTGAAAATCATAAATAATCTTTTGCTGGTTTATACCAATGGATGTGCCAGTAGATTTAGAATTTAAAACAAGGAAAAATAAATTCCCAATACTTAATTTAAGGGAATAATATAGTCCCTCATCCATAACCACGTTATCTAATCTGCATCTTAATTTTAAATAAAGTTTATATAATACATTAGAAATCACAATACCAAACAAAAGAAAACGCTCAACAGAAGTTAGCTGAAATGATTGGAGCGCTGTGTGAATTTTATTGACATCGTCAATTGACCAAACTGAGAAGTGTCTTGAAAATGAACTCCATTGTTTACTAACTCATCTTGCGGTGATCTAGACTTCCACGACTAACCATTTGTCAATCAAACAATCAATTAAAACAAAAACAAATAACATAATCTTCAAGAAAATTGCTTCATAGTGGGGAAAAAGAAAATCAGTGTGCGAAATTATAGGTGACAAAAAGTAATTTTAGTCTTAAACAGTCTCCTAATTTGTTATTTGTTATAATCCATATTTAACAAACTGATCATATTGCATAGAATTTCCGATCTGTAAAAATCAATTCATCAATCACTCATATTCATATTTTAAACTTATTTTTAATGTATATCATAAATTGATAAGTCATATATTAAATTAGTCTGTAAATTTTTTTTATCAATAACTCATATATTCATATTTTAAACTTATTTTTAATGTATATCATAAATTGATAAGTAATACATTAAATTAGTCTGTAAAAAATTTTTAGTGAAACATTTTAGTTCTTAACAAATTTTAATTATTAAATCAGTCTCAAACTTTTATTTTATTAAACAAATTAATTTTCATATCAAATTATCGAGTATATAGATATGCTAATTAAAGAATGTTAAAATTTTTTAAGAAGCATTATACTTTTATTAAGTAATGACATAAATTAATTTGTTTAATTTTTTTAATCAAAATTTGATGTGAGATTGTTATAACAAAATAAGCGAGTATAAATTGATTTAGTGATTAAAATTATCGAAGATTAAACTGTCTTGTTAAAATCTTTAGAAATTAATGTAAATATTTGTCTAAATTGGTAATTGTGGGAAGGGGTAATTTACTTGGTGGGTCGCGGGAGCACGAAGTAACATGCAGGGCACCTAATCAAGCCGTTGATGTTGCAAGAGTTGCAGTTTCTAATCCCACTCTCCATTGAATAAACCTTGTGGCTCCCAAAACACTCGTCGCAAACCACGAATCTCATCCCTCCACAGAATTCGCACGCGTACGGCTGCGACCTCGGCAGCCGTTCGATCATTCGCTGAAGTTCTCCGCTCTCGTATAACCGCCGCACGTCCTCGGCGCCGCCAACGTACACGCCGCCGACGAACACGCACGGAAGGAGCATGTTGCTCCGGCGGCCGCCGCCGAGGAGCGCATGGAGCTCGTCGCGGAATCTATCGTCGATTGAGACGTCGCGCTCGTCGACTGCGACGCGGAAACCGCGGAGGATGGAGCGGACGGCACGGCAGTCATCGAAGGTGCGGCGGACGATGCGGAGGCTAGTGTAGTAAACGACCACGGAGCCGGCGTCTGAGTCCGGCGGGAGTGGCGGAGAGGTGCGGCGGACGGTGGTGACGGTGGAGCGTGAGGAGAAGGAGCGGAGGAGGGAGGTGGTTATGCGGAGGCGGCGGAAGATTGATTTGGGTGATTTGGGAGAATCAGGTTCGGGTATGGGTTCGGATTGGAGAAGGGTTTCAATGTCTTTGAGGGAAGAGCAAGAAAAGCCTGAGGACTTGGATCGGATAAGATCTGCGGGTCGGGTTTTACGGTGTGATTTCAGCCATGTGGTTGGCCATATGGTCATGGTGCTTTCAGGTTTGTTAGTGATAGTGACTGAAGAGAGAGAGAGAGAGAGCCGTACGGAGTGGGTACTGTAGAGTGTGATTAGTGATGTAATGAAAAAGACAGAGGGGATTAAAAAGAAGTGTATGGGAGGTAATATTTGGAATAATTATGTCATTAAAGGAAGGATGACATTTCGTCGTTATTAAAATATCACTACAATATGAAGTTATTTTATTTTATCCTTCATTTTTGCTTGCTTTGCTTGTTCACGTTTCGCAGTAGAGATTGCTGCATTTTTTGTGCGAGAAGATTTTGGGAATTTTATCTGATTTTTTTTTGTAAGGTTGTGAAACTTAAATTGGACATAAAATTGTTTAAGCCATGGATTTGAAAGTTTAATCATTTAATCAAAATTCAATTAAAATAATTAAATTGTGATAAAATAATATTTATAAGAAATAATAAATATACGCATAAAGTAAAAAAATATAAATATAAAAAATTATTTTTATGTGAAGTTGATAATTAAAAATAATTAAATAATTAAATAATTTTTACTTATCAATTTTACATAAAAATAATTGTAGATAAATTTTTGTTTAAATATAAATAATTAAAATATGTTTTCATGATTTACTAAAAGTATTATATATATATATATATATATATATATATATATATATATATATTATAAGGCAAAAATACTATATTTTATTATATTAAAATAGATTTAAAGGTTGCACGATAAATGTTTGTTGCTTACATAATTAATTTTTTTTTGTGACTGCTCACATAATTAATATGATATTTTATTAATATGGTTGATAATAAAAAAAAACTAAGAATTTAATAAGATATATAAGTCCATATTTAGTTCTCCCATCTATAAATAATATTAAGTGAAAAAAGATTGAGATAAGAAAAATTTTAACTTTTATTTAGTTTGTTTAACATATAATCTTTTGACATTTATCAACAATGAGAAATATATACTTGATTACACATTTTTATTGATGAGAATTGTAAGCTACATAGTAAAATTCTTAATTTTTGTTATATATATATATTTTTTATAATAGATTTGAGTTGTCTTATAAAATTTTTGTACTTTTATATGAGTAAAAAATTGATAAAAAGATATTTTTTGTTACTTTAAACACGTGTATCATCTAATGACACTTGTTTTGATCATTTGAAAAATATTTTGGATGTGCATGATTTATTTACTATATGTCACAATAACTTTTTTTATGTACGTTATTTTGTTCATATTTTAATCTTATTGTTTAAGATAGAATCAAAGTAGCCCATAATGCATTGGATAAGATTATTTGGAGAGCATTAAGCATGTGAAAAAAGCTAATAGTAGAACAATTAAATTTAAAGAGTGTTTATATCCGATATCGAGAAGCTTAAATATACAATTACATTGTGTATACTTGTTACAAATTTTTTGTTTCCTCAATTCTAAAACTATCTATATTAAATTATTAAAAAAAGAATTAAAAACATAAAAACATACTTAAATTTATGAGTATAATTAAGAGAATTTAATTATTTAATTTTTTTTAACTAAAACTTTTTATATCTTTGACAAAGTTGAATCGTAATTCTTTTGATGGAAAAAATGTTGCTGAAATGACTTTTATCTGTTAAAAATTAAAATCTTAAAGTCGCTATTTATATTTGAATATAATATCTATTAAAATTTAAAATCCAAATAAAATAGTATCTCTAACTTTATTTTCATTTAATTTCAAATAAAAAATAATAATAACTTAATTAATCACAATAATCGAGATTACTATTATATAAGTCATATAATGTAAAATAACTAATTTGTGGCCAACGAACTATAACTCAAATGATATATATAGTCTCTCCATCCTTACCTAGAAATCTCGCGTTCGAGTCTCACTCCTAACTTTTGAAAAAAAAAACTAATTTGTTATTATATATATTTTTAACAATCTCTCACTTGAACTATACATATATGTTTTCCTGAGATAATCACATGTTATAAAATTTATGTGTACATCTGAATGCTATTTTTCTTATTACTTTAATAATTTAGTACGTCTTATATATCAATTATGAAATTATCGCAGCTCTTATCACATTAGTGTCGCGACAAAACCACAATGATCACTATACTAATATACTTAATAACATATATCAAATTTGGATGAAAAAATTTAGAAATTACATGCAAAATGATCTCATGCATGTCTATTTTCAACTGGTTTACTTTAATCAATTTTATGAGATCATGAGTCAAAGTGAAAACAAAATTGAATACTTTATTTCTGTAGAAATATCTATATTCATAAATTTATCTAAATGTGAGCATTCAAATGTATACTTCTACTGAAATAATATATCATAAAATGATATAATACCCATATAAATAGTATCTGAGTTAATACTCAAAATGGCCCCTGAAATTTGACCCCGACTCAATTTAGTCATCGAATTTTCAATTGGCTCTAATTGTACCATAAAATTTTGACACGTGCCTCAATTTGGCCCTTCAGTCATTTTTCGTTACCGAAAATCTGACCTGACAATTTTAATTGACACCTGACACTGTAATGGTTAGATGACATGACCAAATTCTTCAAGACATCAATTTAATCCCTCACAATTTGAACATAAAATCTAGCCGTCCCAATTTTCTAAAATCGTAGTAGTTTTTTCCAGAGTTGGAAATGATGTTGGGGAGTAGCAGCCAAGACTCAGGTAGTTCTAGTAGAGCTCGTTCGCATGGTGGCTGGATAAAGAACGCACACCATGACAGAGGTGGGAAGGTTTCGCATTGGTGCGGTTGTGGGTTGCAACCTATTTTTCAATGGTCTGAGACGGATTCAAATCTAGAGAGACCATTTTATGGATGCCCTAACTATAATGTGAGTTGGTTGAATTGTTGTAACTTGATTCTGTGTCTCATTTCTAAAATTCTTCTTGATTTTGTAGTTGTTCTTCTTTTTAATTATTTTTGGATTTTGGTATTGTAGACTACCGATAAGAGATTATGCGACTTTTTTAAATGGGAAGATGTTGAAGAGGAAGAAGGCATAATTGGGAGAAATAAAACTCCAATTAATGAATATCATTGAAAAATATCTTTGGGATAAAAAATTAGTGCAGTTGAAGCTGAAATTAGAATCTTAAGGATGTGAAATATTATGTTGTCTGTGTTTGTCTTTTTTTGGATTTGTGATTGTAGCATATGGATTAAATGGGATGAAATATATGTAAATGTGATATCAATTATGTGAATGAAATATTGTTACGTATTTGATTTTTTTTATAGAGCTGAAAGTTGATGACAAAATAGAAATGGGATTTTATGTTCTCTTGGGTAATGATATATCTAGTGAAAGTTGTTTAAAACTGAGATTATATGAAAGATGTATAAAATTTTACAAAAGAAGTTATAAAAAAACAAAAGATAGTAATTCATAGTGATTAATCATTGTTATCAGTGATAAGCAATCTTAGCACTAGCAGTATCTGTAACATACCACAATATCACACATAACACAGTTTCAAAATATCCTAGTCAAAACAGAATATCCTACATAACAGAGTCTCAAAATATCAAAAGAGCATAGTTTAAAATGGCTCTCTACAAAATATGTCCTACACAATTTCTTCCAGTCAACATTGTAAATAATATTCTATTTTGTTGTTGGTGGTGTGGAGCGGGTGGGGACGAATTTCATAAACTCTCTGCCAAGCATGCAGCTGTCTCAAAACTTGCTCATTGCATTGAGTCCACCTTGGAAGTTGTTTTTCTCTTAGATTGTAGCTTTTCAAGCCTTGTCACCTGTTGTGGAGGTGGAGATGGGTCTGATGGAGGGACCTAGTAAAATTTTTAATGTAATTGAAAATTAACATAACCCAATAAAAAAAAATCAATATATAATCAAATAGTATCAACCAATTGGATCTAACTAACATTTAATCGTGCATTATAAACTAACATAAACCAATTAACAGTTAATCAAATATTAGAAACCAATCATTACCTATTCTTGATTTTCTAGCTGTGAGTAAGTTGGTTAGGTGAGTTCAATCTCTAAAGCTAATGTATCATCAACAACTTGAAGTGGTGCTAATAGAGCATTTACAGTAATCTCACCAGCTTGTGTGTCAGCAGTAGCAGCATTTGCTGGGTCTGTAGTCTTTTTAGCCTTAGAACCTTTTGATATTACAACAATAGCTACTGCTGTAGTAGCAAGGACATTAGCAAGGTCATTAGCCTTCTTGTGAGTACAACTCTTCTTTGTGTGCCCTCTCGTACTACAATAAATATATGTGAATTTCTTGTATTGCCTTTTCAACTTAATTGAAGTTTTTGACTTCTTAACACCAGAGGGCTCTTCATCGGCATCCTTCCTTCTTTTTTTTTTTTGGTTATTGGCCTGGCTTTTTTCTCATTTTGGGTGCATGAGGCCTGTTGTGCTGACTTCTCTCCCAATGATCCCGCCATGGTATTGGATTGAGAGAGTGCCTGTAGGTATCTCAGGATTTTGATTAATTCTGGAGATGGCTGCACATGTATGGACACACGACATGCCTACAAAAACAAATATTATGAAACAGTACTCAAAAATCTATTTAATCAAATGGTATAAATAACTAGAGACCAATTACTAGTTAAACAAATAACAAGACTTAATTAAATACAAATCAGTCACTATCTATTTCAAAATCTGTTTAATTAAATGATAAAAAAAATAGGAACCACTAGTTAATAACAACTTTATTATCTATTATTTGCCAAAACCTGCAAGTGAAAATGCTCTTTCCTAAGTCAACGGCCATATTGGTAGGCCAATCCTGAATCTTTGATACTCTTCATCTCCACTCCAAACCGGTGTCTATTTTTGAGATTTTTTTCGAATTTTCTGCAATCTATTGTGTTGTATTGGTGGGAGTTTACTAACTTGGTGGGATAACTTGACCTTGTTTTTTACAATCGACCGCATCGTAAATATCTAAACCTCCTCTAACAGGGTGATTATTTGCTTAGCTCTGTATTCCTTGATCCTCCAGTTAAAAACCTCATAAGCATTGTTACAAATGTTGTCAATTTTTTTAACATGTCGGAAATATGCCATTGTTCATGCTTCTCTAGGCTACTTATCCAAGTATGCCCAAGCTTGCTCGTTAAATCTCGTTAACTTATCCTTCTTCTGATCAAAATCATAGCGAGTTGTTTTCCTAGAACACTCCTATAATAGTCCTCTATACTCCTACTCTTTTCACTGTTTGTTAAAATTCTTCTATAGATGTTGTTCCGAGGGTTACCTGAAACTGTAGGTCGATCTCGGTCGAGATCTTCTGTGTTGGTCGAAGCCGACGTGTCCGGCAGGTGTATAGTAGCCGGAGCTGGTGTGTTCGACTTGTGGAACTGAGAGTGCTGCTGATCCTTTATCACCGAAGGGTGGGGGGGTACCTGCAAGGGACTCCGATGCTTAAGTTACCAAGGGTATTAAGCAGGTCTTGAGTAGAATCAGAGTATGAGTTATACCTGGGTGCTCTAGTGTATTTATAATGGTGTAGAGTGACCTTCTTAGATAAGATAAGTTAGTTATCTTATCCTATCTTATCTTATCTTTTGGGTGAGGTCAGCTTATCTTCAAGGGAACCGCCCTTCTCCCCGTAGGCTTGGGCTGCCTTAGGATTTGGGGCGTGCTCCTCTATTTGGGCCCTTCTTTGGGTTTTTCTTTGACTTGGCCGAGCTCTTTGAGGAGAGGTCGGATTGTCTTGACCTGAAGAGGTCGGTTGCTTTGTCTGTCGAACATCCCGGGTCGAACAACTCGACCCAGGGTATGAACAGATGTCAGACACGGAATTTATGGTGTACATTGGACATGAGCTCCTTTACTACTGAAGCCAAACCCTAAACTAGTAGCACATGCAAATTCTATTATCGTGCCTCAAACACACTCCCCAAGTATATTAAATGACTTCAATCAGACCCTACAATTAACTTAATTGAACTCAAATCGACCACCCAAATATTTTAACTATACTAATAACAGTCATTGCAACAAACATCAATAAAATATATAAATACATTTATTCATTTATCTTTTACATGTCTGACATAAAAGCTCATTTGTTAGCCATGTAGTCACCCAAGTCATCAAGCAGCAGGTCAAAAAATCACTTCCAGTTGTCTTTAGTCTTGACATCAACAATTGCCCACGCAATTGGATTTATATGTTTGTTACCATCTTAAACCACTGCTGGAGGTATTTTTCCCCCAAATTGATCTTCAAGAAGGCTCCATCGAGTCCGATCAATGAGCGGCAGCCAGTCTTGAAACCCTTCTTACATCCATCCAGGCATACATACATTTTTTCAAAGATAGGATCCTCCCCTTGAAGATATGTACCAATCTTTACTGTTGAATCTGGGTTACTCTTAAGTAAAGTCTCTGCATAGTCTCTAACCAAACCATACTGAGTAGCTGCATCACTATAAATAATATTTCTTGCATCTGTTAGCCTCACTGTGGTTTAAGCTCGGATACCTCCTCAATTTCTTAACCAACTTGCCAGTAAGCCATCTCCTGTTGGCAGCTCTATTTTTGCTTATCCTAGATCATATGTGTTCATTATTAAAGGCCAGTATGTCTCCTTAGAATATCTGGATGCATAAGCAACCCATGGACATCTAACCATATCCTCATCTTCTTTAGTTGTCCACTAGCATATAGCTCTGACTCTGTAGCTCTTATTCCTTCTAAATTTAATCTCTATAACCTTCTGAATAATGAAATCCCTCACAAAATCCATAAATTCATTCTTGTTATTGAATTTCATTCCAACTTGAAGCTTTAGTTCACCAAATCGGCCACCCTCAGAAAAGATTGAAAATACATCATCAGCATCATCATCACTCCACTTCTCATCTGAGTTTGGGGAGAATTTTTAATTCTTCAGATTTCCAAGAGTCGTTTCCATCAGAATCATCGTGAATTGGATCATATGCATCATAAGATTCTTGGTTGTTTTTTTTGTTGCCCAATACTTGTAGCCAGTCTACGTCTTCATCTGAATTCTCTACAATAAGACTGGTGCACGAAATTGCAATCACACTTTTTGCAATCCGCACAACTAACCAGCAAGTGCACTGGGTCGTCCAAGTAATACCTTACGTGAGTAAGGGTCGATCCCACGGAGATTATTGGTTTGAAGCAAGCTATGTTTATTTTATTATTCTTAGTCAGGATATTAATTAAAATTATCAGTTGGAATTATTAGATTGGAAAAAATAAAAGAGAATAAAATCGTTACTTGTTGTGCAGTAATGGAGAATATGTTAGAGTTTTGGAGATGCTTTGTCCTCTGAATTTCTGCAATGTAATATTCAACTCAATTGTTTGTAAAGCACGTCTACGGCAAGCTGTATGTAGGGTGTCACCATTGTCAGTGGCTACCTCCCATCCTCTCAGTGAAAACGTTCCTATGCTCTGTCACAGCACGGCTAATCAGCTGTTGGTTCTCGATCATGTTGGAATAGGATCCATTGATCCTTTTGCGTTTGTCATCACGCCCAGCAATCGCGAGTTTGAAGCTCGTCACAGCCATTCAATCCTTGAATCCTACTCGGAATACCACAGACAAGGTTTAGACCTTCCGGATTCTCAAGAGTGGCCGCCATCAATTCTAGCTTATACCGCGGAGATTCTGATTAAAGAATCTAAGAGAAGCTCATTCAGTCTGATGTAGAACGGAGGTGTTTGTCAGGCACACGTTCATGGATTGAGGGAGGTGATGAATGTCACGAATCATCACCTCCTTCAAGATTAAGCGCGAATAAACATCTTAGATCGGACCATACACACGTTTGAGTGAAATAGAAACAATTGCATTAATTCATCGAGACGCTGCAGAGCTCCTCACCCCCAACAATGGAGTTTAGAGACTCATGCCGTCAAAGTGTATAAAATTCAGATCTGAAAATGTCATGAGGTACAAAATAATTCTCTAAAAGTTGTTTAAATAGTAAAGTAGTAACCTAGGTTTACAGAATATGAGTAAACTAAGATAATTGGTGCAGAAATCCACTTCTGGGGCCCACTTGGTGTGTGCTGGGGCTAAGACTAAAGCTATCCACGAGCTGAGGCTTTTCTTGGAGTTGAACTCCAAGTTATAACGTATTTTGGGCGTTCAACTCCGGATCATGACGTGTTTCTGGCGTTTAACTCCAGACAGCAGCATGTACTTGGCGTTCAACGCCAAGTTACGTCGTCTATCTTCGCGCAAAGTATGGACTATTATATATTGCTGGAAAGCCCTGGATGTCTACTTTCCAACGCCGTTGAGAGCTCGCCAATTGGACTCCTGTAGCTCCAGAAAATCCATTTCGAGTGCAGGGAGGTCAGGATCCAACAGCATCAGCAGTCCTTTTTCAGCCTAACTCAGATTTTTGCTCAGCTCCCTCAATTTCAGCCAGAAAATACCCGAAATCATAGAAAAACACACAAACTCATTGTAAAGTCTAGAAATATAATTTTTGCCTAAAAACTAATAATATTTAACTAAAAACTAATTAAAACATGCTAAAATCTACATGAAATTACCCCCAAAAGCGTATAAAATATCCGCTCATCACAACACCAAACTTAAACTGTTGCTTGTCCTCAAGCAACTAGATAAATAAAATAGGATGAAAAGAAATTAAGAAACAATAATATCTCAGAGTTTCAAGTGAAGCTCAGATTCTAATTAGATGAGCGGGACTAGTAGCTTTTTGCTTCTGAACAGTTTTGGCATCTCACTTTATCCTTTGAAATTCAGAATGGTTGGCATCCATAGGAACTCAGAATTCAGATAGTATTATTGATTCTCCTAGTTTAGTATGTTGATTCTTGAACACAGCTACTTTATGAGTCTTGGCCGTGGCCCTAAGCACTTTGTTTTCCAGTATTACCACCGGATACATAAATGCCACAGACACATAATTGGGTGAACCTTTTCAGATTGTGACTCAACTTTGCTAGAGTCCCCAATTAGAGGTGTCCAGAGTTCTTAAGCACACTCTTTTGCTTTGGATCACGACTTTAACCACTCAGTCTCAAGCTTTTCACTTGGACCTGCATGCCACAAGCACATGGTTAGGGACAGCTTGATTTAGCCGCTTAGGCCTGGATTTATTTCCTTGGGCCCTCTTATCCATTAATGCTCAAAGCCTTGGATCCTTTTTACCCTTGCCTTTTGGTTTTAAGGGCTATTGGCTTTTTCTGCTTGCTTTTTCTTTCTCTCTTTTTGGCATTTTTTTTTTCGCAAGAATTTTTTTTTCTGCTTTTTCTTGCTTCAAGAATCAATTTCATGATTTTTCAGATCATCAATAACATTTCTCTTGTTTATCATTCTTTCAGGAGTCAACAATTTTAACATTCATAAAATTCAATATAAAAAATATGCACTGTTCAAGCATTCATTCAGAAGACAAAAAGTATTGCCACCACATATAAATAATTAGAATTTTCCTTATTAGGAACTCGAAAAAAATTAAATTGCCTCTTTATTCTAAAAAATCTACTATTTTATTCATGTTTGATGATGATGAGAAAAATAAATTATAACTTAATTGAAAATAAAATCAAAATAGATATGCTAATTACTACTACTCTTATATAACTTCTAAGGTAAAATCCTATAATAATACTATCACAGAGTTAAAGCTAGAATTAGAACTTAACAACCTGTATTTTGGGAAGTAGATGTTCCTCTAGTCTGTGGGGTGCCTTCAAGAATTAATTTCTGACGCTTCAGCTCCCTTAAGTTCACATCCTTGCTCTTCCTGTTCCCTTAGGTGCCATGATCTTAATGAGTTTTAGCTCAGTGATCATGGCAAATCACACCAAACTTAGAGGTTTGCTTGTCCTCAAGCAAAAGAAAGGAAAGGAGGGGAATAGAAGGAGAGGCAGTTTCGAAAAAAAAAGATAAGATGAGTTGAAAAAGATATGAGAAGAAATTAAAAAGATTTGAAAAAGAATTGGATTGAAAAAAGATTTGTGTTTATGAATTAAGATACATTTGATATTTTTGAAAAAGGGATTTTAGAAATTAGGGTTTTTAGAAAACTAATTTGATTTGAGGGATGATAATTTGAAACATGTTTATGCAAGAAATCATGAATTGAAACATAAAAATCAGAAAATTTTTGAAGAAAAATGAATTTTACCTCCTCCCCACCATCCTGGCGTTAAACGCCCAAACGCTGCATGTTTTGGGCGTTTAACGCCTAAATGTTGCTTCTCCTGGGCGTTCAACGCCCAGCTGATGCATCTTTCTGGCGTTGAACGCCAGGAAGTCCTTTGTCACTGGGCGTTTTTCTGAATGCCCAGGATGCTGTCAATCTGGCGTTAAACGCCCAGAAGGTGCTTCTTTCTAGCGTTTAACGCCCAGATGGCTACCCTTACTGGCGTTGAACGCCCAGTGGGTGCTTCTTTTGGGCGTTCAACGCCCAAAATGTTTCTTACTGGTTTTTTTTCGCCAGTGAACTTCCAAATTCCCCTGTAGCTCTGTGAATTCAATCAATTGCTTTTTTACCTTGAAGATATTTTGACCTATACCTGTAAAAATCAACAGAAACAAATAAAATTAAATTTTGTGATTGGCTGGGTTGCCTCCCAGCAAACACTTCTTTAATGTCGTTAGCTAGACTATTATTGAGCTTTAATTAAGTCTCAGTTTTGAGCATTCTTGCTCAAAATTGCCTTCAAGATAATGTTTAACTCTTTGTCCATTAACAATGAACTTTTTGTTAGAGTCATTATCCTGAAGCTCTATGTATCCATATGGTGATACGCTTGTAATTACATATGGACCTCTCCACCGGGATTTTAATTTCCCGGGGAATAATTTGAGCCTAGAATTAAATATCAGAACTTTCTGCCCCGGCTCAAAGACTCTGGATGACAATTTCTTATCATGCCATCTTTTTGCTTTCTCTTTGTAAATTTTTGCATTCTCGAAAGCATTGAGTCTAAATTCCTCTAGCTCATTTAACTGGAGCAATCGTTTTTCTCCAGCTAACTTGGCATCAAGGTTTAGGAATCTGGTTGCCCAGTAGGCCTTGTGATCCAGTTCCACTGGCAAGTGACATGCCTTTCCATACACAAGCTGGTATGGAGAGGTCCCTATAGGGGTCTTGAATGATGTTCTGTATGCCCACAGAGCATCATCCAAGCTCCTTGCCCAATCCCTTCTACGGTTAATTACAGTCCGTTCCAGGATTCTTTTGAGTTCTCTATTTGAGACTTCAGCTTGCCCATTAGTCTGTGGGTAATATGGAGTAGCTACCCTGTGGCTAACTCCATAACAAACCAAAGCAGAGTAAAGCTGTTTATTGTAGAAATGACTGCCCCCATCACTGATTAATACTCTAGGGGTACCAAATCTGCTGAAGATGTGTTTCTGGAGGAATTTTAACACTGTTTTAGTGCCATTGGTGGGTGTTGCAATAGCTTCCACCCATTTGGATACATAATCCACTGCCACCAGAATATAAGTGTTTGAGTATGATGGTGGGAAGGGTCCCATAAAGTCAATACCCCATACATCAAACAACTCAATCTCCAAGATCCCTTGTTGAGGCATGGCATAACTGTGAGGCAGATTGCCAGATCTTTGGCAACTGTCACAATTAAGTACAAATGCTCGGGAATCTTTATAGAGAGTAGGCCAGTAGAAGCCACATTAGAGGACTCTTGTGGCTGTTCGCTCACCTCCAAAATGTCCTCCATACTGTGATCCATGGCAGTGCCATAGAATCTTCTGTGCTTCTTCCTTAGGCACACATCTACGGATTACTCCGTCTGCACATCTCTTGAAGAGATATGGTTCATCCCAAAGATAGTACTTTGCATCTGTGATCAATTTCTTTGATTGCAGCCTACTGTACTCTTTGGGTATGAATCTCACTGCCTTGTAGTTTGCGATATCTGCAAACCATGGCACTTCCTGGATGGCAAAGAGTTGCTCATCCGGAAAGGTTTCGGAGATCTCAGTGAGAGGGAGGGACGCCCCTTCTACTGGTTCTATTCGGGACAGGTGATCTGCCACTTGATTCTCTGTCCCTTTTCTGTCTCTTATTTCTATATCAAACTCTTGCAGAAGCAACACCCATCTTATAAGTCTGGGTTTTGAATCCTGCTTTGTGAGTAGATATTTAAGAGCAGCATGATCAGTATACACAATCACTTTTGATCCTACTAAATAAGATCTAAATTTGTCAATGGCGTAAACCACTGCAAGTAGCTCTTTTTCTGTGGTTGTGTAATTCTTCTGTGCGTCATTTAGAACACGGCTGGCATAGTAAATGACGTGCAGAAGCTTGTCATGCCTTTGTCCCAACACTGCACCAATGGCATGGTCACTGGCATCACACATCAATTCAAATGGTAATGTCCAGTCTGGTGCAGAGATGATTGGTGCTGTAACTAATTTAGCTTTCAGAGTCTCAAATGCCTGCAGACACTCTTTATCAAAGATAAATGGCGTGTCAGCAGCTAGTAGGTTGCTCAGAGGTTTGGCGATTTTTGAAAAATCCTTTATAAACCTCCTATAGAATCCTGCATGCCCCAGAAAGCTTCTGATTGCCTTAACATTGGCAGGTGGTGGTAATTTTTCAATTACCTCTACCTTAGCTTGATCCACCTCTATCCCCTTGTTCGAGATTTTGTGCCCAAGGACAATTCCTTCAGTCACCATAAAGTGACATTTTTCCCAGTTTAAAACCAGGTTAGTCTCTTGGCATCTTTTCAGAACAAGTGCTAAATGGTTAAGGCAGGAGCTGAATGAGTCTCTAAATACTGAAAAGTCATCCATGAAGACTTCCAGGAATTTTTCCACCATATCAGAGAAAATTGAGAGCATGCACCTCTGAAAGGTTGCAGGTGCATTGCACAGGCCAAATGGCATCCTTCTGTATGCAAATACTCCAGATGGACATGTGAATGCCGTTTTCTCCTGATCCTGGGGATCTACTGCAATTTGATTATAACCTGAATATCCATCTAGGAAGCAGTAGTATTCATGACCTGCTAGTCTTTCTAGCATTTGGTCTATGAATGGTAAAGGAAAATGATCCTTTCTAGTGGCTGTATTGAGCCTTCTATAATCAATACACATACGCCACCCTGTAACTGTTCTTATAGGAACCCGTTCATTTTTTCATTGTGAACCACTGTCATGCCTCCCTTCTTAGGGACGACTTGGACAGGGCTTACCCAGGGGCTGTCAGAAATAGGATAAATAATCCCAGCCTCTAGTAATTTACTAACCTCCTTCTGCACCACTTCCTTCATGGCTGGATTCAGCCGCCTTTGTGGTTGGACCACAGGCTTGGCGTCACCCTCCAATAGGATCTTGTGCATGCATCTGGCTGGACTAATGCCCTTAAGATCACTGATGGACCACCCAAGAGCTGTCTTGTGTGTCCTTAGCACTTGAATTAGTGCTTCCTCTTCCTGTGGCTCTAAGGTAGAGCTTATAATTACAGGAAAGGTATCACCTTCTCCCAGAAATGCATATTTCAGGGATGGTGGTAATGGTTTGAGCTCGGGTTTAGGAGGTTTCTCCTCTTCCTGAGGGATTTTCAGAGGTTCTACTATTCTCTCTGATTCCTCCAGGTCAGGCTGAACATCTTTAAAGATGTCCTCTAGCTCTGATTCGAGACTCTCAACCATATTGACCTCTCTTAACAGAGAGTCAATAATATCAACACTCATGCAGTCATTTGGGGTGTCTGGATGTTGCATGGCTTTGACAACATTCAACTTGAACTCCTCCTCATTGACTCTCAAGGTTACTTCCCCTTTTTGGACGTCAATGAGGGTTCGGCCAGTTGCTAGGAAAGGTCTTCCTAGAATGAGAGTTGCACTCTTGTGCTCCTCCATTTCCAGCACCACAAAGTCAGTAGGAAAGGCAAATGGCCCAACCTTGACAATCATGTCTTCAATCACGCCAGATGGGTATTTAATGGAGCCATCAGCAAGTTGAAGACATATCCTGGTTGGTTTGATTTCTTCAGTCAAACCAAGCTTTCTGATAGTAGATGCAGGTATTAGGTTGATACTTGCCCCAAGATCACATAAAGCTTGCTTGGTACAAGTACCCTCTAATGTGCATGGTATCATAAAGCTCCCGGGATCTTTAAGCTTCTCAGGTAAGCTTTTCAAAATGACTGCACTGCATTCTTCAGTGAGGTAAACTTTTTCAATCTCCCTTCAATCCTTCTTATGACTTAAGATCTCTTTCATGAACTTGGCATAGGAAGGTATTTGCTCAAGTGCTTCTGCAAACGAAATCTTTATTTCAAGAGTCCTGAGATAGTCTGCAAAGCGGGCAAATTGCTTATCCTGTTCCGCTTGGCAGAGTTTTTGAGGATAAGGCATTTTGGCTTTATATTCCTCAACCTTAGTTGCTGCAGGTTTATTACCTACAGAAGTGGGTTGGGAAGCCTTTTTAGAAGGGTTGTTATCAGCACTTGTATATGACTGATCCCCCACTGGCAATTGAATGCCAGGGGTGGAAGCTGGAGTGGCATTAAACGCCAACTCCTTATTTGTTACTGGCGTCTGAACGCCAGAACTGTGCTCCTTTTGGGCGTTCAATGCCGGATTCATGCTTGTTTATGGCGTTGAACGCCAGGAATGAGCATGGGCTGGGCGTTCAGCGCCAGCACTATTCCTCTCTGGGCTCTGATTGTCCGCAGAGGGATTTTGAGTAGCCATTTGTTCATTTCTTGGCTTCCTGCTGCTTTGAAGTGAGGTATTTAATGTTTTCCCACTTCTTAATTAAACTGCTTGGCATTCTTCTGTTATTTGTTTTGACAGTTGCTTTTCTATTTGCTTTAACTGTACTTCCATATTCCTGTTAGCCATTCTTGTTTCCTGTAGTATTTCCTTGAATTCGGCTAGCTGCTGAGTTAGAAAGTCTAATTGCTGATTGAATTCATTAGCCTGATCTACAGGACTGAGTTCAGCAGTTACTGTTTTAGCTTCTTCTTTCATGGAAGATTCACTGCTTAGGTACAGATGCTGATTTCTGGCAACTGTATCAATAAGCACTTGAGCTTCTTCAATTGTTTTTCTCATATGTATAGATCCACCAGCTGAGTGGTCTAGAGAAATCTGAGCTTTTTCTGTAAGCCCATAGTAGAAGATGTCTAATTGCACCCACTCTGAAAACATTTCAGAGGGGCATTTTCTTAGCATCTCTCTGTATCTCTCCCAGGCATCATAAAGGGATTCATTATCTCCTTGTTTGAAGCCTTGGATGCTTAGCCTTAGCTGTGTCATCCGTTTTGGAGGGAAATAGTGATTCAGGAATTTTTCTGACAGCTGTTTCTATGTTTTTATGCTGTTCTTAGGCTGGTTATTTAACCATCTCTTAGCTTGATCTTTTACAGCAAACGGAAACAGTAATAATCTGTAGACATCCTGATCTACTTCCTTATCATGTACTGTGTCAGCAATTTGTAAAAATTGTGTCAGAAACTCTGTAGGTTCTTCCTGTGGATGACCGGAATACTGGCAGTTTTGCTGCACCATGATAATGAGCTGAGAATTCAATCAAAGCTACTAACTCCAATGGAGGGTATACAGATACTACTCCCATATGAAGCAGTAGTGGGGTTAGCATATGACCTCAGAGTCCTCCTGGACTGTTCATTCCCGTTGTTGTGCATGTTGGAGTAAAGGGGTAATGTGGATTTAAATTTTTAGTTTATAAATAAAAAAAACTCGAAATAAAATAAAAACCAAAATAAAAATAAGATAAAATAAGAAAATTAAAATAAAAAAAAGTAATAAGAATTTGAAAATATTTTATGAAGATTTTTGAAAAAGTGAGGAGAGAGAAAGTGGTTAGGCTATTTTTGAAAAAGATAAATTTTTTTTAAAAAAAAAAACTTAAAAAGATAAGAATTGAAAAATTTTAAAATTGAAATCTAAATTTTTATAAAAAATTTTCGAAAAAATAGTTCAAAATTAGTTAGAAAAGATATTTTTTTTTGAATTTTGAATTTTATGATGAAAGAGAAAAACACATAAAAGACACAAGACTTAAAATTTTTAGATCTAATGCTCCTTATTTTCGAAAATTTTGGAGGGAAAACACCAAGGAACACCAAACTTAAAAATTTTAAGATCAAGACACAAGAAAAACTCAAGAACACCTTGAAGATTCACAAGAACACCAAGAACAAAAGGAAGAACACCAAACTTAAAATTTTTAGAAAACTTTAATAAAATTTTCAAAAATTATGAAAAGATTAACAAGAAAACACCAAACTTAAAGTTTGGCACAAGATTAAATCAAGAAAAATTATTTTTTTGAAAAAGGATTTTAAAAAGAAGGTGCCCAATTGCTAAGAACATAAACCCACGCTATAATCAACTGAGCTAAAAATGTAACGTATTTTAAAGATGTATTATTTTTATGGATAAAAGTATAATTTTTGAAAGTTAATGTTTTGAAAAAAAAACACAAGAAAAATAAGAAAAGACACAAAACAAGAAAAACTCAAGATCAAACAAGAAAAATAAACAAGAACAACTTGAAGATCAATGAAGAACAAAGAACACAAGTTCGAAAATTTTAAAGAAAAATATAAAATATGCAATTGACACCAAACTTAGAACAAGACACTAAACTCACGAAAAAAATTAAAATTTGATAAAGAAAAATAATATTTTTGGAAAAAAATTTTTTAAAAAGGGATAATAAAAGATGCAATTCTAGTAAAAAAAGGATAAATTCTTCCTAATCTAAGCAACAAAAAAAACCTTTAGTTGTTCAAACTCGAATAATCCCCGGCAACGGCGCCAAAAACTTGGTGCACGAAATTGCAAACACACTTTTTGCAATCCGCACAACTAACCAGCAAGTGCACTGGGTCGTCCAAGTAATACCTTACGTGAGTAAGGGTCGATCCCACGGAGATTATTGGTTTGAAGCAAGCTATGTTTATTTTATTATTCTTAGTCAGGATATTAATTAAAATTATCAGTTGGAATTATTAGATTGGAAAAAATAAAAGAGAATAAAATCGTTACTTGTTGTGCAGTAATGGAGAATATGTTGGAGTTTTGGAGATGCTTTGTCCTCTGAATTTCTGCAATGTAATATTCAACTCAATTGTTTGTAAAGCACGTCTACGGCAAGCTGTATGTAGGGTGTCACCATTGTCAGTGGCTACCTCCCATCCTCTCAGTGAAAACATTCCTATGCTCTGTCACAGCACGGCTAATCAGTTGTTGGTTCTCGATCATGTTGGAATAGGATCCATTGATCCTTTTGCGTTTGTCATCACGCCCAGCAATCGCGAGTTTGAAGCTCGTCACAGCCATTCAATCCTTGAATCCTATTCGGAATACCACAGACAAGGTTTAGACCTTCCGGATTCTCAAGAGTGGCCGCCATCAATTCTAGCTTATACCGCGGAGATTCTGATTAAGGAATCTAAGAGAAGCTCATTCAGTCTGATGTAGAACGGAGGTGTTTGTCAGGCACACGTTCATGGATTGAGGGAGGTGATGAATGTCACGGATCATCACCTCCTTCAAGATTAAGCGCGAATAAACATCTTAGATCGGACCATACACACGTTTGAGTGAAATAGAAACAATTGCATTAATTCATTGAGACGCTGCAGAGCTCCTCACCCCCAACAATGGAGTTTAGAGACTCATGCCGTCAAAGTGTATAAAATTCAGATCTAAAAATGTCATGAGGTACAAAATAATTCTCTAAAAGTTGTTTAAATAGTAAAGTAGTAACCTAGATTTACAGAATATGAGTAAACTAAGATAATTGGTGCAGAAATCCACTTCTGGGGCCCACTTGGTGTGTGCTGGGGCTGAGACTAAAGCTATCCACGAGCTGAGGCTTTTCCTGGAGTTGAACTCCAAGTTATAACGTGTTTTGGACGTTCAACTCCGGATCATGACGTGTTTCTGGCGTTTAACTCCAGACAGCAGCATATACTTGGCGTTCAACGCCAAGTTACGTCGTCTATCTTCGCGCAAAGTATGGACTATTATATATTGCTGGAAAGCCCTGGATGTCTACTTTCCAACGCCGTTGAGCGCGCCAATCGGACTCTTGTAGCTCCAGAAAATCCATTTCGAGTGCAGGGAGGTCAGGATCCAACAGCATCAGCAGTCCTTTTTCAACCTAACTCAGATTTTTGCTCAACTCCCTCAATTTCAGCCAGAAAATACCTGAAATCACAGAAAAATACACAAACTCATAGTAAAGTCCAGAAATATGATTTTTGCCTAAAAACTAATAATATTTAACTAAAAACTAATTAAAACATGCTAAAATCTACATGAAATTATCCCCAAAAAGCGTATAAAATATCCGCTCATCAAAGACCATAATTTTTCTCCACTATTTTCTCCTTGTCCTTTTTCCAGGAAGCACCTGGAGCATGCTTCAACTTCAATTCCCTCAACATTGATCCAGATAGGCCACCTTCAATATCTGATTCAATAGAACTGTCTTGTGATCCAGGCTTATATAGGCTATCTTCTGCAGATTCGTAGGAGTCATGTGAGTAAATGTCACTACCAATGCTATCATCCAGATCAGTATCCTGTATTTGTTCCACCACTTTTCCTTTTAGTCTAGCAGAGGACTTGGTTGTAATAGGAGTTAATTTGGATGAAGTGGCTTTAGATTTGGGTGCTGACTTAGGTGTTGGATTGGGCTTCTTGGGTCCTGATTTGAGTATGGGCTTAGGTGCTAGTTTGGATGTGAATTTGGGCTTAAGTGCTGGTTTGGATGTGGACTTGGGGTTTAGGTGTCTTCTTAGGTGTTGGTTTGGGTTTAGGTGTGGGCTTAGATGATAGTTTTGGTTGGGCTATCTTCTTCAATGGGGGTTAGAAGTAGATTGAGGTGAGGGATTGGATGCTACATTGGAAGAGACCTCAGCTGTGGAGTTGGTAGGTGATTTGCTATGGGTTGCAGTAAATTCAAGTGGTTCAGGATTGGTTTCTTCAGAAGGAATGATTGGTATATCATTCTTTGGACTAGGTGTGGTCCTTTTGACATCCTTGTCTACACCAGTGGCATTGGGCGTTAACTCTATCAATTCAAGTGCTTCATCTACCATGGGTTGGAAAATTCCATGCTCATATTATATGTGCATTCTTCTCTTATTATTCTTTGCATAGAAGTACATCTCTAGCAACTCCTTGTCATGACTTAGTACTCGCAGTCCACTTTTTATGGGTCTATTTAAGAACAAGTCACCAACACTCAACCATGTTATTATAACCTAGGACCTTATAATAATCTCTCAATGAAAATGCATCTAGTAAATTATCATCCAGCCCAGTCAACTCATCAGTGCGATTATTATCATAAATCAAACTGCCATTTGGTTTGGTGACAAAACTACCTTCATGATGATACACAATCATTATACCATCATCTATCTACAAATAAGATTAAAAAAGACACAATAGTTAAAAACAACACTAAGTTCAATATATTGAAAATAGTAATTTAGATTATAGACAATTTAATTGGGGTCTAGTTCCAATATAGTGAATAAGTTAATCAATCAAAAGTGTACTGGCAACCATTAAAAAAAAAGAGGTGTTAAAACTTGAATTTTAGAATAGAATATTTTGTTAAAGGTGTCTAGTTTAAATCCAATCTCTCTCATTCAATTCATTCTAATATCAACATAAATCAATTCTAGCAAGACCAAGTTTCTATAATAATAAGAACTTTCACTACTAATTTCAACAAGTTTCTTTGATGTACAGTAATTGTATTCCTTTTACATTGCTCTAATAATTTAAAATGACAAATTTATATGAGAATCATAGTTGCTACAATAATAAAATTGTCTAAATATATGTAAGAGTAAAGTATCGTTTTTGTCCCTAACGTTTAGGATAAGTTTCAAAATTGTCCCCAACATTTTAATCGTCCTATTTAAGTCCCTAACATTTCAAAACTAATTAACTCAATGTTGTCCTGCCGTTAGGGATCCGTTAACAGAATTGACGGTGGGACAAAATTGAGACAATTTTGAAACGTTAGGGACTTAAATAGGACGAAAACGTTGGGGACAAAAATGATACATAGAAATAAATTTTAATTTTATCCTTCAATAATATCAATTTTTTACTATACATAGCATTCAATTATTTTTTAATCATATCTAAGTAAATTACACTTAATCATATTACTTTCATTTTAAATAAATTAATTTTTTTATAATTTTACTCTTAAAAATTTTTAGCTATCATAAAATGTTTGTAGAATGACTAGTATATAAACTTGCAGAATATATATATATATATATATATATATATATATATATACAATAAAATATAAATTATACCTTTTGTCTTTAATGTATCAAAATTCTTTAAAATTATAAAAAATAAATTTATTTAAAATGAAAGTAATGTGATTAAGTGTAATTTATTTAGATGTAATTAAAAAATAATTGAATACTATGTACAGTAAAAAATTAATATTATTGAAAGATAAAATTAAATTAAATTTTTTTATGTATCGTTTTTGTCCCTAACGTTTTCGTCCTATTTAAGTCCCTAAGGTTTCAAAATCGTCTTAATTTTGTCTCGCCGTCAATTCTGTTAATGGATCCCTAACGGCAGGACAATATTGAGTCAATTTTGAAATGTTAGGGACTTAAATAGGACGATTGAAACGCTAGAGACAACTTTGGGACTTATCCCAAATGTTAGGGACAAAAACGATACTTTACTCTATATGTAATTATATTCCTTTTATGATGTACAGTAATTGTATTAGAGAACCATGAAGGAATAAGATTGTCATTTTAAATTGATTAAGGAGTAATACAATTGCTCTAAAAATAGTTGTTCCAATAATAAATATATGTAATTTCAACCAAAAAATAATAGATAAAGAATTAAAATGGGATATAAACGAATAAGACTATCATTTTAAAATGGAATATGAAGAATCAATGACAGTTCAAACGGACAAAGAATTAAAAGATTCAATTAATCACAGTCACATACATACAAAAAAAATTAAACCCTAACATACAAGAATCTTACCATCACCAACAACCATAATCAACCAAAGTCCCTAAAAAATTCATTGATGAAGTAGAGCAAAAAAAATAATAAACAAAAAATAAACCTTAACCAACATTTTGTAAAAAATAGAGTATTGTATGTTGAGAGCAACAATTTTGTTATTAACCTATTTTTGAAGAAATGGTGATTCTCAGGTACTTCGTCCTCACTATCGAGGCAAAACAAGTGAGAAAAATTTCAAACTTCAGTTACAGCAATAACAACAGTTCTTCATTGACTGGACGTATATATACGAGAGGAGGAGGGAGAAGAAGAAGGGTCAATTGGGGTTTTACTTTTGAAGTGGTTAATGTTTGGGTTTTTGATTAACCCTCTTCTCATGTCACACGACATCGTTTCTCGATATTTTAAGCGCCAAAAGTTAAATGACATCGTCTAGACAGTGCGAGGTGTCAATTAAAATTGTCAGGTCAGCTTTTCAGTGGCTGAAAATGACGGAAAAGATAAATTGAGGCACGAGTCATATGGTACAATTAGAGTTAATTGAAAGTTTGAGGTATAAATTGAGTCGGGTCAAATTTCAGGGGTTATTTTGAATATTAACTCATAGTATCCCCATGAAAGACCTTAAATATTTGTTTCATGCTAACCAAATATGCATGCATTTCTAGAGTTTATACTAACTTTTTCACAAGATATTTAAACACTCTTAACCCTCTTATTTAATAACAATTTAAAATAGTATAATACTAACACATTACAAAATCACTCAAGTGTTCTTTTAAATATATATTGATAATTTGTGATAAGTGTTTATAGTTACCTAATTGAATATTTTCAAAAAGTATTTTATATTCAAGTGTTTTAATAGAAAAAGTAACAAGTATCTTCTTAATACTTTTTTAAAGAATTCTTTCAATAAGCATATGAATTTACCTACAGTGAATCAAAATGATCTTAATATTTAACAAGATTAAAATTAGAATACCAAATAATCTCTAATTTTATTTTTTGACTTCATTTTATATATGTGAACATATAATATTTTATTATAACAAAACTTTTTTTAACTATACTATTTAATGATCTATTCTTAATTTATTCAAATTTTTCCACGAATACTAACAACGTACAAAATAACTATAAGTGTTCAGTCTCAATATTTATTAGAGTACTGCTGATGCATAAAAAAACGTATGCACTTTTAAATTTTATAATTTTTTTGTGATACCTAATGAGACTATACTTATCTCTCTTAAAATTTAGTATATAACATTATTTATAATTTTGCATACTATTGAAATACAAAAATAGTGAAAATACACTCATTCTCGGTAAATTGATATAAAATAATAATTTGATGAAATATAAAATACTAGTAATAGAAAGTTTGCTTAAGTTTATAGATTGAATTCTTTAACTTGCAGTCCATATATTTATTTGTATCTTGTAATATAAAAAAATCTGTGCATAAAAACCGTCTTATCATTGCTATTGAGAATTATATCTATTTAGAATAACTCAGGATCAAAATATATCATCAATGTTATTATGGTCCTAAATAAGTCTTTCCATAAAACTGAAATAAAATTCTTGTTATATCTAATGTCTTATTTTTTAGCGCAACCTTTTACAACAAAACATAATTTATATCTACATATTACTCGTTTAGTCATTTGGTTTTCAATACCAATGACTTAATACCTTCAGGTTATTAATGAGATGAGTCTCAAATGTTGTCGTCATTTATAAACTTAAATTTTTTGCTTATGGTACTAATACATAATATCCCATATAAAATAAGATAATTTTCTTTACAGTATATATATTTTCTATCAATTGTCCAAACACTAACCTTCCTTTGAGTCGATTAGTAATTGCATAATTAAATAGAAAATATATAAGAGGTTCAATATTTATTATTTGGTTAAACAATAAACTTCCTTTGAGTTCGCATAAATAATAAGCCTTGATTTATTTTTAACTAGTTACCCAAACTTATATTTACCATAAACACACATATATATATAACTTTGGCAAATATAAACCTTTTTTAGACCGATCAATATTCGTATAAATTACATATCACAATATTTCTAATATTCTAAAGTAAATCAATTTTCACAAAAAATACTACTTTAGTAGCATAATATTCAACTAATTTATTATAAAACTAAATTTTATAAAATAAATGGATATAATAATTTAAATTATTGCTTGTTTCCTTTTGTAAATTTCAAAATACTTACATAAAACAATAAATCAAAAAATATATATAAGAACCACATATGTGAGTATTTATTAATTAATTGTTACTTTATTTGTTTAACACAAAATTAAGTCAGTGACAAAAAAAATCAAATAATAAAAACTACACAATAACTTTTAAAATTAGTCATGAATTATATTTAAAATTCTTCCACACAAATTAAAACCAAAGGTGAGAAAATAATAAACAAACAAAAAAATTCTCAATACCCAAATAATACTCACAACTAAATAAAAAAAATTAAATATCTTTTATATGCTTGTAGGTGTATGTGATACTGTACTTGGGATAAAAACTTTATTCCCTTTTTATTTTGTTCATAAATCATAACCTTGACTCTTCCAATAACAATCAAATTGAAAATGGTTCTATATAAATTTCATGAACAAATAAATCTTGTATATTTACACACACCATTGCATATTCTTTCAATGCATGTGTTCTAAAGAAAAAAAAAGTTTTTTTATGTATATTTAATATATGTCTTTTAAATAAAAAAAAATTTAACCCAAAATTGAATTACTCAAGAGCTTTGGAACATATTCGGTTCACATAATTGAAAAACATCATGCCAACATAATAAAACTATGAATGATGCACATATACAAATACATTACTTCTGTCATATACCTTCTTGAATTTATTCATTTAATCAAAATAACAAATAAACCAAGAGAAAATAATGATTAAATTAAAATACAAATGTGAATAGAAAAAAAAAATATATGATGTTTTTAATCACAAAAAAATGATTCAATCACCAATACAAATTAAATAATAAAATTGATTCTTTTAATAACTCAATTATGAATGACTCTAATACCACTTGTTAGAAATTTTTAATTTCTTTAATTCCAAGACCATCAATCTTAAATCATTAAGAAAGAGAGTTCAGAGTGCGAAAGTATACCTGAATTTACGAGTATAACTGAGAGAGTTTGGTTTTTTAATCTTTCTCGACCAAAGTTTGTTGTATTTCTGACAGTGTTGAATCACAACTCTTTTGATAGAAAAAATATTTCTGAGATGACTTTGATGTGTTAGAGAGAAAAACTCCAAAGTTACTATTTATATTTGAGTGTGGCACCCATTAAACCTTAAAATTCAAATAAAATAGTATCTCTAATTTTATTCTCATTTAATTCTAAATTAAAAATAATAATAACTTCATTAATCACAATAATTGAGATCACTGTTATATAAGGTAAAATAGTTAATTTATGATTATAATTAATATATGTATTGTAACACCCTAATATTTAAATCCTTATACTCGAGTCATAAGTCAATGATATTACAGTGGTATGACTCTCAGGTGGATCTTTAATATATAAATATAAGTAAATTTGAAAGGAGTATTAATCAAGAAGCCTGAAAAAGAGTAAAAATAAAATCGCGAAGTCGTATCATTCACGAATCGACAACTAAAAGATAAAACTTGAAGTTGAAAGCGATACACAGATAAAGGCATAAAGGAGATTAAGAGGAGGACAAAATATAAATATATAACATAAGTAAATAGCCACTAGTCGCGACCCACGAAGTTTAGGCCGGTTAGGGTACAGTATAACAGTAGTTGACAATAGTATCTCCTAATCTCTCCCAAAAGAAACACAAGAGCCTCTATAGGCAAGTTCAAAAGAGTTCAATACATAATATAAGCTTTTCAAAATAAAGGTGGAGAGATTCTAATCACAAAATAAAGTAGAGAATATAAAGATCTTCGCCATCTCTCAGATGAACCACAACTCACTTCTGAGCACCTGGACCTGTATCTGAAAAATAAGAGATATATACAGAATGAGAACCCTCGACCCATGGGTTCCCAGTACGGTAAACGTGCTAAATAAATACAATGCACTATAATAAAAACTCACTAAGCATTCTAAACTTCCTTTCACCAAATATTCACCCTATGTTCTTGCTAATCCATAAACTGGCAGCTGTCATAAGGGAATGCTAAATCTAATTCATCTTCCTCATGATTCCCAACTTTCTAACTCTCCAACGAATCAAAATCAGAATCATAAACAAAACTATCACCAGTTGTTCTGTCTCAGCAATGCTATATCAATACATCATATCCTCACCTGGAGTTAGTGAAATCATACCATTGCGTCTACCCAGGGAGCTCAAATTATCTAATTTTTATAATCATCATCATCATTCAATCGCATCATCAATTGATCTCATCAAGAATAGCCCTCAGCGTCCACCGACACTAGCATGAGGAACCTCTTAGTTGTACAAACACAAGCAACATAGACAAGTAATGCACAATTAAGGTACAAGTAGAACAAGTAGCACATAATCAGGTATATAGCATATATGATATAGCAATTCAAAACAAATAGGCACACCCAAGCAATTCAAACATATGCAAATGATGCATGCCTTCCCTATGGCTGATGAGTCTCATTTGTCGGTTATAAAGCTAACCCGACAAGTCCTGGTAGCTAACCATTGGACTGTCCCTCTCTCGTGCATCCCAACTCGAGTTATACTCAACATAATTCATAATTTATATCCAACACCCTCACTGGTATATATTCACGGGGGCGAGCTCATCCGGAACTTTCATAGTGTCCAGCTACACTTATGACATAGGGTCAGCAGAACCTTGGATCTCAACTTGGAGCTAGTGGAGCCGACCCACTAGATCTACCCAAGAAAATCTGAGACTCAGATAGTTTCAATCCCAAATCATACTCGACTGAGAGCAAGTGGGGGCTAACCACTGCATCTACCCCAAGAGTCTCAAAAGCTCAACCTGGAGCGAGTGGAATCACCACTACTACTGCTACTACCCAGGTGCCATAATCTCTGACCCGGAGCAAATGGGACAAACCACAACCCTTTCTACTATCCAGGCATCACAATCTTTGACCCGGAGCAAGTGGGACAACCCACAACCCTTGCATCCACCCGGGGAGCCTCTATACTAACCAACCTGGAGCAAGTGAAGTGCAACCACAACCCTTGCATCTACCCAGGGGGTACATTCTCATATGCCCAGGAAGAACCAAGGAGGGGATCCTAACCTCCCACCATCTCGTTGGGGGCGATTTTACAATACCAGGAAGAACAAGGAAAGGGATCCTCACCTTCCTCCATTTCTCTAAGGTCGCACTTTCGAAAAAGAGAGCTCAAGATAAAATAATCATTCAAAGCCATATTTTCATTTCCAGCCATAGATCAATATTTATCATAGCCATCCGGCTCATGGCATAGCCAATAACAAGCCAATAATCATTATCAAATACAGCCCTTTGGCTCACGGCATACACCGCACTTCCATCATCACCCTCAACATCCATACAGTCATCATTAGTCATGAATCATCATTAATTCTCCCCTTACTTCGTCCACAAGTTACCACATCTCCTAGCCTATTTCCATCTCCAGGAATACTATAAGTATTTAGGGCATAAAGGGTGAGAAAGGAAACTTAGAAGTCTGAAATTTGGCTTTGAAAACTCAGAATATCAACCTTGGGGTGAAAACAGGGTCACGTGTGCGCATCCTCCATGCGCATGCGTGGAAACCAGAAAAATAACGTGATGCTTGCGCGTCGCCCATGCGGATGCATGGTAGTCAGAAAAGCAGAGCGATGCGTACGCGTCAGCCACGCGTACGCATTGGTGCATTTTGTGCTCATCGCACAAAACCAGCACAGTACCCGCACAACTCTTAGGATTTTCTATAGGGCATTCACATCAGTGCAACGATGCGTACGCGTCGGCCAGTCACACGCGTGGGTGTGTAAAAATCAAGATTGACGTGTGCGCGTGGAAGCACGATTTTCCAAAATTTTTACTAAATTAAAAAGCTGCAAGATTACACTTTTAAACCCCAAACTTCTAACATACATAACTTCTTCTACAAAATTCCCTTTTCAACCATTTCTAAACCGTTAGAAAGATCTTTGAATAAATTTTCATAAAAATCCATTTTTGAAGAATTCTGAACTCTGTGAGCCGAGTTATGGACCGCCGAAATTGGTCAAAAATTAGTTTTTACCCAAACATAGAAATTACCAATTTTTCAATATTCACAAGCCAAATTCATTTCCACTCATCCAAATGACTACAACCCAACCACATTCACATAATTACACTCAACTAAACCAAACCTTCCTCCTCTATACAATTTTACCCAAAACTATCAAATTCCATATCTCAATTTCCTCAAACCTTATTGTTCAATAACCAAACCAATTATTCATACATTCAATATCAAAAATCTATCTAAGTTCTTATATCATCACACAATACACACATCAACTTACCTTCCTTATCTCTTTCTGGCCTCCGATCCAAAATGCACGGCCTCCGGCACAAATTCACAATTTAAAAGCATATTCCATAACCCAATACTCACTATCCAATTCATCAAATTCTCAACACACCAAACATACAATTCACATAATTCTTAACCCAATCATTAATTTATATTACATATCAACTATACATATTAGCAACAACTATTTACACAATTCAAACTTAATCCTAGGGGCATCTAGCCTAGGAATTCTCATTACACCACACGGTACTTAAATGAAACTTAAACCGTACCTCTTGTAGCCAAAATAATTGAGCTTCTTCTTGGAAGTCTCCACCAACCCTTAGCTCCAAGCCTCACCAAAGCTCCACAAGTAACACCAACCTCCCAATTGTGCACCAAAATCACCAAATACACTAACATAACCAATTTCACATATATACATTAACCTATGGTTCATGAAAATGATACATCACAAGGGTTGGAGGATTTCTTACCTTAACCTACAAAATTTTATGATGAATATCACCAATGGCTCATACTATAGCACTCCTAAATAACCAAAATAATAAGGTTTTCTCAAAACCCAAACAAAATTCAAATTTAAAGAGAAAAACAAAAACTGGATAGAGAACAGTGAATTAATCACCATAAAACTTAGATAGAATTGTAGAGGATGAGAAGAGCAATGCGTGGTCGCAAACGGCTCGTCAATCGGAGTTCCATAGCAAAAGTTATGGACATTTGAAGGTGGAGCTAGGATTAGGTTTTCTCTTCTCTTCTCTCTTCTCCAAAGCTGCGCCCCTACCCTCTTCCTTTAGGGTAAATGAGATGAAATACTCATAACTAATGTTTATATATGTTGGGTCTTGGGCCCACTTGGACTCGGTTCACTTATTTTTGTCCGTTAATCCAATTTCGGGCCAAAACCTTTAAGATTAGAGTTTTAAATTGCATTTTAAATATTTCTACCTTCCCTAATTATAAATCCTAATTTCTTAGCCTTATTTACTTATAATTAATTTTCTCAACTGCAGTACCAAACAGATCTCAGCCGGTACTGCCGGTCAAAATTCCAGTGCACATTTTTATGCAGAAAACAATGTTTTCTGACTCAAAAAAATCCACTTAGTCCAAATATCATATTTAAATTATCAAAGTCCGATTGCTAAATTTTTTTAACCATATTTACTCCTATTTTATTTATTATTTAATTAATTACAGTTTGACCGGGTTTTACATATATTATCCATAAATAGATTATAAAATAATATTTTTCTAACCATCTCAACTAGTTGAAATTCAGTTTTTGTAATTTTTGCAAGTGCTATCTCATGCATATAAATATAAAGATAAGTGGAATAGAGTTGAAAAACTTACTAATTTCTTGTCACCTGTTCTATGAAACTAGCAAATTGATGTCTAAAACTTTTTATCCCATTTCTAATAATTAACTTGTATTTTTTAGAAGTCTAACAAAGTCAAGTTGTTTTAGTGAAGAGTCTTAGTAGAGTTGATAAAATTAGTAGCGTGAGAGAGCAAATGATCACTAAATTTAAAAAAAATGACTATAGTGTTATTCTTGTATTTGAAACCGTTCTTCATCTGAGTTTAAGCTAAATACTATTTCATTATTGCTATAGTGTAATTGATTTTAATGGTGCAAAAAATAAGGTGAAATGTGAGAAGAATAAGTAATTCGAGTTTTAATTTTTATTTGTATGATCGTAGTTCTTCTACTATTTTGGAAAATACTTCTACTCAAACGTCATGCATAATTTTGCATGGGACTTTTTGTTTGGGAAGCGATTTTGCTATTCAACTTATAAAACTTATTGGTGCAAGTATTTTTCTATTAATTATTCTTTTCTTATTTATATATATAAACATTTATGGTTCCTTAATCTTTTTATAATTGAATCCATGCTCTATTTTTGTATTGCAAAGGATTTGATGTCACAAAACTAAGAAATAAAGGTTAAAAGCGAAAACAATTAACTTGATGTGTGTTTGAATGAGCCAACATTTTATAATGATGAAAAATAGATATTTTATAATAGCAAAAGGAAAATAATAATAGTTTTTCAATATTGTTGCTCATGACTTATAGTATGAGATTTGTTGAATATTTTTATCGTTGTTGTGGTTTCAAAATCAATAATTATCATTAATTCTTATGTTTTTAATAAATATAGAAGTCATTTGCTATCCGAATTGAAGATGTTGAAGTTGTGTTTTATACTCAAACTTAGATGTGTGATTTTACTGACATTGATAAGATATTACTTATAAGATATTGATGTGGTTTAATTTTGTTGCTGATCATGATATTATCTATTGTCTTACTAATATTTTTATTCAATTCGCTTTATAGAGGAAGATATTGCAACAAGAGAATATTCTACTACGAAATTAAATTCAAATACTGCTATTGATCAACAAGATTATTATAATGATGATGACTAATGATAATTGATTTACTATTCTAATCATTTTATTTATAATTCTTCTTTTTGATAATTATTATTGGGTAGCTACAATATGTGGACTTGTAGACTTGTGACCTTTACAATTAGATTGTAAACTTTATATAGTTTATCAAATATATCTTTTGTTTAATTGGTTACACTACCAAAAAAAATGTTGAGTACCATCAGATTTAGTGTCGCAGAATAACGACGGATTTACGGGTGATAAAGGCGTTGAATTCATTAGGTTAAAATTATTACTGGCAAATTGACATTTTTGACGAAAAATGTATCAGTAATAATTGGAGAAAAACACAAAGAATAGGCACGCGCATAAGTTAGTATAAGATTTACCGTTAGATAAATCCGTCGGTAAACCCATTTAGTGAAAATCCTGCATTTTGGTGACTCGCAAAGGTTTACCGTCAAATTTTTCTAATGGTAATTTTTTCCTAAATGCAAAATGTGAATGCTCTCCCCTTCATTTCGAATATGTCTCTCACTTTCTACCCTTTCTTCTCCCATTCTCTCTCTAACCCTCTCCCTCCATATCGTTCCATTAGTCCTACCATCAGCCCTATCGCCGCCTCCTCAATCCGTCTCTCTTTTCTCTTTCTTCTTCCACTCTCTTTCTAACCCTCTCCCTTTCCACCATTCCATCAGCCCTGTCGCGTGTTAGCCCGGCCTGCCGTCGCATTCTCTCCGGCAGCCCCTCTCCCTCTCGCCGCCATCCAATTCTACCAGCCATCACCAACAGTGCCAACTACCACCAATATTCTCCTGTCGCAATCGTTGCCTTCCAGCCACTTTGTAGACATCATTGTCGCTGTTACCCTCCCGTCGACTCCTCCCTCTCAGAAGCCTTACAATCACTGACATCACCTCTCAGACCGTAGTTCGAAAGGTACAAAAAGGTGCTAATTAAGTTTTAATATTATTCATTTAGAGTATGATTTATTTCTCTAGGCTACTAGTGTTACAGAGATTTGATTTTTGTTCAAGCACAAAGGAAAAGATAAAACAGTGAACCTTGGTTCTATTTTGTCCCTTTGTGAAAATTGAGCTATTCAGGGATTTGAACTACTTTTGTCTTCATATGTTGATTCTCCTCTTTCGGAAAGTTTTGTGGATTGATGATTCCTAGTTCGTTGACAGTCATTGATTGTTGTTGATTGTTGATTGAATATGAATTTAGTATTTTATGCCATAATGTTTGTTTGCTTTGGTTGTATTCCATTTTCTTCTATATATGTTTCCATATTCATGTAATTGATGCAGTCGATATTAAATTAATTATTAATTAGTTACTTAATTCTTCACATTTGACCTTTTCAAACTCGGTTGTCTGCAACATCTTATACCATTTATTTATCTTGTTTTGTGAATTTTGTATAAAATGAATGATATAAGATGTGGTGTTTATATAAATAATACTAGCTTCAAAACTTTGATGTTTGAGTTTATTATTATTATTATTATTATTATTATTATTATTATTATTATTATTATTATTATTATTATTATTATTATTATTATTATTATTATTTCTTTTGTTTTATTTGATTTCAACAGATAATGTATTTTTTTAACTAAGTTTAACGTAGTTTAATTTGATTAAGCATTTTGAATGATATTGTGAATATGTTTAGCACATTTTTAATTTGTATTGTAACACCCTACCATATAAAGCTTTACGCCTAGGACGTAAAGCAGAAGTGGCGAGACGCTACGACCTCTAAAAGCAAAAATATGTATATAATACAATTGAAGGGAAAAAAATAACTAGGAACCTTGAAAAAGAAGTTAAACAAAAGTGTAGTAGAAATCGCATCCCACTCATACGGATAAGCATAAAATGGATATAAAGATTGAAAGGGAGGTTACAAATTTATAGAACAGAATTCCAAAGGATACAAATATCAAGCTCCAAACTCGGCTTGGGAAGCTAAGGTGGGCCGAAGTATACAATTATGCATATATATATATATAACCCGAAATACAACCCAAACTACAGATTGAACACCTACTTCTCCATATCGACCTCTAAGAGGGACAAACTTCAAAATATGAAGTGCGAAGAATAACTATGTACATATATATACAAGAATAAACAAAATACTAAACCTAAAATACAGCTCTTTGCTTCCAAAAGGTCTTTAGAATGCTTAGTTAGGTGTCTCCCGACCTACATCTGAAAAACAACAATATATGTATGGAATGAGAACCGGAAGTTCTCAGCATGGTAAAGGTGTCCGCATAGTTAATATAAAAGGCTTCGAAAAAGCCAGAGGCGATCCTGAAACTTCGACACTCAAATTTAAACTTAGGGTTCAACTAAATCAGCAATTAGATAAAACTATCTAAGGTATTCATGTTCCTATCTATCCTTAACTTAACATTTTACTTTCTGTCTCCTCCAACCCTCTGAATCACCGGTGGAACTACTCTCAGCATCACCTTCGCCAGCATGAGGGATCTTTCAGTTGCAAACACATACAAAATAAACAAGAAAAGCACAAGTATAGATAGTATTTAAAGCAAAAAGATCAGATAGCAGATAATCACAATTAAGAAATTAGGCAAGCCAAAACAAGTGCACATTCATACAAAACAGAGAAATGCATATGATGAATGCCTTTCCTATTGGCTGTGAGCTTACGAGTCAGTTATACTGCCAGAACCCAACACATCCGGTAGCTAACCCAGACCGTCTCTCGACTGTGCATCTCTAGGAGGCATAAAATTGGGGGATTAGTGCCCTACCACCTTACAGACAGAGAAAAAGGGAGAATGTGAGGGAAAATGTAGGGGGATTAGTGCCCTACCACCTTTCTCACATGCCACAAAACATAAATCACAAGGAATGCAAGAGAATGAATAGAAGGATTAATACCCTACTGCCTTTCTCACATCTAACTCATCACAATATGATCTTTTTATTAAGTATGTCTCATTCATTCTCAAGTTCTTTATTATTCATAATTAAACTCAAGAAGCCAACTTCATCAATAATCATATCTCCATTCAATAACATTTCTTTATTGTTATCATTATCTTTATCAATTATTTCTTCCTCAATATTACCAATATCTCATTACTTAATTATCACTCAGCAAATCCTTCTCAATATTCCCTTAACCCATTTAACATGTTTACCCTTGTTCTAAAACTTAAAAGCTTGCTAACGGACATTAAACAAGTGTTAAAGAAATTTGGAAATTTTGGGAAAAGGTTTAAAGCTTGAAAATAATATTTTCAGAAAACGGGAGTTCTGCGTATGCATGCCATGTTTCACGTACGGGGAAGTGTGAAATATCCCATCTCGCATATGTGACCCTTGTCCGTGTACACAAGCCCCTTGGCAGGGAATCAACCCCGTGTCGCGTGGTCCTGCCTGCGTACGCGGGGCTGTAATTTTGCCTATTTTGCGTACGCATGCCATGCCCGCGTATGCAGGACATCTAGGCAGAACCCAGAGTTTGTGTCACATGCATGTTCGCATACGCAAGCTCAACAAGGTTTGCAAAAATCTGCTAAGTAAGAAAAAAATTCAGTTTTTCATACCAAACTTCGAACGTGCATAACTTTTTCATTAGAAATCATTTTTAATCTATTCTTCGAACGTTGTAAATTTCACGAACCTAATTTTCATTCAAAATAAGTTTAACAAAATTTGGGCTTCCAAAAGCCAAGTTATGGCCCAACAAAATTGGTCATAGATCATGTTCTTATTTAAAAATCTAATCTCAAGTTTTCCTAACTTTCCAAACCAGAATTAACCAAATCATAACCAAATTAACACAAACTATACCTACAGAGTATCACACACACTTATTATCAAATCCCTAATCATCGTAATATATATAACTCACCAATATACATCATCATCCTCATCATATATCACAAATGTACACGCATTTAACCCATACAAAATCAAAATCACTCACAATCCCAAATCCAACATCACACTCATTACATGCATATATATTTATTCTAAATCCAAAACCATTCAAATATTCAATTGCACAACCCACAATCCATCCTCAACACATCGATAATAATCATTATTCTATACTCATCAAACACATAATCCAACACATACCAACTCAATCACCCTTCATACACAAACCAAATACCACTTACACAATTCAACAATAATCCATCCAGTTCATCCCTATCTTAAAGTCTTCTAGCCTAAGTTTTCACGGACATTAAACATTAACTACGAGAAACCAAAACCATACCATGGCCGATTTTTCCTAAGCTTGGAACGCCACAAATATCACCATTCCACAAATGTCCAAAGCATCAAAAGTACACCACGTAGAATCCTAGCTTCCATAATCCAAATTCAAGCTCCCAACACTACCAATTTGCCTTCAAAACTCATAATTCAATCTAATACCATATAAATATCACTAAATCAATATAAAGTTTGCTATACCAACAATTACACAAGATTTAGAAATTTTTGACCTTACCAATGGAGATTTGGGACAATACCCAACAAGCCCACAAAGCTAATTCAATCCTAAAACATCCAAAATCACATAATCTCTCAAAATCAACACCTAAATAAAAAAACTGAAAGGGGAAGAACTGGGCATGAAATCAGAATTTTTTACCAAATTGTTCAGTGGATTTTGTAGAGAATTATGAGACAAACATGTGGCCGCTGACAGCTCGTTAATCGGAACTCCGAATTGAAAGTTATGGAAGATCAAATTTTGAGCAATGGTTTGAGTTCTTGCTCTCCCCCTTTCTTATTTCAACCTGTTTCCCAAATGAAATGGAGAAGAAGAGCTAAGCTCTTCTTTTAATTGGGTATTGGGTCAGCCTTGGGCCCATTATGGGCCCAGTTCAACCAGTTGGCCCGACGGCCCAATTTTGGGCCAAAATATTTGAAATTAGTGTTGAAATTTATATTTTAATTATTTCTACGTATTTAAACTATAAAATTTAATTTTCTAATTTTTTAAATAATAATTAATTTATTGACTAATTATTCATTAATTTCGTGGGTTTTACATCTTATCCCCATAACAAAAAATTTTTGCCCTCGAAAATATCGGTCACCGCTAGGGTACGCGAGAGCAGTTCTCCTTTTAACTCATTACATAGTTTCCCAACCTCTTGCCAATCTTCGTAACAACTTATCTCCCGCAACTTCTCCTCCTCACCCTAGTAGTCCTAATGTCTTCCAAATCTCCGTGCTTTCGTTGCCGCACTCTAATTCATTTGTCTTTAAGAATTCGATTATTCGCCCAACACTAATCTAGAATCTCCTTAAACTCTTCAAGCTCTAATAGCAATATCCTACGTAGCACACTTAAGTTTGGTTCTAAATTCAACACTTCCAATCCTAATTCGTGATTTTTGTCTAGGTATGAATAAAAGCAATGTCTCAACATTCTATAACATAATTAGAATTTTCATTATCAGTTTCATGATTACCTAACGACATTAATTCCTTCGCATAATACTCAGAGTCTTCTTACTGAGGCATTCGTCACAATATCTTGATGTTGCTTCCACTTGCATCCTAAATCCTTTGATAATGCATTGTAGTAATTTCGGACAGTTCATTAGGCTCGGGTATCACAAATGCTGGCACAAAGGTTAATCTTTCTTTCAAAGTTCGAAAACTTACTTTGCATTCAGGTGTCCATACAATTGGCGCATCCTAGCGCGTCAACTTTTATCATAGACCATACGATTGGCAAGAACTTAAAGCTCCAAAACTCCTCTTGAATTTGCATATTTACACGCTTCACCTTCCGTGTTCAGAAGTCTTACTCTAAAGAAATTAACATTTTGATAATTATATCTAGGAGTTGTACGAGATTCTAACTATGCTCGAGTTGAACTCTGAAAAGATATTAAGCTCAATGGCGATCAAACAACTCAAAAGGTGTTCGTTAAAAAAAAAATAGAAGGGTGTCAAGTATGGTGATCAAACCAAGTCTCGAAAAATAACGAAATGTACAAAGAGAAGAATTAAAGTGCATATTAAGAAGAGAATTCAAGTCAAAATCTTGTTAAAGGGAGAATAAAATGTATTGAATCAAGTAAGCCTCAACTGATGTCAAAAGAATGCAGGTTTTCAAAATTCAAGGATAGTTTGATTATACTAAATCAAACTCAGGCTTACCTCGAAAGGGAAAAGATTCATATGCGCAAGGAACAAAATTGGAAAGATGGTCAAATCGTATAAGAATTTTTCGGGATAAAATTTCAATGCAAGTTATAAAAGAAAGGCTAGAACGAGTCGTGAAGATTCGTTGGCACACTCTCTCTCGCATAAAGGATTCGGTCCATACTTTGCTTAGTACTTAACAATTTAACAGCCCAAAGAATAACTCCGAGACATTCCTCTCCACTACATTTCATAATCACTGATTTCAGAGTCACTCTGCGCAACAATCGACACTTCCTATCCTTTAGGTACACTCAAAACGAATGTTCAATACAATCCATCTTGCTTCTGTTGCATAATGTAAACCCATCTGCCTAATTAAAGTAAAGTCATCTACCAATAATTCTCCTGAAAATCATGATTCTCACAACTCAATCACACGTTACGAATGAATACTATATTTCCATGTTTTGCAAGGCAGTTAACTCAATGCAGTTATCAGTTCACAATTATCTCCACCTCGTTGCAACCGACCGGCATTCTGAGTCCTCTTACGTGGAAAAACTATAGCCTTATGCCCAGGTAGACCACACTTCAAACACCTCAATTCATCGAGATATGTCCTTATCTGCTTTCCCTTTCCATTCCCACTATGATTCTCATTCCTTCCGTAATTGTTCTGGCCCTGCGAACGTAGAGGGACATAACCATTCCTATTGAAACTTTGACCCCTTGGTGTAAGGTTCTTTCTTTGCTCCTTTCTGTATGATTTCTGGCGGTTACTCTCAGCCAAAGTAGCCTTCCTCGAGCACTCCTCCTCAATTCTGCTCTTGTTTACTAACTCTGAGAAAACCCGAACCTCCATGGGCCCCACAGTACTCAAGATATCTCCTCACAAGCCCCCTTCGTATTTAATACATTTCCATTCTTCGAAGCCCTCCAGAGCACCCTGAAGGATATTAGAAAACTGACATAGCTTCTTGAATTTGTTGGTGTATTCTACTACAGACATTGAGCCCTATTTTAGCTGTAGCAACTCAATCTCCTTTGTCGTACTGATGAAGTTAGGAAAATATTTCTTGTAAAATTTAGATTGAAAAGCATTCTAAGGTATCGCGGCATCGCCTTACTATAGGAGACATCGGCTCCCCTGCCACCAGATTTTGCTTCTCCCATCAGCTAGTATGTAGCAAACTCAACATATTGATCCTCAGGCACCTATTGCGCTTACAAGGCTCTTTCCATAGCTTGAAACCAATTATTTGCCTCCGTGGGGTTCGTCATTCCTCTAAAGATTGGTGGGTTTACTTTCAAGAAGGTCACTAAAGTCATTGATCCATTGTCACCACTTCCACCATTACCATTTCCAGCATGTTGGCCAAGCATCTAAGCAGTGGCTTACATAGCCGCAGCCATGCTCTCAAGTGTGGTCATGAAATCCACGGGGTTATTTCCATACATTTCGGGTCCTTCACTGCCTCACCCATGATAACATCTGCATCCATGAGTCGTCATTTGGTTCCTATTCACACAAAACAAGTGATATCAAGGTGATCAGTCTCAATATCTCAGGTCTAATACTTCAAAGTTTCAAATGCATGCTCATGAACAAATATGGCACATATATCAATTAGATATCCTAATTAGCATATACTTGCACCCAGAATATGCTCAGAAGTATAGTCAATCCGTCCCTCAGGCTCTACAGGAACGAACTACTCTGATATCATAATGTGTAACACCCTACCACACAAAGCTTTACGCGTAGAATGTAAATCAGATGTGGCGAGGCACTACAACCTCTAAGAGTAAAAATATGTATATAATACAATTGAAGGAAAAAAATAACTAGAAGCCTTAAAAAATAAGTTAAATAAAAGCGTAGTAGAAATCACATCCCACTCCTACGGATAAGCGTAAAACGGATATAAAGATTGAAAGGGAGGATGAACAATACAAATTTATAGAACAGAACTCCAAAGGATACAAATATCAAGTTCCAGACTCGACCTGCAACGCTAAGGCCGGCCGAAGTATAACCCGAAATATAACCCAAACTACAGAATGAACACCTACTTTTCCATATCGACCTCTAAGAAGGAAAAACTTCAAAATATAAAGTGCGGAAAATAACTATGTAAATATATATACAAGCAAAAATAAAATACTAAACCCAAAATATAGCTTTTCGCTTCAAAAAGGTCTTCGAAATGCTCAATAAGGTGTCTCCTGAACATCATCTGAAAAACAACAATATATATATATATATATATGGAATGAGAAATGAGGGTTCTCAGCATGGTAAAGGTGCCTGCATAGTTAATATAAAAGGCCCGAAAAAGCCAAATGCAATCCTGAAACTTCGACACTCAAATTTAAACTTAAGCTTAAACTAAACCAGCAATTAGATAAAACTATCTAAGGTATTCACATTCCTATCTATCCTTAACTTAACATTTTACTTTTTGTCTCCTCCAACCCTTCGAATCACCGGTGAAACTAACTTCAGCATCACCTCCGCCAGCATGAGGGATCTCTCAGTTGCAAGCACATACAAAACAGACAAGGAAAACACAAGTATAGATAGCAGTTACAGTAAGTAGATTAGATAGCAGATAATTACAAACAAGCAATAAAGCAAGCCAAAACAAGTGCACACTCATACAAAATACAGAAATGCATATAATAAATGCCTTTTCTACTGGCCGTTGATACGTGAAAACTTGTCTCTTAACAAATTTCCCTTCGGCAAGTATACCGAATTGTCGTCAAGTAATAACTCAGAATAGAGTGAGGTCGAATCCCACAGAGATTAACGGATTAAGCAAACAACGATTAATTGATTATTTTAGTTAGACGAATCATATTGGAGTGATAAGTAACAAGAAAATGTAAATGGCATAAAAGTAAAGAAAATCTATAAAGTGCAGAAGAGTAAAATGGCAAGAAAAGTAAATGTAAGAACTAAAAATAAAATGAACATTGGGATCAAGAGATATTGCAATCCTCCGGATCAAGTTCATTCTCATCTCTTCCTCAATCAATGCATTCATTGATCTCATTGGCAATCTTAAGTGATTGGATCCCAATTCCTTGGCAATCCAACCTCTCTAAGCTTGAACAATTGCCCAATTCCTTGATTTAATTGCTCATGGGAAGAGATGAAGTTTGGTCACTGATTATACCACACACATTCATAGATCAAAGTATTGGTAGGATTACATGTCACAATATCCATCCAACCCCCAACCTAATCCAATGTGAGAGAGCATTTCTAGCATGATTTCCTCATTCCTCTTCCAAGGTTCAGAGGAAATCCAAGTATGAGCAATTTCTCTTCCAAGACAATTACCCAATTGGATGAAGTTCGAAAGCTCTCTAGTAAAATCAAGAGAAAAGAAAGAAGAAGAAGAATAAGAACTATAATTGATCCATTGAATCACAATAGAGCTCTCTAACCCAATGAAAAGAGTTAGTTGATCAATGCTCTACCCAAAATAGAAAAGAAAGAAAGTGCAGAAAAATAAAGATGAAGATTAAACTAAAATTGAAACTTCAAAATTCATAAATGGAAGGTACAAAGAAAAGAAACTACTCCTAAGGAAGAAAAGAAGAGAAAAGGAAGAAGAGTGGTTGAGGGGAGGGGTCCGAAGACCCACTCCCCTTGGAGTGTGCCAATTCACAGAAATTCGAATTGGTCTTCACTCTCTCCCCCTTCCTTCAATTCTATGTTTCTGTCCCCCTTGAATGTAAAGACTAAGGCCTTTATATAGGCTCTCCTAAATTACAAAATGAAATTAAAAGCAAATTACAATTAAATGAAAATTCCTATTCTAGATGCTTCTTGTGGCCTTGATTGGTTGACAATTGTGGGCTTGCTTGCTTGAGCTTTGAAGTGGACTTGAGAGAGAAGTGAATCAAGTTGAGGTCCAGGTGCAACGTTAGTACTTTCCTTAGCCACACTAACGCTACAAGTGTGGTGTTAGTGCCAAAGTTATTGTGGCTAACGTTGCACTTGTTACCAATTAGTGTTTTTGGGGCTTAAAAGATGCCTCTTGTTTGTGCTCCAATTGCATGCCCACTATAAAGTATTATATATCGTTGGAAAGCTCTAAATGTCAAATTTCTAACGCAACTAGAATAACCTCAATTGGATCTCTGTAACTCAAGTTATGCTTCTTTGAAGTGGACATGGTCGCTGGCATAGTCGCTAGCATTAATGGAAAACGTGAGTCCCGATAACGCTAGCGACCAGGGGCTTAATATTTCCAAGTTCTGGAGATCAAAATTAATGCCCACCCCATATTATTATATATTTTTGGAAAGCTCTAGACGTCTACTTTCTAACGCCTTTGGAAGCGCATCATTTGGAGCTCTACAACTCGAGTTACACTTCTTGGAAGGTGAAGAAGTCAGTTGGCCTTACTACAGGTTGATACCATGTTCATCTTTGCACTTTCGGGGCAGGTTTTCTCCCTCAAATTTAGTGTCAATCATGTAGTGCCATATATGCTTGGAAAGCTCTAGAATCCTACTTTCCAATTCCATTGGAATCACCTCATTTGGAGCTTTGTGGCTCAAGTTATGCATGTTTGAAGAAGGCATGGTCAGGCTGCCAGGTGGGACTTTTGCCCACGTTAACTACCACGTTAACTTAGTTAACATGGAAGTTAACGTGGGTCTTTTTTGCTTTGCCAACGTTAGTGGCACTCACTTTTTCCACTAACGTTGGCATCTCCCTTTCCTTCCACGTTAACTACCACGTTAACTTAGTTAACGTGGGTCTTTTTGCTTCGCCAATGTTAGTGGCACTCACTTTTTCCACTAACGTTGGTATCTCCCTTTCCTTCCATGTTAACTTAGTTAACGTGGGTCTTTTTGCACCTTCACAAACGTTAGTGGCACTCACTTTTTCCACTAACGTTGGCCCTTCTTCCAAGTTAATGCCATTAACGTTTCCACTAACGTTCCAACTTTTCTTCCTTCCATGTTAGTGCCCACGTTAGTAGCACTAACGTAGCCACTAACGTGGCTCTTCTCTGCTTCTTTTGGCCTGAAATTAAACAAACGAAGTGCATCAAGGTAACATACAAGATGATCTTTAGATACTAAGTGTGCTAATAATACTCAAAATTAAAACTTCACTTAGTGTGATCTATTTTATCATATTTACCCTGTATATTAGCTAAAATTCACCTATGCTTGAGATTTTGTTTCATGCAGAGATTTTTCATGCTATTACTCATATATTTGCAATATTTGTATGAAAACTAAACAGAAATCCACTGAAATGACTACTAAAAGTAGGTAATGATGCACGCGCATCACAACACCAAACTTAAATCTTGCTTGTCCCTAAGCAAGTACTGAAACATAGGAAGAATGAAATGAAATAACAAGAAGATAAAATAGAAGTAGAATTCTTGGTTTATGGAGTTTCATGCATAGCAACTTAGGTTCTTTCCTTTTAGGTTTCAAGCCTTTATCAATTCCTTGGTCACTTTCTTGATTGCATCCCTTGAGACTCCTTTCTTGTTGATCCTTCCTGAAGCTTATTACATTTTTTCTTTTGGCTAAGTGCTCTGTAAGAGGGCAACTCTTTATGATAAGCTTTCAGCCAACACTCCCGAACCAGTTGGTTTAAGGTACTAGGTGTTAAAACACCCCTAAGGACTTACTCCCTCAAGTCTCTTTCCCTCATACATACACACCACAGGCACATGGTTTGTTATTTTTCTTTCTTGAGACCTTGGTGTCCAGTACCTCTTTGGGTTACTAAGTGTTCTGTAGCAAAGGTCACTCTTGATAGTGGACTTTCAGCTGATAATCCCGGATTAGTTAATCCAAGTTACCAAGTGATAAGGCATCCCTAAGAGCTTATTCATCCAAGCATATCCCTTGCACATGAACACCACAGACACATGCCTCAATCTTAAAACCCTTGGTACCTAGCATTGTTTCTTATTGTGTTTCTTCCTTTTTCACTTTTATTGCTTTTTTTTTCTTACTGGGATCTTATTATTGAGTTTGTCTCATAGGATGTGTTTCAAGCATAGGACTTAGGATAGATAGTTGCTTTCTTTCCTTGTTTGGTGAACCAACTTAGCTTACTAATCATCCTACCAGAAACATTCAGAATTCACTTCACAAAATAACTCCACTCTTGTTCTTTTCATAACATTTTCTTTTTGATTAACTTAAAGGACAAGTATACAAGTAAGAAAGATGAAGGTGCAATGATAAGCGGTGAACCATGCTTATTACTAAAAGTAATCATAACAGAACAGAGGTAGAACACAGAATTCAAAACAAGAGACATTCATGATTTCCATTAAGTCTATTGGGAGTAAATGAGAAGGAAAGGAACTTTACAACCTTTATAGCTCATCTTCGCCCTTGTTGTCCCTTCCTGCAGACTTCCTCCCTCCAATCACCATCTTAGAATAAGTGCTTTACATGCAAGCAACTAGTAAGAGCAGTGGTGTTGAGATTGTGATTCAACCATGAATGTCAAAAAAAAGAGAAACAAGATATGAGTAATGCATAAAATTAATCAAGCTTGGTTAAAAATGACACTACAGGCCTAAGAAGCAAAGGCATTATGATTGTACAAACAAGTGGTGTTACTGGATACATTGCATAGAAACATAAGTGGAACACCAAACTTAGTGTGGCACTTTCTCTTGGAATTGATGCAAGTATCCAGAAAGATTGAAAACAGATTGTTGTAGGGCAACACCAAAGTTAGAATGTGATCATATGCCAATTTTATTTGAAAAGAAGCTAAGTAAAAGAAACTGTTGTATTAATAACAAAATCACCAAGAGCCAGAGCTGTCACCAATAGGGGCTTCTTGGTGAGGCATTAACACAAACAGTTAGAGAGCATAGGAAACAAAGAACCAAAGTAATTACATGAACAAAACAAAACAAAGAAAAATGTCTAATCTAGGTAATCAACCAACCGGTAGTTTGTTAATCACAATTAATCCCCGGCAACGGCACCATAAACTTGATACGTGAAAACTTGTCTCTCAACAAATTTCCCTTCGGCAAGTATACCGAATTGTCGTCAAGTAATAACTCACAATAGAGTGAGGTCGACTCCTACAGAGATTAACGGATTAAGCAAACAATGATTAATTGATTATCCTAGTTAGACGAATCATATTGAAGTGATAAGTAACAAGAAAATGTAAATGGCATAAAAGTAAAGAAAAGGTATAAAGTGCAGAAGAGTAAAATGGCAAGAAAAGTAAATGTAAGAACTAAAAATAAAATGAACATTGGGATCAAGAGATATTGCAATCCTCCGGATCAAGTTCATTCTCATCTCTTCCTCAATCAATGCATTCGTTGATCTCCTTAGCAATCTTAAGTGATTGGATCCCAATTCCTTGGCAATCCAATCTCTCTAAGCTTGAACAATTGCTTAATTCCTTGATTTAATTGCTCATGGGAAGAGATGAAGTTTGGTCACTGATTATACCACACACATTCATAGATCAAAGTATTGGTAGGATTACATGTCACAATATCCATCCAACCCCCAACCTAATCCAATGTGAGAGAGCATTTCTAGCATGATTTCCTCATTTCTCTTCCAAGGTTCAGAGGAAATCCAAGTATGAGCAATTTCTCTTCCAAGACAATTACCCAATTGGATGAAGTTCGAAAGCTCTCTAGTAAAATCAAGAGAAAAGAAAGAAGAAGAAGAATAAGAACTACAATTGATCCATTGAATCACAATAGAGCTCTCTAACCCAATGAAAGAGTTAGTTGATCATTGCTCTACCCAAAATAGAAAAGAAAGAAAGTGCAGAAAAATAAAGATGAAGATTAATCTGAAATTGAAACTTCTAAATTCATAAATGGAAGGTACAAAGAAAAGAAACTACTCCTAAGGAAGAAAAGAAGAGAAAAGGAAGAAGAGTGGATGAGGGGAGGGGTCCGAAGACCCACTCCCCTTGGAGTGTGCCAATTCACAGAAATTCGAATTGGTCTTCACTCTCTCCCCCTTCCTTCAATTCTATGTTTCCGTCCCCCTTGAATGTAAAGACTAAGGCCTTTATATAGGCTCTCCTAAATTACAAAATGAAATTAAAAGCAAATTACAATTAAATGAAAATTCCTATTCTAGATGCTTCTTGTGGCCTTGATTGGTTGACAATTGTGGGCTTGCTTCCTTGAGATTTGAAGTGGACTTGAGAGAGAAGTGAATCAAGTTGAGGTCCAGGTACAACGTTAGTACTGTCGTTAGCCACACTAACGTCACAAGTGTGGCGTTAGTGCCAAAGTTATTGTGCCTAACGTTGCACTTGTTACCAATTGGTGTTTTTAGGGCTTAAAAGATGCCTCTTGTTTGTGCTCCAATTGCATGCCCACTATAAAGTATTATATATCGTTGGAAAGCTCTGAATGTCAGCTTTCTAACGCAACTAGAATAACCTCAATTGGATCTCTGTAACTCAAGTTATACTCCTTTGAAGTGGACATGGTCGCTGGCATAGTCGCTAGCGTTAATGGAAAATATGAGTCCCGATAACACTAGCGACCAGGGGCTTAATATTTCCAAGTTTTGGAGCTCAAAATCAATGTCCACGCCATACTATTATATATTGTTGGAAAGCTCTAGATGTCTACTTTCCAACACATTTGAAAACGCATCATTTGGAGCTCTTCAACTCGAGTTACACTTCTTGGAAGGTGAAGAGGTCAGTTGGCCTTACTACAGGTTGATACCATGTTCATCTTTGCACTTTCGAGGCAGGTTTTCTCCCTCAAATTTAGTGTCAATCATGTAGTTCCATATATCCTTGGAAAGCTCTAGAATCCTACTTTCCAATGTCACTAGAATCACCTCATTTGGAGCTTTGTGGCTCAAGTTATGCATATTTGAAGAAGGCATGGTCAGGCTGCCAGGTGGGACTTTTGCCCACGTTAACTACCACGTTAACTTAGTTAACGTGGGTCTTTTTTGCTTCGCCATCGTTAGTGGCACTCACTTTTTCCACTAACGTTGGCATCTCCCTTTCCTTCTGATGTGTGGAAAACGATCCAACACAAAACTCACCGGCAAGTGTACCGGGTCGCATCAAGTAATAATAACTCACATGAGTGAGGTCGATCCCACAGGGATTGAAGGATTGAGCAATTTTAGTTTAGTGGGTGGTTTAGTCAAGCGAATCAAGTTTTGGTTGAGTGATTTGTGTTTATCAGAAATTAAATGACAGTAAATGTAAAGGGGGAAGGGAGAAATGCAGTAAAATAAAGACAGAAGAGTAAAAAGCAGAAACTTAAAGAGCAGGAAAGTAAATGACTGAAACTTAAAGTGCAGAAAGGTAAATTGCAGTAACTTAAATGGCAAGTAATGTAAATTGCTTGAATGTAAAAGGGAATTGAGGAATGGGATTGCAGGATCTAAACGAAAGAAAGTAAATTGCAGTAATGAAGGTAGCAGAAATTGAATTAGATGCAAGCAGAAATTAAACAGCAAGGAAATTAAAGTGCAGTAAAGGTTCACAGAGGAACCAAAAGTGATCTCGGATCCCAAGGGCTTAGGTAGCAGAGCCTAAAACCCAATTTCCTTCCCAGATCTGAAGTTACTAAGCAATTGACAGAAAATTAAAGATGAAGCAGTAGAAGAACATAATTTGGATTGAATTATGCAGAAAATATAATGCAAAGAGTTTGAATGGGAATTGGGACAGAATTCCCAATTTCACACATCCACAACTCAGAAAACAGAAGAGTTAGAATTGCCCAAGGGAATTGAGGAAGGAGATCAATCAACTCTCCCTTGATCCTCTGAAGTCTCGGCCAATTCTCTCCAGAACAATTCCAAGAGAGTCAAAGCTCCAAAGGAATGTGAAAATGAAAATTCAAAAGCCAAGGTAAAAGTAAAATTCAAAAGTGAGCATAAAGGTCCTAATTACATCAAACTAAGTCCTATTTATACACTTTCTATTCTTGGATAATGGGATTTGGATGGGCTTTTGGATTGGTGAAGAAATGAATTTAAATTTATTTTTAATTTGAATTTTGGCCCAAAAACCACTCCAGGAGGCTGCCCTGCCCTTGTGGAGGGCAGGGCAGAAAATTGATGCATGGTGGTGTGATTTGGTGCGGCCTTGGGCTTGTGATGCGAGTCTGTGCGCGCCAGAGGCTGCCCTGCCCGCGCCAAGGGCAGGGCGGGAAAGTTGGTGCTGCCAAGGTTGAAGCGTGCGTGCGTTGGTGCTGCCAGAGGAGGAATTGGTGCGCAGGAAAGGAAATTGGCGCGCGGGACGCGCGTTGGTGCTTTGGAGGCTGCCCTGCCCGCGCCAAGGGCAGGGCAGGATCGGTTTGGTGCGCCAGGGAAGGAACGCGCGCGCCAGGATCGTGCCAAGGAAGGAATTGGTGCGCCAGGAAGAAATTTTGGTGCGCCAGAAAATCTTGTGTGGTGCGCTATTCCAATTGCTGCCCTGCCCGCGCCAAGGGCAGGGCAGGATCCTTCCTTCACGTCGTGGGTTCGATCCTGGGAGGAAGCAAACACGCTAGTTATTTTCTTGGTTCTTGGCACCATAGTCACCCTTAGTCTTGGCTTCCTCATGGTCCCTTGTTCGAACCTTGTGGCATGCATGGGAGCTATTTTTCCTTGGATTTCTTTCCTTGATGTGCCCGATCCTGCTCTCCACAAGGGCAGGGCAGAATTTGCTTCTCTTGGCTCCAAGGCACCATTTTGTGCTCTGCCCTTGGAGTGGGCAGGGCAAGGTTGCCTTGTCTTGGTTCGGTCACTTAGTGCTGCCCTCCTAGAGGGCATTCTGCCCTTGTGGAGGGCAAGGTTGCTTCCCCATTAGTTGAGGCACGCTTCTCCCTTCTTTGGCCACGCTTCCCTTTTCTTTTGTCACGCTTCTTAGGCCACGCTTTTCATTTTCTTTTCTTTTCTTCACCTAAAATAAACCAAACAACCACTCAAAGTATCACTAAATTCAAGAGGCTTATAAATCAATTAAAATGCAATTAAAATTAGCTTAAACCTCATGATTTATCATTAATTTCATAGTGGTTGCTTGATTTAGAGAAGTTATGCATTTTTACTCCAAATCACTAACTTAGGATGCAAGAAAGTGCATAAATGCTAACAAAACAAGTGAAATTAGCTTGAAAAATGGGTATATGATGACTTGTCATCACCTTCCATGTTAACTTAGTTAACGTGGCTGTTAACGTGGGTCTTTTTGCTTCACCAACGTTAGTGGCACTCACTTTTTTCACTAACGTTGGCATCTCCCTTCCCTTCCACGTTAACTACCACGTTAACTTAGTTAACGTGGTTGTTAACGTGGGTCTTTTTGCACCTTCGCAAACGTTAGTGGCACTCACTTTTTCCACTAACGTTGGCCCTTCTTCTAAGTTAATGCCATTAACGTTCCCACTAACATTCCAACTTTCCTTCCTTCCACGTTAGTGCCCACATTAGTAGCACTAACGTAGCCACTAACGTGGCTTTTCTATGCTTCTTTTGACCTGAAATCAAACAAACGAAGTGCATCAAGGTAACATACAAGATGATCTTTAGATACTAAGTGTGCTAATAATACTCAAAATCAAAACTTCACTTAGTGTGATCTATTTTATCATATTTACCCTGTATATTAGCTAAAATTCACCTATGCTTGAGATTTTGTTTCATGCAGAGATTTTTCATGCTATTACTCATATATTTGCAATATTTGTATGAAAACTAAACAGAAATCTACTGAAATGACTACTAAAAATAGGAAATGATGCACGCGCATCAGCCGTGAGCTCACGCGTTGGTTATATTGCCAGAACCTGACACATCCAGTAACTTACCCAAATATCATTTCTTGACTGCGCATCTCCAGTAGGCATAAAATTGGGGGGATACCCTACCACCTTCTCCTAGAGGCATACACTAGAGGGAATAAATCGAGGGATTAGTGCCCTACCACCTTATCCTAGTGAGGCCATGCCATACTAGTCGAGGGATTAGTGCCCTACCACTTTGCAGACAGAGAGAAAGAGAGAATGTGAGAGAAAACATCGAGGGATTAGTGCCCTACCACCTTCCTCACATCCCACAAAACACAAATCACAAGGAATGTGGGGAAATAAATCGAGGGATTAGCACCCTACCTCCTTCCCCACAT